>NC_080577.1:12171250-12823125 GCF_029962835.1 Magnolia sinica
ACTGTAATTTAAATCACAACAAACCATTAATGACTAAAAGAATTTCTTAAATCAAAACAGAGTCAATCAGCTCAGTTCAAATCAAACCTGTAGAAGTTCCCATCACGCCACAAGCTTCACCTCTTAGCCCTAGCTAAGGGATTTAGCCTAATATAATCATAGGAAAAAGAAGAAAATTAAAGAAAAAATATATAAAAATTCCAAACACTTCTCTCTCCACCTCTCTTTCTCTATCTAACGTCCCCTATTCAACCATACCCTCTTCTCCACATTTGGAACTCTTTTTATAGCTTTTGGAGTGGTGGAAATCGGATTTGGGAAGCTATCGCACGCGCAGCAAAAGCCTTTTCGCATCCAAGTTTGGGGCTTCATAACTCTCGCGTTCCTTGCATTATTTCTGTAAAATCAGCGTCTCTTGGAAGTATTTTGGCTGGCCTACACGATGGACGGTTCAGATCTACCATATGATCAAAGATGGTGGGCCACAACTGCTTGGAAAATCTGATTTTGTGGACGTGCGTAGCCTTTCGCACGTCCGGCCCTGACGTGATTGGTGGGCCCCACAGAGGTATTTTCAGGAAAATCCACCCCGTCCATTAGATTCAGGACGAAATTTCAGTCAAGAATGGGTGGTTTTGAACGTCCATTGATGCGGCCCAGAGAAGAAATCACCCCAAAAATCATTTTGAACGTCGCAGGACCGCCTGTTTGTGGCCTCTGTACCGCACACGTGTGCTTATATGGGTCCAAAAGTTCAGCAAGGTTTTGTAGTAGTCGAGGCCCTCTACATAATGGACAGATTGGATTATCCATACAGGTCATGGGTGGGGCCCACTAGCGTCCGCAAAAACGGACAATGTCCATCCGTTATACAGCGTCAATACGGCAATTGCCATTTTAGGAAGAAGGTGTGGGTCAGCAGGCGCTGACCCGCCTTACGTGGTTCGGTGCGTAGCGCACGTGTATACCTTATGTACACACGCTGTGTATACGGGGCCCACTATAATGTATATGCAAGATCCGATCCATCCATTTGTTTCCTTATCTTATTTAAACTGCCGAGACCAAAGTTGAGACAGTTCCAGATATCAGGTGGGCCCAAAATCAACGGTTTATGGGCTGATCTATCAGTTGGGGTACTTCTATAGTGATCCGAGGGCTGAAATTTGATATATACAGTTAATTTATTGCCCTCAGGCCATGTATGAAGTTTTGAGCCAATCAGATGGCGAGAACTATGTGATCTTGCATTTTTCACCAATTTCGGGCCTCTTTAACGTGAATGACTTGATTTCCTCGGATCCCTGATGTGTAATTTCATCGATCTTGGTCCCCTGGAGTCCGTCCCTTGCCTTGGGTGTCATCAGAGCATTAAATCCACGGTTTAAGCACCCTTTTTCAGTTCATGCTTGTAAATACACTCTGCATCACAAACACGATTAAGTCAGGCTATTAAACGGTATCATGCTTGTAAATTCATGCAATAACTGGGTCTGATATGCAATATTTGACCCTCAACAATTCTCAACCCCCTTGCTTCTCTAGATTGTCATTGAATGTATGCTCTGTGACTTACCAGAACTCTGGATCTTGTTACATCAAAATTGAAACTCATGGTAGTCTAGTCCTCCTACATGTCATTCTAGCATCATCATAAATCCCATTTGTAGACATTCTCTTGGCGTATGCTCTGCGGCTTGCCAAAATTTCAGACCCTCCCACATCAAAAATTTGAGTCTGTCGAATCTCATTTTAATGCCTTGCATCTTATCATTTCGCCCTCTAATATCAGCTTACCACATGGAGTAGAGACCATACACCTGTACAAGCAGAAAGGTTGCCTAACACCTTCTCTATTTATAACTAAGGTCCCTTGTTCGGAAACTTAGGTGGCAGGTCAGGAGTCAACCTTAAGCAGGAGAGTCTCCATATTCTCTAGCTTTTATAGATTTTGCAGGTTCTAACCGGCCGCAAGATTTTGAATTAATTGGCTAGTGGTGACTCCAAGTCTACTGCATCAACAATCCAAATCAGCCCATACAGCCTCAAACCAAATATAAATCAGCTTGGGCGCCAATTGCCAGCGTTCACAATAACATTTTCTTATTTTTAGAGTTTTAGATTTTCTTCTTTTTTAGAAATAACTTGTAATCATGTTAGGACTCTTCTAGCAGAAATTTATTTAAAATTTTTATTTTTAGAAATTAGGCTGTAAAAAGAGTTTTACTAAAATTATGACTTTTATTATAGTTAGAATTTTGCTATTTTTGGTAATTATGAATTTTGATTTTTTTTTTCTTTATTAATAATGTAACAGGGACACATACACATTAGACAATTATCAATCAAGTTATTTCTAATTTTATTAGAATTTATTTCTTTCCCTCGTGGATTTTTGGAATCATTGTGAGGAGTTCAGAGAAGCTCGGTGGATGCAAATGAATTATCCCTTGAGGAAGACAGTGATCGACCTCATCACGTCCTTCCCTGCCTCACAGACCAACGAGATCCTTAAATGAGGCTTTGCACAAGGACTCGGAGTGTAGAACACAGCACTAGGGGTGCACATGGGTCGGTTCGATCCGGTTTTGGGGTGAAACCAGAACCAAACTGTTCCTAACGGTTCTGCAAATATTGGAACCAAAATTGGACCGTTAGCACCCTAGAACGGAATCGGCACTGGACCATGAAGGACGGTTCGGTCCCGAATCGGATCCACGGTTCTGGGCTTTTAAAAAGCATTGTCGACAAAGATGTAGGCGATCGTCTCCATGCCCTTTTCTTTTCTTTCCTTTTCTTTTTTTTTTTTTATCAAACCTAAATTAGCTCTAACAGACCTAGCAACTTCTGAAGAATAAAAAGGTAGGTCCCATATCCTTCACTTATTGTAGTGATTTTCTAGAAATTCAAAAAAGAGGGCAAACCAAGGATTTTAACTGGAGCTATACTCACTTCCTACCATGGATTTTAGCTGCCTGCCTGTTCTTCTTCTTAACTCCAGACTTAGCAACCTGAAGACTCTTGCGCACAGCACTTAGCCTAGCAAGTGCCACATTCTTTAGATTTGGCCTGTAGTAGTTGTCTGCAACCTAGTTTACAATAGCCTTCACCATCGTGTCCACGCCCTTAGACCGGAGGTCGGCCGCCCGCTCGATGAAGTTCGGGAGGTGCTTCTGTGAGCAGGTTGGCGTGAAGGAGCCAGGAACCACAAACAGGATCGCCTTCTTCTTGGCGGTGAGGTTGGAGACGGTGACCATCTGGAGCTCGTCGGCGGCGTCAAAGTAAGAGAAGGTGGATTCCAGCGGCTTGTCGCCGACAGAGATGGCGACAGTGATGGTGGAGGTAGAGGGCGTGGCAGAGGGCATAAATCATGAGGGCTTGGAGGGGCAGAGGGCAGGGAGTGCAGCGAGAGAGAGGGGCAGAGGGCAGGGAGTGCGACGAGAGAGAGGGCGAGGGGCAGGGAGTGCACGAGAGAGGGTAGGGCGTGGACTTAGGCAACTTCGGGTTTTTTTTTTTTGGTTTTAAATGCATCAGATCAACGGTTCCTATCACGAATCGGTTCTATGGTTCGGTTAACGGTTCAGATCAACAGTTCGGTTAACAGTTCGGATCAACGGTTCGGTTCAGTTCTACAGGACCCTAAACCGGAACTGATCCGTCATCAACGGTTTTCAAAATTTGGGAACCAAAATCGGACCGTTAGCACCCTAAAACCAGACCAAACCGGACCGATCCAATGGTTCCAGTCCAGTTACACGGTTCCAACGGTTAAATGTGCACCCCTACACAGCAACGATGTGGTTAGTACTCTCATACGTAGCAAAACTTTGTAGGCCCCACCATAATTTATGTACACTACCCACAGTGTCCATTAATTTTTCCGAAAAATTTTTGGTCATATACAGACCTAAAAATGAGGCAGATCCAAAGCTCAAGTGGACCACGCCACAGGAAGCATGGATTGAATGCCTACCATTGGAAACTTCTGTTTGATCTTGTGCACAGGTCATTATGGTGGGCCCTAGCTAGGAAGGTTTGGAGGCGTTCTAATCCCACTGCTACATGCGGTCTGGTTCAATTGAGCTCTAGATCTGCCTCATTTTTGTGCTCATGTGCTAAAATGATTCAGAGAAATGAATTAATGGCTTGGATAACACACATACATCATTGAGGGGCATAGAATGTATATAGAGTACCGATGTTGGTGCTGTGTTCTACACTACGCAATACAAGTCCTTTACACAATACGCACGGGTCACCAATTCACGAGTGGGGCCATGCTTCCGTAATTAAGACCACTATAGCTGCCTGTTGTGTCCTACCATTTTTTCTTTTTTCTTTTTTCTTTTTTGTGTTAGCTTGTTAGTACACCCACTGTCAGATCACACTTCACTGTTAGCCACCCCCACTAGGGAATCGTTGCCAATGTTTGTGTCCTACCGTGGATGGACCATGCCCGAGGAATCTCTCGGACTACAAATCTTTTACCATGTAATTTTCCCTACAACCATACGGTTAAGAAGAACAATTACAGAATTCCTAATTCAGCTGAAAAAAAAAAACCAGAGTCTTTAAGATAGCCTGTTTAAGACCACGGCCTTGCATGAATCTAAAATAAAAACTGATTAACAGTAATTATGTATCAGATATCATAGTTTATATACACCATTTTTATCATTACCAAAATCTCTAATATATAATTACCACGTAAAAATATGGAAAAATCGACCATAACATTTGATAAGACTCGGCTCAACTTGAACCAATTTTAACATGATGGGAGCAAAGTTTGGATTTGGTCAGAGCTTGTAAATATCACAAAAAGGAAGAAAAAAGAAAAACTCTGAATCAACTTGATGAAGCTCAGAAATGAACTGGACCAAACTTAAGTAGCCAACACTGGACAATATTATTATATTATTATATTTTAATATTATTAAAAATACTCGGACACAAACCTGAAAAAAAACTAGTCTGAGCTACTTGACGAACTTTCGGTGCAGATAAAGATTTTTTTATTTTATTTTTCTAAACCATGCCATTGGCTGACTGAGTTTTATAGTGAGCTAGCCTTGTTTGGTGTTTGCTTCAGGTCCAATCAGTTGGGTGCCTGGCATCCCGTCCAAGATTTAAAAAACACAGCAGAAATGACAGCCACCATGGTGGTTAGTGATAACACTCATAATGAAAGATAATGAAAATTATCTAAATTCAGTAACCTTGGACATGAATTGACTTGTTGATTTAGGAATTTTATCATGCTAAGTCATGCGGAGAGTTGTCCATTTCCTACAAGTCAAGAAAGCTTGGTGTTATCCATACGAGAAACAAAGGAACATCTCAAATTGTTGACATGCGTAACATGTATAAAAACAAGCACCAGCGCCAAGATAATACTAAAGTACGACATATGGCATGTGCCAGATTTGTGTATGAATCAGATATCAAAGAGAAAGTTTGATGATTAAGGTTATATTACTTGTTGATTTTTATTTTATTTTTAATTGTACGGAAAATTTTAAGGAAAGGTGACCTTAATACAGTTGGCACAACCACATTATAGTTGGCACGATCGTGCCAACCACATTTTGATGATGTTATTGTCCGTATAATTAAGTGATTATTAAAGATAGTGTGTCCTGGGATCTAGACCTTTAACAGGATGTCCACTCCAGCTCCTCTTTAATTTAATTTAGGCTGCTTGTTTTGACAACATTTGTTAAGTTTTAGGTGGAATGGTCGTTGGCACATTACTACCCCACTACAAGAAATCCCACTTTTAGCAACGAAAATTTTCGTCGCTAAATTCGTCGCTAAGCCGCCAAAGGTAATCTTTTTAGCGACGAAAATTTTCGTTGCTAATAAAACTTCACAAGACTTTTAGTAGCGAAAATTTTCGCTGTCAAAAATATACGTTCCACTTTTAGCGACGAAACTTTTCGTCGCTAAAAGAACTTCATAAGACTTTTAGCAACGAAAATTTTCGCTGCCAAAAATGTATGTTCAACTTTTAGCGACGAAACTTTTCGTCGCTAAAAAAACTTTATAAGGCTTTTAGCAGCGAAAATTTTCGCGGCCAAAAATTTAAATTCCACTTTTAGCGACGCAAATTTTCGTCGCTAAAAAAACTTTACAAGACTCTTAGATATTCGGTCCACTTTTAGCGATGAAAACTTTCGTCGCTAAAAAAACTTTACAAGACTTTTAGCAGCGAAAATTTTCGCTGCTAAAAAATATTCGTTCCACTACAAAACTTTTGCCTACGAAAAATTTCGTAGCTAAAAGTCTCTTTTATAAAATCAATATTCCGGCACAAAATTTCACAAAAAAATTATTTTTCCTGATATACACCTGTTATAATATATTTCATCATATTTTTCCTGATATACACCTGTTATATAGTATAATGCATCATATTCACATTCACATTCATATAAACCCAAACTAGTAAATCCATCCAAACATAAAAGTACATTCATCCAAACACAAACAATCTTATCCACATCACATTCATTCACGCATAAATACATAAAAGTTCGTTTATCCATCGGTGGATGTCTATGAAACAAGTGTTCCTCCCGACTCCTATGTCATTTTGGATCAAGCCCTTCATCATGGGAATGTCCATGAAACAAGGAAATTGATCGGCTCCTATGTCAATGAAACTAGAAAATTTTCATAAGACAGCTACTTGACTGGCTATGCTTGGGACGAAAGTATAGAATTAAAAATGAGTTCATTGGAACAGCATAAGAATAATTCCAATAAGAAATTAAATGATCTAGAGCAGGTTGAGGTGATCGGTCATGTGCAACAAAGACTAGAGAGCTCCAGCAAGGAATAATGATAGGAGTTGAAAGGCCTCAAAAAGAATATGACAGGAAGACCTAAAAAGGTCTTGGATCAAGGTGGTGAGGAAGTATATGAAGGCTTGTTCAGTTGCATAGCATAGAGCCTTAGGATTGATTGGTGAAATGAGATTCACAAAGCTGACCCAAATACCTGAGGGAAGGCTATGATGATGACGATGATACACACGAGGTCTCATGTGCAACTAGTTGGACTATTGGTTATTGACCAACCAGCACATAAGATTCAATGTTTCAAGCGTGTCTAACATCCAACCAATCAAAAAGGTTGGCACCTCCATGAAAACACCTGATGCAAATTTCAGGTTGATCAAATAATCAAGTAGGCCAAACCACAAAAAACAATGGACAACCGCTCAGCCGATCCAAAGTACATGTGTGGCACATCTGATGAGTGGATATACCCGATTTATGTGCTAGGTGATCTTCATGGCCGGACCAACCTATTGGAGGGGGTGAATGTCATACACACGATACATTGACAATTATGCACTAGGACCATAACTTAGCAAATGTAGGAAACTTACCTGATTAGAGCTTTGCAGCCAATGCAACAAAGTTGTTTCTTAGCAAATTTCATGATACCGCTGTTTGAAGGAATTGAAATGGAAACTGATCTTGTGTGGCTGCCATGGAGAAGTTCCTTTTCCGCATTCTTCAGAATGGGATCAAATATTCTCAAAAGCGGCTGTAACATGGAAAATACTCAATAACCAGGTCAATCAAAGAAAGTAGTGAAGTAAATCTTGAAGGAAATACCAAATAACACCTTGCTAATTTGATTTTCGAGATAGTAATGGGAATCAATTGGAATGTTATTCTCTAGCACGAAGATAGGATCCTCCGACCTTTCATAAGCCTGTTTCATTATGAACCAGTGGATTTGAAAGCGTTACCAACGAACACAGAAAAAAACAACTCACAAAGAACAAGCATCACATAACCAACTACCTTGGCACCTTTTGCAGCTTTAATAATAACATACAGAACACGATCCCCAACATTTGGAGCAGTGGCAGCATCCCGCTTTTCATGACAACCACACAAGCAGAAAATAAGAGCATGCAATAAAAGAAAATAAAAATGCATCTTGCTGTAAGAACAAAGATAGGAATGACATCCAATTTGTTTAAATAAATACTGATTCGAAATCATGAGAACAATTAGCTGTACTTTATCAGAGACCAGATTTCAATATTAAAAAAAGAGCAAGAAGATGAGCATGAAGTACTAAGATGGGAAGCATAGGGTAGAGATCCTCTCATCCATGCATCTCCTAAATTAGAAAGTGGAGTTGGTTTTATGCTTGTTTTGGGGTTAGAGGAATGTGGAAAAAGTTATCATGTTTAAGTTTGGTCAGATACATGTAAGAAGTTACCTGACATGGATTGAGTTCAGGAAATGACTATGCCACACATCTACAGGCATGCTGATCAAGATATGGTGTAATAATTGCCTCAGCTTCCAATTGTCACATGGATCATGTCTTCCACTACAGGTTTATTCCATTTATTCCTATTTTCTCTCACAAGTCATATATCATGAACCATGAACAGATTGGTTTCTTATTTTATGTCGAAGCATCAAACCACTAGCCCTTCAAGATTGTGGATTTTGGTAAATTATAAAGTGAAATATTTTACTAAAACTTATTTATACTCAAATCTTTAGTTTCCAATTTCAAGGATCCAAACTGCTCATAAAGAGGGTTTCTATAAATGGGCCTGCATGTCTAGAATCTAGATATGTTTTATGCAAGAATCGCATGACAATTTTACAAAGTTTTTAGTTGATTGTATTCATATTAAATAAGTTTTGATGGTGTTAGCACCAACTCAAACCCTCAACCTTGGGGCCTATTGAGCCATTACATGGAACAACTAAGCAAAGGTTTGGAGTAAACAAGAAAATATTAGGAAACGCGCCATTCATATTATATAAATAAGAAAAACTTTAGGGGCTGTTTAGTTTCGAGTGAATGCTATGGTATGCCATGGTACTTCTTTTTCTTGAGTACTAAGTCACAAGTATGAAAAGAAATCAAGTATTAAATACAAAATATAATTATCATTAATAAATACAAAAAAACCTAGTGTACACTATGACGCTACATAGGCTGCGACCCCTATAGCATACGCCACAAGGGATTTACGCTATTTGCTAACTTTAGCATCGTAGCTACGCTACGCTACGACACTATTCAAAACAGTGGTGTGGACACAACTGATAGATTTGCAGGTTATCTTACCAAACAGATTGATTAGCAAATCACCCAAAGAACCTGCAAAAAAATCACTTCATGTGGCCTATAGAATCACTCTCAAACAAAGTCAAGAAAAGGACGAGTTCATGAAAAACTAAGCAAAGTTTTGTTAAATGAATGATACATATCCCATGATCAACTTCCTCCTCTTTTAACTCTCTAGTTCCGAATCAGTGTCTAATATTTGCTCTCGGTTATGTAGTAAAGGCCTATTAACAAAATAATTCCTAGTCAAAACTCATAATACTACTCATTACACATAATCCGGATACAACTCACAGTAAATAAGTTAAACGCATTTAGGTGGTATGATTGCTTTGCCCATCATACATGTTAGGTCAAGGATCTGTTACAAGACATCAGCAACAGTTCCAAAGCATTTCAGCAGCATGATTGCTTCAGTCATCATACATGTTAGGTCAAGGATCAGTTACAAGAAGTCAGCAAAAGTTTCAAAGCATTTCAGCTCATCACTTTTTAAAAAACCAATCTGCACAGAACCATTGCTTCCTGAATTCCCATGAGCAACACACCAAAAACTGATCTAGTTTCTTCCTCTCTTTTTATAAAAAAAATAAAAAATAAAAAAAATCGTTGAGACAATCTGAAAATTCTTGCCAAGTTTTAAGTTATATATATTGCAAAGTTCAAAAGGAGAACTTACCATAGGATCCATTTCATATTCAAGTGGCTCTAAAATGAAATCTTCATCTTGGATTACTCCATTCACCATCAATTTTCCATCACGAACCTATCAAAAGGCAAAACACATGCATGTCCGATGCTTAGCATTAGAAAATGAAGTATGGAATCAAATGCATATTGAATCATTCTTGATCAATGAAAGTGATTTTAAAAAAATTAGCTGGAGGGGAAACTCACATCGACAAAGTCCCCTACCTTGGCGACAACTCTTTTGATAAAGATATCACCTGAGCTGAAACCCTTTTCCTGCACATAGTGGTATCATGATCATAATTATAGGGTCCTAGTCATGCATATCATTCCATTGGCAACAACTGCTACTTAAGATGTATTGCAGTATGAGATTAAAAAAAAAAACATATCTGCAGGGCAGGAGGAACCTTGAAAATCACTCTGTGACATCTGGATTGTTAAAATAATAAGAAACCTGTAAAGTTTGCAAGGCAACACAAAAGATCAGCTCCAAGATATTTAAAGGGGAAAAAATATCATCCAGATGAGCAAGATCTACATGATTCTGGACGATAAAAGCATCAAGTCAAGGCCATTCTCAATGCAAGAGAAGATGTTCTGATAGATATCATTAGTTTAAAGAAAGCATGATTTTAATCATTTCATCATCCACCACTGGTTTCCTTGACAATAAATAAAGCTTAGTGATGTAGCTAGTGAAAGAAGACTTGCCTGCATATGGTCAAACCATAAAGTAAGGCCAACAAGAGCTGCACTAGCAGACAGCTTCCTAAAATCAGCTCCCCAGTCCTTGTCTGCCACCCTGCATCACGGCAAAGATCACAAGGTGTCCAAAAGACAAGCCAATGTGCACAAAACAATAATGATCGGATCATGATACAATGGAAATGAGAAATTACTAAGGATGGCTTTCCAATTTGTCATGGTTATGAGTATTCTAATCGGGACTCAGAAGGGAAAGAAGTTGGGCTTGACAATCATCTGATGAGGCAGATGTTGATGGGAGATGCCATAGAACATCTCATTCACTTCTCAAGGCTTCCTTGGGGAAATGTTCAGGGGTGGGAAATGCAGGTTGGAAAAATTACTTGCAGAAAAATCATTATAATTTTTTCCAACAGCCTTCCAGAAGAATATTATATGATGGCGAATGTTTTTTCTGTACCAAACTCTCCTCGCAACATACTTGGTAGCCCCAACCATTCACACAGGATCAAAATTTTACCTAACCATTTACAAGAGAAGGCCCTATAAAGCAAGTTTACTTCTCTAATGTCCAATGTCTGGTTTTTTCACTTTCATATACCCTACACTGGATGAAGTGGAGCCCCTCTCTGTTTTTATCTCATATGCAGAGGAATCTTTTTTTAACAGTTACATGCAAAGGAATCTTTTCAGAGTTTTTTCTCCGAATTTCAGGCTGCATACTAGACATTGACTACAAATCTACCATGAAGCAACAGCCAACAGTAATGACAAAACAACAAATAAAAAGATAAATATGTGGAATTGTGCCACAAAACTCTTAAGGCATTGCACCAAAGAGGCTCTAAAGCCATCACGCCAATAGAAAATCAAATCTATGAAAGGAAACAAGAAAACTGACTCAATTCAGTCAAAATATCATCATAGTCTACTCCAGAAGTCCATACATACAGCTCAACAAAGCCTATTGGAAAACAAAAAGTGATCTTCCCTGAACCATCTCTAAAGAACCTGGTTGAGCATTTTCCTCAAAATATGCAACTACGGAATACCACCTGACTGATATTTATGGTCATTTAATACTACCAAAGGCTTTGATTTCCACCATGTTTCTTGAATAACAGATGCATGGGTCTTTATATATTAAGCCTATTGACAGGATCTGCTATGGTTGAAATACAACCTCTAAAAGAGGACTCAGTTGATATCAATTATTTAGAGACAATTTGCTGAAGTACCATCTACTTATAACTGTATGGTGCCGTAGATCCGTACAGCTGTGAAAACATCGAAAAGAAAAACTATGGTTATATATTTCCATTCTAACATATCCAATTGAACTTGGGGGGTGTGAGGTCCACCCTTGAACCTCCATAGTACAGATATCCACAAGGACAGCCTGTTTGGCAAGCAATGTATCAATGGAATTCTTTCGTTGATGAACCTGTATCTCTGGACATAAAAAATCAAACAGAAAAATGGAACAGAGTAAAAAAGAAGTCTGACATGATGTTTGTAAAAAAAAAAAAAGAATTTAATAATGATTATGATTTTGGTGTAGTGCACTCTTCGACTTCAAACTGCTTGCACCCAATTCAACACTTGGGTTCTTGATTCCAGTAGACAGAAGGAAGAGCACAAGCACTTCCTGAGCTCTTACATTTTCAGGATGTGGAACTTTAACAAGCTTCCAAAGCAAGCTCACTTGAACAATGAAATGGACAACTTAGCAAATACACAAAAACAAAAATCATAATGAACATCCTCACAAGGTTAATAATGCTGAGATTGACTTCTCAGTCTTAATGGGATACGACATAGCATGTAAATGAGAATGACAGTTATCAAACAAGAAGTATCACCTTTCTTCTGTCTGTTTCAGGCAAACGATTCTGGCCAACTACTTTCCAAAGTTCTGACTCAAAACTAGCCATTGGCAAGTTTTTAAGGCTTTCGAGATCATCTATAGACAACACATCTTCTAACTCCTTCCTGCATGTGTGCGGGCACACAAACAAATGGAGCTAGATCATCTTTTACCTGAAGATATGTAAAGAAAAGGAGGAAAGCCAAACATCAATTTCAGACAAGTAAGCTTCCCCTTCCTCATGTTGAGATTTCAGAACATCAGACAGCATACCTATATACCTGAAATATGAATAAAGGCTGGACATATGTGATTCTTGCTCAAAATTATTTGTGCCAAATAGCCACAGTTTCAAGGAAAATATAATCTTAAAGACCTAAAGAACCAATGTCATTATACAACAGATTGATTTGAACCTGTAAATGGGGGGAAAGGCTAACAAACAAAAAAACAATTTTGAAAGCATGCTAGCATTGAATAAAACCACCTTGGTAAAAATTGCTTGCTAAGGTACACCACTCATTATGACGCAACACAGATCAACAGATATTATTGAAGAATCAAATTAAAGTACATTGCGTCCACTTCAGATATGAATCCCAAATAAATCTGTTAATTAGGGATTTTCAGATATGAATCCCCAAAAAATCAAAAAATCAGGGATTTTCGATTCTGAATCCTCAAATCCGAATCCCATACAGGCAAATTAGGGATTTCGAATCCCAAATCCAGAAATTAGGGATTTCGAATCCCAAAATCGAGAAATTGGGGATTTTCGTCAACGGTGAGAACGGTCAGAGAGAGAGAGAGAGAGAGAGAGAGAGAGAGAGAGAGAGAGAGAGAGAGAGAGAGATACCCGGTCACGGTCCACCGATCCACCGAGAGGGACAGAGAGAGAGAGGATGCGCGAGAGAGAGAGCACCGAGAGAGACAGAGAGAGCGACAGAGAGACAGAGAGAGCGACAGAGAGACAGAGAGAGAGAGGGCGCGGTTGAGAGGGACGGAGAGAGAGAGAGAGAGAGAGAGAGAGAGAGAGAGAGAGAGAGAGAGAGAGAGAGGGAGGGAGGGTGCGCGAGGGAGAGGAGACAGAGAGTGAGAGACCGAGAGAGAGAGAGAGGGTGCGCGAGGGAGAGGAGACAGAGAGTGAGAGACAGAGGAGAGTATATCTCCTTCTCTCTACTCGCGCTGACACCAACGCCCGTGGCTGGTTGTCGGTGTTGTGTGGGCCCCACGATGTTGTATGTGTTTCATCCCTGCCGTCCATCTATTTTTCCATATCATTTTATGGTATGAGACAAAAAATGAGGTATATCCCAATCTCAACTGGACCACATTATAGGAAACAGTGTTGAATGAGCATCGACCATTAAGTTACTTTTGGGGGCCATATACATTTTTGGATCAATCTGATATTTCTTTTTCTCATCATCCGGGCATGTATGACCTAATCAATAGATTTGATGTCAAATAAAAAGTACAATGGACCTTAGGAGGGTTTTAATGGTGGATATTCAATCACTATTGTTATCATGTGGTGTGGTCCACCTGAGATTTATATACCTCTCATTTTTGGTATCAAGCCCTAATTTTTTAAAAAAAAAATTTATGTGAGAGAACACCAACACATCTCCCATAAATATTGTTGCTTCACAAGGACTCTTTTATTTATTTATTTAGAAATGCTCCGGTGCCTACGAACACAATTAGTTATAGTGTACCCATTTTTATTCAGAACATAGACAGTCCAAACCATTGATCAATATGGTTCATCAGGTATAATCCATATTTCAAGAACTACCATGAAAATATCACACTGATTTAGTAAATTTGACCATTCCGTAAATGGAATTAAAAATGGACGGTCAAGATCATTTACACAAAAATAGGTCCAATCAACATTTCGATTCATCCATTTGTTAGGATTATCATGGTTTGCTTATAATTGTAAAGAATCACATTGTGCAAGTGACAATTAAAAACCCATGTAATTCCATTTTTTTATCATCAATTAAGCTATTTTTGAATTTACTAGAATTTATTTCTATTTTTTCTCGTGGATTCGAGGAATCTTTATGAAAAATATAGAAAAACTTCATGGAATTGGAATAATTATCCACTTTGAGGAAGACAGTGATCGACCTCATCACGTCCATACTTGCGCCAGTTGCTATAAGGGTTTGATAGAGAATGGTGCCCACCATACCATAGCCATCGAGGATGGGTTTAGAACTCGAAATACATCTTAGATGATGAAATAAATTGTTCATATTCTAGTGTATAATAAGAAGCATTCGCTGAACTAATGATTGTCTAGGACAGAAAATTTAGAACATTGAGAACTAAAGATCAAATGGCTCATATTCGAATCCAAGCATGATAGGTTAGGATCAACAATGAAGCATTGCTACCATAGCATCTATGGCATGATTATAACAAAAACAGGGAAGATCATAGTTTAGGAAGCAAAACAGATTGAAAACCCACCCCAGCAATGTATGCTGATAAGGGGCACCGTGAGTTGTCAAAATCCTCACTGCAAAATGCATGCCAAGGGATGGATGACGAAATGCATCATGGGAAGTTCTTGTGACCAGAAGCTATGTGGGCCCACAGAAATGCAGTAACAAAACCACTTTGTTCATGATTTTCTCAAGCTCGTAATGGGATAGGGTCTAAAAATCGGGCAGGTTCAAAACTAAGTTAGGCCACTCCGAGTGAAATACTGAGAATGGAAACGTCCACCATTGAGACTTCCTAGAACCCATTATGATATTTATACACCATCTCAACCGTTAATAAGGTTATCACCACACAAATAAAACTATGGGCACAAATATCATCCTGATGTCCTGCCAAGTTTCCAATGGTGGATGTTCCATCCTGCCCGTTTTGTCTGACGTGTGGCCCACTTGAATTTTAGATTTGCCTGATTTTTGAACTCTTCTATTGGCCCATATAGCTTATTACCATTGAAGCGGATTGCGTAGTGAGTAACTCACTATGAGTAAACTCTGTGAGGTCCACCATAATTTATGTATTTTATCCTCTCCATCCGTTAATTTTAACAGATAAATTTTCGGATTGAGACTAAAAATGAGGCATATCCAATGTTCATAAGGACCACACAACAGGATACAATTGAATTGAACATCTACAGTTGAAAAATTCTTGGGAGCCCTGGAGGTTTTGGATCAAGCTTATATTTGTGTTTTAACTTCATCTATGTCTGTATGATCTTATGAACAGGTTGGATGACAAATAAAATCACTGTGGGGCCTAGAAAGGTTTTTACGGTGGAAATTATTATCTCCATTGTTTCCAGTGATATGATCCACTTGATCTTTTGGGCTCAACTCCTTAAATTAGACTGAAAAATGGATGGATGACATGGATAGACCAAATACATTCAGGGCCTGTTTGGCCAAGCAGATTAAGAGGGATTAGGAGGGATGGGATGGTAAAATCCCATGATATGCCAAACGAGCCAAACAAACCCGATGAATTTGTCCCGGGATATGGCAAACCCATGGATCACCATGATGTTTTATTATAATATATTTCAAAAAATAAAAATAAAAATACAAATTCTGAATTTTTATTTTCAAAATCTTAAAAAATTTCTTATATTTTAATTTTTTTCCTCAAAAATTTCAAAATGTTGATTTTTTTTTTTCCAAAAGCATCATTTTGTTTTCAAAGTTTTTCTCAAACATTGTCAAAGTTTTTCTCAATGTCATATTTTTGCATTTTGCTCCATTTTTTTGTTCAAATCGTACCAAATTAGTGCCAATAGGTGAGAAATGCTTGATTCTTCATTTTTTTTCTACCAAATTCAAGGATTTGAACGTTAGATTTCAAAATTTGAGGGCAGGTGATCCAATTTGGGAGAAATTGGTGAATTTGATTTAAACATCTGAAGTTATTTACTGTTCAATTTGAACTGATTAAATTGTCCAAAAAGAGTTGATTAAAGGTTCAATTAGTGGATCTCCCTAATAATTTAGTAATTTTATTTTTCACAGATAAATTTCAATTTACATTTAAAAATAACATTTTTTCCAAAATGTATATTTTGTACTCTTATAATAAAATATCATTTTTATTATAAAATATTTCAAAAAATTAAAATACAAATTTAGAATTTTTATTTTCAAAATCTCAAAAAACTTCTCATATTATAAATTTTTTCTCAAAAATTTCAAATTTCCTATATTATCTTCAAAAGCAACATTACTTTTAGCGACAAATATTTTCGTCGCTAAAAGTATTATTAGCGATGGTTTTGGTTTGTCGCTAAAAGTCACTAAAAGTCAGGGCCAAAAATGGAAATACAAAACACTTTTAGCGACGAAAAGTTTCGTCGGTAAAAGTAAATTTCTATTTTTTAGCAACGAAAATATTCGTTGCTAAAACTCTTAGAGGGAAAATTTTTAAAAAAGCGGGAAATTACTTTTAGCGACGCAATTTTTCGTCGCTATTAGTCAGGGCTAAGATTTTCACAACTCTTTTAGCGACGAAAATATTCGTTGCTAAAACTCTTAGCGGGAAAATTTTTAAAAAAGCGGGAAATTACTTTTAGCGACGCAATTTTTCGTCGCTATTAGTCAGGGCTAAGATTTTCACAACTCTTTTAGCGACGAAAATATTCGTTGCTAAAACTCTTAGCGGGAAAATTTTTAAAAGAGAGGGAAAATTATTAGCGACGGTCTTGGTTCGTCATTAAAAGGCAGGGCCAAAATTTTTGTTTTTTAGCGACGAAAATATTCGTCGCTAAAACTCTTCTAGAAATTCCTTCCACTCGTGAAACTTTTCGTCACTCAAAATATTATTAGCGACGGTCTTGGTTCGTCGCTAAAAGTCCGGGCCAAAATTTTCAAACTGAGATAGATGTTTTAGCGACGAAAATATTCGTCGCTAAAACTCTTCTTGAAATTACTTTCAGTAACGAAAATGTTCATTGCTAAAAAAAATTATTAGCGACGGTTTTGGTTCGTCGCTAAAAGTTAGGGCCACCTTTTTCAACCTGGAATACACAACACTTTTAACGACTAAAGTTTTAGAGATGAAATTACTTTTAGCGACGAACTGTTTCGTCGCTAAAAGTCCCATACACGATTTTTAGCTACGAAAAGTTTCGTAGCTAAAAGTAATCGTCCAAAAAATGTTTGGAGCCTGTAGCGACGAATATTTTCGTCGCTAAAAGTCTCGTCCACGATTTTTAGCTACGAAAACTTTCGTCGCTAAAAGTTTCATTGCTAAAGATACTCTTTTAGCGACGAAAATTTATTTCGTCGCTGAAAGTCACTTTTAGCGACGAAAAAAAATTTCGTCGCTAAAAACCCTCTTTCTTGTAGTGCCCGATCGCGCCGTTTGAAAGTATAGAGCATCTTTCACCCGTGCACCTTGGTTTAGAAATGGTCTCTTAAAACACGTTTGAAAGTTGTTACATTGTAATGCAGGACATGAAAATTAAATATGATATGCGAGATTTCAGGCTTAAGATCACGTTAGTTCAAAAACAATTACACAAATTCCATATCCCACATGAAAGTCCAAGCATTGAATTAAGGGGAATCTATGTGGGTCTAGGCCTATACATGATAGGGCTAGATCAATAAAAATTATGAACCAAACAATACTCAAAGGTAAAAAATAATCATCTACGCATGCATGGTAATCAATCCCTAATCCAAGGGATTCACAAATTCCAATTCGAGGAACCCTACGGTAAGAAAATTGACAAATAACTTAGGAAAAACGTAATCTAGGGCTAGGATTCATGAAAAACGGCTATGAGAGGATAAAAAAAGATAAAAATCTGAGCCAAAAGATGATCCCGTTTGTGGACAGTAACAATGGTCAGACAGACGTGCGTGTGATCTCGGCCACACGTGTGTGGGGCCCACTATTCAGAAAAGGGACACCTTGGCCCTGGTCGGCTAGGGATGGTCTCAAAAACCCCCAAATCTCAGCTCGATCTGATGTACAGTTTGTGCGTGGTGCTCCGCTGAAGTTTCAGCTCGCCTGCGGGCCAAAATCTGAAAACCTGCTGTAATGAAGAAATCTGATGCAACAAAAGGATGAATTTGAAGTACGGATGGTAGGGAAAGATGGAAAAAAAGATGATGGAGGATGAGGGTGAATTGGGATCGATGTGGCTTCGCACCACGGTATTTAGCCCTTCGAAAAGGGAGGGCTTCGCATCCACTTTTGAATTCTTCCACAACTCATGAAGAGAGCAGAAAAATAAAGCAGAAATTTTTTATTAACTTCAATCAATCAAAAGAACTACAAGGGGTGCCTATTTATATAGAAAAATCCTATACCTCAAAACTCGCACCATGTGCGCAACCTATTACTTGGCGATGAAGTAAACTAAAATAAAAACCAAACAGGAAAATCTAAAGCATTCATAATGTTCTAAATAATAATAATAAATAAAACCTAAAATATGAAATCAATCTGACGAGTGGGTCACGATCATGAGATCCTATGATGGGCTTTCCTTGATTATCGGGCCTAATCTTTTGAACCAAACTTCGTCTTCTAGGTAGGAGGCCCTCCCTGGACGTCGTCATCGAGACAGATCGATGGTGGGGCCCTTATACTCCGTGCGTACATGCGTAGGTGAGGCAACGTGTGTGCGCGTATGCACGGGATGTCCCCATCAATTCTCCTCGGCTGTGAAGATTTTGCCACTGGTGAAATAAAACTCCTAAACCACTCCACGACGTCAAGATCAAGTCTCTGGAGCTCCTCCGTAGTGAGCCACGTGGTGTCTGAAGCTGGGCGTGACTTCCACTTGACCAGGTACTTCTGAAACTTGTCGTCTAATGTTAAAACTATCTGATGGTCCAGGATATCCTCTATTTCCTCTCTGGGTGTGTGAAGGTTAGGTATAGGAGGAAGTGACTGAGAATTTTTTTTAGGAAGAATAGGTAAGGGAGGTAGAGGTGGAGAAAATGGGTTGGGACGGGTAGGTATGGGAGGTAAGGGTTGGGAAAATGGGTTGGGACGGGTTGGTATGGGACGTAGAGGCTAGAAAAATGGGTCGGGAAGGGTAGGTATAGGACGTAGAAGCTGAGAAGATAGGTTAAGACAGGTAGGTATGGGAGGTAGAGGCTAGAAAAATGGGTCGGGACGGATAGATATGGGAGGTAGAGGTTGGAAAAATTGGTCAGGAGAGGTAGATATTGGACGTAGTAATTGGAAAGATGGGTCAGGATGAATAGGTATGGGATGTAGAGGCTGAAAAAATGGGTCGGGAGGGGGCCATGGATCAATGAAAATGTCTGATGAATCAGGATGGTTAAGCAAAAGGCTAGACAATGCATCAATGGCCCCTTGAAATGCAACTAGATCCTCCACATTGAATATGGAACTAATTCCCATGGAAGGTGGAAGATCTACCTCATACACATTGAGACCGTTTCGTTTTATAATTTTGAATAGTCTAGCACTACACGTGTGTAACTTACGAACGGCCCTCGGAGGGTACCACTTGGGGTTGATGCGGACCATCACGGAGTCCCTTACATTGAATTCTTTGAAACATTTATACTGGTCTTCAGAAAATTTGTAATGTTCATTACTAGTAGTGATCTTCTGCCTGATTTCTTGATACCATAAATGAATGTGATGCATAAAAAACTCTGCAGGCTCTGACGACCTATGGGACAATGACATAGGGACAAGATCAATAGGTTTCTCAAGTTTATAACCAGTAACGACTTCATAAGGACTGAAACCTGTGGACCTATCGACGGAACTATTAAACGCAACCTCGGCTATAGGTATTACGGTGTCCCATGTTTTGGTATGCTCTATATCCCTCCTAGGGGGAGACTCATCCGGTAGATCATCAGGAAAAATATCACGAAACTCATCTACTACCGGAATGGCCTCAGTGGGTAACTCTATACTAGCCTCTGGGGCACTCTCTCTAGCCACAAGGCCGTACGTGTTGTGCCACTCAAAATAGTAGTCTTGATGCCCCTGTTGGGGTGGGTGCACGAGTGCATGCCCATGACTAATTCCTTGGCCACCTCTATTCATTGGTCTATCCTCCTGGCCACTTGCTTGAGATTGGACATCTACCTCAATGCTGCGATTTGTCCTGGCAGAGGCCTTTAGTTGAGTAATGCATGCATCAAATTAATCAAAGCATTATTCTATATATTGTTCATAGCACTTAATTACCCAAATACTCGATTTGCTAGGACAACTTGTTCATTGACTCTAGCAGTTGCTCCATGTTTAGTGTAGGGTGCAAACCAAAATTCAGCAATATAGTTGTCAAAATATAAGAATTTTTTATTTTTCATTTTTTATTATTTTTTAAAATTTTTAAAAGAAACAACCTAGTTTCTAAAAACAAAAAAGGAAAGTTTTTAAAACAAGTTAGGAAAGTTTCTAAAAGAAAGCAACCTAGTTTCTAAAAACGAAAAAGGAAAGTTTCTAAGAAAAACAAATTAGAAAAATTTTCTTAAAAAAAACAAATGAGGAAAGTTTTTAAAGAAAAGTAACCTAGTTTCTAAAAACGAAAAAGGAAAGTTTCTAAAAACAAATTAGGAAATTTTCTAAAGAAACAAATTAGGAAAGCTTCTAAAAATAAAAAAAATAAATTAAAAAGTTTCTTTAAAAAAAAAATAACCTAGTTTCTAAAGAAAAAGAAAAAGGAAAGTTTCTAGAAATAGAAAGTAAGTTAGTTTCTAAAAAAGAAAAAGGAAATTAAACTAGTTTCTAAAAAAAAAGGAAATTAGTTTCTAAAAACAGATTAAGAAAGTTTCTAAAAAATTAATTTCTAAAAATCAGAAAAGGAAAGTTTCTAAACCTAGAAATAGAAAACTAAGTTAATTTCTAAAATAATTCAAATAAGGAGATAATAGAAAATTTCAGCAGCTTATGTTAGGGTTTATGGACCTCTAAACAGCCATATATGATGAGAATTGATGCGTAATGGACATAAACAACCAAACCCTAAACATGTAATGAATTCCTCTATAAGAACCCTAGGCTCTGATACCAAATTTAATGCAGGACATGAAAATTAAATATGATATACGAGATTTCAGGCTTAAGATCACGTTAGTTCAAAAAAAAATTATACAAATTTCATATCCCACATGAAAGTCCAAACATTTAATTAAGGGAAATCTATGCGGGTCTAGGCCTACACATGATAGGGCTGGATCAATAAAAATTATCAACTAAACAATACTCAAAGGTAAGAAATAATCATCCACGCATGCATAGTAATCAGTCCCTAGGGTAAGAAAATTGACAAATAACTTAGAAAAAACGTAATCTAGGGCTAAGATTCATGAAAAACGGCTATAAGAGGATAAAAGAGGATAAAAATCTGAGCCAAACGATGATCCCGCATGTGGACAGCAACAATGGTCAGACGGACGTGCGTGTGATCCTAGCCGCGCGTGTGTGGGGTCCACTATTCAGAAAAAAACACCTTGGCCCTGGTCGGCCAGGGATAGTCTCCAAAACTCCCAAATCTCAACTCGATCCGATGTACGATTTGTGCGTGGTGCTCTGCCGAAGTTTCAGCTCGCCTGCGGGCCGAAATCTGAAAACTTGCTGTAATGAAGAAATCTGATGCAACAAAAGGATGAATTCGAAGTACGGATGGTAAGGGAAGATGAAAAAAAGATGATAGAGGATGGGAGTGAATTGGGATCGATGTGACTTCGCACCACGGTAGTCAGCTCTTCGAAAAGGGAGGGCTTCGCACCCACTTTTGAATTCTTCCACAACTTACGAAGAAAGCAGAAAAACAAAGCAGAATTTTTTTTATTAACTTCAATCAATCAAAAGAACTACAAGGGGTACCTATTTATAGGGAAAATCCTATACCCAAAACTCGCACCATGTGCGCAACCTATTACTTGGCGATGAAGTAAACTAAAATAAAAATCAAACAAAGAAATCTAAAGCGTTCACAATGTTCTAAATAATAACAATAAACAAAACCTAAAATATGAAATCAATCCGATGAGTGGGCCACAATCATAAGATCCCATGATGGGCTTTTCTTGATTATCGGGTCCAATCTTTTGAACCAAACTTCTTCATCTAGGTAGGAGGCTCTCCCTGGACATTGTCATCGAGACAGATCGATGATGGGGCCCTCCTACTCCGTGCGTAGGTGAGGCGGCGTGCATGCGCGTATGCGCGAGATGTCCCCATCAGGTTGTAATTAACCTTGCCCATCTCTGGCACAACAAATGGACCAGTTAAAACCCACCACGTTGGGTCACGAAGGACATCTGTGGTGGAGGGGTCAACATACAATCCGCATCCGAAGAGGTACACAATAGGTAGATTTATATATAATACTTTATTTGCTTCCTTCCTTACCGAAGTTCTAATGCTTCTTTTCAACGCTTCTTCACTTAATTTGAAACAAAATGATCAATCGAAGACTGTCGAAGTTGCTATATCATATTCATTACATCTTAACAAACTTCGTGAACCATGCAAGCACAGAGAGAGAGAGAGAGAGAGAGAGAGAGAGAGAGAGAGAGAGAGAGAGAGAATTACGTAACAAGCCAAAATCCACGAGAAACCATTAAACAGAAACAAATAAAGAAAGAAAACAAAAGACAGATAAAAACAAATACGTTGCACTACTCCCATTTTATTCAAACATTTACGTAAGTAAAGAATTATATCTGGATACACCATAAATTACTGAGGGAGTTTATTGTAAGGGAGCGTGCTCTAGTTTTTCATTGCAAATTGCGCTTGGAGATAATCAACTATTTTCTTGTCAACTTGGAATGCCTTGGCAAGAACATCATCTGAGATGGGCGGATTTGATCCAAACACAGCTTTTGCAATGGTGATGGTTCCTGGGTTCTGGCTGCCAAATCCTGCAATGGCTACAGCATTGGTGTCGCCGATGTTCAACTGGAAGTGAATGAGGCCTTCGGGGAAGACAAACACATCGCCTTTATGAAGGGTCTTTGTTATGAAGCGATTTTCAGTGTTGGAAGTGACGAATCCGACATAGAGGGTGCCCTCCAATACTGTTAGGATCTCTGTGGCCCGCGGGTGTGTGTGGGGTGGATTGAGACCATAGGGTGCAAAATCTATCCGAGCCAGGGAGACGCCGAGGGTGTTGAGTCCAGCTATCTGGGCTACATTCACTGGGGTCACAACGGACCCAACCTTGCTATCCGTGTTGCCTGGTTTGTCCAGTCCCATGAAGAAGAAATCATCAGCTTTAACTTCCTTTGGGTCCTTGCACACAAATCCATTCACCAACACTGCCATCAAAAAAAAAGAAAAAAAGAGAGAGATTGTACGTAGTATATTCTTTCAAGACCTATTAAACCAACATAAAGGTGACCCTCACATGAATCCTTTTAAGTGGATTGCATTTCTATGAAACATTTGCAGCATTGATGCAATTACTTGACATGGAGTGAACATACCTTCGCTGTTGTTCAAAGCAACGCAGAAATCCTGTAAAGGACTGGGGTCGGATGCAGCGGCAAATGAGAAACTGAATGCAAGGAATGTTAGGAGAAGAAAGCCAGTGGCCATATTGAAAATATTTGGGAGTGTTTATGTATGTAAGCTAGGAAACCCTGAATCTTATAATGAGTGTTTTTTGGCTGTGGGTTTTGTAAGAAGATTAAGCTAGTATTTATAGAGTTAAGGAAATGTTAATCACTGAAATGGTCTCATTACTTTAGAAGTAATGAAGGTTTATTTATTGTTATTTTTTCAAATCCAAGACTTGTTCCTGGTCGACTTTGTATAAGAAGGAATTGGTTGAGTCAGTTGCTTCTAGAAAATATAGTCATTTGTTTACCAAGTCTGGATTTCATATATACTAACCACTCCGACTCGAATACGAGAGGTATGTAAAATAAGTGAGAAGAAATATGCAAAGGTCCGTCGTGCTGTGACGTCTCATCATATGGTCGAGAATGGGTCCGGATTTTGCTTCAGAGTGGATTAGGCGATACCTGGGTAACATGTTAATGGGTGATACCCTGACTTTATGGGGCTACATTGATGAATGTTTTGCATATCCATGCTGTCCATCTGTTTTTTCATCACATTTTAAGACCTGATCCTACAATTTAAGTAGATTCAAAAGGTCTGTTTGACCATATCAACGGGTTGGATGACAAATAAACTTAACGGTTGTCAGGTGCGCCTTAGGTAGTTTTTAATGGTGAGCATTCAATCACCACTGTTTCTTGTGTTGGGGTCTACCAGAGATTTGGACCTGATTAAGTTTTAGGAAAATGTCCTAAAATGATCTAGAAAAATGGATGGACGGCATGGATATACAACACATTCACCAAGGTGGGCCCCACAGTCAAGGTAACATCCACTAATGTGTTACCAGCAATACCTAATCCTTTATTGCATGACTAGAAGTATTCAATCGAAGATAAGAAAATTAACCAAAGTACTAAAGCTAGGTAAAGGCAATGGTGGGCCCATCTACTTGGTTACAGTAGAGTATGTGATGCTCTGCATATAATTAATCGTCCGATGTATATGAACTGTCCACCTAAAGTCGTGTTGGCCATGGATGAGAAATGGACCATCAATGTGGATGGCCCATGGCTCAACAAGCACACCAATCAGACAATCGTACCCGTTGCTTTCCAGCACTTCCCTGAACCCGACGTGGTCTTATCCCGCCCTATGTGACTCCCCATCATCAAAATGTTATTTGGATTTGAGATTTTGTATTGTTAATATTTCAGGTCGTAGTTTACGTATCAGCTCAAATGTTGGGTTCGACCGTTGCGAGCAGAACGCCTCACTTATTATTCAATTGAAGATGGAAGCATTTTCCAGGAACGATTCCAGCAGGATCAAACCTTCAATTCATCTCTCCTTTTACCTCACGTTTATAACTTCTGGTGTCGCCACCGATAGCCGAATCGTGAGTTTTCTTAGATAAATTTCTCAAAACGATTGCAAGCTTACATTCACTGTAGGTCAGGTGTGGTGTTTCCCTAACTGTGAGGCTATCTTGATATATGTGTTGTATATCCACACTATCTATCAGCTTTTACAGCTCATTTTAAGTAATGCTCCTGTTTGCCTGACTGTGAGATGAACGGGGCATGCCTTAGGATTGGAGCCTTCTATGAACTCTTCCTTCTCATCTCGTCTTTCCCATTCAATGTAAGCTTTTTTTCAGGTATTAGGCAAGGGTCGGGCCTAAACAAACAATTTGGATGGGCTCGGGCCAAACCATTTTGGCCTGTTACAGGCCAGGCCGGGTTTTAAGTTTAATTCCCTTGAACAATATGCATCGATAAGGGACCCATTCGCAATCTTTGTAAGATAAGCTTATTGTAATATAATAATAATAATAATAATAATAATAATAAATCTTAATGTGCAAATCATGCGGAGGATCCCACATCGGAGCTGCCTACCTCTAAAATAATAATAATAATAATAATAATAATAATAATAATAATAATAATAATAATAATAATAATAATAAATCTTAATGTGCAAATCATGCGGAGGATCCCACATCGGAGCTGCCTACCTCTAAAAAAAAGTATCATGCTCATGTTCTAGGCCAACACCTTTTGTCTTTTCATATCAATTGGCATTATCAGCTCGAGTTAATTTGTATATATATGGGGTGTGTCTGCCATTTTGACAGGACTATTTCCAGGGCATCCCTGGACCATGCGAGGAGCTTGGGCCCAGTGATCATATATATGGGCCTGTACTGTGGGGTCCATCTGTGGAACGATGTTGGGTGCGTGGGTTTATAACCTCATCCGCTTCACCAACAAGCCATTGAGTGAGATTACCAAGAGCTCTTCTTTCTTGAAATTTTTTAAGTTCAAGGAGAAATGGTCCCACTGAACAGGAAATAGATATTGACAGGGAAACCATCTAATAGACCCTTATTTTTCATGATATCCCCCGTCTCTCTCTCTCTCCGTTGAAAAACTTGTGGGGCTCACTATGTTGTTTATATCCCCCTCTCTTTCCAATTTCTTAAACCCCACTGTTGAAAAAATCGTGGGGCCCACCATGATATTTTTGAGAAATCCATTCCGTCTACCAGTTTTACCAGATCATTTTAGTGCCTAAATCAAAAAATGAGGCAGATCCAAAAATCAAGTGGGCCACACAGCAGGAACAGCAGATATTGAATGCCCATAGTTGAAACAATCATGAGACCAACATTTTGTTTTTGAGAATCCACCACATCCATCAGTTTTACGATCATTTTAAGGCGTGAACCAAAAAATAAGCAGAGCCAAAGCTCAAGTGAGCCACATGGAAGGAACCAAAAGCCCACCGTTGAAACTCTCCTCTCTTATCTGATTTCATGGACCAGACAACTCGCGCCCCACCTTGATGTTTGTGACAAATCCATTCTGTCCACCAATTTTGACATATCATTTTGAGAGTGAGCCAAAAAATGAAGTAAATTCAAAACTCAAGTAGGTCACATGGTAGGAAACAGGGGTTATTGAATGCCCACCATTAACACACTCGTGGGTCACAAAAGTTTTGGATCAGGTTACTATTTTATTGTTTTCAGTTCATCCCAGAGGGAAGACCTTATGAACAGTTTGGATGGCACATAAACATTACGGTGGACCCTTGGAAGGTTTCAACGGTTAGATCAATCCCCTCCCCGCTTTTCCTGCCGTGTTGC
The DNA here is from genome assembly GCF_029962835.1 of Magnolia sinica. NCBI lineage: Eukaryota > Viridiplantae > Streptophyta > Magnoliopsida > Magnoliales > Magnoliaceae > Magnolia > Magnolia sinica. The sequence goes on from NC_080577.1 coordinate 12,198,316, forward strand.
CCAATTTAGCTTTGAATCTGTCTCATTTTTTATTTTTTATTTTGGCTCCCCACCTAAATTGATATGGCGAAACTGATGGACGAGGTGGATTCGAAACAAACGTCATGAGGGTGGCCCCACCTAGCTTCCACAGTAGAATGAAAAGAGCCACGAATGGGCATTAGTAATCCAAAGGGCATCCCTTAGACATAATCATGTATATAAGTGAGTTTTAAGAAACGATAGATTACAAACCGTAAACAAAGCAAGGAAAACAGAAGAAAATGCACGTCTGACTACAAGTCCCCAGAAATTCCAACTGTTTGTGCAGTTTCAACAGAACTAAACCCACTTGCGTTTGGGGCTGAGTGGGAAACTGGAACCACACCCCGTCCATTGCAAATCATGGAGCATCCAAACAGTCTCCTAACATAAAACGAGGTATTGGTGCTTTTTTATTTTTTAAACCTCTCAAGGCATGGATCAATTTCTGCTCATATCAAATGAGATCAGGTATAAGTTTTCTTGTTGAGGACTCTGCTTCTTCTTCCTTACTCTGGAGAGACACCGATGAATCCATCCGTGGCCCTTCCATTGAAATGCTATGAATTTGGCTGTCCTGAGAGAGCGTCTCAAAGGACTTAAACCTCCAACCATCGCTCAATGAAGCAGGCCTCATGGTCGGGGCTTGGATGACAATCTGTCCCTCAAGCATGCTAACCACAGAAGACATAATGGGCCTGAGAGAAGGAGATGGGTTGGTGCAAAGAAGAGCCAAGTTCAGCATCCCCAATGCCTCTTCTTTTGAGTAGTCTGATCCCAGGACTGGATCAACCAGTTCCAAGAGGCTTCCCTTATCAAGGAGTACATAGGCCTGCAATTTCCACACAGGATAACATTACTATCATCTGATGATTATTTTCGTTTTAGTTAAGCAGAAACCACATAGACGTTGCAGAGACGCATTTTAGTCTGTTTCACATGTTCCTGTATTTCTCTTTCTTTTACTTAAGCATTTGCTAGTAAATATATAGACATATTTTAAAAGGTATTTCGGTCATTCATTTAACTAACTTGTGTATGACTATTGGGCTAACCATGCCCAACCTACAAAATGCTTCATGTGATTGAAATCTCTAGGATGTTGCAATTTCGGAACATTGTCTAAGGACCCACCTAACCATTGTCAGATGTCTTCAATCAGACAGAGATCAAGGATCGGTCGATGCCATCAACACCACTTGATGCCATCAAGAAAATCCGGAAAAATCTCTGCTGGACAGTTTTGGAGTTACTACTCAATGCCGGTCAAACCTTTATTTGCTTTTCATTACTATTTGTTTAGGATATTTTCATGGGAAACCTCAGATCGACCTAGTGACCTTGCAATTACTGCATCCTAACTGGTAGAGCTGTAAGAATTCTATAATGTGGGTTTTATTGATCAACGGTCTGAATTGCCCGAAGGGTTGGATAGTGTGATCAGGAATATATATATATATATATATATATATATATATATATATATATATATATATATATATATATATATATATATATATATATATATATATATCTTATTCTTTGTCAGGCTTTGAAAAATTCATTCTAGAAGGGGTTCCTCTGAATGGCTTTCATAGCTAATTTGAGAAATAAATACCAACCAGTCAAATTCCAGCTTGTTCAATTCACTAGTGGGCATGTTTACAGCTTCACATGGTATGTCTGGATACTTCATCCAAACTAAATGGTATTTACTATGCTTTGTAATTTCAGTTTCCAAGATAGAAGGAATGAATACAAAGGTCTTACTAAGGTCTGGAAGGGGAAATTAGCTGAGGCAAAGGCTAGTGGGAATTTTATAAGGATTCATGAAGCACATGTATAGGTGATACAGTTCCTTGATCAATCTATGTTTTACAGTTCTTATGTTGATTGTTTTATCTTATTAAATGCCTAGCAGGTGCATTACACTCTCTAGTCCATAATTGTACACATTTCCTTTATGTCTGTCATTGCACTTATTTTGATATCATATATTGGGTTTACATTCAGGTATTTCATGTCAATTTGCTGATGTGCATGTAATGTTGCCATGATATGACTGTATGACATGCCATCTTCTTTCTCGGGATTGTTGCTAAGGTAAGTTTTAAGAGCGAGAAATGTTGAACAATATTCTCACGAATAGGATTGAGTGTTTTTTCAGTGGTTCACATAGATGCCAATGTGGCATAGGTATGTGGTTTAGGCCATTCATCAGGTAGCGCCCTTCAAAATGTTTACTTGGAATTTCGTATTATACCAGTAATGGGTTCATTCGTCTCATTAACTTCTCTAATAGTTGTGCATGATTTCAATTTGCTAGGGACAATGTTGACAAGGTGCCAATGGAAATTTCTTGTGATTGTTTTCAAGTTTTAGCTATCATTCTTTGTCAAATTGCCTTTTGATGTTCCTTCCCTCATTAATGATGGTAGTTGTACTTTTTTATTTTATTTTTTTCAATGTGTGTGTTATAGTTGTATTGTATTTTTTTTCCCCCAATGCTGAGAAGCTATAAGTTGCGTTGTGAAGTATTCCCTTTGCAGTTCACAAAAAAATCAAACTTATTGTTGTAAGCTTTGTGTGAACCACTAGCCAAGGAGTGCTTTTATGGCCTCTAAAGTTAGCATGATTGCTCCTCATGAATGAGCTTATCTGTTGTAGCCTTTTGGAGGTGCTTGGTCATATTTGATTTTTAAATTGTACTTCTACAAAACTCTTAAGACTCTATTGCCATTGGGCATTTAGTAATGAAGTTCTGTGCATGCTTTAACAAGGATTATATTTTACCTTTCATAGTAAGATTTGAGTACGATGGACCACGCCTTATGGTTATTACTATTTATTCACCACGGCACCTTTTTGGCATTGCTTTCCTAGTTAAAAGAAAGACAATTGTTTAACATTGCTATATGTTTCCGTGGTTGTCCTGAGTAGATTACAACTACATGCATCAATCTATTGAGTAGATTCTAACTACTTGCATTAATTGTAAAACCAGTACTCAACCCATTCTTGTGGTTGGATTGGTTTGACTACTGGTCCTACGTTGGGCCCTCTTGGACTGTTTTGGCCCAAAATCTGCCTCTTTCTAATAATTTTTTTTCAAAAAAAAAAGAAAAAAAGAAAGAAAAAAAAAAGAGGCAATTTAACAACTAATCTATTGTTAGCCTAGTGGTTAGGGTGTTTGGTTTCCAAGTAGAAGTTGTAAGTTCAAGGTCAGTCAGATTCAGTACCTTCTTTTTTTTTTTCACTAAGTAGTTATCTCTATAACTGACTAGGTTTTAAGGTTTTAGTGTTTATGTTCTAAAATGTTAACATGCAGCTACTTGACTTCATTTCCCCTTTTCATAGGTAAGTTGCTCGTGGTTTTGAAAATTGGTTTCGGCCATATCATAAGCCACCCTGTTAAGTGATAGAGGGTTGTGCTAGAGAAAAAGGGCCGAATCAGCCCATATCAGTTGATACAAGCTAATACACCCCACATTGACATTGATACAGGGCTGATATAGCCATAAAGGAGCCATTTCAAAATTTTCCAACTTTAATTTTTGTAGTTGTTTCTTCAATCAACTATGGAGGAAGCTTAAAAACTAAATTTATACTAGATCTAGACTTATTTTGGATCAAAACACAAGATTTTAGTGATATTTGATAGATTGAAGTGAAATCAACCATTTTGAGAGAAAAATAGAAAAAGGTGAAAATATATACATATACCTATATATTTCTTTCTTCATCTTCTTTCTGTTGTATTTCAATGTCATGGGCCATAATATATCATAGCATGCTTTATATGCATGCGTTTGAGTAGGTCCTCTTTGATTGACTTTCAGTAAGTCAAACTAGCAGACAACATTCTTATAAATTTGTGTGGGGGGGAATATATTTGTCTGTTACATTCTTATAAACTATCATGATTGGTTTCATGCCATTTTTCTCCTTCTTTTTCCCTGCAACATTTTTAAGAGTAAGAGGCAGTCATTATCAAAATTTAGTGTGTGGGGGAATATACCTGTCTGTTGCATATTTCTCTTTGGTTATTATGCAGGTGCTAACAATTTAATACCAATGGAAATTACTCTTAAGATTACAAACAAGATCAAAGCAAATGAGAGATTTTCTGCCTATATAGTTATCCCAATGTGGCCTCAAGGTGATCCGACAAGTGTTCCTACACAGAGGATTCTTTTTTGGCAGGTGATCTTCACTGACTGTCTTTGATTTTAGTTTTTATTAGGAATCTTAGACATCTTGAGAGGCTTTAGACATTAAATGGGAAATTTAATTTATGCTATTTTTAAAAAATATAAATTTTATCAATCATCCTTCTGTACTCTGTATGATGTAATGTTTATTTATATGGAGACCTTTTGATAGCTGCAGAATAAAACAATGCAAATGGTGTAAGACATAATTTATAAGGCCTTGGAAGAGGTTGGGATCGAGAAAACATGCGCCGCAAGATTATTTGAATTTTTTCTGCCTTAGCAATTGTGAGGCTGCAGATGGAACCGATGCTTCATGTGGAAGTCCTGCGGCAAACACTCCCCAAGTAATTCTTTTTTGTTCCTGAAGCATTTTTTGTAGTTTTATATTTCATGACCTTAATTTTCTTTTCTCTTTTGTTTTGTGGGTAAGCTGGAATCAAGCCCATGATTTCATTCTCGTAGTCTTTCTCTTTACCACATGGACATTGGGTATGGTTTGAAACTTGGAGCTGAGACTCTGTATTCTACTGAGTCACTCAATTTTTCTAGAAACCAAGCACTGAATGATGCACTAAACTCACTTTGTGCTCACGTGGTTTGATTTTGGCTTAATTATTGACTTGGTTAGGAACCAACTCAATCTTAAGTCAATTATGGATGCCTTTTTTAAAATCTATCTGTAGCACCCATGCCTGTACAAGGCATACCATCTACATGCCACCATATGTCCCAGCATGACAAGCAGGTGCAAGATCCAAGCCATCCATCAGGTGGGTTCAGACAGTATGAAATAGCAAGTTTTATGGAGCTTGATATGGTGAGACCATTCCTTTTATATCAATTTCATTCCTCTTTGAGTTTTTATTAATTCATTAAGAAAAAAAGAAAAGAAAATGGTCATACATGATGCACTTCTTTCACTTTGTCTTTTTTTCCCCCAATGGTCATTCCGATTTATGAATGCCATGACTATTTGTAGGATGATGGAATATATGAAGCTATTGTACGAAGTGACTTTGTCATTATTAGAGTTGTATTTCAAGACAACTCTTCAAAGTACTACATAAATGACCGTGAAAGTAATTTTACAAAGGTCAGTAAGAAATTGAAAGGAAAATGAGTGGACTTGGACAATTGTAATTGTAATTGTAATTGTAATTGAATGAATGAACGATTGTAATTGTAATTGTAATTGTAATTGAATGAGTGAATGAACGATTGTAATTGATTATAATTGAATGAATGAACGATTGTAATTGATTGTAATTGAATGAATGAATGATTATGCAGGTAGTAATTGAATGAATAAATGATTACAATTGTTTTTTAAATGTAGGCAATAGCTATGGATATTGACCGTAACTGGTAATCGGACAACTGTATCTGTAATTAAATTCAGCATATAACTGCTACGGATTATATCTATAGCTATTGTAACCTATAGCTACGGATTAAATTCGTAGCCATAGATATAACTGCTACAAATTAAATCTGTATGTACTTTTCGCTACAGATATAATTGCTACTAATTATATCCATAGCTATTGTCATCTATGGCTCAGAGTAGATCCGTAACCATTGGTTTTTGACCTATTGTTACGGCACCTACAACTACGGTCATGCTACGGATTAAAATCGTAGCCATAGGTCTATAGCTATGGCTTTTATCTGCAGCCTTTGCCCAATTTTCTAGTAGTGGTACTTCTCCATTCAACGAGGCTAATGGAGACCTGTTTATCAAATATATTGTAGTGTGTATTGCTTCTCCCCAAAACATTTTGGGCAATTTTGCATGAGATAACATGCATCTGATTCTCTCTACAATGGTGCGATTCATTCGCTCAACCACACCATTGTGCTTTGGGGTCTTAGGAACCGTCTGTTCATGCCGTATACCTAAAGACTTACAATATTCATGGAAGTCACCAATGTATTCACCACCATTGTTAGTATGAATGCACTTTAATGATTTACATGTCTCTCTCTCTCGACCATAGCATAAAATATTTTAAACACATCTAAGACCTCGTCCTTGGATTTCAAAGCATAAACCCAAACCCTCTTAGATGCATCATCTATAAAAGTGACAAAATACAATGCCTCACCTAATGTTTTTATCCTCATAGGACCACAAACATCAAAATAAACTAAATCTAATGCATGCATTTTATTAACATGGGAAGTAGATTTAACAAATGAAACTCTATATTGTTTCCTTGATAAACAATTAATATAGATTTTGAGAGGTATACCTATCACTTCTGGAATGAGTCATTTCTTCGCTAGTAGTTGAAGCATTTTTTCACTCATGTGGCCTAGACGCCTGTGCCACATGTCAATAACTGAATCTTTCACTACATTCAACTCACCCTTGCACACACTGACACTTGCCTTGTAAATGGTGCAACACTTCTTCCCACTGGCTACAATCAACGAACCCTTGATGAGCTTCCAACACCCACCAACAAATCGGCTTTTATAGCCATTATCATCCAAACTTCCCGTCGACATCAAGTTGAAGTGAAGGTTTGGAATGTGCCTCACATTCCTGAGAACCAATGTGTAGCCCACATCAGTTGTTTACTCCCCAAGTATAGGGTTGTATATAGTAATAAACTCGGTGAAACTGAGGTCGAATCCCAAGGGACTGATACCTGTACGTTCTCTGAAACTAGGTAGAACTAGAACTAGAAAAAGATGAAATCTAAATCAGGTGGATTTGAGGAATAATGGTAAAATAGTAAACTAAAATATGTAGAATTCAAAGGTAAAAAACTAGGAATTCAGAGAAAGGAACTAGGGATTCAGAGGATCCACTTGTAGAGATCAGGGAGATCTACGGTCGATTTATAAACTCAACTGGACTTTGAGTCCCATCTTCATCCAATTGGAAGATATAACCTGAAAATCAATTCTGAACTTCATTTAATCTAGTTTTCAAGAGATCAGACAGGTGTAAATTAGAATAGATTCCATCACAAAACCATGCCTATGAGACAAAGCAAATAACAGACTTAAACCAATTCACGGTCAATCTGAGTGATGTATGAATGGTAGGAAGGGTGCCGACATCCAACCATGCCCAGGAGACGATGACGAACAATAGGGCTTCCTGACGTCATAATCAGAACAAAGAAAAAGAAATACTCAAAGCCATCGCAGACCCATTGTAATTTCAGTCACAACAGACCATTAAAAACTAAAAATATTCCCATAATAAAATTAAATCAAAATCCATTCAATCTAAACAAAAGGCACATGCATAAATTCTCCCATCACGCTACAAGCTTCACCTCTTAGCCCTAGCTAAGAGGTTTAGCCGACCATGATTAGGCTATCCTCAAAATTAAGCATAAAGAAAAATAGTAAATAAAACTAAGAAAAATCTTCTCAAACTCTCTCCCTTCTGACGTCCCAGCTTGGATAGAAATTTTATGCCCCCCTCTCTCTCTATTCTCGTTCTTTTATATGCAGGGAAGTTGGTAGGCTGGAGATCTTGTTGGAGTCAGAGAACCGACTCACTTTACACAACAACGTGCATGACTCTGTTTACGTAGAACTTGGAAAACGACTCATGTTTTTCCAGCATTGTCAGTCCATGGCTATCTCATAGGCTGGATCTGAGCCATTCAGACTCCTTGAGCTTGAACGGTCTGGATCATGTCCATGATTCGGATCTTGATCACCGAACGGCCTGCGGTATTGTCGGCTTCTTCCGAATCGCACCTGCTGTGGAATCCCGAGTCTGCGATAGTTGGTGGGCCCACAATTGGATTTTTCCAGAAAATTCACTCTCTTCAAAAAAACTGTTTGGATATGGACGGTTTAAATTTTCATTAGCGCAGCCCACCTGATTGATTTTTCGGCAAAGACTCTGCCGTTCAGTGCATTTACAATCTCTGTCTAGCATATTTCAGACCAAGAACCACAAGATCTTGGTTAGGACCGTCACATGCATCGAATGGATGGCTTGGATTGAGCTGATTGGTCCATATGGTGGCCCACAGAGATCGTGTGTAGTGCTCTGTTCGAGCGTTTCACAGCACGCAGAGGAGTTTGAATCTAGTTAGGATTTGCGGTCAAAGACGTGTTGGCCGTCTTTGGACCCACGGTGCACAACGAGTGCACGGATAAGTGTGGTGCACACGACATGCTGTAAGGCTCACAATGATGTGTATAGATTAGGTTACCTAATCAGTGTTTTCTTCATCTTGAGCAAAAATTGTGAAACTTTTTGCTCAAGATGAAGAAAACACTGATTAGGTAACCTAATCTCCCAATTGCATTTGACGTGGCAAGGAATGGGCGACCAAGAATGACGGGAATCTGAGTGCTCATGTTATTGATGGGTTCGGTGTCCAGGATGATAAAATCTACAGGGTAGTAAAATCTATCGACCTGGACTAACACATCCTCAATTATCCCTCTTGGTACACGAACAGAGCGATCAGCAAGTTGTAGCGTGGTTAGGGTGGGTTTTAATTCACCCAAACCTAACTGTTTGTATACCGAGTAGGGAATCAGATTGACGCTCGCTCTAAGTCAAGGAGTGCGTGATCAATTCGATGGTTCTCGATTACACATGATATAGTTGGGCTACCGGGATCCTTGAATTTCTGTGGCACGTCTTGCTTCAGGATGGCACTCACTTTCTCAGTCAAGAAGATTTTCTTTTGAATAATTTTCCGTCTTTTGGTCGTGCATAAGTCTTTTCAGAAATTTGGCATATGAAGGTATCTGTTTAACGACATCAAGTAGAGGAATGTTGACTTTCACCCGTTTCAACACCTCTAGGATATCCTGAGAGTTAGAGAGAGGTTTTGGTGAAACCAACCGTTGGGGGAATGGAGAAACTGGCTTCTCTAGAAGTTCCGGTTCTACTTTTTGTGGGGCATCACTGGATCCATCATTGTTATCCTCTTCTAGTTCTTAAGGCTTTTCGGGCCTAACCGGAAGAGTTTTATCAATGATCTTCCCATTCCTAAGAGTGGTGATGGATTTAGCATGCCCCATCTGATTTGAAGAGCTGGGATCATTGATCTCGTACTGCGGTTTAGGATTGGGGAGAGGGTATGCAGGAAGCATCCCCTTTTCTATAACCGTCATACGAGAATCTATCTTTTGCATAAAATCTGTAATTTCCCGCATTGCTTGAGCCAGCTCTTGTATGGGATTTTGAACCGGTTCCTCTTGAGGTTTCACTTGATTTAGATTTTGATTGAAGAAACCTGGAGGAGTCACAGTTTGTCCATTCTTCCAACTAAAGTTTGGATGATTTTTCCAGCCAGGATTGTATGTGTTGGAGTTAGGTCCAGTAAAAGGTCTTTGATAGTTGTTTACGGCATTGGCTTGTTCATTCAACACTCCTCGAAATGCGGGTATTGTAGGACAGTTTTCAGTTGTGTGAATGTTGCAATCGTAGATGCCGCAAACAATTTCATTGACCTTATCCTTCTTTCCTTCCATGGCCTCAACTTTCCTTATGAGCGTAGTCACTTTACATTTGAGATCATCCTCTTCTTTCAAGAGATATAATCCACCTTTCTCCTTTAATTGAGTCGGCCTAGACGTGATGTTTGACTTTGGGTAATAGTCCCAAGATTGTGTTTTTTCAGCCAAACTGTCGAGGTAGTCCCATACCTCATCGACATCTTTATTAATGAACTCTCCATTACACATTGTCTCGACCATTTGGCACATGGAAGATGTCAATCTATCGTAGAAAAAATTTGTGATGCGCCACGTTTCAAATCCGTGTTGTGGGCATGAACTGACCAAATCTTTGAACTTTTCCTAACATTGGAAGAATGTTTCATCTTCCTTTTGGGCAAAGTTCATGATCGCTTTTCTGAGGGTAATCGTCTTATGATGTGGGAAGAATTTTTTTATGAATTCCCTCTGTATGTCGTTCCATGTGCCAATGGATCTAGGACGCAGTGAATGTAACCACGTCTTAGCTTTCTCCTTTAAGGAAAAAGGAAAGAGTTTCAGCCTAATTGTATCCTCAGATACATTAGGAAAACATAATGTAGCTATAATCTCATCGAACTCTTTCAAATGCAAATATGGACTCTCTGATTCAAGTCCATGAAATTTGGGAAGGAGTTGGATAACTCCTAGCTTGATGTCCATTTGTCCTGTGTTTTCAGGAAAAATCATGCATGAGGGCATACTCACTCCCGCCGGTTGTAGATAATCTCATAAAGTACGAGGCGGGGGTGCCTGTTGCACCTCATTCTCATCTTGGGTATCCTCCACCCTGGGTGGAAGTAGAGGAGGTTGGTCTTCAGCCATAACTTCACTTAACTCAGGGGATTTTGAGTGGTGTCTAGTCCTGCGATGGATAGTCAACCCCTCAACCACTCCTCCTTCGGTCAAGAGACGTCGAGTGTTGTCACGGGCCCACTTGGGCATGAAACACTTGCAGCCCTCAATTAAATTCAAAGCCTAATCCTAAGAAGGGAAAAGAAAATCTAGAAAGAAAGAGAAGGAGAGTTGGAAAGAAATTACTAAATTGAAGCCCCTAAGTTAAGGACCTGCAAAATAAAACAAGAATAAGTTAGATTCTAAAAAGGAGAAAAACAATCCTTTAAAAGAAAGATAACAGTAAACTGATTTCTAAAAGAAAGTGAAAACTTCTAAAATAAATTAGAAAAGTCCTAAACTAGAAAGTAAATTACTAACAGAGAATTGAAAAATAGAAAGTAGGGAAGGAGCTTACCGAATTAGAAATTTCTATCTTAAAGGCCTACAAAATAGGAAGGTTAGTTTCTAAACAAAAATTCTAAAAATAAATTAGGAAACAAATTAGATTTTAAAAGAGTTAAAATTAGAAAGTTACTAAAATAGAAAGTTAATTTCTAAAAAGGGAAAGAAATAACCTAATTTCTAAAAATAAACTATTTCCTACAGAAGGGAGGATACTATAATTAGAAAATTTCTAAAATTTAAACCCTAATTCTAAAAATAGGAAAAAGTAGAGAGATTAGGAAGGAATTACCAATTGAGAAACTTATGTCAAAATCCTATAAAACAGGAAACAAGTTAGTTTTGAACTCAAATAAAAAAAAAAAAAAAAAACTAAGGTTAGTAAAATCCTAATCTTAAACTAATCCTAAAACCAATTAATTTCAGAGAATCGTAACCGTCAGTCCCCAGCAACGGCGTCAAAAACTTGTTCACTCCCCAAGTATAGGGTTGTGATGTAGTAATAAACTCGGTAAGACCGAGGTCGAATCCACAGGGACTGAAACTTGTACGTTTCCTGAAACTAGGTAGAAATAGAACTAGACTAAGATGTGATCTAAACCAAATAGAATTTCAAAAATAATTGTGGAATGATTATCTAAAACTTTAAGGAATTCAGAGGAAGGAAAACTAGGGATTCAGAGGATCCACTTGTAGATATCAGGGAGATCTTATGCCTGCATCAAGGATTATGGAATTCAAACTGAACTTACTTGATCTGGTTTTTAAGAGATGAAAGTATATGAATTAGAATGGATTCCATCATCTAACCATGCCCAGGATACAAAGCAAACAACAGGATTAAACTAATTACCAACTAATCAACAATGTATGAAGATCAAGAAGGATATTGTCATCCTACCATGCCCATGGGACAATGATGAACAACAGGGCTTCCTGACTTCATAAACATAAAAAGGGAAAGGAAATACTCAAAGCCATTACAAACCCCATTGTAATTTCAGTCACAACAGACCATAAAAGACTAAAAAATATTCCTTGAATAATCAAACCACAATCAATTCAGTTTATGAATTAAAGGCACAAAGTAGAATCTCCCATCTCGCTACAGGCTTCACCTCTTAGCCCTAGCTAAGAGGTTTAGCCACACATGAATGGGCTAACTTCAAACATCAAAAACAGAAGAAGGAGAAAAGAAAGAGACAAGGAAAAAAAAACCAGGTCCAGGTCCAGCCCAAGCAACGTTGCCAGCACCTTCACGTTTCTTCCTTTTCTTCCTTTTCTTCCTTCCTTCAAAGCCAACCCCTGCCCGTTTTGCTCACGTTCCAGCCGTGCCTCAACTGACGTCCAGCCCCAAGTCTAACAAAAAAAACAGCCGCTGCTTCCAATCCTCCCACCGAGCAAAAAAAAAACAAAACCGAGCACCCACGGTTTCTCCCTAACCAAGCCTCTCCTTGCCTTCCCTTTTATCTTCCTTCTCACGTCCCTGCCCAAGAAAACTCCTCACGTTTGCTGCTGTGGAGTCCTGAAAGGATTAGGTTGTGGAAAGCTCGCAGCCAGCGATGCAGCAGCGTGCGCAGCAATGCAAAAGGAGTTGCGTTTGGCCTCAGTTTGGGTGGCTCGCCGTCCAGTAACCTCAAAACCGACTTCATGGCTAGGGTCATTCCTGGCTTGGTCATCATCTGGACGGTTTGGATCACCAATCTGATCACAGGCAGTGGCCCACAATCGGCCGAAAATTCCAGATTTCCCGGATGCGAAAACAAGGTGCGTAATGTACTTATGCTGTACTGATGGTGGGGCCCACATCGCTTGTGTTTTGAGAAATCCACGCCGTCCACTGCGTTCTACTCGAAAAAAAAGGTGGGAAGCACTACTTTTGGACCAAATTCTATGTGGCCCACAATACCTTCTACTCCGCCGTTCATCATGCCTTTAACGGTTAGGATTCTTCAATATTTTACATGGTCTCAAAAGGCTGCCTTGGTGAGGTAAATACCCCACCTACGCACACAATAGACGGTCCCGATTGATGCTATGCATGATGTGTGGGGCCCATAAGCAAATCCGACGGATGAACAGCGTTAACGCTGTTCCGTTTTTAAAAAAAATTCGAATTTCGTCGGTCAGCGCCTGCTGACCGACTTTGAGTGCACGGGTGCAATGCTGGTGCACTTATGTACTGTGCACCTCTGTCTCATATGGGATCCACCTATGATGTTTGCGAGAAATCTGCACCGTCCATCTTCTTCCTCTTTTAATTTAAGCCGTTGAGTCCAAGGATGAGGTGTATCCAGTGATCAGGTGGGCCCCAGATTAGTAAATTGTGGGCTGTTCTGTCCGTTGGGCCACTTGCAGAGGGATCCAATGGCTAAATTTTGACGTGTACGATTATTTTTTTGGTCCTCAAGCCACGTATGGAGTTTCGAACTGATCAGATGGTGAGAACCCTATGATCTTGCATTCTGGACATTTTTCAGGCCACTTGAGCTTCAATTCCTTGATTTTCTTGGATCCCTGGCGTGCAAATCTATCGATCTTGGTTTCCTAAGGTCCTTCGCTTGCCTTGGTGACTTCAGACTGTTAAATCCATGCTTTTAACATCCTTCCAGCCCATGCTCGTAAATACACTCTGCATCACAAATACGATTAAATCAGGTCATTAACCGGCATCATGCTTATAAATCCAGGAAATAATTGGGGTCTAATATGTAGTATTTGACCCTCAACATGTATAAGAAATCTACACCATCCATCTATTGTATCATCTAATTTAAGGGGTTGATACCAAAGTTGAAGCATATCCAAAGATCAAGTGGGCCCCAAAGTGATAATTCATAGGCTGATCTGACCATTGGGCCAATTTCACAAGGATCCAACGGCTAAAATTTGACATGTAAGGTTCATTTATCATCATCAGGCCATATATGAAGTTTTGAACTGAACAGATGGTGGGAACTCTATGATCTTACATTCTAGACCAATTTCGGGCTACTTGAGCTTCAGTTTCTCGATTTTCTCGGATCTCTGGCAAGTAAATCCTTCGATCTTGGTCCCTTGGAGTCCGTCCCTTGCCTTGATGTCTTCAGAGCATTAAATCTATACATTTAGCACCCGTTTTCAGTCTAAGCTCCTAAATTCACCTTGCAACACAAACACGATTAAAGTAGGGCGTTAAACGGTATCAAGTTCATAAAATTAGGTAATAACTGGGGTCTAATATGCAATATTTAACCCTCAACATCAGTCTTCACACAAATATCACCGACTACTACGATCTTCGATACGCCAGAATTTCTCATCTTCACAGTCCCAAAGTCACCTAACTTGTAACTTGTGAAGAAATCCCTGCGTAAAGTCGCATGAAACAAGGTTCCCGAGTCTATCACCCAGTCGGTGTCCTAACTCGTAGCCGTGAGACAAACATCATGATTTGCTAAAAGAATAATTACGGCGTTGCCATCTAAAGCGACCGTAGTGGAGTCTGATTCATCTTCGTTCTCCTTTCCTTTTCTTTTCTTATCATTCTTCTTCTTATGACATTCATGCTTGTAGTGGCCCTTCTTGCCACAATTCCAGTATTTAACACATCCTTCCTGACACTCGACTTGCCTCTTGATTTATCTTCGGCATTCCTGCCCTTTCTGTTATTTCTTCTCTCCCGATCTTGTGTCACAAGGGCTTCTTGTTGAGTAGACCCCTGAGACTTCCTCCTTGTTTCCTCATTGAAGAGACAACTAATTACATGTTTCATGGACACTTTTTCATCTGGCGCGGAGTTACTTAAAGACACCACCAAGTCTCCCAACTGTCAAGCAATGTGCTAAGCAATAGTAAGGCATGTAGTTCATCATCCAAGACCATGATCTTCATACCGAAGAGCTAGTTCAATATGTTGCTGACCTCATTCATGTGCTCAGCCACAGAACTGCTATCTTTGAACTTCCTATTCACAAGTCGTCTTATGAAAAATTTTATTGCCGACTATCTTCCTCTCATACAACCCTTGCAATTTCAACCATAGGCTAGCGGCTGAGGTTTCCCTAGACACATGGTGGAATACGGAATCATCCAACCATAGTCTAATAAACCCCACCACCTTCTGGTCCAACTTCTTTCAATCATCATCTGACATATCCTTGGTCTTTACTGATATGCCTAAAATTGAAGCATACAAGTCCTTGCAATAAAACAAGTTCTCCATCTTAACCTTTCATATGGTCCAGTTAGAACCATTGAGACTGATCATCCTTGATGAGTCACCTTCCATAATTCAGAACTAATCTCACTCCGCTCAACCAACTTGGATGCTTTGATACCACTTTGTTGGGAGTGTTGCACAAAAAACCTTAGGATCTCGCTTCCCAAAACACTAGAATTATGAAATATAATAAAGTATTGAAATATATCAAAGCACAAACCATACGACACAAGAGATTTTACATAAAAAACCCTCGAAGAGGTAAAAACCACGAGACTTAGTCTAAAGCAACAATTCACTATGAAGTAGAACGTTACAACCGATCACAAGCACACACTGCTTAGATCAAACCTTCTTCACTCACATAGGAGTGGATGAACAATAAGAGAATAATGAAAACGGAGAGATCTCACCTATCACGAGGACATAGAAGCGCTGAGATGTCGATTGCACGGTAAATCACCTTTACGAGCAGAATCTTCCCTTCCACAAGCTTCCTCTCTCTTTTCTGTCTCTCTCTCTCGCCTTGGTCGTGAAAACACCTTAACATACCCTAGAATAGCCCCATAAGGACCCTTATTTATAGTTTAGAAAATCTCTTTCCGTACTTCTGCGAAACCGCCTCAAATTTATGCAGTCCGTACAAAATCCTCGCAGAATCTGAGTAACCCTCGACTGGTCGAACCAGGCCCTCGACTGGTCGAGCAACAAAAAACACAGCCTCTGGACTTCGAGTCAAGCAGACCTCGACTGGTCGAGCAACTCCCTTCGACCGGTCGAGCCACCCACTCGACCAATCGAGCAGTGCGGTGAAATAAGATTTAAGATATCCGCTTCACAATAAGCTGCACTACTTCTCCTCTGAACTGAGGAGAAAAACCCCATCACTATGAACACGGTGGACCTTGAACAAAGTGATGTAGGACATATCACAGACACATTCTTAGCATGGTTGGACCAAAAGAAGGTGAACTGCTCTGTCCGTTTTACCAGGAAATGCACAGTTTCAGTTCAAAAATGAAATTTTAAGAAAAAATTATTATTTTTAATAATTTCAATTTTTATAACATTTTCTTATTCTTAGAGTTTTAGATTTTTTTTCCCTTTTTTAGAAATAACTTATAATTATGATAGAACTCTTCTAAGAAAAGTTTATTTCAAATTTTTATTTTTAGAAATTAAGCTTTAGAAGAGTTTTACTATAATTATGACTTTTATTAGAGTTAGAATTTTGATATTTTTGGTAATTACAAATTTTAATTTATTTATTTATCTTTATTAATACTATAACAGGGGCACATACACATTAGGCAATTATCAATGAAGTTATTTATGATTTTATTAGAATTTATTTCTTTTCTCTGGTGGATTCAAGGAATATCTGTGAGGATCGTCCAGAGAAGATCCATGGATTCATAATAATTATCCCTGAGAAAGATGGTGATCGACCTCGTCACGTCCTTCCCTGCGTCAGTTGGTATCAGAGCAAGGCTTTCTCCTCGAATCTATGGACGGGTTGTGTAACATTCCCATGGACGGTGTTCTAAGGAATTTACCTTTAACAACAGCAACTTTCAAAGCAACGCAACAAGATAATCGGCAAGTCATGCAAGGGCTATAGGTTGCCATTGATCGCATGACGGAGGCCCTAGGAAAACTCCCTGTTCGTGGTCATGATTCGCTCTAGGTAGGTGCTGAAATTCATACATAATCACGCTGATCGTAAGGCGATTCCAGCAATGAATCGTTGAATTGCACTCCAAGAAATGGGATCCAACGACATGATTCCATAACATACCAGATGAGGAGTTGATAGGATAGATCGAACAAGACATCTGGTGGCAACCATCATTTCTCTTCTTCCTACATTCTTCAATAACAAAACCATGTAAAGACGAAAATAGTGAGAAATGTGTGTGTCCCTAGAGAGAATCTAGAGGAGAATTTTCTACTAGATTCCAGGTGGTGCAGAATTGTTGGGCCCCATGGAAGAACGAGAGCAAGTAGGAGAACAAGAGCGAGAAGGAGAACGAGATCTGGGATGTGGTTAAGAAAGGGATTTAGAATGGCGGCTGGTGCAACGAAAGCAAGGTAGGGCATCACGCAGCCACCATTTCGTTATTTTTGTGACTTACAACACAAACGTGGAAGACCTCTCCCGAATCTTTGACAGATTTGGAATTTTTGGATATTACCATCCCATGGGACGGAGCGCAACAGATCTCATGGTTTTGCTTTCATTAATTTCCTCTATGAATAAGATGCCCTAAATGTTGTCAACAGTTTCAATGGCCGAAGGATTGATGGAAGGATCATTATCACCCTGGAAAAAGCAAAGAGCAAATTAGAGGATATTTAAGGCAAGACCCACCGAGATGCCTCTGCATCTCAATTTGCCCTCATTTTGGGAAGGCGGTCCTATTCAAACTCTGTTATGAGTAAAGAACACCTCCCCCTACCAAAGCCCCCATCTCAGATCAATATGGGGCCATTTACAGTCACTACAAATAGCCAAGAAGTTAGGAAGCTACAGGAAGAGTTATCATCGGCCCTCATAGGAACGGCTCAAAGCAAATCAGTATCCATCACCCACATTATTGACAGTATCTGAAAATCCCCATTTGCAGCCTTGAAAGCGGACATATCCAGAATATCCCCCATGAAATTCATTCTAAAGTTTAAATCCAAGTAGGAGATGACCGCATTTGCCAAAGATTCAATCTTGCACCAGAAAATGAAACTGATCGATGTCGCAGCTTGGTACCCGGAAGCTATCATCTCGGGTATAGGTAGGTGGATCAGATTATTTGGAATCCCAGCTCATTCCTGGTACCCATCCACTATTGAAGATCTAACGAAAACCTTTGGGGAGGTGGTAGAAATCGACAGTGTGGCAAGATCAGGATCTTTTCAGGCATTTGGCAGAGTTCAGGTGATTCTCAAACCAAGAGTGGATATTCACAGCTCTTGCCACCTTAAGGTAGCAGGTCGAGACTCTCCAATCATAGGGATCTTGGAAAATTCTGATAATGAATTCGAGCGTCCTCCTAATCACATGTATTGCCGACATCAAAGGAATCTACTAATGAGTGGGTTGCAAGAACTTTCCATCAAGATAGGGCTAATAATACGAAGCCCCCACCCACTATTTGTGAAAATGACCCAAAGAACCTCCCTCCGTCTGATAACACTCATGCTTGCGAACCATCAGCATCCCCTCATCCTCCCAACCGTCCCACCTAGTCCAACAAACCTAGGCCTATTACCTCTTCCAACAACACACCACAATCGAGACCCCAACTATCAGAACCAACTTCCACCCACCAAACTAGGCCTCTACTAATATAGGACCATACCCCATACCCCTCAACCCCTCCAACCGATATTGCCACCTATCTCCCATCTCCCGATCCCACAGCCCACCAACCCATCTACCCTAGCCTGGCCACGGCTCATATCTCCCATCCAGTCTGTGCCCCCATATCTGGTTTCCAGGTTGATCAGACTCGACAAGCCCCTATTTCCACTCTTGGAGATGTAGAGTCGTCTACCCTTGCGATGAATGTTTCTCAGGAAAATCCAGTGGAGCAGCAAAACATCAGAACAGCAACTCAGTCCCAGACCCCATAATGCAAGTTCCTCCCCTTGTCTCTGGATTTGAATTCCGGCAGACATATACAAACCATCAGAGACTATGCCCCACTTTTTTCTGTCCTCAATCATCTAGCCTAGAGGGCCACCAGCCCATCAAAGGCATGATTTAGAAAATAGTGTAGAGTGCAGAACCTCATCTGAGAAAGTGCAAAAGATGGTGCCAATAACTATGCTCAGTGACTCCAGCCCTATTGAGGAACTGCAAAATCTGGATCAGGCCTTTTCCATCACATATCAGTCTGGCAACAAGGAACTTCATGGCCCTATGGATGCTCTCCTTCTAGGTCATAGAAACGATGATTAGAGATCTAGGCTATGCTTCAATCAGTGGGTTTCATCCCATACTCGTGAGAAACAGATAGATAACACTCTTCGGCAGGCCAGAGTAAATGTTAACAGAAAGGAAAACATGTCCTCTAGATCGAAAGGCAATTCTCCGATACATTTCCAAGAATTTGATTTTACGGACAGGCTACAGAATAAATGCAGAAGCCTCCATCTCTCCTTCCAGCAACATAGCCACGCCTTGGGGATTACCCCAGCTAGACCCTTTGGGCTAGTCGATAGTAGAGAAGATATCCAACCTATTGACTTGGAAGTAGATTTCGCCCCTTACAATTCTTTGTTCCAAGTTGGAGGGAAATCCCCTATCAAGCCAGATTACGAAGACTGCAGCGACAGTAAAGATCTCTCCATCCGGCAGGTCTAGGAGATCACCAAGCCACCATCCCAATCTCTCCAGGAAGACCTACAGGTAAATGGATCAACAGATGATACAACCCCACCCCAGTCCAAACCTCCTTCCAAGAGAGGGAAGAAGAGAATTGTGGTTAGAAAAATAGCAAAACCAATGATAGGCTTCACGCAGGAACAATGGGGTGGAAGACTGAGAAGATTAAATAGAAGGGCAATCAACTCAGGAAATGTTACTGATGGATAGTGTGATTATTTGGAATGCGCATGGGATAGCCAACACAGCTACTCTCAGATCAACAAACAAGATAATTCGTAATCATAAACCTCTATGTATGGCTATTCTGGAGCCCATGTCCAGAGAAGATAAAAGAGTGGGTGAAAAGGCCGAGCTAAGAGTCCTAGAGAGGGGGTGAATAGGACTATGTGTTGAGGGTCAAATATTGCATACCAGACCCCAGTTATTGCTTAGATTTATGAACATGGTACCGTTTAATAGCCCAATTTAATCGTATTTCTATTACAAGGTGTATTTATGAGCCTGTACTGATCAAGACTCTAAAAGCAAGGATTTAACGCTCATAATGCACTAAGGCAAGGGACAGACCCCAAGGGACCAAGATCGATGGATTTACACCCCATAGATCCAAGAAAATGGAGAAACTGAAGCTCAAGTGGTCTGAAAATCAGCCAGAATGCAAGATCATAGGGTTTTAACCATCCGTTCGATTTGAAACTTCATTCAAGACGTGAAGACCATATATTAACCGTAAATGTCAAAATTCAACCGTTGGATCCTTGTGGAAGCAGCCCAACGAACAGATCATACCATAAATTAATGATTTGGGACCCACCCAAGATCTGGATATACTTCAATTTTTGTCTCAACCCTTTAAATTAGATGGGGAAGAAGATGGACGGATCAGATTTCATATATACATCACTAGTGGATCCCACTGGTAGCGCCAGTGCACAAGTGCACTCGATGTGCACTAGATCGGGACAACCGGTCAGCGCTCACTGACCCGATCCATCTCACACCTGGAGACAGTGGACGGACGCTGTCCGTACGTTTTTGTGTAGTGGCCCCCACATATCACCTGTATCAATGATCTGGACCGTTCATTCGTCCCGTGGGGTGGCAAAAACCCATGCCTAGGTATAAGAATTACAAAATATCACGAAGATTGATTTTCAGCTGTTCAAACTCAGGACGGACGGTGGAGAAAACTAGGCCCCACCAACAGCCAGCGCAAGAAGCGCTGGCCTTGTTTTGCAGTCCGAAAAAACCAGACGCACATGCAGTTGTGGGCCATCACAATGGGCCAGCTCTTCAATCCAAACTGTCCAAACGTTGGAGAAGGGGGCCACAACCATTCCTATGGAGTCAGAATGAATGACGCAGATGGTCATCCACGCCAAACACAAATCAAACGCAGTTGTTTTGTGCCTTCTCCTTATGCAGGAACAGAGGTCTATTCCTGCTGCGATTTGGACTGCGAAAAGAGGTCGGTTTGTCCGATTATAACCACCGCCCATTCCTTCTCTATAAAACGAAGTGAGAGAGAGATCTGGGGATCGGATGAATTTTCAGAGGACGTGGAGCAAAGAGAGTAATATCTATTTTTATTTGTTTATTTTTACTATTTCTTTTTATGTTCAGCCGAATCATGTCTATTCTAGGCTAAACCTCTTAAATAGGGCTAAGAGGTGAAGCGTGTAGCGTGATGAGGAGACTTTTTGCTTGTGCCTTTGTTTAAATTGAACTGATGTTGATTTTAGTTTAATTAAGGGAATGTTTTTAGTTTTTAATAGTCTGTTGTGACTAAAATTACAATGGGTCTATGATAGCTTTGAGCATGTTCCTTTCCTTTTTATGTTTATGACGTCAGGAAGCCCTGTTGTTCACCATCGTCTCCTAGGCATGGTCGGATGACGGTACCCTTTCTAACCTTTATACATTATTGATTGGTTAGTAATTAGTTTAATTATGTTGTTTACTTTGTCTCTTGGGCATGGTTTGATGATGGAATCCATTCTAATTTATATACCTTTTATCTCTTAAAAACTATATCAAAGAAAGTTCCGTTGATTTTCATGGTTACACCCTTCAACTAGATGAAGATGGGACTCTAAGTTCAGTTGAGTTCTTGAAACAGGCATAAGATCTCTCTGATCTTTACAAGTGGATCCTCTGAATCCCTAGTGTCCTTCCCCTAAATTCTTTAAGTTTTAGATAATTATTTTATCATTATTCCTCAATTTACACTCGATTTAGATTTCATCTTAGTCTAATTCTAGTTCTACTTAGTTTCAGATTATGTACAGGTATCAGTCCCTTGGGATTCGACCTCGGTCTCACCGAGTTTATTACTACATCACAACCCTATACTTGGGGAGTGAACAAGTTTTTGGCGCTGTTGCTGGGGACTGACGGTAACATTTTTTTGAAATTGACTAGTTTTAGAATTAAGATAAGATTAGGATTTTCTATCTTTAGGTTTAGATTTTTCTGATTTCTAGAAACTAACCTGTTTTCCTGTTTTGTAGGACCTTAACATACACATTCTAAATTGGTTCTTAATTTAGGACTTCTATTTTGGTAACTTCCTTCCAACTCTTTTCTCTTATTTTCTAGATTTGTATTTCTTACTTTCTCTTAGGTTTAGGTTTAGAATTTGAATTGAGTATTGCGAGTGTTTCATGCCCAAGTGGGTTCGTGACAACACTCTACGTCTCAAGTGGGATTGGTTGAGGGGTTATCTATCCATCGCAGGATTAGATACCACTTGAGATGCTTAAAGTTAACTGAGTTTATGGCAGCAAATCAACTTCTTCTACTCCAACCTAGGGTGGAGGACATCCAGGATGAGAACGAGGCGCATCAAGCACTCCCGCCTCGTACTTTACGAGATTATTTACAATAGGCGGGGATGAGCATGTCCTCATGCATGGTTTTTTCTAAAAATACGGGACACATGAATATCAAGCCAGGGGTGATCCAACTCCTTCCACAGTTTCATGAGCTTAAATCTAAAAATCCGTATCTACACTTGAAAGAGTTTGATGAAATCATAGCCATTTTATACTTTCCTAACGTGTCTGAGGACACAGTCAGGCTGAAACTCTTTCCCTTTTCTTTGAAAGAGAAAGCTAAGATGTGATTACATTCACTACATCCCTGATCTATTGGCACATGGAATGACATGACAAGGGAGTTCATAAAGAAATTTTTTTCATATCACAAAACAAACACCCTTAGAAAGTCAATCATGAACTTCGCCCAAAAGGAGGATGAAACATTCTTCCAATGTTGGGAGCGATTCAAGGATCTTGTTAGCTTATGCCCATAACATGGATTTGAAACGTGGCACATTACATACTTTTTCTATGATGGACTGACATCTTCCATGTGCCAATTGGTTGAAACAATGTGCAATGGAGAATTTATGAATAAAAATGTCGATGATGTGTGGGATTACTTGGATAGACTTGCTGAAAACACACAAGCATGGGACACATACCCAAAATCAAATACCACTTCTAGGCCCACTCAATCAAAGGAAATGGGCGGAGTATATTTTCTAAAAGAGGATGATGATCTTAATTCTAAAGTGGCTAATCTCATAAAGAAATTCGAAGCCATGGAATCAAGGAAGGACAAGGGTAAGGAAGTTGTTTGTAGTATTTGTGGTTGTAATAATCACACAACTGAAAATTGTCTAACCATATCTGCCTTTCAAGAGGTACTGACTGAGCAATCCAATGCTATAAATAATTACCAAAGGCCTTTCAATGGACCCACCTCTAACACATACAATCCTATCTAGAGAAATCATACAAACTTTAATTGGAGTAATGAACAAACTACTACTCTTCAAGGTTTCTTTAATCAAATCCCAAATCAAGTGAAACCTCAAGAGGATCCGGTTCTAAAACACATTCAAGACCAAGAGCTACTTAATCAGAATACGGCACAAGCAATCCAGGAAATCAGATCAGCAATTGGAACGCTTGTGTCGTCTGTCCAAAGGATGGAGTCACAATTAGCAATTGTGGGAAAGGAGATGCTTCCTGCTCAACCTCTCTCCAATCCTAAACCACAATGAAATAAGTGACCTTAGCTCTTCAAATCAGATGGCACAAACTAAATCCATCACCACTCTTAGGAGTGGGAAGATCATTAACAAAACCATTCCGATTAGGGCTGAAAAGCCTAAGGATCCAGAAGAGGACAATGATGATAAACTTAGTATTGCTCCACATGAATGAGAACCGAAACCTCAAGGAAAATCGATTGTTCCATTCCCCCAACAGTTGATTACGCCAAAACCTCACTCTAACTCTCAGGATATTTTAGAGGTGTTAAAACAAGTGAAAGTTAACATTCCTCTACTTGATGCCGTAAAACAAATACCTTTATATGTCAAATTCCTGAAAGACCTATGCACGACCAAAAGACGGCAGAGTATTCAAAAGAAAATCTTCTTAACTAAGAAAGTGAGTGTCATCCTAAAGCAAGACGTGCCGCAGAAATTCAAAGATCCCGGTAGCCCAACTATATCATGTGTAATTGAGGACTATCGAATTGATCACGCACTTCTTGACTTAGGAGCGAGCGTTAATTTGATTCCCTACTCGGTATACAAACAGTTAGGTTTAGGTGAATTAAAACCCACCCTAACCACACTACAACTTGCTGATCGCTCTGTTCGTGTACCAAGAGGGATAATCGAGGATGTGTTGGTTCAGGTCGATAGATTTTACTACCCTGTAGATTTTATCATCCTGGACACCGAACCCATCAATAACATGAGCACTCAAATTCCCGTCATTCTTGGTCGCCCATTCCTTGCCACTTCAAACGCAATTATCAATTGCAGGAATGGTGTTATGACTATGTCTTTTGGGAATATGACATTAGAGTTAAACATCTTTTTTAATAACGGCAGACGGTTAGAGGATGATGACGATTTCCACGACATTAACATGATTGACTCTTTCGTGGAAGATAGGATACCTCTGACCTTATCCTCTGACCCTCTAGAGATGTGCCTAGTCCACTCCCATGATTTTAATGATAACATGATTAGGAAGATGGGTGTCATGCTTGATACTGTACCAGTATTTGAAGTTAACCGGTGGAGGCCACAATTTGAAGAGTTGCCTCAAACCGATGCAGTGTCTCTACCGTCTAACCTTAAAGCGCCGAAGCTTGACCTAAACCTTTACCCTCTGATTTGGAATATGCCTATTTAGGTCAAGAAGAGACATACCCAGTGGTGATTTGATCCCACCTTGAGAACAAACAAGAGGGTATGCTCATTTCTACTCTTAAAGAAGATAAAGAAGTTATTGGACATATCATCACAGATCAAGATAAGATGAATGAACTCCTTTCAACTGAATGTTTCAACTCTTTGGATGATTGCTTGGCACACTTTACAGATTCAAACAATCCCGTGATACAAGAAATAGTGGATGCCTCGCAAGACAATACTTCGATAGTTGTTACGGAACAAGAGAACTCTTATTCTGAAGTACTTCCTCCCCCAGATCCTGAATGTTACCATTAAAGGAGGAGGACCTGAAAATTGAACTAAAGAGTGAAAATTCGGCGTGTGTTGAGATTACACCACCTATTATAAATTTTTCTGAATTTCATCTACTTGTAGTCTCTGATTCATCATGGTGTACTAACTTCAAAAATTTTTCTGCCACAAGTGAATCATATACACTTTGGACACTTCAAATGATTAAAAGAAAAATTTATGCTGAGGTCCCTCAATTTCTCTGGACATTCACGCTCCAGGATATCCAAGCCTACTGCAAAATGGGCTTTTGGATGATCTTATTGAAAAACCTTCTGAGAAATTTACCAAGATACTGGCCGACGGAAGAACCTAGATGCATGATTAAGTAGATTTTCCTTACTTTCACAATTGAGGATTAGAGTTTACTACTTTCATAGGACTAGGGTAGTTTGCTTTATGTGGTTCTAAGATAAACAGTTTTATGCCATTAGGTTAGTTTGCTTGATACATTGTTTTAAGATAGTTTGCTTTCGTGTTTCACTCTCGTGCTACCTCGCTCTCCTGCTGAGATCTCTATGGATAAGTCTCTCTTGATTTGTTATCCAGGTACTATCTCCCCATCACTTCTCATTTACTTTCGTTATCCCATATGCATTGCATGCTCATATCTTTTACATTGAGGACAATGTAGATTTTAGGTTGGGGTGGGAGATTAGGTTACCTAATCAGTGTTGTCTTGGTCTTGAGAGCAGAAATTTGTGAAATTTTTTCAAAATTTTTGTGGAATTTCTTGTAAATTCGATGCGATTTTGACGGCTATCTTTGATTTAAAATTACAAGATACGTGATGTTGGATTTATGAATCTTGGATTCGGTTATCTATTTAGATTTCACAGTTAAGTTTGAATTGTTAATCCAGAATTAGAAGTTGTAAACATTAATTGATTCATGATTTCACATGTCACATCTCGCTTACACATTATGGTTTCAGTTCGATATTAAAGGGTTAACTTGGTAATCACTAAGCATGTAAGGAACCAGCCTGGAAAATTTGCCCGTCATGATCAATTGAAGAAGAAGAAAATACCTAGCTAAAAAAAATAGCTACATAACTAAAAAAAAATTATAGTGGTTCGCTTGTGTGTACACCAACTATTTAGAAAAACAGCCACATAACTACTCCACTCCTAATATCCTCACACAGTGGATATTAGCGTTCACTATGAAATAGGTTTTTCAAGGTTCACCTAAAACCTTCACAATTGTGTCTTTCAAGTGGGCTTACATAATCCAAAACCCCACACTCTGAGTTTTCTGGATCACCTCAGACAACCAAAAGAATGAGATTTTTCTGGCTCAATCTCAAAGAAACCAAAAGAAAAGAATTTACACAGATGTAAAATACTTGTCTGGATATTCTCCTTTTAATGCAACCCGGTAGAACCAAATTAGAGTAGAAGTTCAATGTCCACACTCACTTATGAAATGGTTCTAGATTCTAAATGATTTTTAAATTAAATCAAGTTAGGCTAGCTCAATTTGATTTTGATTCCAAGAAATGAAAATTTTTCAATCCCTTCTTCAAATATGACTGAAATATAGAATATAAAATCAAATACAACAAAGCTAAATGAAGAGAATATTAAATGAGCACAATATAGCTTAAAAATATGACTAATCTCTCAGAGCAGCATATTGATTTTACTTGAATTAGATATCAAACTCTAAAATTCGTGCTCTATTTATAAGTGCAGAAATTGCACTCTCGACTGGTCCTGAGGTCAGCTCGACTGGTCGAAGGACCGACAAACTTTTAAAAATTTGGGCTTGAAAAGATAAGGCCATTCCACGACTGGTCAAAAGACCTACTCGATCGGTCGAGTAGCCTCCACGACTAGTCGAGTCCTGTCCACAACTGGTCATGTGGAACCCATTTTAGTTGTTGAAATTTGAGTCGAGCCTGCAGGACTGGTCGAGCACTGTTCAACGACCGGTCGAGCAGTCTCCAGGACTGGTCGAGAAAATAATAGAAATTCTCAAAAATCAGTAACAAACTTAGGACTGGTCGAGGAATTCTTGGACTGGTCGAGCCAATGCTAGGACTAGTCGAACATAATCCAAGACTAGTCGAGAAACAGTCAATGCACTTATAAAGTAACCCAATTTAAATTATGTATTCAAAATGACCTTCCCTAGGGTCAATCTAGGGTCATTCCTTATAAGCGATATATGAACATTGAATCTTCTTTTGCTTCAGTTGATAGCTAATCTTTGAAGTTCACGAAGGTTGATATCTTGTCATATGATGAAGCTTGAACTTGAGACTTCTAAAGCTTGAATTTGTAATACATTGAAGCTTGAGCTTGAGGTTCAAAGTATAGGAACTTTGTCTTGACTTGGACGAAGCTTTGAAAACTTGAACTATTGAAGTTTGAAAGATTGAATTCACACTTGGTATTGTACTTGACCATAAACATGTAATCTTGCATTTAAAGTTCTTAAAGTAAAGACCTTTGTTTTTGTGCATGAGATGCACAGTCTTAAATATGCAGATGCGCTACACAAGACACAGATTCCAAGAAGTTTTGGCACTACAAAATTTGACAACCATAGGAGCTAGAAACCATAGCCTTTACAGTGGGGCTTAAACTAGGTTTCCATTTGTCAGTTTCCAATGTGGAGAATGGTGGGAAAATCTAGTTTTTCCACAACAGAAACCTTAACGTCTCAATTGTGCAGAGCTCAAATCAGGTGATGCCTTTCCAAATCCAAGTTCTCAACTCTAGTTTAACTTTTCATCTATCTATTGTATATGCCAAGTGTTCCAGAGTGCAGAGGAGAGCTCTTCGGGAGGATCTGATTTCCATGGCTAGGAATATATCAGGTCCATGGGCAATGGGTGGAGATTTCAACACTGTCCTCTCCACATCAAAAAGAGAAGGTAGCAGAAATTAGGACATAGGCAGTTACACAAAATTTGCTGATGCTATGGAATTTGCTTGTTCGTTGGATCAGGATTCAACAGCAACAGATTCACTTGGTACAATAATCAAGCTGGTAGCACTCAGGCTTGGACATGTTTAGACAGAGTTTTATGCAATGGTAATTAGATAAATTCCTTTCCTCGCTTCCATGTCAAGCACATCCCTCACGTAAACTCCGATCATTGTCCTCTCCTTCTAGCTTTTCCCCCAGTGATGCAGTCGTCAGCGAAGCCTTTTCGATTTCAACGTATGTAGATCCTTCACCATGAGTATTCCAATGTGATCAGCCAAGCCTGGAAGGAAGACCTTTCAGACCATCCCATGATCAATCTCATGATCAAAATTCGGAAGGTCAAAAATCACCTGAAAGAGTGGAACAAAAATGTTTTTAGTAATATATTCCAATAGCTCAAAATTGTGGAACAATCCATCGTCCAGCTGGAAGCTCAGGCGTAAAACTCCCATCAAGTCAGCTAAGGTGAGCTTCTTGAGGCTAAAAAGCATCTCAAGCAAATGGACTGGCCGAGGAAATCTACTGGAAACAAAAATGCCGCAACAATTGGCTTAAGGAGGGTGACCGTAATATAAAATTTTTCCACATGTCAACCATAGACAAGATCAAGAGGGCCTGCGTTGAAGAAATTCAGCTAGAATCAGGTAACATGACAACCGACCCAAAACTGATTTAAGATGAAGCAGTGTGGTGTTTCCCTACCCTATTTAAGTCGGAACCTAACACGATGCATGACAGTCTCCTTGATTCGATCCCACAGATCATCTCTGACGCTGATAATGAACATCTTTCGAGTTATCCCTTGTTGGATGAGGTCAGGAGAGCAGTAATGGCCCTTCTAAGAGACAGCGTTCCTGGACCCGATGGGTTTTCACGCATTTTCTTTGCCAATAGATGGGATATCGTTGGGCCAGATATCCATAAAGTGGTGGTGCATTTCTTTCAAGGTGATAAAATGCCACGTACTTTCTTTGCTTCCCTTATTTATCTGATCCCCAAGAAAACGGCCCCTAAAGTCTTTTCAAACTTCCGTCCCATCAGCCTATGTAACTGCATGTATAAAATATTTACTAAAGTTATTGTAGATAGATTGGCTTTGGTCCTCTCAAACATTATATCCCCTAAACAAGGAGCATTTGTTCAGGGCCACTCAATAGTTTAAAGTGTTGCTTTGGGCCAGGAGATCTTAAGAGATATCGATCGAAAGGTTAGAGGTGGAAATATAATCCTCAAATTGGACATAGAAAAGGCATATGATCGCCTAGAATGGGATTTTCTCATGCAGGTTCTTGCAGGTTTCGGTTTCTCTCAATCGTGGATTCATATGGTGGAAAAATGCTAGAATAACAATTGGTTTTCGATTCTCATCAATGGATTGAGTGTTGGTTTCTTCAAATCCTCAAGAGGGCTGTGCTAAGGGGATCCTTTATCTCCAAGCCTTTTTATATTAGTAGTAGAGGTCCTAAGTACAGGTTTCGCAAGCCTTATCAACAGCTAGAAATGTAATCCTTTCAAGCTCAAACTTGGCTGCAAACAAATCACTCATCTGTTATATGCTGATGATACAGTCCTTTTCTTTAATGGTGGTAGCTCATCCCTCAAAGTGGTGTAAGAATTTCTCTCCTGATACTAAGCTGCATCAGGTCAACGTATTAACTACCACAAAAGCTACATCCATCACTCCTCCAAAATGCTAGTGAATAGAATTAGAAACATCCAGAGTCATCTTGGGATCCCCAGCTCTTTGGCGTCTTCATTTATCTTGGGATTCCCCTTATTAAAGGTAGGGCCAGAATTTCTATTTTTCGTCCCTTGTTGGAAAAAAAATGAGAACAAGATTCAAGGGTGGAAGGCCAAAATTCTTTCACAACCAGGTAGGTGCACTCTCATCAATCATGTTCTTTGCGGTATTCCCATTCACGCGATGTCTGCTGTTTCTATTCCTTCTCAGATTCTTCAGCAGATGGAGTCTTGTTTTTCCAATTTTCTTTGGGGCTGGCATGAGGGAAATAAAAAATGCCATTGGATAAAGTGGGATAAATTATCCATGCCAAGAGAAGAAGGTGGCTTAGGCACAAGAAAGCTTAGAGATGTTATGACAGTGCTCAAATTGAAAATGGTATGGTCAGCTAAGATTGGCACGAGAAGTAGTTTGTGGGCTGATTACGTTGCCTCTAGATATGGCTCTCTTCAACATAGTACATCTGCCTCCTCTTTTTCTTCCCCCTCCCCCATTTGGAAACACATCATATCCCTCTCCCCTTTTCTAGACAGCAATTTGCAATGGAAGGTGGGGCAAGGTTCTTTCAACATCTAGCAAAACAACTGGCCAGGTTTAGGCTAACTTGCAGATTGGGCAGTTCAACCAATTCCTGATGAGATGGTCCACATGTCAGTCAGTGACATTGTCTCCCTCGATGGTATCAATCCTCAACCGATGGTTTTTGAGCTGCTCCCTGCGGGGGTGAAGGAACACATCATTCAGGCGGGGATATGTACATCAGATCAGCCAGATTGTCTCGTCTGGCCACACGAACGATCTGGCAATTTTTTGGTAAAATCTAGGTGGGCTGTGTGCAGGACAGCTAGGTAGGAAAAAGCTTGGGCCAAGCGCATTTGGCATCCAAATATTCCAAACAAGATTTCCTTCTTTCTTTGGAGGCTCTTCCAAGGGGCCATTCCAATTGATGATAGGATCCAGTCTCGTGGGATCTCGCTTGCCTCCAGGTGCCTTTGTTGTGATGGTGAGTAGAATTTTTCCCTTTATCCTGAATCGTTACAACACCTTTTCATTAGAGGGGCTCTTGCGTCCAAAGTCTGGAAAGAGTTCAGCGATAGTTTTGATATTCAACCCATCTCTTCATCATCGATTGGGAATCATTTTTTCCTCTAGTGGGAATCCAATCATTCAGGTGGTGGGCCATCTCTCCTTTACCGCATTAATACTCCATGTCTGATAGTATGGGAAATCTGGAAAGCTAGGAACTCAGCCAAATATGATGGGGTCAGCCCAAACAGCAGCAAGGTGATTAGTCGCGTTAAGTGGTTACTTGGTAAAATATTTCATGGTTCCCTTTCTTCAAATCCAATCCTCCTCTACCCAAATCTTGCCATTCTACTAAATGGATTAGACCTCCTGTAGGCTGGCTGAAGCTAAATATAGACAGTGTAGTAGTTGGGAACCCTGGCTCGTCTAGGGCCAGAGGCATTTGCAGAAACTCTAACAGCAACCTGATTTTCGTTTTCTATTCGGGCTACTGCTCTGGCTCGAATAACAGGGCTGAACTTTGGGCCCTTCATGATGCTATGTTTTTCAGTATATTGCTGGGTTTTCACCAGGTACTCATTGAGTTAGATTCTTCCTTTGTGGTGGAAGCTATCAAGGGGTTCTTGCATCTTCACTGGAAATGGAATTACTGGTTGACGAGAATCAAGAGTCTTCAGGTGAAAGGAAATTTTTTTCATATCCCTCATTCCCCATGAAATTAATGGGCCGGCTGACGGGCTTGCTAGAGTTGGAGCAGCCAACCAAGGGAATTTCTTGACGGACAAGACGCCAACCCTCCCTCAAATGATAAGAGGCCTATGTTTCCTTAACAAAACGGGTATAGGGGCATTAAGGGTGTCATGATTTTTTCCTGTTTTTCATTTTACCCACTCCTTCTGGAATCTGTATAGTGATATGATAGGTGGTCGGGCCTCTTTTTTGTTTACTCGTGTCCGCCCGAAGCTATTTGTAAGTTTGTTGATGACATTAATATATTCACAACTTTTCTTAACCAGCTCCACATCCATGACTTCTTCGATTGGTTGCTTGAAGTCGAACGTTTATTTGACTAGATGAACATTTTGGAAGAGAAGAAAGTTAAACTTATAGCTTACAAGTTGAAGGGCAGAGCTTTGGTTTGGTGAGAACAATTTCAACTAGAGTGGACAAGACAAAAGAAGGCTCCAATTCACACATGGTCGTAGATGAAGCTGTTGTTGTGCATGCAATTCCTCTATCGATATTATGATCAGGTGTTATTCTAACAAAATAAAAATTGTTGGCAGGATAGTCGATCAGTAAGGGATTACGTAGAGAAATCTCATTATTTGTCGGTGAGAGATGACCTCGTCGAAACGAAATCACAATAGGCCACATGCATAATTCATTAGTGGCAGACATATGGCCCCTGTGGGAATAGAAAACAAACCCAAGACTTCTAAAGTGGAATGACAGTCTCTCATAACTGAACAAAATTTTGTTAAGCAATCTAAGGAGATGAGAGATATAGATGTATTAGTTGAAAATGAAAAATATATGGAGCCTGTAAACATCCTGGAGGATTTTAAACCAGTGTTACATGAGTTCAATGTGATCGTGCTCAGTGAACTTCCTAAGGAATTGCTTTCGATACAAGATGTACAAAACTACATTGATCTTGTCTCAAAAGCAAGTCCGCCTAATTGCCCACATTATCAAAAAGGATGGAGATCTTGCAAGCACAAGTGAAGGAACTGATCCACATTGGTCAATTCGAGGAGAGTATGAATACATGTATTGTGTCAGCTCAAGAGCCTAATGCAAAGTATAAGGAAAAGGCTGATAAACATCGGCGCCAAAAATTATTTGAATACCATGAGCGAAGTCCCTTTAGGAACTCAAGGATGAGTTTTTTCCAAGTGGAGATGTCTGATGTAGGACGTGGCACAGATACATTCTTAGTATGGTTGGACCAAAAGAAGGTGAACCGTAAATTGGCCATAACTTTTGATCCAGGTATCGTTACGAGGCGCGTAACCTATCAATCTTCACTGTAGTTTCAGAAAATACGTGGGCCATCCGAGTTGAATCGACCCACAACGTGGGTCGTGTCCGTCCGTTTTGCCAGAAAACACGTAGTTTCAGCTTAAAAATGAAATTTTAAGGAAAAATTACTATTTTTAGTAATTTCAATTTTTATAACTCTAGACACCCCACCCAAGCTAACTTGATGAAGCATAGATGATCCTTAGGATCTAAAACTAAATCCTAAACCCTACTTAAAACCTTAACAGCCATTTCTAAGCCTAACCTAAACCCTAGAAGAACTCGAACCATTATCTCAAACCCTAGCTAAACCCGGGCCATTATCCTAAACCCTAGTCGAACCCGAGCCACTACCTAAGCTGAGTCATACCCAAGCCGAGCCATACCCAAGCCATCACCCAAAGTGGAGTCATATTTGAGCCATCTTTAAGCCAAAATCTCCAAAAAAGGCCCTTAGCCACTCTTCGGGCCCGAACAAGTCCTCAGCTAACTCACGGAAGAAAACGGAGTGAGGCAATAATTGGATTACCACCTGACTGAATTTCATGCAAGTATAGTCAAGGGTGGTAATCCAATTACCGCCCACTCTCGAAAAATGTGCCCCAAAGACACAACTGTTGCTCCCTTAAAAGTCAACTCTGTTAGAACCTATTTGACCCTCATAATTCTTACTATTTACCATATTACCAAGCCCTTTAGCCTATAAACAAGCCACGTGGCATCTCACTTCTCTCTACCAATTCAGAATTGCCACATCATCATTTACCCTTGATAAACCCTCAAATTACATCAAAGCCAACCCAAGGGGCTATAAATACCCCCCCTCCTCCCTTCATTTCAGACCAACAACTAATAAAGAGAGAGAGAAAGAAAGTAAGTGAGTGAGAGTGAGAGGGAGTGTTTAAATGCCTAAGCTCCCATCTTTTTCAGCCCCCTCCCCTCTAGCCTCCTCAGTCACCTTTTAGCCTCTAGTCCTATCTAGATTAACCAATATTTCCAACCATGATGCACCCAAACATCCAAGTCATTTCATGTGCAAGCCAAAAATCATGCAATCATCATCAGCATTCATATTTCATCAATCACATCATTTCTTCCGTTCACAACCCCCTCGCTTCTCTATATTGTCATTGAATGTATGCTCTGTGACTTACCAGAACTCTAGATCTTGTTACATCAAAATTGAAACTCATGGTATTCTAGTCCTCCTACATGTCATTCTAGCATCATCATAAATCCCATTTGTAGACATTCTCTTGGCGTATGCTCTACAGCTTACCAAAATTTCAGACCCCCCCCCCCAATCAGAAATCTGAGTCTGTCGAATCTCATTTTAATGCCTTGCATCTTATCATTTCTCCCTCTAATAGCAGCTTACCACACGGAGTAGAGACCATACACCTGTACAGGCAGAAAGGTTGCCTAACACCTTCTCTCTCTATAACTAAGGTCCCTTGTTTGGAATCCTAGGTCGCAGGTCAGGAGTTAACCTTAAGCAGGAGAGTCTTCATATTCTCTAGCTTTTACAGATTTTGCAGGTTCTAGCCGACCTCAAGATTTTGAACTAATTGGCTAGTGGTGACTCCAAGTCTACTGCATCAACAATCCAAATCAACCCATACAACCTCAAACCAAATATAAATCAGCGTGGGCGCCAATTGTCAGCGTTCACAATAACATTTTCTTATTTTTAGAGTTTTAGATTTTCTTCTTTTTTAGAAATAACTTGTAATCATGCTAGGACTCTTCTAGTAGAAATTTATTTAAAATTTTTATTTTTAGAAATTAGGCTGTAAAAGAGTTTTACTAGAATTACAACTTTTATTATAGTTAGAATTTTGCTATTTTTGGGAATTATGAATTTTGATTTATTTTTTTCTTCATTAATAGTGTAACAGGGACACATACACATTAGACAATTATCAATCAAGTTATTTCTAATTTTATTAGAATTTATTTCTTTCCCTCATGGATTTATGGAATCTTTGTGAGGAGTTCAAAGAAGCTTGGTGGATGCAAATGAATTATCCCTTGAGGAAGACAGTGATCGACCTCATCACATCCTTCCCTGCCTCACAAACCAACGAGATCCTTAAACGAGGCTTTGCATAAGGACTCGGAGTGTAGAACACAGCACTAGGGGTGCACACGGGTCGGTTCGGTTCGGTTTTGGGGTGAAACCAGAACCAAACCGTTCCTAACGGTTCTGCAAATATTGGAACCAGAACCGGACCGTTAGCACCCTAGAACCGAACCGGAACTGGACCATAAAGGACGGTTCAGTCCCAGATCGGATCCACAGTTCTGGGCTTTTAAAAAGCATCGTTGACAAAGATGTAGGCGATCGTGTCCACGCCCTTTTCTTTTCTTTTCTTTTCTTTTCTTTTTTTCAAACCCAAATTAACTCTAACAGACCTAGCAACTTCCGAAGAATAAAAAGGTAGGTCCCATATCCTTCACTTATTGTAGTAATTTTCTAGAAATTCATAAAAGAGGGCAAACTGAGGATTTTAGCTGCAGCTATACTCACTTCCTACCACGGATTTTAGCTGCCTACCGGTTCCTCTTCTTAACTCCAGACTTAGCAACCTGAAGACTCCTGCGCATAGCACTCAGCCTAGCAAGCGCCACATTCTTCAGATCTGGCTTGTAGTAGTTGTCTGCAACCTAGTTCACAATAGCCTTCGCCATCATGTCCACGTCCTTAGACCGGAGGTCGGCCGCCCGCTCGACGAAGCCCGGGAGGTCCTTTTGTGAGCAGGTTGGCGTGAAGGTGCCAAGAACCACAAATAGGATCGCCTTCTACTTGGCGATGAGGTTGGAGATGGTGACCATCTGGAGCTCGTCGGCGGCGTCAAAGTAGGAGAAGGTGGATTCCGGCGGCTTGTCGCCGACAGAGATGGCGGCGGTGATGGTGGAGGTAGAGGGCGTGGCAGAGGGCATAAATCGTGAGGGTTTGGAGGGGCAGAGGGCAGGGAGTGCAACGAGAGAGAGGGGCAGAGGGCAGGGAGTGCGGCGAGAGAGAGGGTGAGGGGCAGGGAGTGCACGAGAGAGGACAGGGCGTGGACTTAGGCAACTTCGGGTTTTTTTTTTTTGTTTTAAATAAATCGGATCAACCGTTCGGATCCACGGTTCCTGTCACGGATCGGTTCTATGGTTCGGTTAACGGTTCAGATCAACAGTTCGGTTAACGATTCGGATCAACGGTTTGGTTCGGTTCTACAGGACCCTAAACCGGAACCGATCCGTCATCAACGGTTTTCAAATTTTGGGAACCGAAACCGGACCATTAGCACCCTAGAACCGGACCAAACTGGACCGATCCAACAGTTCCGGTCCAGTTACACGGTTCCAACGGTTAAATGTGCACCCCTGCACAGCACCGATGTGGTTAGTACTCTCATACGTAGCAAAACTTTGTAGGCCCCACCATAATTTATGTACACTATCCACAGTTTCCATTAATTTTTCTGGAACATTTTTGGTCATATACAGACCTAAAAATGAGGCAGATCCAAAGCTCAAGTGGACCACGCCACAGGAAGCATGGATTGAATGCCTACCATTGGAAACTTCTGTTTGATCTTGTGCACAGGTCATTATGGTGGGCCCTAGCTAGGAAGGTTTGGAGGCGTTCTAATCCCACTGCTACATGCGGTCTGGTTCAATTGAGCTCTAGATCTGCCTCATTTTTGTGCTCATGTGCTAAAATGACTCAGACAAATGAATTAATGGCTTGGATAACACACATACATCATTGAGGGGCATAGAATGTATATAGAGTACCGATGTTGGTGCTGTGTTCTACACTACGCAATACAAGTCCTTTACACAATACGCACGGGTCACCAATTCACGAGTGGGGCCATGCTTCCGTAATCAAGACCACTATAGCTGCCTGTTGTGTCCTACCATTTTTTCTTTTTTCTTTTTTCTTTTTAATGTGTTAGCTTGTTAGTACACCCATTGTCAGATCACACTTCAGTGTTAGCCACCCTCCACTAGCGAATCGTTGCCAATGTTTGTGTCCTACCGTGGATGGACCATGCCCGAGGAATCTCTCCGACTACAAATCTTTTACCATGTAATTTTCCCTACAACCATACGGTTAAGAAGAACAATTACAGAATTCCTAATTCAGCTGGAAAAAAAAAAAACCAGAGTCTTTAAGATAGCCTGTTTAAGACCACGGCCTTGCATAAATCTAAAATAAAAATTGATTAACAGTAATTATGTATCAGATATCATAGTTTATATACACCATTTTTATCATTACCAAAATCTCTAATATATAATTACCACGTAAAAATATGGAAAAATCGACCATAACCTTTGATAAGACCCAGCTCAACTTGAACCAATTTCATCATGATGGGAGCAAAGTTTGGATTTGGTCAGAGCTTGTAAATATCACAAAAAGGAAGAAGAAAGAAAAACTCTGAATCAACTTGATGAAGCTCAGAAATGAACTGGACCAAACTTAAGTAGCCAACACTGGACAATATTATTATATTATTATATTTTAATATTATTAAATATACTAGGACACAAACCTGAAAAAAACTAGTCTGAGCTACTTGACGAACTTTCGGTGCAGATAAAGATTTTTTATTTTTATTTTTCTAAACCATGCCATTGGCTGACTGAGTTTTATAGTGAGCTAGCCTTGTTTGGTGTTTGCTTCAGGTCCAATCAGTTGGGTGCCTGGCATCCCGTCCAGGATTTAAAAAACACAGCAGAAATGACAGCCACCATGGTGGTTAGTGATAACACTCATAATGAAAGATAATGAAAATTATCTAAATTCAGTAACCTTGGACATGAATTGAGTTGTTGATTTAGGAATTTTATCATGCTAAGTCATGCGGAGATTTGTCCATTTCCTACAAGTCAAGAAAGCTTGGTGTTATCCATACGAGAAACAAAGGAACATCTCAAATTGTTGACATGTGTAACATGTATAAAAACAAGCACCAGCGCCAAGATAATACTAAAGGAAGTACGACATGTGGCATGTGCCAAATTTGTGTATGAATCAGATATCAAAGAGAAAGTTTGATGATTAAGGTTATATTACTTGTTGATTTTTATTTTATTTTTAATTGTACGGAAAATTTTAAGGAAAGGTGACCTTAATACAGTTGGCACAACCACATTATAGTTGGCACGATCGTGCCAACCACATTTTGATGATGTTATTGTCCGTATAATTAAGTGATTATTAAAGATAGTGTGTCCTGGGATCTAGACCTTTAACAGGATGTCCACTCCGGCTCCTCTTTAATTTAACTTAGGTTGCTTGTTTTGACAACATTTGTAAAGTTTTAGGTGGAATGGTCGTTGGCACCTTACTACCTGATCGCGCCGTTTGAAAGTATAGAGCATCTTAATTCACCCGTGCACCTTGGTTTCGAAATGGTCTCTTAAAACACGTTTGAAAGTTGTTAGGTTGTAATTAACCTTGCCCATCTCTGGCACAACAAATGGACCAGTTAAAACCCACCACGTTGGGTCACGAAGGACGTCTGTGGTGGAGGGGTCAACATACAATCCGCATCTGAAGAGGTACACAATAGGTAGATTTACATATAATACTTTATTTGCTTCCTTCCTTACCGAAGTTCTAATGCTTCTTTTTAATGCTTCTTCACTTAATTTGAAACAAAATGATCAATC
This sequence comes from Magnolia sinica, assembly GCF_029962835.1. Lineage (NCBI taxonomy): Eukaryota > Viridiplantae > Streptophyta > Magnoliopsida > Magnoliales > Magnoliaceae > Magnolia > Magnolia sinica. The sequence continues at coordinate 12,236,806 of NC_080577.1, forward strand.
GAAGGCTGTCGAAGTTGCTATATCGTATTCCTTACATCTTAACAAACTTCGTGAACCATGCAAGCACAGAGAGAGAGAGAGAGAGAGAGAGAGAGAGAGTTACGTAACAAGCCAAAATCCACGAGAAACCATTAAACAGAAACAAATAAAGAAAGAAAACAAAAGACAGATAAAAACAAATACGTTGCACTACTCCCATTTTATTCAAACATTTACGTAAGTAAAGAATTATATCTGGATACACCATAAATTACTGAGGGAGTTTATTGTAAGGGAGCGTGCTCTAGTTTTTCATTGCAAACTGCGCTTGGAGATAATCAACTATTTTCTTGTCAACTTGGAATGCCTTGGCAAGAACATCATCTGAGATGGGCGGATTTGATCCAAACACAGCTTTTGCAATGGTGATGGTTCCTGGGTTCTGGCTGCCAAATCCTGCAATGGCTATGGCATTGGTGTCGCCAATGTTAAACTGGAAGTGAATGAGGCCTTCTGGGAAGACAAACACATCGCCTTTATGAAGGGTCTTTGTTATGAAGCGATTTTCAGTGTTGGAAGTGACGAATCCGACGTAGAGGGTGCCCTCCAATACTGTTAGGATCTCTGTGGCCCGCGGGTGTGTGTGGGGTGGATTGAGACCATAGGGTGCAAAATCTATCCGAGCCAGGGAGACGCCGAGGGTGTTGAGTCCAGGTATCTGTGCTACATTCACTGGGGTCACAACGGACCCAACCTTGTTATCCGTGTTGCCTGGTTTGTCCAGTCCCATGAAGAAGAAGTCATCAGCTTTAACTTCCTTTGGGTCCTTGCACACAAATCCATTCACCAACACTGCCATCATATAATACAAAAAAAGAGATTGTAAGCAGTATATTCTTTCAAGACCTATTAAACCAACATAAAGGTGACCCATCACATGAATCCTTTTAAGTGGATTGCATTTCTATGAAACATTTGCAGCATTGATGCAATTACTTGACATGGAGTGAACATACCTTCGCTGTTGTTCAAAGCAACACAGAAATCCTGTAAAGGGCTGGGGTCGGATGCAGCGGCAATTGAGAAACTGAATGCAAGGAATGTTAGGAGAAGAAAGCCAGTGGCCATCTTGAAAATATTTGGGAGTGTTTATGTATCTAAGCTAGGAAACCCTGAATCTTATAATGAGTGTTTTTTGGCTGTGGGTTTTGTAAGAAGATTAAGCTAGTATTTATAGAGTTAAGGAAATGTTTATCACTGAAATGGTCTTATTACTTTAGAAGCAATGAAGGTTTATTTATTGTTATTTTTTCAAATCCAAGACTTGTTCCTGGTCGACTCTGTATAAGAAGGAATTGGTTGAGTCAGTTGCTTCTAGAAAATATAGTCATTTGTTTACCAAGTCTGGATTTCATATATACTAACCACTCCGACTCGAATACGAGAGGGATGTAAAATAAGTGAGAAGAAATATGCTAAGGTCCGTCGTGCTGTGACGTCTCATCATATGGTCGAGAATGGGTCCGGATTTTGCTTCAGAGTAGATTAGGAGGTTCCTGGGTAACATGTTAATGGGTGATACCCTGACCTTATGGGGCTACATTGATGAATGTGTTGCATATCCATGCTGTCCATCTGTTTTTTCATCACATTTTAAGGCCTGATCCTACAATTTAAGTAGATTCAAATTTCAGGTGGACCACACTACAGGAAACTATGGTGATTGACCATTAAAACTTATTGGGGCCATATAAGTTTTGGATGAAGCTGATCTTTGTAATTTTCTCTTCACCAAGGTCTGTTTGACTATATCAACAGGTTGGATGGAAAATAAACATAACGGTTGTCCCCAGGTGCGCCATAGGTAGTTTTTAATGGTGGGCATTCAATCACCACTGTTTCTTGTGTTGGGGTCCACCAGAGATTTGGACCTGATTAAGTTTTAGGAAAACGTCCTAAAATGATCTAGAAAAATGGATGGACGGCATGGATGTACAACACATTCATCAAGGTGGGCTCCACAGCCAGGGTAACATCTACTAATGTGTTACCCAGGAACACCTAATCCGCTCATGCATGGCCTCTCTACCAATCATCGTTCATGAGATGTTCCTTATTGCATGACTAGAAGTATTCAATCGAAGATAAGAAAATTAACCAAAGCACTAAAGCTCGGTAAAGGCAATGGTGGGCCCATCTACTTGGTTACAGTAGAGTATGTGATGCTCTGCATATAATAAATCGTCCGATGTATATGAACTGTCCACCTAAAGTCGTGTAGGCCATGGATGAGAAATGGACCATCAATGTGGATGGCCCATGGCTCAACAAGCACACCAATCAGACAATCCTACCCGTTGCTTTCCGGCACTTCCCTAAACCTGACGTGGTCTGATCCCGCCCTATGTGACTCACCATCATTAAAATGTTATTTGGATATGAGATATTGTATTGTCAATATTTCAAGTCGTAGCTTACGTATCAGCTCAGATGTTGGGTTCGACCCTTGCTAGCAGAACGCCTCACTTATTATTTGATTGAAGACGGAAGCATTTTCCAGGAACGATTCCAGCAGGATCAAACTTTCTATTAGATAAAATTTTCAAAACGATTGCAAGCTCGCATTCACGGGACGAGGTCAGGTGTTGTGTTTCCCTGACTGTGGGCCCATCTTGATATATGTGTTGTATATCCACACTATGTATCAGCTTTTACAGCTCATTTTAAGTAATGCTCCTGTTTCCCTGACTGTGAGATGGACGGGGCATGCCTTAGGATTGGAGCCTTCTATGAATTCTTCTTTCTCATCTCGTCTTTCCCATTCAATGTAAGCTTTTTTCAGGTATTAGGCTAGGGTCGGGCCTATACAAACATTTTGGATCGGGCTCAGGCCAAACCATTTTGGCACGTTATGGGCCAGGCCGGGTTTTAAGTATAATTACGTTCAACAATATGCATTGATAAAGGACCCATTCGCAATCTTTGTAAAATAAATTTATTGTAATAAAATAATAATAATAATAATAATAAATCTTAATGTGCAAATCATGCGGAGGAGGATCCCACATCAGAGCTGCGTACCTCTTAAAAAACGTATCATGCGCATGTTCTAGGCCAAGACCTTTTGTCTTTTCATACCAATTCGTATTATCAGCTCAAGTTAATTTTTATATATATATGGTCTGTCTGCCATTTTGACAGGCCTATTTCCAGGGCATCCATGAACCATGCGAGGAACTTGGGCCCAGTGATCATATGGGCCTGTATTGTGGGGTTCATCTGTGGAACGGTGTTGGGTGCGTGGGTTTATAACCTCATCCGCATTACCAACAAGCCCTTGAGTGAGATTACCAAGAGCTCTTCTTTGTTGAAATTCTTTTAAGTTCTAGGAGAAATGGCTCCAACTGAACAGGAAATAGATATTGACAGGGAAACCATCTAATAGACCCTTATTTTTCATGACACATCCCCCGTCCCTCTCTCCGTTGAAAAACTTGTAGGGCTCACTATGTTGTTTGTGACAAATCTACCCCGTCCACCGGTTTTGCCATTCCATCTCTCTCTTTCCAATTTCTTAAACCCCACCGTTGAAAAAAATCATGGGGCCCACCATGATATTTGTGAGAAATCCATTCTGTCTATCAGTTTTGCCAGATCTTTTTAGTGTAGTGCCTAAACCAAAAAATGAGCTAGATCCAAAAATCAAGTGGGCCACACAGCAGGACAGCAGATATTGAATGCCCATAGTTGAAACAATCATGGGACCAACATTTTGTTTTTGAGAATCCACCACATCCATCAGTTTTACAATTATTTTAAGGCGTGAACCAAAAAATAAGCAGATCCAAAGCTCAAGTGGGCCACATGGCAGGAAACAAAAGCCCACCGTTGAAACTCTCCTCTATTATCTGATTTCATGGACCAGACAACTCACGGCCCACCTTGATGTTTGTGACAAATCTATCCTGTCCACCAATTTTGACATATCATTTCGAAGGTGAGCCAAAAATTAAAGCAAATCCAAAACTCAAGTAGGTCACATGGTAGGAAACAGGGGTTATTTAATGCCCACCATTAACACACTCGTGGGTCACAAAAGTTTTGGATTAGGTTACTATTTTAGTGTTTTCAGTTCATCCCAGAGGGAAGACCTCATGAACAGTTTGGATGGCACATAAACATTACGGTGGACCCTTGGAAGGTTTCAACGGTACGATCAATCCCCTCCCCGCTTTTACTGCCGTGTTGCCCAATTTAGCTTTGTATCTGCCTCATTTTTTTATTTTTTTATTTTGGCTCACCACCTAAATTGATATGGGGAAACTGATTGACGAGGTGGATTCGAAACAAACGTCATGAGGGTGGCCCAACCTAGCTTCCACAGTCGAATGAAAAGACCCCACAAATGGACATTAGTGATCAAAAGGGCATCCCTTAGAGACAATCATGTATGTAAGTGAGTTTTAAGAAACGATAAATTACAAACCGTAAACAAAGCAAGGAAAACAGAAGAAAATGCACGTCTAAACTACCCATTTGGAAGTCCCCAGAAATTCCAACTGTTTGTGCAGTTTCAACAGAACCAAACCCACTTGCGTTTGGGGCTGAGTGGGAAACTGGAACCACACCCAGTCCATTGCAAATCTTGGAGTATACAAACAGTCTCCTAACATAAAACGAGGTATTGGTACTTTTTATTTTTTAAACCTCTCAAGGCATGGATCAATTTCTGCTCATATCAAATGAGATCAGGTATAAGTTTTCTTGTTGAGGACTCTGCTTCTTCTTCCTTACTCTGGAGAGACACCGATGAATCCATTCGTGGCCCTTCCATTGAAATGCTATGAATTTGGCTGTCCTGAGAGAGCGTCTCAAAGGACTTAAACCTCCAACCGTCGCTCAATGAAGCAGGCTTCATGGTCGGGGCTTGGATGACAATTTGTCCCTCAAGCATGCTAACCACAGAAGACATAATGGGCCTGAGAGAAGGAGATGGGTTGGTGCAAAGAAGAGCCAAGTTCAGCATCCCCAATGCCTCTTCTTTTGAGTAGTCTGATCCCAGGACTGGATCAACCAATTCCAAGAGGCTTCCCTTCTCAAAGAGTACATAGGCCTGCAATTTCCACACAGGATAACATTACTATCATTTGATGATTATTTTCGTTTTAGTTAAGCAGAAACCACATAGACGTTGAAGAGACGCATTTTGGTATGTTTCACATGTTCCTTTATTTCTCTTTCTTTTACTTAAGCATTTGCTAGTAAATATATAGACATTTTACAAGGTATTTCGGTCATTCATTTAACTAACTTGTGTATGACTATTGGGCTAACCATGCCCAACCTACAAAATGCTTCATGTGATTGAAATCTCTAGGATGTTGCAATTTCCGAACATTATCTAAGGACCCACCTGACAAGTTTCCGTTGTGATGCAGGGATGAACGTGATGAAGATAACTACTCCGAATCCACAGAGCTTCTTAATTTGGACTCCTCACAGAGACTTCTCGAATCCACGAGGAAAGAAAGCAGAAAATAGAAATAAATTCTAATGAATTTGAAATTGATTAATTGATCCATAAAAAGGAGTTCACATCCTTTTAAATAGGGGTACCAAGCAATGGGAAAGAAATCAGAATCAAACTACAACTACAACTCTTAGAATCCGTGACTTACTATAAATAGTAAACTTATTATTTATAGACGGTCATGATGTCTACTAGTGTGCAATGTTTTCGGCCAAAAATAGTAAGTGTCCGATTTGGCTTTACCAAACCGTTCTCCTAGTTATTCTAAGCTCTTTTCACGTTGGGCGTAACTCCTAAAGCCCGATGGATGAAGAGTTATAATCAAACTAAAACTTACTATTTATAGTAAAAACGAAATTAAAACAGGGAAATGACCGTCGATCCAGGGGTTTTTTACAATTCCAGGTTGTGCAACCCGGCATAGCGGGGTTGGTTGGCTAAAGTAGCTCGTTCTACTCCAAAATCATATATTTTACGTCAGATAACTCATTCCGGATTGTGAGATACGCCCGATCTAAGGTCTAATGGTCCGGATCACTTCTGTCGTTGACTGGGCCTTTTCTAATCCACCTTGGCCATGAAACTGTCCACGACCCGCTCTACATCAGTCCCCTCCACTTCAAAAGAACTCGTTCTCGAGTTCTCATCCTGCTCTGGTTCATGATCCTCAGTCAGGTCCGCGACGTTGAAAGTCCGTGAGATCGCCATGTCATCTAGAAGATCAACAACATAAGCGTTGTCATTGATCTTTCGAATGATTGGGACGGGTCCAATCTTCTTATTTTCATCTTGTTGTACATCCCGGTCAGAAATCTCTCTTTGCACAGATGGACCATAACGCGATCGCCCACCTCAAACATTTTTTGTCGTCAGTGCTTGTCCGCTTGTTCCTTGTAGTTCTCGTTCGAGGCATGTAATTAGTCTGCACTTCCACATGAATGCCCATGATCTTTTCTGCCATATGTTCTGCTGCAATGCTCGTGCCTGGGTGCTTGGGCAAAGGGACCAAGTTAAGTGTGTGGCGAGGCACTCGTCTGTAGATAATCTGGAATGGTGATTTTCCTGTCGAGCAGTTCACCATGTTGTTAAATGCAAACTCTGCTTGAGATAAGGTCAAATCCCACTACTTCGATTTTTCTCATAAAATACAGCGAATGAGGTTTCCTAACGTGCGATTCACAACTTCGGTCCGCCCATCAGTCTATGGGTGATAAGCACTGCTGAATTGAAGTCATGTACTGAATTGAGTCCATAAAGTCCGCCAAAAGTGTCTAATGAACTTCGTGTCACGATCACAAGTAATGGTTTTGGGGACCCCGTGTAACCGTACGACCTCCCTGAAGAATAGATTTGCCACGTGTGTTGCATCGAGGTTTTCTTGCATGGGATAAAGTACGTTATCTTGGAGAAACGATCTACTACCACGAACACCGAATCCATACCGCATTGTATTTGTGGGAGACCAAGCACGAAGTCCATTGATAAATCCTCCCAAGGACCATCAGGCACCGGTAACGGGGTGTAGAGGCCCGTATTCTGAGATTGCCCCTTGGAGGTCTGACAAACATGACAACGTTGTACGGCTTTTCCAACATCACGGACTAATTGCGGCCAATAATACCGCTCTTCCAAAAGAGCTCGCGTCTTGTGTCGCCGAAGGTGTCCACCGAGGCCATCTCCATGTAGCTCCTGAATAATCTGCTCACTCAGAGAACTTTAGGGGATGCACAATCGATTCCCTTTGAAGAGAAAATTGTCCTGTATATGAAGGTCACTGGGGTGACCTTCTTGGCACTTCATCCAAGAATCTTTGAAGTCCTCATCCTCGACATACAGCTCTTTGAGACAATCGAAAACGACCATTACTCATCGTAAAAAGTAGTGATGCACGACGGCTAAGTGCATTAGCCACCTTGTTCTGCTTCCCTGACTTGTGCTTCAGAACGAACGTGAATTCCTGTAAAAACGCAACCCATCTAGCATGCACACGATTCACGTTAGTCTGACTATTAATAAACTTTAATGCTTGATGGTCAATATATAGAACAAACTCTCTTTGAATCAAATAATGCCGTTAATGTCGCAGTGCTTGAACAATTGCATACAACTTAAGCTCATAAGTCGACCACTTCTTTTGAGCTTCGCTGAGCTTCTTATTGTAGAAGGCTATCGGTCTACCTTCCTATGATAACACTCCTCCAATTCCGACGTATGAAGCGTCACACTCAACCTCAAACAATTTGTCAAAATTAGGAAGCACCAAGACCGGTGTTGTAGATAAACGATGCTTGATCTCATGGTTAGCCTATAACATATTGCATGAAAAAAGGACCGTTCCAGTGGACCGATAATGCTGACAAGAGCTTTCATGAGATCAAGCATCGTTTGTCTACAACACCGGTCTTGGTACTTCCTAATTTCGACAAATTGTTTGAGGTTGAGTGTGACGCTTCATACGTCGGAATTGGAGGAGTGTTATCACAGGAAGGCAGGCCGGTAGCCTTCTAAAGCGAGAAGCTTAGCGAAGCCCGAAAGAAGTGGTCAACTTATGAGCTTGAGTTGTATGCAGTTGTTCAAGCGTTGCGATATTGGTGACATTATCTGATTCAAAGAGAGTTTATTCTGTACACTGACCATCAAGCATTAAAGTTTATTAATAGTCAGACTAACGTGAATCGTGTGCATGCTAGATGAGTTACGTTTTTATAGGAATTCATGTTCGTTCTAAAGTACAAGTCAGGGAAGTAGAACAAGGTGATTGATGTACTTAGCCGTCATGCATCACTATTTGTTACAATGAGCAACGAGGTGGTCGGCTTCGACTGTCTCAAGGAATTGTATGCGAAGATGAGGACTTCCAAAATTCTTGTATGAAGTGCCAAGAAGGTCATCCAGTGACCTTCATATACAGGATGATTTTCTCTTCAAAGGGAATCGATTGTGCATCCCCCAAAGTTCTCTGATGGAGCAGATTATTCAGGAGATACATGAAGGTGGCCTCGGTGGACCCCTTAAGCGAGACAAGACTCGAGCTCTTGTAGAAGAATAGTATTATTGGACACAATTAGTACGTGATGTGGGAAAAGCCGTACAATATTGTCATATTTGTCAAACCTCCAAGGTGCAATCTAAGAATACGGGCCTCTACACCCCGTTACCTATGCCTGACGGTCCTTGGGAGATTTATCAATGGACTTCGTGCTTGGTCTCCCACGAACACAACATGGTATGGATTCGGTGTTCGTGGTGGTAGATCGTTTCTCCAAGATGACACACTTTATCCCATGCAAGAAGACTCTCGATGCAACACACGTGGTAAATCTATTCTTCAGGGAGGTCGTACGCTACACGAGGTCCCCAAGACCATTACTTCTGATCGTGACACGAAGTTTATTAGTCACTTTTGGCAGACTTTGTGGACTCGATTCGATACACAACTTCAATTTAGCAATGCTTACCACCCACAGACTGATGGGCAGATCGAAATTGTGAATCACACGTTGGGAAACCTCCTTCACTATATTTTAGGTGAAAACTGAAGCAGTGGGATTTGGCCTTATCTCAAGCAGAGTTTGCATTTAACAACACGGTGAACCGCTTAACAGGAAAATCATCGTTTCAGATTATCTATGAACGAGTACCTCGTCACACACTTGACTTGGTCCCTCTGCCCAAGCACCCAGGCACGAGCATTGCAGTAGAACATATGGTCGATAAGATCATGGGCATCCATGCGGAAGTGTAGACCAAGCTACATGCATTAAACAAGAAGTACAAGGAACAAGCGGACAAGCACCGGCGACAAAAAGTGTTCGAGGTGGGCGATCGCGTTATGATCTATCTGCGGAAAGAGAGATTTTCGATCGGGACGTACAACAAGTTGAAAAATAAGAAGATTGGATCCATCCCAATCATTCGAAAGATCAATGACAACGCTTATGTTGTTGATCTTCTAGATGACATGGCGATCTCACAGACTTTCAACGTCGCCGACCTAACCGAGTATTATGAACCAACACAGAATGAGAACTCAAGGACGAGTTCTTTTGAAGTAGAGGCGACTAATATAGAGCAGGTCGCAGATAGTTTCATGGCTAAGATGGATCAGAACCTTAGATCGATCGACGACAGAAGTGATTCAGACCATCGGACCTTAGATCGGGCGTATCTTGCAATCCGAAATGAGTTATCTGACGTAAAATATATGATTTTGGGGTAGAACGAGCTACTTTAGCCAACCAACCCTACTACGTCGGATTACGCAACCCAGAATTGTGAAAAACTCCTTGATCAACGGTCGTTTCCCTGTTTTAATTTCATTTTTACTATAAATAGTAAGTTTTAGTTTGATTATAACTCTTCATCCGTCGGGCTTTAGGAGTTGTGCCCAACGTGAAAAGAGCTTAGAATAATTAGGAGAGCGGTTTGGTGAAGTCAAATAGGACACTTACTATTTTTGGCCAAAAACCTTGCGCTAGTAGACATCACGATCGTCTATAAATGGTAAGTTTACTATTTATAGTAAGTCGCGGATTCTAGAAGTTTTAGTTGTAGTTTTTATGAATCAATTAATCAATTTCAAATTTATTAGAATTTATTTTTATTTTCTGCTTTCTTTCCTTGTGGATTCGAGAAGTCTCTGTGAGGAGTCCAGAGAAGCTCTGTGGATTCGGAGTAGTTATCCTCATCACGTTCATCCCTGCATCAATATTCGATGCATAGCATGGTCCTTTGCAATTTTACATATAGTTTTACACGATATTCAATTCATGTTGCCTGCTTTATCGATCCTCTCGTCTCTGGCGTCATTATAGGTGATGTAATTCACTAACCCAAGCTGGTCAAGTCTCCAGTGAAGTGGAGGCTAAATGAGCATGTTCAAAATGGATGGTCCAAAAAAAAAAAAGAAGAGAAAGAGAGAAATTCCATGCATGTGACATTGTCATAGCCAACAACAAAGAAATGATTCTAATGAGATTCATTATTCATTAGAGAGAGAGAGAGAAAGATAAGGTTACCCAATCAAGAAGATAAACGAACTCCTCCTTGGGCCTATAGTTGGTGTTGCTCTTACCACTGACAATCTCTAGTAAAACGACTCCATAGCTGTAAACATCCGCTTTGTCAGTCAAGTAACCCCTCATTGCATATTCTGGAGCCATATATCCTCTGAAAGAAGTAAAACAACACCATCATAAACTAAATTTCATCACCATAAGTAATAAAAACTTGTAAAATAAGGCGATTAAATGACATATAATGCCTCTTTTTTCTCGATCATGTATATTTTTATGCTTTATAAAATTGTTGCTTCTTCGCTTGCTTTCACTCATATGTTTGAAGAGCAAACCTTCTCTGCGGTATTCATTAAACTATTATCCACCATACATATTATTAAATCCTACAACGGAAAGATTTAAAATTTAAAAACAAAAAAATAAAAATAAAAATAAAAAACAAACAAACACGGCAATGCTACTCACATAGTTCCAGCTATTCGAGTGCTGATGTGGGTGTTTTCCTCTTCATCAAGTTTAGCCAAACCAAAGTCAGATATCTTGGCATTGAGATTCCTATCGAGCAGAACATTGGTCCCCTTGATGTCTCTGTGAACAATCTTCAACCTTGACTCTTCGTGAAGATAGGCTAAACCCCTCGCTATACCCAGGCAGATCTTTCGCCTTGTTGGCCAATCCAGTTTCAAGCGCTGATCCTCACGACCTACAGATCCCATTAATATTAATAACCTTTATGATATAAATCATCAGTCAAACCAAAGGAGGTCAATGATAAAATTTTCGTAGCATGCTCATTTTCAAACACAAATGGAGCGTATGGGATAGGAAAAAGGGTTACCAAATAGTGCACGGGCAAGGCTATTATTTTCCATGTATTCATATATCAGCAGCAACTGGTTCCCTTCAATACAGCATCCAAAAAGCTTCACAAGATTTGGATGCTGCAGAGCAGAGATCATGCCTATCTCATTGACAAATTCACGGTTCCCTTGCTTTGACTTGGATGAGAGTTGTTTCACTGCGATTAAGGAACCATCTGGAAGAGTACCCTAGAATTGTGTAACATGCACTTTGGGGTCAGATTTCACATAGAATAAAACTCGAGGAAAAGAATAAAAAGCTATCAGAAGACAACTGGAGGGTGGCAAACCAACATGAAAAATGTGCAAATCAGATTTTCAAAATCCATACCTTGTAAACTGGCCCAAATCCACCTTCACCTATCTTATTTTCAGGATCAAAGTTATTGGTGGCAGATTTTATCTGTCTTAAGCTGAAGTAACCTGTTTGTAACTCGAGGCCTCGGAGTTCTGCCAAAAGAGAAGTACTGGTATAACTTCTGAAGATGATTGGACATAATCTATGGAGAAAGTTGCTATTTCACTGTACCGAAGATCTGATTGTAGGACAAGTGTCGGAAACGCAATCATGATTGAAGAAAATTTTATCTTTCCTTCTTCATTGGAAATATTTATATTTTTTCAAATGTGCTGATGCATGTCTAAGATACCCTTCCTATTTTATAAGATTGGACGCGGATAAGGTGGTTTTGCCCACACCATCCCAAGCAGTGATGTGGTGATGTGTTGGGCACTTTGTGGCCGACTGTGATGTATGTGTTATATATCCACATGGTTTGCCAGCTCAATTTGGGGCATGAACCCCAAAAACGAAGCAGATTTGAAGCTCAACTGAAAAACATCACAGGAAACAGTAGTAATTGAATGCCCAACATTAAAAACTTTTTGGAGGCCACAAAAGTTTTGGATCAACCTGATATCTGTGTTTTACCTTTATTCTGGACCGTGTGACCTAATCAGTGGGTTGGATGGCAAATAAGCATTATGGTTGATACTACTAAGTTTTTAATTGTGTGCACTCAATCAACACTATTTTCCTGCGGTGTGGCTTACATGAGAGGAGTTTTTGGGCTTGTGCTTTAAATGAGCTGAAAAAAATATATATGTATGGACAGTGTGAATATAAAACATATACATTACAATGGGCTCCACAGCACCCAACACTATCACCACACCACCTAATTTGACAGGAAGGGCTGTGATCCTCAGGGGATAACTACGAATCTACGGAGCCCTCTGGATTCTTCACATATCTTCCTTGAACCACGAGGGATAAAAGCAGAAATAATTTCTAATAAATTCAAAATAATTCGATTGATGATAAAAAATGAAATTACAACTCTTTAAATAATGAGCTCAACCCTAGGATAGAGTTTTAGACTTAGAATCTAACTCAAACACCCTAAAAATGTGAGTTACTATAAATATTAAAGATGACCTCTATTCCTCCTAGACGTTTTTGGCCAAAAATAGTAAGTTTTCAATTTAGCCGTTCTCCTAATTTTCGAAGCCCTTTTCATGTTGGGCAGAACTTCTACAACTTAAAGGATCAAAAGTTATACTCGAACTAAAACTTACTATTTATAGTAAAAATGAAACTAAACGGAACTTTTGACCGTTGATAAGATGGAATCTCACAAATCCAACGTGGGCAACCCAGCCATGCCGGGTTGGTTGACTTAAGTAAGTTCTCCTACCCAAAAACATATATGATATGTCAAAAAACTCATCCCGGTTTGCGAGATATGACTGATTTAAGGTTCTGATGGTCTGGATCATTTCCACTTCTGATTAGGCATTCTTTGGTCCATCTTTGCCATGAAAGTGTTTGTGCCCACTCTACATCATAATCCGTTTCCTATAATTTTTGCTCAACTTGCTGAATTGCTTGATAGGAAAATGAATGAAGGAAAGAGAAAAAATTTACAATTTATTTAAACATGCTGCTATCGGTGAGGTGGACATCACAAGGGTGCTACAAGCCTACAACTAATCCACTTTAAACATGGTATGCATGCAATTTTGGATATTCCAAATCGTGGGCCTCATTGTGGACAGGGCATAACATGAAAGTCACACAGTGGACAAAATTAACCATCTGATTTTGCCCACCTAAATTTTAACCATCTGATTTTGCCCAGTTGATTTGGAACCTTGATCATTTCCTTTTTAGCCGTTCATTTGATGGCACCAATTCGATGGTTGAGATCACCCAATCATTGTGATTTTTGGGCCATACTCTATCTGCAATGTGGTCCATGATTTAGCTATTCAGATTGGTATGCATATATGTCACATCAATGTGTACAAGAATACGTTGCAGCACCCAAGTGATTTCATTTACTAAAATTTTCTTTCTATTATTTCCTATGATGTCTGAAAAACAATGTAAAATAATATGATCGTGCTACAGTCCTAAAGATGACACATGAGCCAAGGAGAAAGAGGGCCAAGGAGCTCCAATGACCCAAAGAAAAATCCATATAGCTTAAAAGGGAATGATATGGTGAGAACTATCTGACCGCAGAAAAATAAAAACATGGTCCAACAGGACCCGCACATATCAAACTGAAAGAATTTATTTAAAAAACGTTATGACCTATGTATCCTTCTGCATGCATCCATTGGAGGTGCATCATGTTAGTTTTGGTGTAATGTGTCTCACCACGTCACCCTTGTATTGTAAACAAGTAGACCTTGATTCATCATCTCACCTTCGTCCACAAGGTCTTTTCCTCCTAAGCAACCTTTCATCCAAAGAAATAGCAAAACCAATCCAACAATGGTGCAACAACCAGCTACGATGCCAACAATTACTCCAACAGATAGTCCACTTTCACCTGTATCAGGTACAAAGTCTACGGGTAGAAAATATCAGACATCATGACAAGGAAGGCTCCGAAAAGAGAAAAGGCTAAACCATTTAGAATATCTTACTTGGTGTCACTGTAATAGCTGAAATTAGAGGTCCATATACACCTCTCTCTGGAATTGCATTGGTCCCTTTCCCAGCCCAATATAAGTGGATCTCCAAAGTGTTGTCAGTCACAGGAGTACTATTAAAATTTATAACAATTGGAATGCGAGCACCACTAGCATTCTTTGCGATGTTGAAATCCTTCAATACAATTTTGTCCTGCAGGAAGTCAAAAGTACACAGGAATTGGATCCAAAGATTAATATACCTAGGAATAAAAAATGAAGAAATGCTAGAAGCTAAAAAAAATTAGTTATTATATTGTAAATCTGTACAAATCTGTAGTTTGGTCTTGATTAGTTTTGATTAGATTCTGAGATTTATGATTAGCAATTGTACAACTAGTCTTAGATTAGGAGTTTGATAAAAAATAGTTTGTATCTTTCCTGTCAATGCAAATCATCAAGGAAATTTCTCCCACTTTACATTAGTAGAAAGCCCAATGGACCAACACACACGTGTGTGTGTGTGTGTGTGTTTGTATGTGTATATATACATACATGCATGCCTACATACATACATACATATAGAAATCATGGGTGCAATGTGTGAAAAACTTGTAAAATCAGAAATCATAACACCCATTTATAACTAAAAGCAATGTGACTTGAACTCTTCTAAATAGGAAATTATGTAATTCATTGTATGGGGCATTGCTTTACATGTGAAAAAACTCGTACAAAGATGTATAACACTTTTAACTTGTAGGTAAGAATACAAAAACAGGAAATGCCTTTGAAGAGAAACCAATAGCAATTCTACTCCAAATCGAAGTTGACAGGATCCAATTCTTGAGCGGATTATCAACTGAAGGATCCTGTCAAAATAGAATCAGAGGACACATTAACTATGAAAGATAAAGATAATGCAGTTGACCATTCACCTGGATTGATACATCAAATATGCGTTTCCCAACACCAACACTTCTAAATGTTTCGTCATTGGTGAAGATTATTTCAGAGAAATGTAGTCTAACTGTATACTCTCCATTTTGTAAGCAAATCCCATAGTATTTGAGGGAGAGAGGTGCCAGGCGAGCTGTTGCATACAAATCTTGATTGGCAATGGATGATTGTTTTTCAATGAAATGTGCATTGGGATTTCCTATAAAGTCCCCTGTACTGCTATATGCCCATCTATCAGTGGTGTGGAATGTGGACGTCCCACTCACTTCTTCATCAGCTTCGTATACATTTTCACCATGAGAGTCAGTCAATAGCAGTTCCCCTCCACCACAGTTTATGAATAACTTATAGTCTGCAAATGTATGGAATTCAGATTTACTTGCATGTACAATCAAATCATAAAGAAATTGATTTCCCTCCCACAGTGTGAGTAAAAAACAAAAGCCACATGCAGTTTCTAATTTCTGTACTTACTCTTTGCTTTTCCATGGCAGGGGTAGTTCCTTCTTAAGCATGGTGCAACGCTACAAAAAAAAAAAGTAAGAAATTTTGGCTTCATTTATTCACATATTTTCCTAGCAAAGTGATCGGCAATACCCAGCAATCTAAAATGCAAATTAGAAGGATGCAGAAGCTCACGAATCTTTTTCTGTAGATGAAAAGCTAGCCACCAAATTCCTGCAGGTGAAAAGAGAGGAACATCCAAAAAAGAACAAAACAAAGTACCTGGTACTCTGGAAAAAGGAAAGCATACAAACAGTGGAAAGTTATAGTTCTTACAAGTTTGCACCTTCGCATTTGGGTGGAGGGGTCCCGCTAAAATTGTTGTAGGATAAGTCACTGCAAGACAACATCATGTAGGATTATGTTTATACCTTTTCAGGAGTGGAAAAAGCAGGAGTCTGAAGTGGAAGCGGATTGCATGGTGTGACACACACAACCGAGTTATGCGGCCACACCATGATGTATGTGTTATATCCACACTGTCCATCTATTTTGCAAATCGTTTTAAGGCCTGAGCTGAAAAATGAAGCAAATCCAAATCTCAAATGGACCACACCACAGTGAATGATTAACACTGGAAATTTCTTGAGGGCTACAAAAGTTTTGGATCAAGCTGATATTTGTGTTTTCCCTTCATCCAGGTCTGTGTGACCTTATCAGCAGGTTGGATGGAAAATAACATCATGGTGGGCTGTAGGAATGTTTTAACGGTAGGCATCATTGTCCCACTGCTTTCTGTGGTGTGGTCCACTTGAGGTTTGAATCTGCCTCATTTTTGGGATCAAAATCTTAAATGATCGCACAAAATGAATGGACGGTGTGGATATAACACATACGTCATGGTGGGCCCCACAGAACCTCACCTTGGTGGTGTGTGGCACACCACGCCACCTCACTTCCGAGTCTAAAAGGCCTGAAGTAATCTCACAAGAGAGCTCAACAAAATATTAATATGCATGTAAAAAGAACCAGAAAATATATAGCTCGTGAAGTGTAATTGAAGACTTATTGAGTAATACGTACAAGTTACGGCTGCTAATCAGGATCCAAGGGGGTATTTTCCCAGTCAGGCTGTTGCTAGTAAGATACCTGCATCAAAAAATAATATCTTTAGATGGATTTCTAATTTGTGATAAAAGTATCCCCGAAAGTGTCATTGAGAAGGGTCCAGAAAACTACAAAATAAGAAGGATTGTCAATTTTCCTTAACTATCCAGCAAGAACATATGTGAAAATTTTACTAATAAATGTCTATTTTCTTACATAATATCTGGCGATGACTTATCCGTAAAGTTGCTTGGAATTTCTCCCGTCAATTTGTTAAAACTAAGGTCTCTGCAAGAGCAAATTATGGTCAGAAGTGAGTGAATGTTTTTGGTATTGATATTAACAAATGTACCGCATCCTTGGGATACGAAAACATAGCAGTTATCATATGTGAAATATTGGATGTATCATCTATTATCTTATTATTTTAAGGAAACGTTAGAAATTGATCGAATTTTTCAATGGAACTTTAGAAAATGTAAAAAAAAAATATTATTATATACTTAGAAAAAAAAAAGAATTACAAAAAAAAAAAAAATACAATTCAAAATCAATTCATATAATTTATAAATGATAGAAAACATGTATGAAAATATTACTTAATTATTTTTAAAATTTGCACATGTGGTATATAAATAATTGAAGTTAAATTGTCTAAATTATGTCTCATAACTCAAACATTAAGTTTATTTCATTGTCTGGATGAAATTGGTAGTTATTTATTGGACAGTTAAGAATGAAAAATTTATAATATATAATCCCATTTCAACAAACAAATGCCCACAAGTCAAAGGTTAAGATCGTTCAAAACAATCTGATTTTGGGATTGTGGCTTAATGACAATAGGTTCCACAATTTAATTGGTATAATTTGAGTTAATATATGACCCTTGTACAATTTCTGAGGCCATGTGTGTTATACATGTTGCGAGCAAGGGATCATGGCTTAGGTGGACCCTACCATGATTTTTTATGTGAAATCCACACCAACCATCGGGGTATCACCCCATGTTAGGCCCAAGGCCCCAAAAATCAGCCCCATCCATGATTCAGGTAGACCATACAATTGGAAATAGCATACAAGGCAACACTCACCCTCTAAATTGTTTCCCTCGCTGTGGTTCACTTGAATCACGGGCGGGCCTATTTTTGGGGCCAATGCCTACATTTTGGTGTGGCCTTTAATGGCTGGAGTGTATTTCATACAATTATCATGGTGGGCCAACCTAACGTGGGATTACAAATCTAATGGTCAAAGTGGATCTCACATATACATCAAGGTTTATATATATATATATATATATATATATATATATATATATATATATATATATATATATAATATGGGGTGGAGGAGTCCCTAAATATACCCAAGGTATCATGGGAACCCTAAAATAGCACCTCTTTTCAAAAACTTACTTCACTATTCTCAAAAGTGTTTGTCTGGATGAAAATGCCCCTGAACCTTCTTTTACCACTACTCTTAGGCTAACTCTTCTTTTACTACTATACTCGGATGATATTTCGTGCTTTCCAACTACTCACATAATCTTTTGTGCAATCTAACTACTCTCCAAGTAAAAACTACCACCTTAGAAAAATGGGTCCTTGTTTTCTACCTCTTATGTTAAAATGGGCTTGTTTAAGAAGAAAATGAGAGGAAATGAGATAAGAAAGCGTAGTAAAAAAAATTTAGTTCTAGAAATTTGATGCTGGCCCAATTCAAGAAAAAAAGCCCAACCCATGAATCGGGCTCATGTCAGGAAATCTAGACCATAATTTTCAGCCCAGGTGCATTTGTAATGCATGACTTTGGGACCATGTTACATGCATGGAAAAGAGAAGAATTTGAAATTAAAGGTTGTTTTGGGAATTTCTTTAGCATGATTTTAAAAGTTGTATTTTATTTTTCAAAATTAATAATATGTATTGGGATTCATAGTTGTTCTGAAATGCAGTTAAGAGGGGGTGTAATTGGTCTATACAAGGTCCTATTTTGTAATGAGAAAGAAATTCATATTTCTATATATATATATATATATATATATAGTTAAAGAAATTTTCAATTCTGACAATCCATTGCAACCACATCGGGTTATATAAAAAATGGGTTCTTCTTTCTCTAGAAGATTTTTGCTTAAATGAGACTTTTGCCAAGAAACGAATAGAAGAAAAGACGAGATAGAAAATTTTCCACTTTTAGAAGATGGGTTCTATTTTTTTATTAAAAAATTATGCCTAGATGGGTCAACTTGAGAAGAAACTGTTCGCTAGCATGTACTATTTGTGAGTTGAACATTGGGACCACTTTTGAGAAGTCTAACATTGTCCAAATGAATTGATTTCAATCATATTCAAAATTTCTTCAAATTATCTTTCCAAAGAGCCTAAGATCACCCAAATTCGACTTGTAATGAGGGAGTTATGACCGTTTATGTGCAATCACGCGATATTGAAAACGAGAGCGAACATGAGTTGAACTTTGAGCCCACTTTTGAAAGTTCAAACAGTGTTCAAATGAGATGAGTTTAGTCTTATTTGAAAACTTGTCTAATTATCTTTCCAACGAACCCATGATCACCTTGATTTGACTTGTAACGAGGGAGTTATGACCATTTTCGCAGGATTTACATTGTTGGAAATGCGAGCAAATGCGAGTACACACTTACATCCACTTTTGGTAAAACTCACATTCACGTTTGGTACGCACTTGTGTTTACTTACGGTACACACTTGCGTTCGCACTTATTTTTTGCATAACACAATCTCATAAAACAATCATAACTCCCTCACTAGAGATCGAATCAAGCGATCTTGGGCTCATTAGTAAGAAAATTCAACGAGCTTTCAAACATGACTATAATCAACTCATTTGGGCACTGTTTGATCTTACAAAATTAGGTTCAAATTCTGTGATAATGTTTGCAAACTATTTATGTTCACTCATATTTTCAGTAAAGCACAATCCCACAAAAAGGTTATAACTCCCTCGTTACAAGTTGAATCGGGGTGATCCTAGGTTTGTAGGAAAGATAATTCAGCGAGCTTTGGAATTGAACTAAAATCTTATCATTTGAACATCATTTGACCTTTTAAAAGTGGGTCCAAAGTCCATGATGGCTAACTTACATTGCTCACACAATTAACACATCGCAATTTCAGTAAACAGAAAGGTCTCCCTTGTTACACCTCGAATCTAGACATCTTAAGCTTGTTAGAAAAGTAATTCGATAAGCACCTTGATCTGGAATTGTTTGGTCTATCATTATCTAAGTCGAAATATACCTGTTATAGTATTATTCTCACTTCACTTCTACATAACTTTCAAGTCAAATGATGAATGAAAACATAACTTCTAATCAATATATTTTATAGCTCATTGAAAAGTTTATTCAACTTGCTTTTCACTAAGCCCTAGATCACTCAGTTCCGAGGTGTAACAAGGGACATCTAACCCATTTACCAAAGTCGTGTGGTGTTGACCATACAGGCAATATGAGTTACACCATTGAGAAGTTTATGCCCATTTTTGAAATGTTAAATGGTGTGCAAATGACATGATTCCAATCCTATTTGAAAGTCCATTGAATTATCTTTCTAACAAACCTAAGATTGCCTTGATCTAACTTGTAACGATAGAGGTATGACCATTTTCGTGGGATCACAGGATGTTGAAAACTAGAGCAAATGTGAACAGTTCATAAACACCATCAAAGACTTTGGGTCCAATTTTGAAATGTCAAATGGTCTTTAAATGATATGATTCTAGTCCTACTTGAAAGCTTATCGAATTATCTTGTCAACAATCCCAAGATCACCTCGATCCGACCTATAACGAGAGAGCTCCGACCATTTTTGTGGGATCGTACAGTGCTAGAAACGAGAGCAAATGTAGTTATGACAAACTAGATCTTATTGAATCCACTTGATTTTGAACTCACTGGACACATAATAAGCGATTTTTTTATTTTAATTTTTTGTTACCGACCAGATCTTCTTAAAGGCTCTACCAAAATGATCAGCTTCTTGGGTATACACACCATATCTTCTTGAAACCTCCACTAGATCTTCCTACCAAATCTACCATATCTTTATAAGGAGTTAGTATTTTTAGAGCTCCAAAAAGGCTCATTCGTAAGGTATTTTTGAACAAAATACCTTACGTATAAGTTCCAAAAGGCTCCCACGGTTCAGCTTCTTGGAAACGAGACTTGATTTTGCACTCGAAAAGCAACTTAATTTTGAGCACACTAGACAACTGACAAAATAATGTACAACCTATCTTGAAGCACATGGGCACACGAGTATGGGTCAAGATTCCCTAGCATCTACTTTTGTTGATTTCGACACAAGCACCACAAATTAGAATTTAAGTTTGCCAAAGACTCACGTTCATTGTTGTTTCTAATATTACGCAATCCCACAAAAAAAGGGTCATATCTCTATCGTTATAGGTCGGATTGAGGCGATCTTGGCTCATTGGCAAGATAATTTGACGAGCTTTCGAAAATGATTGGAATCATCTCATTTGAACACCGTTTGACCATTTAAAAGTGGGACCAAAGTCTCGATCGCATTTGCTCTCGATTCCAATATCGTGTGATAAAAAATAAAAAAGCGATCATAACTCCCTCATTAAGTTGAATTGAGGACAACTATGGGCTTGTTAGAAGGATAATTTGACAAGCTTTCAAATAGAACCGAAACTCACTTGAACACCATTTGAACTTTCAAAAGTAGACCCAAAGTTTAAGTCCCGAATAATATAGGCTAGCAATAGTTTCTTTCCAAACATACCTAAGTAGAATCTTTCTAAAAATAAAAAGAACCCATTTTTTAAAAGTGAAATTTTGTTTTCTTTTTTCTTTCCTTTTATCCATTTCTTGACAAAAGACACATTTAAGCAAAATCTTTAGAAGAAAGCAGAAGAAACCATCTTCTAAAAGTAAAAATTTTACAATATTTTTTCATCTCATTTTCTTTCCAAATAAGCCCATTTAACATAACATGCTAAAATAAGAAGAATAACTCACTTTTTGAGGAACAGGACTGCCTCCTACCCCTACTGTCCAAGTAGATCTATGGAGGTACCATGGGAAATAGTTAAGATGGGAATTTCCATCATTAAAGTCATCTAATTTGTAAGCGGCCCACTGATGTGTATACTTGTGATCGCTATTGTAGTTTTTTTTCTAGAAAGTGATACTAATGATGGCCAACCTATCAGGAGGGATGGATTTCATATGCACATCAAAGTTTGGACATTATCTAAAGCTTAAACATTAAACTTAGTCCAGCTCGTTGGACATGAGACATTCTCATTCACTAAAAGAAATTTTAATAGAAGCTCTCCTTTAGTTTTTTATGGGGCCATTGTGATGTATTTGTGAGACCTACTCTCACCATTAGATGTGTAATCCCATGTCTGGCCTATAGAAAAAAATTTTAAGATGACATGTGATTCAGGTGGGCCACTTCAAGGGAAACAATTGGAAGAGACATCTACCCTTGATTTTTACAAGGCTCACCGTAATGATTATACAAAATCCATTCCAGCCATTAGATGTCACACTAAAATGTAGGCCTAGGGCCCCAACTGCTAGTCCATCCATGGTCCAAGTGGGCCACGCAATGGGAAATTTTTTTGGAGAGTGAGTTTTTCACTTACGCTATTTACAATCGTGTAGTCTACCTGAATAAAAAATGGCACTGATATTTGGGCCCATGGTGTAACGTGAGGTGACACACCTGATGGTCGGCGTGGAAAACATTTAATAGCATTAATTACTACTTTGAATTATGAAGAGCAGCGTTAATTACTACTTTGAATTATGAAGAGCAGCGTTAATTACTCCTTTGAATTATGAAGAGCTTTAGTGGGAGATGGACTGTTTCTTTCGATTTTTGTCGGGCCCACCATAATGTATATGTGTGATATATTCCGACCAATAGATTTATAATACCATGCTGGGCCTGCAAAAACAATTAGGTTGATCTCTGATTCAGGTGGGCCACACCAATAGAACTAGTTGGGAGAGATGTCCACCCTTTATTTCTACAGGGCCCACCGTGATGAATATGTGAAATACATTCCAATCATTAGATTCCGCACAAGATTCCACACAAAGATGTAGGCATAGCTCCCAAAAAGCAGGGTCATACATGATTCAAGTGGGCCACGCCAAGGGAAACAGATTGAAGGGTGAACTTTTCCTTATACAGTTTTCAATCTTGCGGTCCACTTGAAGCATGGATGGAGACAATTTTTTATCCCTTGGTCTAACATGCAGTGATATAGAAGATGATCGGATAGATTTCACACTAACATCATTGTGGGGCCAACCGTGGCCTATTTTTCAAACTTACCTGAAAAGGTCTTTTTGGAAAGCATTTATGGTATTTTGATTTAGTACTTTATATTGTATTTAAAGAGAGAACTTTGTCGCATTAAATGCACTGCTAGTTGGACGAAAATGCAAGATCCAACTAGTTTTGTGTGAGCATTTCTATTATATATGTGTGTGCGCTAGTGTGTGAAAGATCAGTCCATGGTAACTTACAGGAGTTTCAGGTCTTCCCATTTCCCAATATACAGTGGGATTTTGTCAGAAATCGAGCAATTTCTTAGTACCCTGCAGCACACGACCAGGACAGAATTCGTGAGCGAAAGAAGCAACAAACATTGATATATTTATGCCATCAGGGTTATATCCATTCAACTCACAATCTCTTCATTTTGGTCATTTTCTCCAGATTAGGGAAAGGCATACTGGGTCCATCTAAATCAGATATCCTCCTGAAAATCTAAGCATATTGGATTCAATAAAGTACTTAATATCATACTACTTGCATGCCTGGGTATATATCCAAGTAATAAAAACAGCAAGAAAAGAACATGGAATGCATCCTTACAGTTCTTTTAGTTTCTCCAAGAAAGCAATGCTAGAAGGAATAGGTCCCGTCATAGACGTGCCTTGCATATCCCTGAGATGGTTCAGAATGAAAGTTCACATAGATGTTCTCATATAGATACATTTTATGTTGAAAACAGATCAATAAAGTTCTTACAGTCTGTCTAGTTGTTTCCAGTTCCTGATGAAATCAGGAATCTTACCGGAGATAGGATTCCCATCTATCCTACTGCAAAAAACGGACGGACTTTAATCGTTTATAATTTCTAAATGGAAAAGACAACCCCGGTGAGTAATGAAGAATTGACATACAAGTCTGTCAGGTTTGTCAGATTGATGAAGTTCCCAGGTATTTCTCCTGTGATGTCATTCGCAGAAATAAAGCTGCACCAGCAATATATTGGATTATACTGGGTAAAAAAAATAAAAATAACTACCTACTGTAATGTAGGAGCATTTTCACACCGGGCTTGAGTGGGATGACCCGTGGGATGCAAGGGCACACTCGGGTGTGAGCAGCCCGTGTGAGGTGGGTGGCTCGTGTGAGGTGGTACCTATGTGAAGTGAGACCCACGAGGGGGTTTGGCCAAAGTTCTAATCCATAGGATGTGGGGCCTGTGCTACAAGATAAAGGGATTAATTTACCATGCTTTGTCAGTTCGAGCTTCTGGTGTTGAATAACATAAACACTACATAATTGGACGACACTCAGCCATTATGTTCAGTTGAATAACATAAACACTACATAATTGGCCAGCATTTATTTACACACTATTCACATTTTCTATCTAATTAGGAGGCAACAAGAACTCAGAAATAATAATAATAATATCAACATTTAAATTTTAGAGATTTTCAATTTAGGTCAGAAATCTCAGCAGCTGCTCAAATGCAATAAAGATAAGGGCGCCACTATTTGCACCTGCCCTGATTGATAATGGCAACATTCCTTCTACTTTGGTAATATAACAGTATAAAGTTTGTTTTACTGAATTACCAAAAGTTGAAAGAAAAGGTGCCAATAGCTAATATCCAAGATGAGTAAAGATATGAATTCCCTGAAAGATAACCATGAAATGAGAATTAGGTCTTTATTTGGAGAAAAAAAAATGTGGCAGAACAGAGAATCTTACAATTCCTCCAAGCTGATCAAATCACCAAGCTTTGGAGGAAGAGGTCCTTCAATCTCATTATTTTCGATGACCCTGCAAAACCCCAAATTGCATAAATAATAGTAGCTAAACGCAATTTCATCTGTCTAATCTATTGAAATTTGTGAATCGCATACAATTTCTTGAGTGTCTTGATGTTTCCTAACTCCTCTGGAATTCTTCCAGAGATGCGATTTCCCAAAAGAGACCTGCAAGGTTCAAACAATTTTCAGGTATGTCCCTCAGAGAATGAGACGAGAGGGTTCTGTAGATTAGATATAGAAGATTCTAGATGCTATTATGGAAGAAGACTCACAAATTAACGAGAGGGAGGGAAGCCCATGTAGCAGGGATTGATCCGTTGAGATAGTTGCGAGTGAGATCGCTGTTGGACAAAAGCAGAAGTTACGGTCTTAGTGCTGCTAGGCAAAAGAAAATCCATTGGAATGAAGCATTGAGAGGTATTGGAGGGAAAGCCCGTTCCAACCTATTCAAAAAGAGGTTGAATTTATAAAAGAGTTCTTCTGGTTCATCTCAATGAATACACATGGCTATTTATGTTGGTCTACCTCATGGACCCTATCTTGGATCGTCCCACACAGAGATCCCTATGGTTGAACGATTACAGCCTTCCAACTTTTCCCCTTTGAATGTGGGCCATCAGCTGCTGTCCATTTGAAGACCCCATGTCTGATAATTAACCATGACTGCCTGATTAATGAGGTTTTCCTATCAAAGTCCACAGACAGAAATTCCCACCAGATGGACAGTCTTGATTTATCAATCGCACAAGAACATTCATGAGTGGCGATGAACCAGAAACAGCCTGCCTCAATGGTTAAAAGTGACTCTGAAATCTGATCCTTGTGGCAAATATACACATAAATAAACTCAGCTCTGGTCAACCAATCAATGGATTCGTGGAGAGCTGTCACAAGCTTCTGGTAACCACCCCAAAGAAGAATAATGATCAGCTACTTCAAATCATCCATTACAAAAAACACGTGCCTAATATGGATTCCAGAGGAGAATAATAGATTTGTGGCCATTTTAAGTTGCATGATCTCCTATTTTTAAAAGTCTGGATCATGTAAAAGGAAAAAAAAAAATGGACGGTGGAGATGGCTCTGTTAGAATTTCTCAGTTGGCTCAACACCAAATTTTAACATACAATCCTATATGCCCATTAGTCTATAACAACTCCTTAAACTTCATATATCAGCTAGACTTATATGATGTGCACATAATCACTTACAGATTTGTTAGGAAGGTTAGATTTGCAAATTCTTCAGGTAGAACTCCAGTTAGGTTCTGACCCTTCAGCTCTCTGAAATTTCAAAAGAATATTGAAATAAAATGATATTAAAAAATAATAATAATCAAATCAAATTAGAGTAGGAGGGGATGCTAAATAAAAGGCCATACACGCTAACGACATGGCAAACGGTTGGGTTGGAGTTGCAGTCGCATGAAACTTTGTTTAAGTAGGTGGACTCCGGATCCGTTTCCCTGACCCACGAACTTGTCGTGTTGCAAGGATCTACGTTGAAATTCCAATCTTTCTTCTTTAACTTGTCTGAGATTGCTCGAAGCGCCCTAACTATTTCACAGGACGCAATGGTCAGATTGGATCATCGATTCTCTTAATCACATATGGACTATAACTTCACTATCGGTGAACCTTATCATAGTGATGCTTATTGGGGCCCACTTGTATGTTGTAGGGCCCACTTCCTGGAATTACTGTGGTGCTTCGCGTCAGATCATGTCTTTATTCATTTATTTATTGGGTAATGATAAATGAGGAGTTATTGAATCCTCAATATGATAAGTGCATTTTATTTTTCAGTTTTTACATGTGGTATCCATGTCACTGGTCTGTTGACGGACCACGCCCTTAAAATCTTCCGGAATGGAACAATCTTATCCGTTTAACTTTTTTGCTTGCAAATAGACGGTCAAGAAGAAACTAATTAGGGCCATCTGTGCCCACGAATGCCTAAGAAGACAATCCCAACCGCTCGCTTATAAATGGATGATTCTAGTATAGAGCATGGGTCAACGTTCAACAAGTAGAACTTCTTAGATAAAATGATTAGGATCATCTGATTGGATCAATGGTCTTCTACTTCTTGAGTTTTCATGGTGCCGACTCTCCGGGGCATTCTAACACAGCTAGAGTTGTACACAAGTCGAGCTTGGCACAGCTCGGCCAGTGGCTGACCCAGCTCGAACTTCGACCTCCAAATTCCAACTCGTTTCAGTCCGAATCCGATTTCGAGCCGAGGCGAGTCAAGCTTTTCCGAGTCAAGTCGAGTGAGCAACCGAGCTAACTCGACTCGTGTACAGCTCTAGTACGCAACATGACACCCATTTGGCGAAAGGGATTAACTGGTATTAATGAGATGGAACTTCAAATCCCTCGTGAAAAAACTCATTCCTTGCTCATTTCCCTATCAAAGTTAGGGTTTCCAGCATAGGTCATATCCTAATACGAATGGAGTAAGGATGGATTTCCGCGGGATTACATCCACTGCAAGTCACGATTTTCCGAATCCTTTGGATTTTGGGAAAGCCTTTCACAAGTTCTCGTAAGGTGGGGCCTACCTTGATGTTTGCGAGGAACCCACCCCATCCATCCGTTTTTCTAGATCATTTTAGGCATTCGGCCAAAAATGAGGTGGATCCAAAACCCAAGTGAGCCACACAAGAGGAAACACAAGGGATTGAGTGACCACCGTTGAAGCATTCATATGGTCACAAAAGTTTTGTATTACACTAAGTATTTTTGTGTTGTCAATTCATCTCAACATGAATGACCTTATAAACGGTTGGGATTGCATATAAACATCAAGATGGAGCCGGGGAAGGTTTCAACGGTAGGAATTTCTCTTTCCGCTGTTTCCTCTTATATGGCCCACTTGAGTTTTGGATCCGCCCCACTTTTGGTCGCATGTCCTAAAATGATCCTGCAAAACAGATGAACAGGGTTGATTTCTCACAAACATCAAGGTGTGCATAGATTTCCTCACACGGTTTCCGGGTTGTTAACTGTTTTCCACGTTCAACTAAACACTGTATGAAATCAAAACAAGTATTTATGCCCAAACACAGAAGTGGATAAGTTCACTCACATGGCATCAGGAGATGATACACTGGCCAGTGCATTTATTGCGATAAGGCAAATGCATCTTACTTAATATCAGCTAATCCCTCACACTCAATGACACCCAGATCCATAGCTCAATTGAAAGACTGAGTGGAGATACCTCAGTTTCAACACTTGAGGTCTTGGTATGGATCTCCAGCGGGGGTGGCTAACATGGAGTGTGTGCACTGACATAGGTGTGTACTAACAAGCTAACCCTTAAAAAAAAAAATTAATAATAAAATAAAATAAAAACATCCCTCACACTCAATGGGCCCTGAAATCTCTGGGTTTGTTATGGAGTGTGATGCCTCTTTCTAGATGATGAGCTCCTGTTTGAATATGAGTGGACTGGTAATCTAAACCCTTCATCTGAGCCGGTTTTATTATTAGATTGGAATCTAATATCATTTTCTCTTCCTTTGGCGCAGACTGCATCTCCCCGGATTGTTAGAAAGGAGTTCTCAAGCGATAGGCCAGGACTCGCCTAACTACTAAAAATGGTTTGAGAACATGAAAACTCTACTAGAATCGAGCTTTTGTGGGCACGTTTGCGACTAGAAAACATGTGAATTATTCCAGTTTCTTATCAGTTTTGAAGGTAAACCTAGACAATGAGACAATTTGACTTTTCGTGGGCCACAACGTATAAAGTAAATTGATAGTTGAAAACTTCTTTCTCTACTCTACTCTCCGGCCACTGGATGCGGATTGCGTGGTGTGCCCACCAGGGGGTGTGTTGACGTGGCAAAGTTTTGTGGCCTCACATGATGCAAGTGTTATATCCACACTATCCATTCATTTTGGAAGATATTTTAGAGCATGTGTCCAAAATTAAGGAAGATCCAAAGCTCAAGTAGACCACACCACATCAAGCACTAGTAAAAATTGAGGAAGATCCAAAGCTCAAATATACCATGCCTGCGTACCTACGTTACCTTAACGAACACATTGCATGACAAATGTTGGGGAAAAAACACCAAGTCCAAAGACCCGAATATGGAATGGACCAACTCTATCAGCACCGTCCGAGAGTCCGAGGCAACGTGTTGGATCGAGACGAGACAAAGCCTGGAAGAGAGACTTAGCTCGGATTCCTGGGAAACGAATCCCAATCGAGACCTTAAGAATCAAGAGTCATAAGCAAAGTAAGACATAAAGTTGACTCGGTTAACAAGGTAGCAATGTCTAAAGATGCCGATTAAGTCCCTAAAGCTAAAAGCGACCTAACCGACCATAAAATCAACCCATATAAAGCCGGCTACAGTGTCAGCTATCAGATTAAGGAAGAACGTCAATCGTAAGCCGATCCTGCTCCATCCGACAGGAGGCAGAAAGCTTTATCCTTGCAGCCAGCCAAGACTCGTTTGTTACTTGAGTCGGTTAAGGCCGAGCCGAGCGAGGAAGAAACGGTATAAGCTTAAATTCCATTCCGAAAATCTTATGAAAGGATTCTCGATCCCGAGGATCTCGGGATCGGAAAGCATCCGTAAGCAGATTACGACTAAATCAATTCTCCTAAAAATCAGGGAGAGAATCCTTGTACGGCGGGTTCATCCCTCTCCTATAAATGAGAGACACTTCAAGGGTGAAAGATACGCAAAAACTCTCTCCCAAATCCTCTCAATACAATAAAACCCAAATTCCTAGCTTGACTTTAGCATCGGAGGGTCCCCTGCTCTAGCCAGGGTCTCCTTTGTCTTTTTCCTGTGCAGGTACTCGAAGGTCTAAAGAGGGCGGACCAGAATTTTGCATAAGCAGTTTGGCGCCGTCTGTGTGAAACGATACAAAAAGTCATTTTTCAGGCTCTATCCAAAAGTGTCAAATGAGCGTTAATGGCGAGAGCCAGAAAAACTGGTCCTAGCAATCCAAATAAGACCGATAATGCTGGACCATCAGGTCCAGATGGGGCCCAAGGAGCTCAGAACCAACCTGACCATCAACAAGGTTCCGCGGCTCGTCCTGCAGCATCTGCCGCAACTAGAAATACCCAGCGGAATCGAGGAAATGGACGATTGGATTGGGAGGTTCAGGAACTCAGAGCCGATATAAACGTTATGAAACAAATGTTGGAGCAGATGCACCGTCAACAGACTCAACAGCCTCAACAAAAACAGGCGATGAATGTTCCGCAACAAGTTACCGACCTTCATCCTACTACCTCGGGATCGTTGGCACGGTCGAGTCAGCCACATGGGACGTTCGAGCTAGCACCCGCTCATTTCACGACTGCCATGCTGCCTCCCACTGATCTCCGACACAAGATAGATCGAAGGAGATGCGGCCGGCCTCCAGTTGAAGGGGTGACAGAAAGTAACGAGCCTTGGAAAGATGACCTCAGGACTTTAAAAAATAAGTGCTAGAGGAGATGGCGGATATGAAGCATAGTCGGGATGCATATTCAACTACGATAGAAACAAAAGCGTCCCCGTTCGTCGATGAAGTGATGCAAGCTCGGCTGCCGAAAAGGTTTCGCCTCCTGCAGATTATACCTTTCACAGGTAAAACCGACCCAACTAAACACATCGAATGCTTCTGAGCGTACATGGAACTGCATGATGCCTCGGATGCCGTGATGTGTCAGGCTTTCTCCCTCACCTTAGTCGACGTAGCCCAACTTTGGTTCAAGTAGCTGAAACCAAAGTCCGTCAGCACGTTCACTGAACTCAGCAATGCCTTTCTCACCAATTTTATTGGTGGGAAGAAGAAGTTAAAGCCCCCTGTGCATTTGAACAATATAGTTCACAAGGAGGGAGAGCTACTAAAAGACTACATCAAACGTTTCAACTTTAAATCACTCCAAGTTTGAAAACATTCAGAGGAGACGGCACTCAATTCTATCATGCAAGGCGTTAGGGATAAGCCATTTCTAACATCCATAGACAAGAATCCGCCTGAGACTTTAGCTGAATTCATGACTCAGTCAGATAAATACGCGGACGCCGAGAAAACACGAAACTTACGTAAGGCCGCCCAAAACGCAAAAACCCCAGCTAAAGAGTCAGCCAAAAAGGAAGTTGACTCGACTGGGGGAAAGAAGCGTAAGGACGACCGAACACGCGATGAACGGAAGTTGGGCAAGCGATCCAACCGAAGGTTTTCCACATACACCCCGCTTAATAAACCTCAAGAGCAGGTGCTGATGGAAATCAAGAGTGAAGGATTTGTCAGCTGGCCGAATAAGCTTTAGAGTAATCCGAACCGGCGGAATAAGGATAAATATTGGCACTACTATCGCGATCATGGCCACAGTACGAGTGACTGTTATCACTTGAAGGAAGATATCAAAAGGCTTATCCGAGAAGGCCGGCTCAGAGAACATGTCGAAAGAACCGGGACAGTAAAAGAACGGTCGGGGGACAACCGACCCATGGAGGAAATTCGGACTATTGTCGGTGGTCCCCGCAGCTGAGGTGACTCAAATAATTCTTAAAAAAATCACGCCATGAGCATCAGTTAACCCAAGTCCGAGATCCTGATCATAGTTTGGCCTTCGAAGGAAAAGAAGAGAGAAAAATATTACATCTCGTTTACCGATGAAGATGCTCGAGACATCCATCATCCTCATGATGATGCATTAGTTATCACTTTAACTATCGCAAACCGAAGGGTATTCCACATACTCATCGACACAGGATCATCTGCTGACGTACTGTTCACTCAGGCATTCGACAAAATGAGTATTGAACGATCGACCTTACGGCCGGTGCGTACCCCATTGATCGGATTCTCGGGAGCACAAATACTCCCAGAAGGTATCATCTCGCTGCCACTTACTGCTGGAAACTCTCTGCATCAGGCGACAGTAATGGTCGACTTTTTGATAGTCGACCAGTCGTCCATTTATAATGCGATACATGGCTGACCCTCTCTGAGTCTCCTCTAAGCCGTGGTATTTACATACCATCTCTCTATGAAATTTTCGACTGAGTCGGGAATAAGAATCGTTAAAGGAGATCAGTAAGACGCAAGATGCTGCTATGCAACAGCCGTAAAAGTCCCGACCGAGGTATCAATGATCGAGTTACTGGATCCCCGAGTCAAAACTCACGAGTGAGGACAACCAGTGGAAGATCTTGTTTCGGTACCTTTAGTCGAAACCGACGGATCTAAAACAGTACAAATTGGCTCATCTCTGCGATCGCCATTAAAAAGCAGTCTGATAGCCCTGCTCCAACGATAGGCCGACGTATTTACATGGAGCCATGAAGACATGCCGGGAATTGACCCATCTGTTATCACACATCGACTTAACATCGATCCGACCTACCGGCCGGTCCGACAGAAGCGACGTCCACTCGGTCCTGAAAGGTACACAATCATTGAAGAAGAGGTTAACAAGCTCCTCAAGGCCAAATTCATAGAAGAGATATACTACCCGGAATTGGTAGCCAACGTCGTACTTGTGAAGAAAGCCAATGGGAAGTGGCATGTCTGTATTGACTATACCGACTTAAATAAAGCCTGTCCAAAAGATAGGTTTCCTCTTCCGAGGATCGATCAGTTGGTGAATAGCACTGTGGGACACGAACTTCTTAGTTTTATGGATGTTATTCAGGGTATAATCAAATTGTAATGCATCAGTCTGATAAATCTAAGACGACCTTTGTCACTGACAAAGGACTTTATTGTTACCGAGTGATGTCGTTTGGTTTGAAAAATGCTGAAGCAACTTATCAAAGATTAGTGAACAAAATCTTTGCTCAGTTAATCGGCTGAACCATGGAAGTGTACATTGACGACATGCTCGTCAAAAGTGTACACGTGGCCGACCATATAGCCGAACTAGAAGAAATGTTCCTGATCTTACGCAAGTTCCAAATGAAGTTGAACCCGAGCAAGTGTGCCTTTAGTGTGAGCTCTGGAAAGTTCCTCGAATTTCTAGTCAGCCAGCGAGGAATCGAGGCAAATCCGAAGAAAATTAAGGCATTACTCGACATGGAGTCTCTAAAAACTATAAAAGACATACAAAGATTGACTGGACGAGTAGCGGCACTCAACCATTTTCTCTCCCGAGCCACAGATAAATGTCTCTCGTTCTTTAAACAATTGAAGAGACGAAAAATGATAGATTGGACGGAAGAGTGCGAAGCAGCGTTTCAGCAATTAAAGTCTTACCTCGGATCTCCACCTCTCTTATCGAAACTCAAGCCAGGAGAAGCCTTGCTGTTATATCTTGCGGTGTCCGAGGCAACAGTTAGTTCGGCACTGATACGGGAGCTCGAAGGGAAACAACTGCCCGTTTACTATGTCAGCAAAACACTACTACCGGCAGAGACGAGATACTTACTCCTGAAAAAAGTGGCCCTAGTGTTGATTGTCTCCTCGTGACGACTTCGGCCATATTTTCAAGCTCATACAATTATCTTCATGACTGATCTCCCACTACGTCAGGTCCTATAGAAACCAGAAGCTTCAGGCCGACTCACGAAGTGGGCGATTGAACTCAGCAAATTCGATATCCAATTCAAGCCGAGAGTAGCAGTTAAGGGGCAAGCTGTGGCCAACTTCATTGCTGAAGTAACAACACGAGCAGATTCAATGACTTGAAATACCGAACCTACTAAAGAATTGACTATCGCTTCTCCTGAGTCAGTGTCCGACCCAATCCCCTGGAAGCTGTATGTCGACGGCTCCTCCAACTCTAAGGCAAGTGGGGCAAGAGTAGTGTTGAAAACTCTTAATCAAACCTACATGCAGTATGCCTTAAGACTTGGATTTTAAGCCTCAAACAACACAGCAAAATATGAAGCTTTATTGTTCGGCCTCCGACTCGCGACCGATTTGTGCATTACGCATCTCAATGTTTTCAGCGATTCACAATTGGTCGTCAATCAAGTCACTGGTGTGTATTAACTACGTAAAGAGCAATTAAAAGCATATGTGGAGAAAGAAAAGAGTTAATCGATGGATTCCAACAGTGTGTGGTTACTCGGATCCCTCGGACAGAAAACGCCAAAGCTGATCTGTTAGCAAGACTTGCCTCAGCCGATGAGGACGACATACATAGGTCCATTCCAATCGAGTACATCGCCAAGCCGAGTATCGGTGAACTAGTCAGCTTGACCATGCATACAATCGATTCAGAATCCACTTGGCTCGACCCAATTGTCTGATATCTCAACAATGGAGAGTTGCCCGAAGATCACGCCGAGGCTCGACGATTAAAGATCTGAACTTCTCGTTACACCATACTCAACAGAGTGCTGTACAAGAAAAGTTATTATGCTCCGTTACTACGATGCCTAAACCCCAATGAAGCTGACTACATACTGCGAGAAATACATGAAGGAATATGTGGAAATCATTCAGGAGGATGATCACTCACGCTTAAGGTTCTACGTCAGGGGTACTACTGGTCGACCATCCAGCACGACGCTTGTAAGTTCGTCCACAGATGCAACAAAAGCCAACGGTTCGCAGCTATTCCGAAGCAACCCCCGGAGGAGCTGACTCCAATGACCGGTCCTTGGCCCTTCACGCAATGGGGAATCGATATTATCGGACCACTACCCATAGGAAAAGGACGGACCAAATTCATTGTCGTAGTAGTGGACTATTTCACAAAGTGGGCCGAGGCTGAGCCACTGGTAAAAATAACTGAGCAGAAGATCACAGACTTCGTATGGAAGAATATTGTCTGCCGATTCGGGATACCCCGGACCATTGTTACCGACAATGGGAAGCAGTTCGACAATAGTAGATTTTTTGAGATGTGCGATAATATCAGAATCAGAAATGTATACGCATCACCCCATCATCCTCAGATGAACGGACAAGTCGAGGCGGTCAATAAGATCATCAAACGGCATCTCTGGACTAAGCTTGACCGAGTCAAAGGAGCATGGGCCGAAGAACTCCAAAAGATACTGTGGGCCTACTGAACCACGGTTCAAACCGCTACAGGAGAAACCCCTTTCTCCCTCGCTTATGGCTCGGAAGCCGTTACCCAGGTCGAGATCGGGCTGCCCTCAGCCCGAATCAGTTCGTTTAACGAAAATGATAATGAAGAACTCTTGGCCCTTGAACTTGACCTTGTGGACAAACAAAGAGAAAGATCTTGGTTACGAATTATGGCTCGACAGTAACAAGTACCTCGATTTTATAATGCCCGAGTCAAGGTGTAACACCCCGTACTTTGCAATACTCGAGTGTTACCATATAAATTAATTTAATATAAATGTATAAATAATGCAACCTAAATATATAAACTATGAAGTGTGTGTACTTTGTAAAGATGGAAAATTTCATGTTAAAATGATATGTAACTATAATCCATGTTATGTGCATATACTTACAACCTCATTAATATAAATTACGAACTATAGAATCTGTAATACATAAAAATAAAATATACTAGAAAATCTAATGACTTATATAAAATTTAAAAACCTAACACATATATGACCATACAAATAATAATACATATTTATTAATCTCTGCATACTGATATTCATATAATTTATATATTAACAATTTGTATTAATATAAATTATATATGACAAAATATATAAAGGAAAATAATAATAATAATAATAATAATAATAATAATAATAATAATAATAATAATAAACATTAAAACTTATTCTAATAATAGCATTTAATATTCTAAATCCATAGCGTAGGTGGTCCCGGTTGCCTGAATAGATCCCTTAGCCCTTTTAACCGTTGTCATTCAAATTTGATATGATCCGACCGTTGGAATTGCAGGAATCCACCAATACGACCCAAATCAAGTTGTGGGCCCCACCTAGGCTTTGGATCCACCTCATCTTTAGTTAGGTGACCTAATATGACCTCTAGAATCATTTAGACGGTGTGGATTTCTCAAAAACATCACGGTGGACCCCACTCCTGCATCGCATGAGCACCACAGGGGATGCACCCGCTGTGCACCAGGCTGGTTGGACCGGTCAGCACGGGCTGACCCGTGCTTCTCCAAAAATGGAGAGTTTTTCTCTCTCCCTCTCGTTGCGCAGCCGACGGACGAGCATCCGTTTTAGTTGATCCGAGGTCCACCCACACTACCCAGACGAAAGATCCAAACCGTCCATCGTGTGCGAACCTCAGCCCTGACCAAAACCCTGAAACCTCCACCTGCTAGGTGCACCCACATGCACTCGTGAGCTGGCGCAACAAGGACCCGGAAACATAACGTTTCCAAAAGTGGAAACTGTTTCCACTCCACATCAGCGATCCGCGTGAGGGGCGTCTAGCACGATCTCGGACGTCCATCCAAATCAATCTCAGCTGTCCATTTTAGCTGAGCGGTTTAGGGCTCCCTTAGCAAAGAAAACCACAAGCAGTTTCGAATTCGCCCACCGTATTTGGAGACGGTTTCAGCTAGGATGATCTGGACCATTTGTTGTCAATCCTACGGTTCTAACACGTTAGGGTAAAGGAATAATAGGGCGTGGATCGAGCAACAGGAGCTCATTCCCCATTCTTGCAGCCGCCTGAGAGAAAACCCATCCGAAAGCTTCTTCCTTCCAACCCATCTATGAAACTCCATTGGAGCTTCAACTTGAAGCATCCCCTAGCTTTATCCCACCAAATCAGACCATCCAATGCATTCGGATCTGAGAAAAATGCCCCGCATCGAGATCTGCCATTAATGGCCGGTCTTCTTCCTCGGCGAGCCACGGTTCCTGTTTTGCTGCGGGCCGTGTTCTGATGCAGCTGGGGTGAAGGGAATGAATAGGATAAGGAGGAAAGAGAAGAAAGAAACGGAAAGAAAAGAAATGGAGGAAGAAATAGAAGGAAAGAGAGTAGAGAGAGGGTTGACGTGGTGCAGCTGCACCTGCACCACGTTGCTGACTCAAACCGAGCCGAGGTTGGACTGAGTTGGGCTGGGTTTGGTTCATCTAGTCTCACTGCTGGACGTCCCAGCAGGGAGAAGAAAAAGAGAGAAACAGTGGGAGAGAGCGAGGGAGAGGGCAAGTGCAACTGTTGCACTCACTGCCGAGTCAAGGGGACCCGACTCGCCGGCATCTTCTGCCTTCATTGAGTCGAGCTGACCCAGCTGAGTTGCATGTCTGGTAGGATTCAGGCCTGCCAAGCATCCCTTCCATCAATTGAAATGTGGAGTGTGTGTGCTTGTGTGCGGCATTGGCTCAACCCAACCGAGTCGCTGGTGCGACTGCTCGACTCGCTAGGTTGAGCTAGGCGATTGGAGTTGGGGTTAGCTCGAGCTAGCTACGAGTTTGGTCTGTCCCAGACCCTGTGAAAAACCAGGGAGAGTATAGGGGCATGTAATAGAAAGAGAGAAAGCAAGATCGGTTGGTGGGTTGCATGGCAAGCGAGTTGACTTGACTCACCTGTGTTGGGTCTCGCCAGCCTCCTTGCTGGAGTTTTCCAGCTAAAGCAAGAGAGGAAAAGAAGAAGAAAGAAATAGAAAAGAGAGATTCTAGAGAGAGAGAGAAGAGAGAAAATGAATGAGAAGAAGATGGGCTGTCCGGCCCAAACTGAGTCAACTCATCGAGTCTGAGCGAGTCGAGCTGGGTTGGTCTGTCCAGACCCATTGCTGGACATCCTAGCAAGGGATAGAGGAATGGAGGAATGAAAGAGAAAAGAAAGAAAAGAAAGAAGAGGGAGAAGGTGAGATTGAGAGAGTTGAGCTGAGTCAACTCAAATGCCAAGTTGTGTTGATTCAAGTCAAATGAATTACAGGTGCGTTTTCCCTAAAAACCTCGTATTGGAATTTTAATTAGAACATTGGTAAGTTATTTATGCTATAACTAGCTATTATAATCAAAGGCTGTAATTATCAAATCTTAGTATTTATTACCATCATTAATGTGGCTATAATTATTGCGATTATTAAATATGGCTAACTATTTGTTAATTCTGCTAGTGTTAGTTACAACATTTATCATGCTATACCTTTTATCAGTGTAGGTTATTAACAATAAGATTAACATTGATAGCATTAATAGGAAATTATTATCTACTTTTACTTCATTCTAAAATTAATATGAATTAATTATATGAATTTGATTTCTAAACTCTAAGCCAAAGCCTAAAGTTAGGTTAGTGGATGAAATCCTGAGTCTAAGTAACCTAAACCATAAGTTATGATCCTAATCGTACAAATTAATAAGTTGTTCTCTAAGATATCATTATATGTCCCTTTTACCGTTGTTATTACTATCATGAGTCACTATTAGTATCACCACTCGTGTGTTGTTAGGTAATTTAATATAATATTAGCCGTTGTAATATTCTTAAAATTTACAACAATTTATTTATTAATTTTACCCATTCATTACTCCCATTAACAATACCATTAATGGCCACACGAAATAGAGTTTAAATTCCATAATCTAAACTTAGAACTAAATCATAAGATGAAGCCCTAAACTTTACATTAAAATCCTAAAATCTAAGTATGGGACTAGACTCTAGAATAAAACTCTAAACATAAGTAACCTAAACCCTAGGTCATATTAACCTTGACCTTAAGTACTTTGTAGAAACCTGATCTCACGTACAACTTCACAATCCATGGTAGGATTCAATCCTGAGGGTGCACGCAAGCACTTAGCGACACTAGAAGGCGATTCGATGCATGAGGTGATGATTCTTCCCCTTGAGCTTTCCATCTTCTCATTAGCTTAAGTTATAGTTTTTATTAAAAATTATAATTAATATCTCTCTCTTATAATCACATGTGTTAGCTGGTGGAAATTGAATTGCTATCTTGCTTGCTTATTGTTCATCCTGTATATTTATTCATGCTTGTGGATTATTTGTGTATTGCTTATGGACTTTAAACTGGTACATCAGTGGGAAACCCCCACCTATAGATGTACACCCATACTTGGGATGTAACCCGACTAGTTTTGATTAAAATGGACCTTCGACTTAGTAGTTATTGAGTGGTGGTCTAAATGGATCATTGATGTGGGCCTACCATCTAGGGTTATTGTGTCCAAATGGTTTTCAAGGATGGTCTTTTATCGCATGGTTTTGACACTCGCCCTATGAGGCCTATTTTAATAATTGCCCTATGTGGCTTGTTTGATATCGCCCTATGTGGCTTTGTTCTGATATTTTTCTTATATGGGTTCGATGTTTTATAATGTGTAACCATATAATGGTAAGCCCCATATACTGTAATATGATTGGCCACTAGTCGACGGATTTCCATTAAACATCCTAAGATGGTAGCCTCATGAGCCAGGGATGGTGGTAATGGGACACTATGCCCGAGCTGTCGGCCTACGCTGGGCCATGTGCTCCCCGTAGTGACCTTTGAGCTTATCTAAATTGGCTGGTTGTAAATGGACTAATAATGACTTGGCTAATCATGCATGGCATACTACGACGGCTTGGATCATTATGCCCATGCGATTACGCTGCGAGTTGCGCTAATGACCAGCCGATCGATTTATGATGATGACTTGGATCACTCATGCCCATACGATTACGCTGCGTGTTGCGCTGATGACCACTCACATCTTTGGGTGACGACCCCATTGCCTGTCTGGATGTTTTCCTGGGGCACCGACCGTCCGGATGATTTACCCGGGTCGATGATTGCATTCATGCATCCATGCACCTAATAAGATTGCATTTACTCTGTTTTGGTTGTCTGGATGTTTTATACTATTTCTTACCTAATGCGGCGGTGTGTAATCTTGAGGGGAATTCACACTGAGTTGGCCACTCATCCATCAAATATACAACCGTACAGGTAGTACAAGTGGCTTTAGTGATATGTATGTTCAGACTTGATGAGGAGCAGAGTACGATCACCAGGAATGCTTGACTGTATGCTTGGAGGAGCTATGTGATCTTGCAGCTTATATGCTTTCTATTATTTCTCATGTATTAGATCATGTAATTCTTGTATTTGTTAATTTTGGAGACATTGGTTTGTATAAGTCATTATGGGCAGCTTCTTGTAAATTTGAATGATAATGAAATTTTCCTTTATGTCGATTTATCCACACTACGCTCATTTGCTTACTCTGATGAAGGAAAAAAAAATGTACACTCGAATTCGACCATCCTTTAAAGCTAACACTCAGGTTTTTGGGACACGGGTCATATACTCGGGTCCTGAAAACCGGGGCGTTACACAAGGTCAAGCGATTTCGAGTCGGGGACATAGTTCTCCGAAAAACGTTCCTCAACACCAAGGAAGTTGGTGCGGACACATTGGGACCCAACTGGGAAAGACTCTATATCATCTCAAGCACCATCCGACCAGGAACATATCGATTGGAGGACTTAACCGACAGTTGCTACCCCATTCGTGGAATGCCGAGCATCTAAAAATATATTATCCCTAGTGCATTTATTACATTGAGCTACACCTAGTTGTGGCATTACATTGATAAAGTAAAAGGTTCCGTGATACGGAAGCATTTTCCTTGGCCGTGGATACTCTCGAGCCCGCCCTGGAGCTCAGTCTGTTTGGAGAGCTAGTGTGAGTGCTAAAAATGGAGCTGATGATAGTACCAAAAGAAGTGGTTCAGAC
Organism: Magnolia sinica; assembly: GCF_029962835.1. NCBI lineage: Eukaryota > Viridiplantae > Streptophyta > Magnoliopsida > Magnoliales > Magnoliaceae > Magnolia > Magnolia sinica. The sequence continues at coordinate 12,277,319 of NC_080577.1, forward strand.
TCAGCTACCACCGGTGGGAGCAACCTCAGGAGCATGACGGTCGGGACGACCGGAGCAGGGGCGATTAGGGCGGATGACTCCTTAGCCTTTGGAGCCGTTTTTACCTTCTTTGAAGGCCAAGGCTCCAACAGAAGCACCGACCTTGGAGGAGCCTTCATTTTTTATGCCGGTTTAAAAAAGGGCCGAGCTTCAGCCATCTCTATATCAGATAAAGAAAAGAGTTAGGGAAAATCCAATAGAGACGCGTTAGAATAAATCGAGGATACCTGTCACGGTAGAGTTTAGGCCCGAGAGAAGAAGATGCTCTGGTTGAAGAAGAACCTTCCAAGACCAATCTTCCGGACTTAGCGCCCTCAGATCCTTAATCCGAGGTAGAGCACTAGCTCCTAGCTTCGGTCTTCTCTTGGGGATATCTGCAAAATGCGTTCAGTCAGACTTAGGAATGTCAAAACAAGAAAAGATACGAAGAAAGGAAATGCCGGGTCACCTGCTTCAGAAAACGCCCGGGGAATACGAGATTCGAAGAGCCCAGGCTCAGTAGTCTCCCTGTGACCGCATGCCCAGAACTACCTCTCTCTAGTCTTTGTTGGAGGTAGGAGGGTCGGTTATCAAAGGACCGCCCTTTGTTCCGCCAAGCGCACAAGAAGTACCAGCCGGGTTGTTGAAGGTTTGGCTGTACTTGGTACAGATAAAGGAACTCATCCATAGTCAGTGGGGGTTACTGTCTCGGCCCACAACACTGAACATCCAAACAAGTTCCTCCACCCGTTCGGCACTATCTGCCCAGGAGCAATTCAGAGTCGGGACAGAAAATCCCGAGCAACGGGTTGGAGAGGCAGACGCAAGCCACATTGCATTGCGACTTGAAAAATTGCGACCATCCCAGCAGGAGGATAGTCAAGCAATTCACTTGGAAGGGTGAGACGAAAAATAACCGAGTCAGGGACATGATACGTAACTCGAAAATTGTCTAAATCCGCTTTAGTTAAAACCAAATGGACCGAACCCCTCTGATCGTCTCCAACCTCTCCTCTCTCGGCAGCATCTCCCTCTTCGTCTGACGACTCAACGGCCCTGGCCGACCTTCTGAGGGGAACCGATTCAGTGGTTTCTTTTAACTTCTCATCTTCTTCTTCCAAGTCATCTCAAGGAAAACGGGGGTTAGGTCTCCTAGGGGCAGTCACCAGAGACGCCCCTCCGCCGGAAGGACCTGCCAAAGCAGGACGTTCCGCTGAAGTTTCAGACGTTCTTTCAGAGAACTAGAAAGCTTCATTGGCGCTAATCGCCATCTCCGCCAGCAATGAGGCCGATTTTGAGACATTCCAGAGATGTCCCGTTTCGTCCTCATCACCGGAAATCCCTTCTCGGGAACTTGAAGAATGCGTTGCCATTAAAGTATCGAAAAGAAAAGGGAGGGAAAGAAAACTCACCGGAGAGGTGACAAGCGCACAGTTGGGAAAGTAAAAAGGAGAAAAAGGGCGAAAATAATGGAGGAATTAGTGAAACGCGAAGACAGGCAGGGAGAAGAAGAAAGGAAGAAGAGAAAGCGGGAAGGGAAAGCAAGCGCGAAAATGAAAAACAAATCCCACTGTCCCCTTTTATACCCGAGCCACGTGGCAACAACATTTAAGGAGGAGTCAAATCGACGCCTGCTTCGACTCCCCCACCCGACACTTGGCGCATGCCGACTAACGCAAGTAATGCCCTCGCCATGCGTTCGATACTCATAAGCGGACGAAATGTTCTGATGGCTATCCGCACATGCAACCTCGAGGACTGAACCGACGCCAGTTAAGAATGACACAAGAAGCATTAAATGCCCCATCATAACCTCGGTCTCCAGGGCATACCGACTCAAAAAAAAAAAACTCGTTACTCCTTAGTGTCAACCTAACTAACACAAGGAGTAGGGGGCTTACTGTTGAGGAAAAAACACCAAGTCCGGAGACCTGGATATGGAATGGACCAACTTTATCAGCACCGTCCGAGAGTCCGAGGCAGCGTGTTGGATCAAGACGAGACAAAGCTTGGAAGAGAGACTTAGCTCGGATTCCTGGGAAGCGAATCCCAATCGAGACCTTAAGAGTCAGGAGCCATGGGCAAAGTAAGACACATAAAGTTGACTCGGTTAACGAGGTAGTAATGTCTAAAGAGGCCGATTAAGGCCCTAAAGCTAAAAGCGACCTGACCGATCATAAAACTGACCCATATAAGGCCGGTTATAGTGTCGGCTATCAGATTAAGGAAGAATGTCGATCATAAGCCGATCCTGCTCCGTCCGACAGGAGGCAGAAAGCTTTATCCTTGTAACCAGCCGAGACTCGTCTGTTACTTGAGTCGGTTAAGGCTGAGCCGAACGAGGAACAAATGGTATAAGCTTAAATACTGTTACGAAAATCTTGTGAAAGGATTCTCAATCCCGAGGATCTCGAGATCAGGAAGCATCTGTAAACAGATTATGACTAAATCAAATCTCCTAGAAATCAGGGAGAGAATCCCTATACGGCGGGATCCTCCCTCTCTTATAAATGAGAGACACTTCAAGGGTGAAAGGTACGCAAAAACTCTCTCCTAAATCCTCTCAATATAATAAGACCTAGATTCCTAGCCTGACTTTAGCATCGGAGGGTCTCCTGCTCTAGCCAGGGTCTCCTTTGTCTTCTTCCCGTGCAGGTACTCAAAGGTCTAAAGAGGGTGGACCAGATTTTTGCATCAACAACAAATAAATTATCTCAGTGAGCCCTAGGAAGGTTTCAACAAAAGGCGTCACTTGCCCACTGATGTAAAATGATCTCTCGTCAAACAGATGAACAGTGTGAATATATCACATACATCATGGAGTCCCACGAAACTTTGCCACCTCAACACACCAGTGTGGTCGGTAGTGTGTGCACCATTCTACACAGGAGCGAATTGCCTACTTAGTAAGTGTATTGACTTACTCTGTGGGGGCACATAATGATTTATCTAATTGATGGACTTTGTTCATCCAATTTAGTAGATAATTTTATAGCTTAAGCCTAAAAATGAAGCATATACAAAACTCAAGTGAACCACACAGTAGGAAACAATGTTAATTGAACATCTACCATAGAAAAATTCTCAGTGGCCACAAAAGTTTTGGATCGAGCTAATATTTGCTTTTTTCCCTTCATCCATGTCTGTGTGATCTTATGAACATATTGAATTACAAACAAACATTATTGTGGGCCCTAGAAAATTTTCAACGGTGAAAATCATTGTTACCATTTTTCCTGTGGTATGGTCCACTTGAGCATTGGACATGCTTCAATTTTGCGGGAACCTCTAAGATGATCTGAAAAATTGGATGGCCGTGTGGATAAATAACATACATTCACGGTGGGCCAAACAGAGCTTACTCGGTACCATAAAAGTGTACTGAATAACCCAGAACGCAGTCCGATTTCAAAGAGCGCGGATTAGGTGAGACCCTGGCCTCACCCAAGGGGAAACGGATTGGCTACTCCCCCAAACACCAGCCAACGGTTGGTGGTCGGTGCTCTGTGGGCCCCACCATGATGTATGTGTTTCATCCATGTTGTTCATCTATTTTTACTGATCATTTTACGGTATGAGACCAAAAATGAGGTATATCCCAATTTCAAGTGGACCACATTACAGGAAGGTGTGTTGAATAAGCGTCGACCATTAAAAACATTTGGGGAGCATAAAAGTTTTGAATCAATCCGGTTTTTGTTTTTCCCCTTCATCTGACCTAATCAACAGATTGGATGTGACCTTATGAGTATTTTAATGGTGGATATCCAATCACTATTGTTTTCATGTGGTGTGGTCCACCTGAGATTTATATCCCTCTCATTTTTGGGATCGAGAGCTAAAATGATCCGTGAAAATAGATGAACCGAATGGATGAAAAACACACATCATGGTGGGACCCACAGAGCACCGACCACCAGCCACGGGGCTCTTGTCAGGGGGAGTATCCAATCCGTTTCCCACACAAGGGACGCGGATTGCGTCCCACCCCCGCCCGGACGGTAATCTGTTCGGGCAGTGTGCGGCCCACTGTAATGTAAGTGTTTTATCCACGCAGTTCATCATTTTTCTTAGATCATTTTAAGGTATGAGCCAAAAATCGAAGAAAGTCAACATCTCCAGTGAACCACACCAAAAGAATCTGTAATGATAATGACATCCACCGTTGAAACATTTCTAAGGGCCACCATGATGTTGTTTTACCATCCAACCTATTCATAAGGTCATGTAGATGCGGATGAAATGAAAAAACAAATATCAGCTTGATCGGAAACTTCTCCAGCTCTCAAGAAGTTTTTAACTGTGAAAGTTCAATCCCCACTTGTAGTCCACTCAAGCCCTATACCTGCCTCAGTTTGTCTGGCACCTTAAAATGATCTGAGAAAAACAATGAACAGCGTTGATAAATCACTTACATCACTATGGGGCCCACAGAGCCTTGCCCGGACGGTAATGTAGGACGCAATCTGCATCCTCACCTGTGAGGCACTTACCGTGGGGTTACTGTGGAGCCCACCTTTGTGTATGAATTATGTATGCATGCTCTTCATCCGTTTTTCCATATCATTTCAGCGGATTATCCAAAAAAAATGAAGGAGATCCACTTATCGGGTGGACCATACCATAAGAAACACTGGTTATTGGTGAGTGACCGTTCTACCGTTAAAAACTTCCTAGGGTGGACTTAATGTTTCCGTGGTTTTTATTTACCTTCCAATCTATTGATAAGGTCACGTAAGTCTGGATGAACGGACAAAACAAATATCAGCTTGATCCAAAACTTTTGTGGCTCATTAATGGCCATTCACCCTTTTTCTGGGGTGTGGTACATAAGTGATTTGTATCCGCTCAATTTTTATTACAACCCCCTTAAATGAGCTGAAAAAACGGATGGTCGGCGTGATTATGAAACACATTCGTTAAGGTGGACCCCACACGGTATGGGTAACACCCACTAAGCTGCTAATCCGCACCCTTTTTCTTTTTCTTTTTTTAATGCCAGTAGATCAAAATACGGCGTCGCTTGGATGATGGAGAGAACAGATCACACACGTGTCATAACCTATGTACCTGAATGTGAGGTTCCAAACATACATCGCTTTATTTCACGCACAAAGAGTAAATCAAAGGGCTTTTGCGTCTTATAGACCCAATGTACAATTGGCCTTTTTTCATCCCCGTACAAAAATCTTAAACACGAAAGTAGGCTTCATTCGTACAAATTAATTTAAAAATACAAAAATACCCTTGCTTTTAACAACTTTCCATTGCTTCTGCAAAAAAACAACAAAAAAGGGGCAATTTCGTCCTAAAGTCTAACTTCGTAACGTATGGTTTTAGGATGTCGCCAAATCACGCTGGGTAAAAGGCAGCGTCTAAAGCCACAATTATTTCTAAACGAAACTCACAAACCTATACCAAATCCCACCCGCAAAGGCTACACACAATAGACAAAAACCATTTCATTTTTAGCTATTGTCCGCTTCTCCTTCAACAAAAACCTCTTAATTTAGAGATATTCGAGCTCGATCTCAAACAGAAAAAATACATCAACTCGGGCAAATAAAGAAATCCAGTCGCTTTAAATCAACCGATTCATCAAAGGAACCATTTGCAAATACTCCATGAGCTATGTTATAACAAACAGAGTATATTAACTTTCATTCATTTCCCCCGAAAAAATCAAAGAAAACTGCATCAATTTCAGAAAAAAAAATATAAAAAAATCCCCAATGCATACCTTCTTTAGCATCCAGCCGTTGAGCTTCAGATCCGAGCTCCTCAAAGCAATTCAACGCAAGAAAGAGAAGAAACAGAGTTGAGACAACCTTCGTCATCTCTAGAAGAACAACTGCTCTCTCTCTCTCTCTCTCTCTCTCTCTCTCTCTCTCTCTCGATTTCTTCCGTAAATGAGAAGCCTGTTTCTTGGGAAGGGAAACAATATATTATAAAGAATAGATCATGAAATGAAATACATGCGGGGATCAAATACTCTCTGTGGAGCTCTAGAAAGAGAGAGGGTTGAATTTTCAGAGAGAGCGACTGAGTGAGAGAGAGAACGCAGCAGCCGCCGTTAAAGCGAAGGATTCCAAGTGTATCACATATACGTGACCACACACACGTCTTTTTAGCTCTGACAATTCAATCCCATATTTTTCCAATCCAGACCGTTGGTTCGTTTTGGCTTTGCGTACATGCGCTGTAACTTAAAAATGTTCATCTATAAAGCTATATTAACTGCTCGGTTTGTGGCCGAAATATTACGACGGTTCACATTGATACTAAAAATGATCCTCATATTAGCCTATCGGATCTTCTAATCTGTGCCATTTTTAGACTATGTTTCATCTAAAGTCGTACTCCACATACCAACGGTTTGAATTATCTTCTATTCTCAGGATTGTGAGATGCATGTCTGCCATAAAAATATGCGCCCGACTGCCATGTATCTAAATATGGTGTATGACGATTAGATTTTTTTTCGTTCATTTTTACGTACACGTGGCACATAGATAAACCATATTGGCTGGTTTTGTGGTATTTCATCCAAACGGTGGAGGATCGCCGAATCCGTAGAGCCGGTCGAAAATGATATAGCCATCCGTACATCACTCATGCCACGGCGACGTATGACTGGGACACACATAATTCCTATGATGTTAGCCGCCTCATAAGTGGCTTTCTAAGTCATGTTAAAGTGTTGAAAAGGAAACGTAATGCTTTTGATCATCTTTAGGTGTATATAAGGGTATTCCATCAGTTTTTCCAGCTCAATGCCGGCACGGTCCAAAAATAAAGTATATTCAAATATTAAAGTGAACCATAGTATGGATTAAAGGGCCATCATTAAAAACCTTTCGAGGCCATAAGTTTTGGATAAAGTTGATATTTGTGTTTTCTCTACATTTAGGCATACATGACCTTATTAACCAGTTTGATGGCTAATAACCATTATAGTGGCCCAATGAAGTTTTTTAATAGTAATTTGGATAAAAATAGAAATAATTTCTAATAAATTTAAAATAATTTGGTTAATGATTTTTTTATTTTATTTTTTAAAAAAAAAAAAAGCAAAACAAAACAAAATTACAATCCTTTAAATAGTGAACTCAAACATATATATGACAAAATTTTAGACTCAAACACTCCAAAAACATGACTTCCTATAAATAATAAACTTATTATTTATAAACTGTCACCATTCTTATTAAATTCCATGGTTTTCGGCCAAGTATAGGAAGTACTCAATTTGGCCTATGTTATTCTCCTAATCTTTCTAAGCCCGTTTCATGTTGGGTAGGCCTCCTACAACTCAAAATATCAAAAGTTATAATTGAATTAAAATTTATTATTTATAGTAAAACAAAAATAAAACAGACTTTTAACAGCCAATCTAATGAAATCTTGCAAATCCGGTGTGGGCAATCTGGTACAGCGGTGTTGGTTGGCTGGTTGACTAAAGTAGCTTCTCTTACCCTTAAGTTATATATGATATATGTTTAAAAACCCATTCTGAGTACTCATAGGTGGTGAAATTCCCCCAGCGTGACTGTGTGGGGTTGTGTGTGCGTGTGTTTAAAAAATAAAAAAAACCCCATTCCAATTTGTGAGATACCACTGTTCTAACCGTCCTGGTCATTTCCATCTCCAATCAGGCTTTCTCTAGTCCATCTTTGCCATGAAAGTGTCGGTGACCCGCTATACATTAATAATAAATCAGTCTAAGGGTACTCGGCTGTGGGTCCCATTGCTAACACTGCATGCAGCCTACCAACTGCATCCCACGGAGTTGGGTGAGCACTGAGGTGGGTGATGCAAGCTTCACCGCCCAATCCGAATCCATGGATCACAACCGACAAAGCCGCAAGCCACTGCAACTACTCAGATTCGTGGACAACGAGTGGATGGAATGAAAAAAAATACCCAACGGTCCAAATTCAAGCACAACGTGCCAATCTGGATGGATCAGAAGTTGGGATGGCAACCGATCTGATTTTGGGGTAACCCTCTTCTACAATGGATCTCAAGGTTAGGATACTGATCCAGTGGCCCCTACCTCCGATTTCCCAGCCCCATGACAAAAAATATCTTATTGACCATAATTGTCCCCTGAAAAGACTTTGTATGAATTGGATATTATCAAGGAAAATATTCAATGGTCTTATCTCAACATACAAGTATCCTTGCACGGATCAAGGGTTAGAAATGTTCAACCCATCTGAGTTTTTGACAGTTACTTCACAACAGTGATTTCCACAATTTAATCTGTTTGATCGGAGTCAATAAATGCTGCATGTACCGTTTTTAAGTGTCTGCGTATCAAGCAACGTTCGTAACCAGAGCATAAATAACTGCCTTGTTCTGAAATAGTTGCGTTATAGACACGTTTTGTTTGTACAGGACATGTATGATTGTCATCTTTTAGCACGAATGTTACTGTCCACTGGTTGAATGATGATGAAGTTGGTCATATTTACACGTTTTATTAGAGGTAGGACCACGCCTTCGGAAGTTTAGAATTTTCTTTGCATGTCTTTTGCTAGTGTGGAAAAATTCCAAAGAAATGTTTAACCAGTCAAGTTTTGGACTATTTAACTTAACAGCAGTGGTTTCCGCAATTTAGTCTGGCCGGTGATGTGTGTGGCTTTTATTAGAGGTGGGACGACTTTTATTAGAGGTGGGGACCACGAAAGGTGGAGGCTCCTTCAGAATATAGAATTTTCTTTGTGTACCTATTGCTAATGTGGAAAAATATCTAAAGAATGTTCAACTTGTTTGTGCAATTATGAAAGTGGGGCATGCCAGCGTTTACTTGACTCAATATTTGATTGAACGATAGTGACTTGTGCTGAAACAACTACATTGGATCAGATTCAGAAATCTAGTTATCGAGTTAGCTACCGATTGTGATTAGTGATTAGTTGATTTGCGAAAGGATGGGAATTAGTCTTTCTTGATGAATTCTTTTTACCTTATGACTTTAAGGCGTTTTATTTTTCCACCATTAGTTGCACTAACAATATTTCTCAAAGGAACAAAGATAAATAGGTAAATAAAACGAAAGCTAAAACAATGTCAATCTTATTAATACGTGATTGAAGTTTATTACATTGACATAGTAAAAATAATTAGAGACAATGAAAGTTAATATATACCTAATTTGTCTATGGGAACAAATGATCCAAGCAAATGGTTAACGAGATGCAACCAAAAAGGTGATTGTCCAAATAAAAACTCAATTGATCGGGATTCAGCAACTTAGGATTGTGGATGTTTAATATAATCCTATGGTACTGTAGCGATGGCTATGGACAACAGCAACCTATTTTAAGACACGGCTAAGCTATGTATACTATGTTAAGATAAATGTAAAGATGGATATAAAAGAAAGATAAATTGTATTTGACGTGGGTCTCGAGCTTTTCATCGCGTGCTCATTTATAGGTTGTTGAGATGGAAAAACCCTCATTGGCTTTCCTTGTGTAGTTTAGAATCTTTTGTAGTTACAACATACATTAATTCCAAATAGGTAGATTTGTGTAAATCTGAAATCGTTGGTTTTCAGATCTTTAGATGTTTTCATATTGAAGACTTTCATGTTACAACATTTAGATTTGTGATCAATTAAGGGAACGTCTACTATGCATTTTGGACCTCAAATCAATCATGGTCATGTATCCGAATGACCCAATCAAACTACCTCCTTCAAAACCCGGATCTCTTGCTCCCTTCTAATTGAACTAGTAGGATTAATGGGGATTTATGAGATCCTGTTCTCTCCCATATTCCAATCAATGGACGGTCATAAATCAAATCATATGGAGACATTTAGGACATTATTATATAAAAAGTAGCTTGGTCAAAGCTATCTCCACATTGTCCATCAGTTTTTTCAAATAATTCTAGAGCATGAGCTTAAAAGTGAGGTACATCCAAAACTCAAATGGACCATACCATAGAAAGAAGGTAGATTCACGAGGCTTATTTTCCATCTAACATGTTCATAACATCACACAAATATGGATGAAGGTAAAACACAAATATCAGCTTAATAAGAGCCCTTTGTGGCCCAAGAAGTTTTCAATGCTAACATCAATTCCTACTGCTTTCTGTGGTATGGCCCACTTTAGTTTCAGATCTACGTTGTTTTTCAAATCATGTCTAAGAATGATTTAAAAGAATGGATGGACAGTGTAGATCTAAGAAATATATCATTGTGGGGCCATGCAAATTTCACACATTAAGAAATTCATTGACTACTATGTGGTGAGCGCTGGAATTCCAGCGAGAGAAAGAAATCAGGAAGTGTTGATATGGGGAACTTCCGCAGGTGTCATCATGGTGTATGTATCAGATCCAAATTGTTCATCCATTTTCCCATTCCATTTAATTGCATGAGACCACAAACAAGGCAAATCCAATGATCAAGTCTGCCACACTACAAGAAGCAATGGGAATTGATGCCAACCATTGAAAATATCTTGGGACCATAGAAGGCTCTGATCAAGTTGATATTTGTGTTTTTCTTTCATTCTGGTTTGTGTTGTTGTATTTGATGCCTTAAATCTAATCAGATTCTACGCAGATTTTCACGCAACTGTGAAAGGGCGGAATTTGTTTTCGATTTCATTAATGATTCTTTCCGATTTTGTTTGGGATTCTTCTTAAAACTATATATAGGGGTATAATCGAGATTAGGATGTATTATTTTATAGGATTTCAAGGGTTTCTAAAAAGGTTCTAGGGTTATCAAAGGGTGTAGCAAGGGTGAAATTCGAAGTTGTTCGAATCGGGTAAGTCCTCTCTTTTTGTAATTTCTATTTTTATAATGAAGATCTGTCGCTTTATGCCGTGGTTTTTTCACGCAAGGGTTTTCCACGTTAAATCTACGTGTTCTCTTGTGTGTACTTGGTGTCATTGGATGCTATCCTAGATCTAGATCTGTGTGATTCCGCAGGTCAAAATTCCAACAAGTGGTTTTAGAGCAATCGTTGGGGCACAGATCTAAATCTGAGGGATTAACATCAATGGGAAGCAATAGGTATGAGATTGAGAAGTACTCAGGAAAAAATAATTTTGAGTTATGGAAGATCATGATGATAAGTTCCTTAATCAAGCAAGCCGAAGATGGTGCTCTTGAGGAGCAAAAGTCTACTATAATTGATGATGAATGGAATACTCTTGATAAGAAGACTTTATCATCGATCTGTTTATCTCATGGATGAAGTTCTCTACAATGTCATGAGAGAGAAAACTACGTCTAAGTTATGGGCGAAATTAAAGGATGTCTATGTGAAAAAATCCTCTAAAAATCGCCTGCACTTGAAGCGACAGTGGTATAACTTCAAGATGGTAAAGGGTGAAGATCTGGAGGTTCACATCAGCAACTTTAATAAATTTATTTGCAAATTGCTGGATATGAAGGAAGTGATGAAAAATAAAGAACAAGCATGTATGTTGCTGAATTCTCTTTTGGCGTCTTATGAGTCATTCAAGGACACAATGTGCTCCACGAATAAAACCCTGAGTGTTGAAATTGTTATCTCAGCCCTTCAAGGGAAGGCCATGAGAAAGTTTAATGTCGACATGAGGATATCTTTTGATGCACTGTTTACAAGGGGTAAGAATTCTAAATAAGGTATGGGTTCTTCAAGTTCTATATCCAAATCCAAGGGCAAGGGCAAAGGAAAGGTAAAGTGCTGAAATTGTGGGAAGGAAGGACATGTGAAGAAGGATTATGAAAATCCTAAATCAAAGAGAGAAGATTCTGAGGCTTCATACAAGGAAGCCAATGCTGCCACATCAAGTAAATCGAGTGAATGTGATGGTGATGTTTTGTCTGTGTCTACGATCAGACAACCATATGATAATCGTAAGGACGAGTGAATGCTAGACACAGGGGCATCTTTTCACATAACTCCTCATCGGAGTTGGTTTACCAGCTACATAGAGTGCGATGCTAGACAGGTATTTATGGGCAATGACATTGCCTGTAATGTTGTGATTGTTGGTTCGGTGCGCATCAAGATGGTTGATGAGGTGGAGCGTACCTTGACTGATGTTAGGCACGTTCCTGATTTGAAGAAAAATATTATTTCTCTTGGGATACTTGAGGCAATGGGTTGCAAATTCACAGGTATTGATGGTGCTCTTAAGGTATCTAAGGGGGCACGAGTAATCATGAAAGTGTAATGACTCGGTAACATGTACAGGTTGATCCGGAACACTTCAAAAGGTGGAGTTGCAGTGAATGTATTGGATTCCACCTCTGCACGTGTGTGGCATGTTAGGCATTCCACATGAGCGGGCAGGGTAGGAAGGCTAAGACGGGCGGACAAGGATACAGAGCAGGTGGAGCAGCCACCTGTGAGAAGAATCACATGGCATGATCGTAGGATATCGGTGAGGTACATGGATGACTCCAATATCGAAGGGGATTCATCTTCTATTCAGACAGCTTTAGGTGAGCCTAGTGCTGAGAAGTATAAGGTGACTATAGGCGAGGTGATGTACTTACTGTACCAGACCGACATATGGAAGTTGGTGGAGCTTCCACTAGGCCGGAAAGCGGTTGGATACAAGTAGATCTTCAAGAGGATACAACATAGATACAAGGCAAGGTTAGTGGCAAAGGGTTATGCTCAGAGAGAAGGGATCGACTTTTCAGAGATATTTGTGCTGATGGTATAACAGGTGTCTATTAGATCCGTGATTGACACTGGTTGGCCAATGTGATCTTAAGCTGAAAGGATGGATGTAGAGTCTGCACTTCTATAAGGAAAAGTAAAGAGCAGATCTACATAAAACAACCAGAGCGGTTCAAAGTTAAAGGGACTGAGAAAAAAGTTTGCAGGAGGTCGTGGTTCGACCTGTCACCTAGGCAGTGGTTTGATTTCTTCATAGTGAGTCAAGAATTGATGACATATAAATCGCTAATTATTACATGTCTGAAATCAATGTACTGAAGACTCAGTTAAGTGGGACATTCAAGATGAAGGATCGGGGGCTGCAAAGATGGTTCTCGATATTGAGACTGAAAGAGGAGTAAGCTTTGGTTATCTCAGGTAAAATACCTTGGGTAGGTATTGATCAAGGATGTAATGGACCAGGTAAAGCCAGAGAGCGTTCCCTACATGTCTCTTCTCAAATTTTCCTTAAGACATGTCCCAAAACAGATGAGAAAAAGCAGGATATATCTCATGAGCCTTATTCGAATGCGGTTGGCAGTGTATGCCATAGTATATATTAGACTGATTATTTTACAGGCTATTAGTGTTGAGCAAGTACCCCGACAAGCAATATTAGGTAGCGGTGAGATGGTAAGAAGATTACGCCTTTCCTTTTGAGAAGACGAGAGCAAAGGCGGTTGGGCACATGGATTCTGATCCTGTAACACCCTGGGTTTTCAGGGGCCGTGTAGGAACTCGACTCTCGAATTCTCAAGTGCCACGGGTGCCCTAATGGGCTTCAAATTTTAATTACATTTGGATGATCTCATAAACAATGGAAAGTTTAGCAAGGCATGAAGCATAAGTAAGTCATAAAGCAGTATCAAGTGCCACTAAATATAAAAATATCCAAACCATAAATCCTAAATCATCTAAATAGGGAACTAGTCCCACCCATACATGATCCAAAATGACTAGAGCCTTGGTTCATACCCCGCGGTAGCTCAAACTCAAATTAAAAGGATTCGCCGAAAGTTTGAAAGTAGGGAAGCTCCTCTTCCTTATCCATGCTCACCCTGCTCGGCTTGTCGAGCTACGCCTCACCTACATCTAATGGAATGTCTGGTTGGTGTTTTAAAACACCGTCCCAGAGTGGGAGTGAGTAGCTAACTCAGTGGGTGCCATTAGCCATAAGTTACATCAAATAATAATTTTATGATGAATTTAATGAAAAGCATACATACACAAATCTCTAACTAATCTTAGTTAATGCTTATATATGGATTATGATATGATGCATGGCCTCACCGACAATACTCCCTCAAGCGACTTCATCTTACAATCGCACATAACCAACACTCCCTCATTGCGACTTCAATTGTCGAGTCGCTAACTAACTAATGCAATGCGAACGTGAACATGTTAGCCAAGTTTTTAGTTAGGTCCATTCATCCAGCAGATTTGGAAAACCGATGTACCCCAACGATATCAATGCCCTTATCCCTTTTTGCGAGACCGTGACCCCTCAACGTGCGAGGGCAGGGTCCCACGATCCTTGATCTTATCGGGTTCCTCACCCCCAAATGCAAGCACGTGAGGAGTGCTGAAAAGTGAGATCACTCACGGACCACTACGGGGAGGCTCGTTACACCAGTGTAAGTCGACAGCTTGGACACAGTGTCCCATTCCACCATGCTTGGCTCACGAAGCTGTGGATCAATTTATTAGCCGTTATCAGTGGACGCCAGTGGGCGAGGGGTGTTCTAGGTTCCAAACAGGCGTGAGCAAACATTGTTAACAAACACGATTAGTTAGTTGGTGGACTAGATCGCCCTAGTTCAGGCAAGCACGAAACGCACGACATCGGGTGCAAGTAACCCATGTAGTCCTACCACTGTCGCCCATTCGTGTCCACCCGCACCAGTCAATCTAGTCACAGGACTGCCCAACTAATGGGACTACCCTTACAAATCTCAGATTCCTGACCAACCCAGAGGGTGGGCCATATTTAATAATATTTTAAGCAGTCAAGTGTTTATTTTTAAGTGCAGAAGGAATAAAACGTACAATATATCCAAGCATAAGATTTTAGGATATTAACATGCATGTGACTACTCTTAATATCATAAATTAGATATGCATGCGGGTTGTGTTGAATTACCTAAGAAGCAAAGATCACACATTATCCATAGTACGAGAAATTACAATCAAGCATACAACATAAAAGAATGTGCAAAATGTTAGATGCAAGAATGTATACACAACACGAATCTCATGCCCAAACAATTTGAGAATAATGATGAAACAATCTATTTATTATTTCATCCATGTTGGGTGTACTCATCATATGGATTCCTAATTTAGGATTTTTTCTTAGAATTCATATGTTCATCAATCTAGTATCCAAAATCATTAAATTTAGCCTAAAATTAGTGCTTAGCCACCTAAGGATAATGGTCCGCACCTATAAATTGTTGAGAGCTTGAGGAATCAATCTAGTGATCGGCCTGCCATTTGGATGCGCCGATCGACAGATATGATTAGAAGTCTGTTAACGGTCATTGATGGTCGATCGGGGCCGCGGCTATACGGATATAAGTAAAGAAATATCCTTACTCTATGTATAAAGTTTTCTCGTAAATCAACGGTCCGAAATTCTCAACTTTGTGTAAGAGTGGACGACCCAATTCACTTAAGTTTCAGTTTCTTCCTTTAGGGTATTTGCACTTCTCATGCACTCGTCCTTTGGCTCAAGTTGAGCAGTTCTGGACAAAACCCAAGTCCGACTCCCGCGATGGACGTCGATCCCAGTAAGACGAACATTATTCTATAGTGTTTTGGAACTAGTACCCCACTAACGAGAGAGCTTGTTCAGAAAATTGGGGCATTTCTGGAATGAATTAGATATTGAGATTTCTCGTGGGTAATGATTAGGGTTTAGATTAACTATGTTCATAGTATAACCTATTTATAACTAGTGGAAGTGGAGATTTGGTCATGATTACTCTAAACCGTCGGTTTTAAGCTAAAAGAGTAACGGGGTTGATTTGGTCCATTAGTCAAGATTCGAGCTTATCTAACTCAGTTTCGGGTAGATCTTTTAATTTAATTATGATTGTCTTGATTAATCAGTCGTAGGTCGGTTATATTTAGGCTTTGTGTGAGTAAATCATGTGGTTAAACTCGGTGTTTAAGTGATCGGGCAAATTCGTTGGCTTCCTATGGTTGATTGATCGGACTTGTGCGGTTCTTTACTGGTACCACCCATGTAAAAACTAACATTGAGTGTTAATGGTCAATAAGTGATAATATAAGTTAATTATTTTTAAAAAATTCAAGGATTTTTGGAAATCCAAAATATTGAAAATCCAAGACAATACAGATCCGGCAGTCATGCTCACCTAAAACATTCTTGTAGATAAGTTCAAGTTCTGTGCAACTTCTCTAGGCTTGACAATAACAAAAAAGAAGGATGAAGTGTGCATGAGAAGCTATGCTATGATGCAGATATAAGAGATGACAAAGAGCTACACGTTTGAAAATTGAAGACATGGTGGAGATTGTTGTATTTAATGCCTTAAATTTAATCAGATTCTGCGCAAATTTTTTGCGCAACTACGAAAGGGCGGGATTTGTTTCCGATTTCGTTTATGATTCTTTCCGATTTTGTTTAGGATTCTTCCTGAAACTATATATATGGGTGTAAACGAGATTATGAGGTATTATTTTATGGGATTCCAAGGGTTTCTAAAAGGGTTCTTGGGTTATCAAAGGGTGTAGCAAGGGTGAAATTCGAGGTTGTTTGAATCGGGTAAGTCCTCTCTCTTTGCAATTTCTATTTTCATAGTGAAGATCTATCGCTATGTGCCGTAGTTTTTTTTCGCAAGGGTTTTCCACATTAAATCTGCGTGTTCTCTTGTATGTGTTTAGTGCCATTGGATTGCTATCCTAGATCTAAATTTGTGTGATTCCGCGGACCAAAATCCCAACATGTGTGACCTCATGAAGAGGTTAGATGACAAATAAACCTCATAGTGGACCTTAGGAAGATTTCAACTGTAGTCATTCAATCCATGCTGCTTTATGTGGTGTGGTCCACTTGAGCATTGAATGTGCCTCATTTTTTAACTTATAGTCTAGAATGATCCGTTAAAATTGATAGACTGTGTAATAAATAAATTATGGGGGAGCAACCGAAGTTTCATAAGTTAAAAGTTGTGTTGTGTAATGGACAGTCTATTCAAGAGACGCGAAAATTGTATTTTGTGACACAGTGGCATTGATGGTGACATTGACCAATGAGAAGAGACATGGCTGACTTTACCTGTGCCTTCAACATAGAGGATCCTCTGCAGTGTTACAGGTTTTATTAGAGGTGGGATGGCAGCAGTTGCTTGCTCTTTGGAATTTGATTTGATTTGATCTATTATTATTATTATTTTTTTGTCTTTTGCTAATGTGGAAAATTAAGGAATGTTCAACCAAATTTATTTATTTATTTATTTTTAATAAGAAGATGGAAATCGTTCCACCTGATCTTTATTAATGAAGAACTGGAATTTACAACCATTCAGGCAGGCCCCAACAAAAAGGTTCCGGGCCCGCCTATCATATAGGACAACAAAACATGGCTATACAGGAAAACAGAACAGAAGCCAAGCGATAGCAGCGAGAGGGGAGATAGGTAACAGCAGCCAGCATACCCAAGAGGACACCGAAGGAGGCTGAGGAATCAGCTAGACGCCAGCAGCCTCCCAGCCTGCACATAGCAAAACAGGACTGAAAACAGGGCAGGAAACAAGTTCCAACAAGATCCACGCAGCCCCAACCACTTGCATCCACAACAGCCAGGCCCGACGCCAAGCTTGGCAGATCTAACTCCCTCCAATACCCTTGCACTAGCAGCTACAAAGACATTTAGAAAGGCGGACCCTGCAGCCACTACACACACCTACTGGCGCCCCCAAAGAACGCTGCATCAAGAAGAATTGCAGCAAATCTCACGACAACCTGAGCGCTCCCAAGCCAGCGTTATCTCACAAAGCAGTATTTTACACAGTTGTTTTCCACTGCATCAAGAAGAAACTGCAGCAAATCCCACTTCAACCAATTTGTGTTTTACACTGTAACTTAAAAACAGTGTTTTCCACAGTTGTCCATTTAATCATTTGAGTCAATATATACTACTGTACCATTTCTAGGTGCTGTGTACCAAGTGTCACATGCAGCTAGAGTATAAACAACCGTCTTATTCACAAATAGTTGACATGTCCTGTTTGTAGTTCATGTATGTGCTCATTTTTTAGCATGTGCGTCACTTTCCGTTGATGGGACGATGATGGTGCTGGTGATATTTACAGGTTTTATTAGAGGTGGGACCACGAAAGCTGCCTGCTCCTTAGAAATTTCGACTTTTCTTTGCATATATTTCTTTAATGTGGAAAATATCCAAACTGGACGGCTAGGTTTCACTTCTACAGCCGTCGCAATGTTACCATCCTCTGGTGGGTAAACCAGTATAATGAATTGCAGGGTTCTAATGCATCAAATAAGTCCTAGTTCACTCGTGCCATAACAATGGGACCATGCTTTGTTAATCCATCGTTGGATAATAAAAAGATAATAATGAAGTCTTCCTAATTGGATGATTATAGATCGACCTCTGGTTTATGACATTTTTTTACCTATCTATTTCTTGGTTGTGCAGTCCCAGTGAAAAACATTTCAGAAAAATTGGGTTATTTTTATTTTTCTCAGCTTCCTCTAAGAAATAACCCGCACATGGGAATGAGGATTTCCAATATGCCATGCTGATTAACGATGGCAATGGACCGAGTAGTCCCCCAACCCAATTAGCTGACATGGCCTTGGGCCGTTTTAGACCTACTAGCTTCTCTGTTGGTCTGGTGGGGCTTGGACTTCTGAAAATCCTTGTTAAAAGACAAATATTAGAAGGAAATTTTCTTTCTACCGCTTCCCCCACCCTTAGTTTCCCTTAAAATAGCCCCAGTATCTGTATGCCCTTAATTATATTTTCCAAACTATGAGATTTTTAAGCCATTGATGGAGTAGACCACTTAGGGCCCATTTGGATACCACCAAAAACTTTCTCTACGTACAACATTAGATAAGTAAGCTTGGTTTATGATTATAGTTATAAGTAATTTTTTTACTTAAAAGTACTTAATCACTTTAATTATTTTTTTTTTTTTTTTTTATTCTTTTCAAAATAGGTTGTTTATCAAACATACTTATCTTCTTAATAAGCATAAACTAAGACAAGTTATAAGTGGCATAAGTATAACTTATCTTAAGCAACTTAAGATCCAAATGGGCCCTTAGATTCAGAGTTTGAATCACTGGGCCATTGATTTGATGAGATACACAGGTAGTGGGGATTGAATGCCTAACTAGAGGTAGGCACTTGGACCCGATCCAGTGGATCCAATCCAATCAGACCCGACTCAGTATTGATCCAAACAGAACCGATGGTCTAGATCGGGCCTAATCGATTTTGCCCGTATAGATCCAAGCTTATTTCAGGTCGGGTTCGAATAGTACTATATCTGAACAGATCAGGTCTGAATATCCGGACCAAAAGGGTCCAAACTGTTCACTACCCAAGTATAGGGTTGTGATGTAGTAATAAACTCGGTGAGACCGAGGTCGAATCCCAAGGGACTGATACTTGTACATTACCTGAAACTAGGTAGAAATAGAACTAGCCTAAGATGAAATCTAAATCCAATGAATTTGAGGTAATAATGGTGAAATATTAATCTAAAACTTGAGAGAAATCAGAGATAAGAAACTAGGGATTAAGAGGATCCACTTGTAGAGATCAGGGAGATCTTTATGCCTGCTTCAAAAATCATGGAACTTAAACTGAACTTCCTCTGATATAATTTTCAAAGAGATGAAAGGTATATGAACTAGAATGGATTTCATCACCAAACCATGCCCAGGAGACAAAGTCAACAATAGAATTAAACTAATTACCAACCAATCAGATGATTATGAAGGTTAAGAAGGATACCGCCATCCAACCATGCCTAGGAGACTATGGTGAACAACAGGGCTTCCTGACGTCATAATCAAATTAAGGAAAAAGAAATACTCAAAGCCATTGCAGATCCATTGTAATTTCAGTCACAACAGACCATTAAAAACCAAAAATATTTTCATAGTAAAATTAAATCAAAATCCCTTCAATCTACACAAAAGGCACATGCATAAATTCTCCCGTCAGACTACAAGCTTCACCTCTTAGCCCTAGCTAAGAGGTTTAGCCGATCACGGGCATGATTAGGCTAATATTCAAAATAAACAAAAGAAAAAGAAGAAAAGATAAAGAAAAACCATGTCCGGCCCAAGCCTTGCTCATGTGCAGCCACCCATCTCCCTCTTTCCAACCGAGGTCCAGCCCCTTCGCTGCTCACAGCTCCACGTTCTAACTGACCGTCCGTCCTCCCCCCGATGCCCTCTTTTTCTTCTACCTTTTATCCCTGTAAAAGACGGAGTGCAACTCCCTGCGCAAATAGGAAACAGCATGCGAGACAGAGCCTTGCGGAAGTTGGGCGCGTTTTTTTTAGAAACTGCTTTCGCACGCAAACAGCGGCGTTGGGAGTAGGTTTCCGGAGTGCCGATTGTCGTGGCTCCACATCTGCCCTCTTGGTGGTGCTCGTCCTGAGTCTGGTCTCCGTCTGAACGGATCAGATCAACCGTCTGATCAACAGGGGTGGACCACAGCCTCCCGGATCGTTCGGACCTCGGGAGCAGAGGCAGCGCAAGATGGACGATGTGCTGATGATGGGGCCCACTTCACTGTTGTTTTGAGAAATCCACGCTGACCATTGCATTCTGCTTGAAAAACCAGTAAGAAATATCTGGTTTCAGATTGGATTCTGTGTGGCCCACAGAATATTGTATTCTGCTGTCCATCCTGAGTTTGATCGAGTCTTTCCCGTGTGTGCGCGCATGGGAGCAGATAGTCAACATGGCGTCGACCTTTCCGAACTCCTTTATAAGATGGATGGCTTGGATCGACCCTTTGGGCCATGATGGAGGCCCACCAGCTTTCGCAGTCTGTTCATCTGCGTAACAGAGGGGGCGGCTCTTGTCGTTTTTGAAGGAGCTCGAGTCCAAGACGGTTTGACCGTCCTGGAATTTCTGTGCACGCCTTGTGCATATGTGCATAGTGCACACTTAACTCAGGTGGGGTCCACGATGATGTACATATAAAATCTTCTCCGTCCATCTTCTTCCCCTTTTTATTTAAGTCGTTGAGTCCTAAACTGAAGTGTATCCAGAGATTAGGTGGGCCCCATATCATTGTTTTGGTGACTAATCTATCAGTTGGGCCACTTTCACAGTGATCTAAGAGCTGAAATTTGACGTGTACGGTTCATTTATGGTCCTCAGGCCACGTATGGAGTTTCGAACTGATCAGATGGTGGGAACCCTATGATCTTGCATTCTGGACACTTTTCAGGCCCATTTAGGATGAGTAGCTGGAATTCTCTGATCTCTGGCGTGTAAAACCTCAATATTGTTCCCGTCCAATGCCTTGGTGATGTCTGAGCATTAAATCCCTACTTTTAATATCATATTTCAATCCAAACTCGTAAATACACTCTGCATCACAAACATGATTAAATCAGGCCGTTAAACAGTACCATATTCGTAAATCTACCAATAACTGGGGTCTGATATGCAATATTTGACCCTCAACACAAACCAACCCGAACAGACCCTACCCGGAGTGACATCAGGTATAGTATAAATATATATTTTTTCCCCAAACCTAAACCACCCGACCCCAAATCGTTTTTACCCTCTTTTCTAACCCTAGCCTCTTTTCTTACCATAGCCTCTCTCGCCCAAACGAGAATGAACGATCTTCTTCGATTCTTCTTCTCCTCTTCTTCTTCAATACTCGTCACTCGATCTGAACTTGGGCCACCACTCCAAGCACCAGCTACTGCCTGCCCAACGTCCGGCCGTCCCGTCCGTCCCTATCTGCATCTAATCGGGTAAGGGTCGGGGTCCAGCAGTGGTCGGGGTCCATCCCTGATCGCTGCCTGTTAGCAGCCCGTTGTTCCATTAATACTTGTATTTCCGTTTGCATTTCATGTCTGTCTGTCAATCTTGAAAGGAAGAAGTTGGATTTTCAGGTTCATCGAGTCCAACCAGTTATCTAGAGATCTTCCTGCAGAGCTTAGGAATCTCACCAACCTAGAGAGATTGTAAGGCCTTTCTCCCTTCTTTGAGAAATTCTACATGATCTCTATTACATAATATCTCTAAAAAATGATTAACTAAAAATGTTTATTGTTGTTTTTCTTGAATTCTATTAGGGCCTATTTGGATGCGTGTAACTTTTCTAAAATGTAACAAAGTTACAGGTGACTTTGTTACAGTTGGTGTTTAGGGGAGGAAAGTCACAGGTGACTTTCTCTCAACCTGTGACTTTTTTATAGGTAAAAGAGCCAAAAATCTTACAGACGCTGGAGTCATTTTTCAAGTTACCTGTAACTAAGTTACAGGTAACGGTTGAAAATTTTGAAATGAAAATCGTTGGGAAGAATCGCACCTGCATTGAAGAAGCATACCTACCTTCTCAGACGGAGTGAAGGCTGAAGGGCCATTGAAGGCTACAAGCGGCCATTGAAGGTGAGGCTACAAGAGGCCATTGAAGTCTATCAGGCTACATGCGGGCGCAATGAGGGCTACAAGGCTGACATTGGGGAGAATCAGAGCTCTGTATTGAAGAAGGTTGGTGGTCATTGCTGTATATATAGACATCCATCCCTTTCCAATGTCTTCATCTCCCTCTCTCAGCCTCCGTTTCCCTCTCTCAAGTCTCCTTCTCCCTCTCTCAGTCTACTTCTCCCTCTCCCATCAAGCTTCCGCAAGGTACGAAACCCCTTTTCTCTCTGTTGCGTTTTCCTTTCTTTCCTTCTTTTTTTCCCCTTTCTGCGTTGACGGAGGTAGTTGGGTGAGGTGGGGTGGATAATGCAGATGATCTGTGGGGCCCACCATATTGTATTTGTTTTATCCATGCCGTCCATCCATTCTTTTGGATCGTTTTTGGGCTTGATTCCAAAAACGAGGGATATCTAAATCTTAGGTGGACCACACCACCAAAAATAATAATGATTAAAAGTCCACCATTTAAAAAATACAAGGGCCCACTGTAATGTTTGTTTCACATCCAAGCTGTTGATTAGGTCATTAAGACCTGGATGAAGGGAACAAAACAAATATCAGTTTGATCGAAAACATTGGTGGCCCACCAAAAGTTTTTAATGGTGGGTGTTCAATCAACATTGTTTCCAGTGATGTGGTCCACCCAAAATTTTGATGTACCTTATTTTTGGGCTGAGGAGTTAAAATTTTCTGTAATAATGGATAGATGGTGTGGATGAAACAAATGCATCATATTGGGCCCACATAACACGTCACATAGCCTTCATGAATGACTTCTGTTGTTTTTTTGTTTATTTGGTATTGCTGTGGATCCGAAGATTTGGGTCTATTGATATTGTTGTAATGAATTTCTTTTTCATGTTTTTCTTTCCTTTTTCTTTTTAAAAATGAGGATCAATTTTTCAGTTTCCATTTGTGGGTTCTGATGATTTAAGATTGATGTTCTTGTTTCTTTCCATTTCTTGGGTAAGGAATGATAGGATTGCTGTCATTTCTGTTTGATTGGAAGATCTTGACCATTTGATCTTTGGCCTTCATCAATTAAAATCAGATTGCTGCTTTCTGTTTTGTGTGATAATGGTGTTACAGCTACCCGAACAAGTGAAAAACCAACCCCAGCATGTTTTACCACGGGGGTGAACTGGTCCAGCTGTTTCTTGAAAGAATCTATCTACCACAGGGGTGAACTGGTCCAACATGTTTTACCCCAGCATGTTTGTGCAGGTGGTTCCCACAAACTGGTAATCCAGACTGTTGAGGGACTGTATTACAATGGAAAAAGTGTAATATTGTTGCTAGTAAAAATAGAAAAAGAATTATTCACTTTGATGTTATACAATGGTTCACAGTACATTCAAATTTGTCACTCTTTCAAGTGCTTATCATCAGTAAATTACTGCTAGTTGCAGCCAACTGTTAAGAAGTCCCCACTGTGCCTGCATTTATCAATTTCCCATCCATTGACATTAGCCACTATCTGTTTCAAGTCTTTCAAAAAACACTACACCAACCCCTTAATGAAGAGTACACCAACCCCTTATTTTCCCCCTCTTGTATGTTCTTTTGGCACCTTCCAAACCACACCAAAACTCCCACTCAACCAACCAAACTGGCATGTGTGAGAAAACCCCCCCTTACGCAACAACATCATGACTACATGTCCACCTCAGATGATCTGTTTAGCTTCCTCCTCTTAGAGGCTGGGCTGGTGTGAGAATTTGAACATGACCCAACTGTAATTTCATCACTTTTATAGCTCAAGCATGCAACATCCAGCACCCCAATGAGGCTCTATGGCACTGATGAGACTGGCCTACTTACACATTTAACAGGCTTACTAATCAATGTTATTTCTTGAATTAGTTCAAAACACTTCAATACTCTCTCCTGCAATCCAAAGACAGATGAATAAATTGATCAGATGGTTTGAATTTTAAATTGAACTATAAATGATGGAAGATGAAGGAAAATCCTTCTTTAGGTGGGCACAACTATTTACCTTTTCTATATGCATGTCACAGGAAATGGCCTTGTCCAAATCCACCGTTTGGGATTCTCCTGATACAGATATTGCCACTGCTAAAGCAATCTCAGAGGGCCTGAATTCCAAGAATTCAATCCCTGCATTTTATTTTTAAAAATTTCTTTGTTAGAAATGTCCCAACTTTGCAAATCTTGGAGAAGAAGGCAAGATACAGACCTTTAACTGTGCTTAAGATGAGTTCGATGCATTAACAAATTGTGGATCTTGGCGGCAGTTTGCCTTCATTGATCCTTTGAAGAAAGTAATCTATGAACGAGAATGGAGTAACAGTTTGCATCCTCCACTTCAAAGTGCTCAACACTAGAAGCTCCATTCTCTGTATAGTCCTAGCTTCAAAGGCGAATTTTGATTCTCCAACCTGATAAAACACATGATACTGGCATTCAAATGTGAAGAAAAAACATATAACATCTTCCAAAAGAAGAGGACTGTAGCAATCCCCAAGCATATTAGATAATTGTCCAAAGAATGGTCTTCTAATTTGTTGGTTATTTCTGACCTTTTTGTGCCTTTTATGTGGGACAGTTGGTTATCTGTAAAAGTTTATCCAAACACACCTTAAACATGGTAGATTCTACCATGGGGAGTTATGCACGAACTCCAGCTGATCCTGATGAAGAAGATGTCATGCCAACTCATGCCTTTGATGACATCCAGTTGTCTCCAATTAACTCCGATGCATATACACCATTTGTGCCCATGGATTCTTCATTTTGGGATGAGACACAATCTGAAACTCAACAATCTGGAGGAAGTAGTAAAATGACTATACGAACCTCAACTCCAGGTCCATCGAAGAAAAAGAAGGCTACTATCGAATCAATTGTCGTAGAAAGATGTTGAGGGTCAAATATTGCATATCAAACCCATTTATTGCATGGATTTACAAGCATGATACCGTTTAATAGCCTGATTTAATTGTATTTGTGATGCAGAGTGTATTTACAAGCATGAACTGAAAAAGGGTGCTTAAACCATGGATTTGACGCTCTGATGACACCCAAGGCAAGGGACGGACTCCAGGGGACCAAGATCGATGGAATTACACACCAGGGATCCGAGGAAATCAAGTTATTCACATTAAAGAGGCCTAAAATGGGTAAAAAATGCAAGATCACATAGTTCTCGCCATCTGATTGGCTCAAAACTTCATACATGGCCTGAGGGCCATAAATTAACCGTACATATCAAATTTCAGCCCTCGGATCACTATGAAAGTACCCCAACTGACATATCAGCCCATAAACCGTTGATTCTGAGCCCACCTGATATCTGGAACTGTTTCAACTTTGGTCTCGACAGTTTAAATAAAATGAGAAAGTAAATCGCTGGATCAAATTTTCAAATCACATCACATTGGGGCTTGTACGTGAGGCATGTATACTGCACGTGTACACGTGCCGAGCCGCACCGAACCACGTTACGCGGGTCAGCAGCGCTGACCCGC
The DNA here is from genome assembly GCF_029962835.1 of Magnolia sinica. Lineage (NCBI taxonomy): Eukaryota > Viridiplantae > Streptophyta > Magnoliopsida > Magnoliales > Magnoliaceae > Magnolia > Magnolia sinica. The sequence goes on from NC_080577.1 coordinate 12,303,204, forward strand.
ATCTCCTTCTCAAATAAGGCAACTGCCGTTTCACATAAAACGGACGCTGTCCATTTTTACGGACGCTAGTGGGCCCCACAGAGCATACGTACGGACAATCCAAACCGTCCATCGTGTAGAGGGCCTCGACTACTACAAAACCTTACTGAACTTTTGGACCCATGCAAGCATACGTGCGCGATACATAGGCCACAAACAGGCGGTCCTACGACGTTCAAAACGATTTTTAAGGTGATTTCTTCTCTGGGCCGCGTCAATGGACGTTCAAAACCACCTATTCTTGACTGAAATTTCATCCTGAATCTAATGGATGGGGTGGATTTCTCTGAAAATACCTCTATGGGGCCCACCGATCACATCAGCGCCGGACGTACGAAAGGCTACGCACGTCCGCGAAATCGGACTTTCCAGACAGTTGTGGCCCACCATCTTTGATCATATGGCAGATCTGAACCGTCCATCGTGTAGGCCAGCCAAAACACTTCCAAGAGACACTGATTTTACAGAAATAATGCAAGGAACGCGAGAGTTATGAAGCCCCGAACTTGGCTGCGAAAAGGCTTTCGCTGCGCGTGCGATAGCTTCCCAAATCCGATTTCCACCACTCCAAAAGCTATAAAAAGAGTTCCAAACGTGGAGAAGAGGGTATGCTTGAATAGGGGACGTCAGATAGAGAGAAAAAGGCGGAGAGAGAAGTGTTTAGAATTTTTATGTATTTTTTCTTTATTTTTCTTCTTTTTCCTATGATTATGTTAGGCTAAATCCCTTAGCTAGGGCTAAGAGGTGAAGCCTGTAGCGAGATGGGAGAGTCTATTCTATACATTTAAATTAAATTTCTGAACTTAATTTGATTTAGTTGATTATTATAAGAAATATTTTTATTAGTCTTTAATGGTCTGTTGTGACTGAAATTACAATGGGTTTACAATGGCTTTGAATATTTTTTTCCCCTTTTTATGTTTATAAAGTCAGGAAGCCCTGTTGTTCATCATTGCTCCATGGGCATGGTAGGATGACAGTACCCTTCCTGATCCTCATACATTATTGATTGGTTGGTAATCAGTTTAATCCTGTTGTTTGCTTTGTCTCCTAGGCATGATTAGATGATGGAATCCATTCTAATTTATATACCTTTCACCCCTTGAAAACTATATTAAAGGAAGTCTAGTAAATTTTCATGATTTCTGAAGCAGGCATAAGTTCTCCCTAATCTCTACAAGTGGATCCTCTGAATCCCTAGTTTTCTTCCTCTGAATTCCTTAAAGTTTTACATTAATCTCTCCCCATTATTCATCAATTTACATTTGATTTTGATTGCATCTTAGGCTAGTTCTATTACTACCTAGTTTCAAAAAACGTTCAAGTTTCAGTCCCTGTGGATTCGACCTCGGTCTTACCGAGTTTATTACTACATCACAACCCTATACTTGGGGAGTGAACAAAAGATTTGATGGCCTTTGCGGGTTAATAGAAAAATTTTTCGCCCTCAAGTTTACAACTGATGCTGCACTTATGACAACGAAATTATGAGAGCAGTTGGAGAACATGACAACCATCGATGAAGACATGATGTATAAGGCTTTTAGGTTCTTTTCAGATCGGCCAAATCTTATACATGGGTTCCTTCATAGTGTATCTCCTACCCAAAGGCATGTATGGTTGGAGAACATGGTTCCTAAATAGATTACTTTAGTTTAATATTATTTATTTTTTACTTTCTTTCCCTTAAAGCATTGTAAGCATATCTTGTGAAGAAAATAAAAATTTTTGCTTGGATATGTTACATTCAAGTTTTTTGCCTACATTACTAGCATTTTGAAAACATAGGCCCACTTTTATGGCCCACCTGTTGATTAGTTTAGCGTAAGAATTGGTCAAACTATTCATTTACATGAGCTTAATAAAATGGAATAATCACTAAGTGAAAAATGGGAAAAAATGACTTATTTAGAGACGGTTTTGGACCGTCTCTAAAATTGCTTGGTTTAAAGACACTTTAGAGACGGCCCTAAACCGTCTCTAAATTTTTAGACGGCCCTTAACCGTCCTTATTATTGTATTAAAAATTTAAACATCCGCAAATCATTTAAGACGGCCAAAAACCGTCGTTAACTGCAGATAAAAGACGGCCATTGACTGTCTGGAATAAGAGACGGTCCCTGACCGTCTTATATGCCAAAATTTGAGACTGTCGAGGACCGTCTCAATTAGAGACGGTTATTGGCCGTCTCTTACTGGTGGTTTGAGACTGTCGAGGACCGTCTCAATTACAGACGGTCGTTGGCAGTCTTTTCCTGGTGCATGGGACTGCTACCCTGTGGACTGTATTATGGACGGTTTTTAGCTGTCTCTGTTTGAGACTGTCAAGGACCGTCTCTATTAGGGACGGTCATTAACCGTCTCGTATGGGTAATCAGAGACTGTCATTGACCGTTTCAATTATAGACGGCCAATGGCCGTCCTTCTCACCCAACCACAATACCCATTGCCAGCGTCTAATAGAGACGGTCCTAAACCGTCTCTAATGCTCCAGTAACCCTTTACCCATAAAAAATTTATGGATTACGAAAAAAAAAAAAGTTTAAAAACTCAGAAAAATAACTAACAAAGTTTAAGAAAAAAATTTAGATTTTGAAAAAAAACGTAATTTTATAAAAATCTAGAATTTGAAATAAAAATTAAGAACTTTTAATAATGTTGATAATTTTGAAAAAAAAAAATTTTGATAAGAAAATGATATTTTGAAAAAGAAAATTTTAAAAATTAAACAAAATTGTCATATTGCAAAAAATATATATATTTGAAAAAAGAAAACTAGATTTTGTATTTTGAAAAGAAAAATTAAAAAGTTGTATAACAAAAGTGATATTTAAAAAATGATATTTTGAAAAGGAAAATTTAAAAAATTAAACAAAATTGTGAAAAAAATTGACAAATTGTAAAAAAATATATTTTTTTAAAAAAGAAAACTAGATTTTGTATTTTGAAAAGAAAAATTAAAAAGTTATATAACAAAAATAATATTTAAAAAATGATATTTTGAAAAAGAAAATTTAAAAAATTAAACAAAATTGTGAAAAAATTGACAAATTGTAAAAAAATATATATTTTAAAAAAAGAAAAGTAGATTTTGTATTTTGATAAGAAAAATTAAAAATTATATAACAAAAGTGATATTTAAAAAATGATATTTTGAAAAAGAAAATTTTAAAAATTAAACAAAATTGTGAAAAATTTGACAAATTGTAATATATATATATATATATATATAAAGAAAATTAGATTTTGTATTTTGAAAAGAAAAATTAAAAAGTTATATAACAAGATTTCGATAAAAAAATGATATTTTAAAAAAGAAAATATAAAAAATTAAATGAAATTGTGAAAAAATTGACAAATTGTAAAAATATATATATATATTTTTTAAAAAAGAAAACTAGATTTTGTATTTTGACAACAAAAATTAATAAGTTTTATAACAAAACTGAGATTAAAAATTGATATTTTGAAAAAAAAAACTAAATTAAACAAAATTATGAAAAAATTAAAAAAATGTAAAAATATATATATTTTAAAAAAGAAAACTATATTTTGTATTTTGACAAGAAAAATTGAAAAAAAAAAAAGGATCTATACCAAATTGAATGGATGTGGCCTACAATACACAAAGTGGGATTAAAAACATCTAAACGTGAAAAGAAAAAAGAAAAAGAAGAAGAAGAAGAGTGTTAACTCGAGGTTAAAAATATATATATACATGTTTAAGAAACAGAAGTGCAAATCAAAGTTCCTCAATACCTTGGTAAAAAAGAAAATGGTCTAAATTCAACGGTAATATCAGATGGTTGAGATTACCCAATCTTCGTGATATTAAAATAAGTATTCTACCCAACAGAATAGATGTGCCTTTCAACAAGTGCAGACCAAAGGAGATTGAAGCATATAAATGTTTAAAAAGAATAATACAAGTCAATATTATTCATCAGGATAGGCAAAAAGAAAATGGTCCAAATTAATCCAACAGCAATTTCAGACAGTTAAGATCATCCAATCAGTGTGACCTTTGGAGAGGTACGTACAGGTATGCCAGGTGTTGCAACATTAAGAATTGGTACCAAATGCATACATTAATATGGGTCATTCTCATGTTATCATTTTTCGTCTATTAACTCGTCTCAAAAGCAACGAGATGTAAACTTGCACAGCTTAGATATAGTTTAAGCTGCTCGTTAATTAAAAAAGAACTAGAATATAGTTTAAGCCAAATGGAATCTCAAAAAAAAAAAAAGACGACCGACATCCATCTAATCGTACTAAGTCCACCAATCAGGTAGCAGAGATTGTTCCATGAAAGGCATTCCCTGCTCTCCACCCATCCACAATCGGCCCCTACATATTAGCTTCAAGGACTCCAAAACAGTAAAACACAATACATAAGTCTCACTAAAAATTCTAGAACTTGCAGAAACACAAGACAATGACACAAACAGAATTTTTCTCAAATGGAATTAAATTAATATCAGAGGTTAGTTTCCAAACACCACTAGTAGAATCAAACAATCTTTGACAAGAAAACAAAAGCAAACCCTACAACACCTAAAATTCAACATACAGCCTCATCAAAACAGCAAAATCCAAAGGTGAAAAAATTATCATAAGAGTGATTTCATGACCCGGCCACCTGAGATTATTGAGTTCTTATGATTCGAAATCACATCCTAAATATATGATGGAAAAATATATGGACGATGTCAATACACATAAAATATATCAAGGTGGGCCATACACGGTTAGAGTAACACTCATGAAGGAGTTATCTGAATAGTGAAATGGTACTATAAGGTCACCTCTTGGGAACTTCCCATGAGGTTAATTTGTGTGTGCCCCACCATGATGTATGTAGAACATCAACACCATGCATTTGATGTGTCCCATTTAAGTCCAAAAATCAGTCGTATACAAAACTCAAGTGAGCCATAGTATCTAAAACCATGTGAAGACATCACTAAAACATATAAAAGTATTCAATTGGTGGGGCCCACATGAGTTTTCGATGTTTGTGAAACTTGGGTTTGACTCCTCTCGGCTGTAGTGAATGGGCTGGATCTATGAACCACAACTAGGTGGACCCAATAAATGATTGTGAATGTTTTAATGGGAGGGTAACCCTCTCAACTATAATATGTGGGTGTGGCCCATCCAAGTCATGGATTGACTTTATTTTTAAGCTTGTGGCCCAAAGTCACGGTTTATGATATCCACATAGTCAATCCATTTTTCCAGATCATTTTAGGGCCCGTTTGGACAAGTAGATTGGAAGGGATTGGAAGTTAAATCCCTATAGATTGGCCGAGCATGCCAAACAAACTGGGTGATCTGATCCTGGGATATACAATCCCATGGATCTTAAGACAATCTATTGACAACACCATCATTACCTTTAAATCCCATCCAATCCACCCTAATCCAGTCAAATTTGCCTGGGACATGTTTGGTTCGAGGAATTGGAAGGGATGGGAAGGTTTAATCCTGGGATTGGGTGAGTGTGCCAAACAGACTTAATATATAGCAATCCGGGGGAATATAGCAATTCCATGGATCTTAAGACAATCCATTGACAACGCCATCGTTACCTTGAAATCCATGCCATCCACCCTAAAACCATTCAATCCCTTCCAATCCACCCATCCAAACAGGCCCTTAGTGGTTGAGTCCACAATCAAAGTATATCTAAAGCTCAAGTGGACCATACCACATAAACAGTGGGAATAATGATTTCCACCGTTGAAATCTTCCTATGGCCGACAGTGATTTTGATTTGTCATCCAACTTGTTCAATAGATCACAAATACATGGATGAAGGGAAAACTAAAATATCAACTTGATCTAAAACTTCAGTGGCCTCCCAAAAAATTTCAATGGTAGACGTCCAATTTATACTGTTTCCTATGATGTGGTCCACTTAAAATTTTTATAGGGTTCAATTTTGACCTTACGTAATAAAATTATATGTTAAAATGGATAGATGGAGTGGATAAATTGAATAAATCATAGTGGGCCCCAAGGATGCTTAGGGTATGAGGGCCATATAGGGCCTAAAAATGTCTTATCTAAGCCGTCCATATATTTTAAAATATTATTATAGGGCATGAAACCAAAAATCATCTAGATTAAAGGTTAAAGTGGACCATACGGTAGGAAACATGGAGATTAAATCACATATATTTGCTATGGTGGGGAACAGATTGGCTACTCCACCTGACACCGGCCAATGGTTGGTAGTCGGTGCTCTATGGGGCCCACCATGATGTATGTGTATCATCCATGCCGTCCATCTATTTGTTATATATATCATTTTATGAGATGATAAAAAAATGACTTATATCTCAATCTCAAGTGGACCACATTACAGGAAATAGTGTTGAATGAATTTTGACCATTAAAAATGTTTTGAGGGCCATAACAGTTTTGGATCAAGTTAATATTTTTTTCCCTTCATTTGGGTCTTTATGACCAACTAAACAGATTGGATGTCAAATAAACAGTACAATGGGCCTTAGGAGGATTTTAATTGTGAATATCCATTCATTAATTTTGTCCTGTGATGTGGCCCACCTAGGATTTATATCCCTATCATTTTTTGCATCAAGCACTAAAATGATCTATAAAAATGGATGAACCGAATGGATGAAACATTTACATCATGGTGGGGCCCACAAAGCATCGACCACCAGCCACCGTCCCATCCCCAAATTTGGGCGGGCGCTCAAAACCGTCAGCGCGCCCAACCCCCTCCCCATTTCATTTACCAGGCGCGCGCGTCCCAGCGCCTCTCTGTCTCTCTCTCTCTCTCTCTGTTTCTCTCGCCGTCCCGGTCTCTCTCTCTCGCCGGACGGCCTCTCTCTCTCGCCGGACGACCTCTCTCTCTCTCTCGCCGTCCCGGTCTCTCTCTATCTCTCTCGCCGTCCCGGTCTCTCTCCCAGACCCGCGCCACTCTCTCTCTCCGTCCCGGTCCCAGCTTTTCCCCACCCCGACTCTCTCTCTCTCTCTCTCTCTCTCTCTCTCTCTCTCTCTCTCTCTCTCTCTCCTCGGCCCTCTGCTGCAGTTCGGCCTTCTGCCCTTCATCTCTTCCCCGGCCAGGTACTCATTTGTTGTTAATGTTTAAGGTATGCACAACATGTGTTTGATGAAATGTCTTTGCGGGAGAAGGTGGATTGGAAGGGTTTGAATGGTATTAGGGTGGATGGCATGGATTTCTAGGTAATAATGGTGTTGTCAGTGGATTGTCTGGAGATCCATGGGATTGATATATCCTTGGATTGCAATATCCAGTCTGTTTGGCGCGCCCGGCCAATCCCGGTATTAAACTTTCTCATCCCTTCTAATCCCTCAAACCAAGCACGTCCCAGGCAAATTTGTAGGATTAGGGTGGATTTGATAGGATTTAAATGTAATGATGGTGTTGTCAGCGGATTGTCTTGAGATACCTGGGATTCGGATCAGATTACCGACTCTGTCTGGCACGCCTGGCCAATCCAGGATTTGACTTCTAATCCCTTCCAATACCATCCAATCCCTTCCAATCCGACCGGCCAAACGGGCCCTAAATGGAAGCATATCCAGTGCTCAAGTGGGCCCACCACAGGAAACAGTGGGAATCGAAGACTCACTGTTGAAAACTTCTTAGGGCAGCAGAAGTTTTGAATCAGGCTAATATTTGTGTTTTCCCTGTCTGTGTCAGCTTATGAACAAGTTGGGTGATAAATAAACATTGCTGTGGGCCCTACGAAAGTCTCAACGGTGGATGTCATAATCCCCACTCTTTCCTGTGTGTGGTCCAGCTGAGCTTTGGATAAAATGAGGATTGCTGGTCTCTGCTGGTCTCTGCCATCTATTTTTCAACTCATTTTATGGCATGAGCCTAAATGGAAGCATATCCAGTGCTCAAGTGGACCCACCACAGGAAACAGTGGGAAAACAGTGGGAAACAGTGGGAATTGAACACATGTGTGACATGTTCTGCCATCTATACTTCATGTTAGACCTTAGGAAGGTTCCAACAGTGTGCAAACTGTCCATCTCATGGGACAAAATGACAACTGATGGTTGAAAAAAATCAAACTGATAGGACAATCCTAGCTGCCTAACATTTTCCCACTGAATGTGATCCAATGCCATTTTATTTAACTGCTCGTTTTAAGGCCATTAATCTGACGAATAGGAATAACCACATCTATTTTTCTCATACATGTGGGTCCCACCTGATAGTAGACCATCGTTCTTCATTTTTTTTTTACAAAGCATGTTCTCAGCAGGTTACACCTGATGAATAGGCCAAATACTTTCAAGTTGTAGAGACAGAGGATGACAGAAGGATTGAGAAAAAATGGCCTTTTTTACAAACATTTTTAATGCCAGTAATCAAGTAAATCCTAGCCCTTATGTTCTATTCTTAGAAACTTGCCGATATTTAGATGAGGATCCATAAATTTAGGTTTATTATAAACTAGGAAATTTTCAAAAATTCTAAAATTTGCATCGTTTCAAAAAACTCTTATAGTGGGGAGATAATATACCTACAAAAGTATGGAAGATATTGGTTGAAATCGGATTAGTTTGGTGATTTAGCCTTTTCTATAATTTTTTGTAGACAACATGCTAGATGAATGGAGGACCGTAATATCTATTTACAAGCACAAAAGAGATGCACAAAGATGCACAAACAGTAAGGGGATCCAACTTGTGAGCCATACTATGAAGCTTTGGGAGAGGGTAGTGGAACAAAGATTACAACCAGAAACAAGGATATTGTAAAATTAATTTAGGGAGATCAACAATTGGAGCTATTTTTCTATTTAAACAATTGATTGTGAAGCATAGATATTAGAGAAATATCTAGACATGACTTTCATAGATCTGGATAAAGCAAATGGTGTAGGGAGGTCTTAAATATTTAGAATTAAGAAGTCTCAAGTCCAACTAGTTGGATTGCAATTTATTGCATCCTAAACATTTTTACAGATCATTTTATAAATCATTTACATCTTTGCTATCAATTGTATTATTAAATGAAATTCAAACTCTTTGTTGGGGTTAATTGTTGTCTGGCCCAAGTTCCTGATGAAAATTTGAATATTCAGTAGTTTTGTTTATAATAATATTAAAAAAATCTGTTTGTAAAAAAATAATTTCATTTGATTTTTTATTTTTTTTTGTATGGATGCATCATGTATGGTTTTATGATAAAACATATGTATGTATGTGTGTATATGCATGCATGTGCACATGAATTCGATTTTCTATGTGTGTAACTGAAGTATTGATAGAACGTTATCTCTTGTTGCAGTAGGAGATGTAACAAGAATATACATTGATTGTGTATTTGAATTTTTTTAAATGCACCAACCAGAAACGATTTGAGACGACGTTCAATGATACTTTGTTAGATATGAAATTTATGACCTTTAGTTACTTGGTTAATTAAAAAGAACTACGTAGTGGCTTGATCCCAATCTGACTTTTTGGGTACGTAGGCAGCCGTTCATAATGTACTAGAATATCGGTGCAGCCACAAATCTTTTTCCTCCTTTGAATTGTAACAGACTGTATCGGTTGCATTTTTCTCTGTCATTCAGGTTGTGGCTATCAAAGATATAATATCATCTTCTTATAGGGAAACATTTAATGATGTGCGCAGGTAAATTCATTTTTTTATTATTCCTTATATTGTTTCCCAGTTATATTTGTGTTGGTTTCAGAGTACAGGTAGCAATAGAAAGTGTTGGTCGATTGTGGCTTGTGGACAAAGGGATGAGTAACCAACAATACGAATATGGGAGGCCTTCCCCAGGTATCTAAATGCATTTAGATATAATTTTGTTGTTTTTAAATGTATTAGATCGAAATTGATCGAGCAGACCCGGATGTGCGTCGGAGCTATCCGGATGTTGAGCGGGGGTCTCTGGAAGGTGGGAACCGCTGTTATGACTATGATGAAGCTGTCCATTTCCTATGGACAGCATTGGAGTGGCATGACCATTTGGACAGGCCATGTTTATGTATTAACTCGAAATTGATGGAGCAGACCCGGATGTGCGTCGGAGCTATCCGGATGTTGAGCGGGGGTCCATAGAAGGTGGGAACCGCTGTTATGACCATGATGAAGCTGTCCATTTTCTATGGACAGCATTGGAGGGGCCTGGCCATTTGGACATGCCGTGTTTATGTACTTGATCGAAATTAATGGAGCAGACCCGGATGTGCGTCGGAGCTATTCGGAAGAGCGGGGTTCCCTGGAAAGAGGGAACCGCTATTATGACCATGATGAAGCTGTCCATTTTTTATGGACAGCATTGGAGGGGCCTGGCATTTGTGTCGGATGGCCATCTTTATATCTGTATTTGCTTTGCAGGGACCATACCCTTAACCTAAACCAAAACCTAAACTTGAACCTACACCTAATCCTAATCTTAACTCCCTAACCTAAACCTATACCTAAACTTGAAAACCCAATCATAAACCCCATCCCAAACCCAAACCCGATATCCTAAACCTACACCTTAACCTATTCTCAATTCCCTAAACCTAAACCTAGACCTAAACCTAAATCTATAGCCTAAACTTAAATCCCTAAACCATAACCTATAACCTAACCCAAACCTTAACCTAAACCTTAACCTATAGCCTTAACCTAAACCCGTAACCTATAACCTAAACCTAAACCTAAAACCTAAATGTATTCTCAAATCCCTAAACCTAAACCTACACCTAATCCTAATCTAAACTCCCAAACCTAAACCTAAACCTAAACTTGATAACCCAAACCTAAACCCGATCCCGAACACGAATCCGATTTTCTAAACCTAAACCTTAACCTATTCTCAATTCCCTAAACCTATAGCTTAAAACCGAAACTTATACCTAAACCTTAACCTAAACCTTAACCTAAACCTATAACCTATACCATAAGCCTAAACCTAAAACCAAAACTTAAAACCTAAACCTAAAATCTATAACCTAAATCAAAACATATAATCAAAACCAAATCCCAAAACCCAAACCTAAACCTAAACCTAAACCTAAAACATAAACCTAAACCTATCTAAACTCAAATCCCTAAACCTAAACTTAAACCTAATCCTATTACCTAAACTCAAATCCCTAAACCCTAACTTATAACCTAATCTAAACCTATACTTATAACCTAAAACTATTCTCAAATACCAAAACCTATAACCTAAACCTAACCCTTCCCTAAACCTATAACCTATACTCAATCCCCTAAACCTAAACCTAGACCTAAACCTAAATCTATAGCCTAAACTTAAATCCCTAAACCTTAACCTATAACCTAACCCAAACCTTAACCTAAACCTTAACCTATAGCCTTAACCTAAACCCGTAACCTATAACCTAAACCTAAACCTAAAACCTAAATGTATTCTCAAATCCCTAAACCTAAACCTACACCTAATCCTAATCTAAACTCCCAAACCTAAACCTAAACCTAAACTTGATAACCCAAACATAAACCCGATCCCGAACACGAATCCGATTTTCTAAACCTAAACCTTAACCTATTCTCAATTCCCTAAACCTATAGCTTAAAACCTAAACTTATACCTAAACCTTAACCTAAACCTTAACCTAAACCTATAACCTATACCATAAGCCTAAACCTAAACCTAAAACTGTAACCTATAACCAAAACCTAAACCCAAAACCTATATGTATTCTCAAATCCCTAAACCTAAACATACACCTAATCCTAATCTCAACTCCCTAATCTAAACCTAAACCTAAACTTAAAAAACAAAACCTAAACCTGATCCTGAACCCGAACCTGATTTCCTAAACCTAAACCTTAACCTATTCTCAATTCCCTAAACCTATAGCTTATAACCTAAACTTAAACTTAAACATAAACCTTAACCTAAACCTATAACCTATAGCCTTAACCTAAACCTGTAACCTATAACCTAAATATAAACCTAAAACGTAAATGTATTCTCAAATCCCTAAGCCTAAACCTACACCTAATCCTAATCTCAACTCCCTAACCTAAACCTAAACCTAAACTTGAAAACTAAAACCTAAACCCGATCCCGAACCCGAACCCGATTTCCTAAACGTAAACCTTATACTATTCTCAATTCTCTAAACCTATTGCTTATAACCTAAACCTATACCTAAACCTAAACCTATAACCTAAACATAAACCTAAAACCTAAAAATGTATTCTCAAATCCCTAAACATAAACCTACACCTAATCCTAATCTAAAATCCCTAATCTAAACCTAAACCTAAACTTGATAACCCAAACCTAAACCCGATCCCGAACCCGAATTCGATTTTCTAAACCTAAACCTTAACCTATTCTCAATTCCCTAAACCCATTGCTTATAACCTAAACCGAAACCTAAACCTATACCTTAACCTAAATCTATAACCTATAACCTAAACATAAACCTAAAACCTAAATGTATTCTCAACTCCCTAACCTAAACCTAAACCTAAACTTAAAAACTCAAACCTAAACGTGATCCTGAACCCAAACTCGATTTCCTAAACCTAAACCTTAACCTATTCTCAATTCTCTAAACCTATAGCTTAAAACCTAAACTTAAACCTAAACCTTAACCTAAACCTTAACCTAAACCTATAACCTATACCATAAACCTAAACCTAAACCTAAAACTGTAACTTATAACCAAAACCTAAACCCAAAACTTAAATGTATTCTCAAATCCTTAAACCTAAATCTAAACCTTAACCTAAACCTATAACCTATAGCCTTAACCTAAACCTGTAACCTATAACCTAAATATAAACCTAAAACCTAAATGTATTCTCAAATCCCTAAGCCTAAACCTACACCTAATCCTAATCTCAACTCCCTAACCTAAACCTAAACCTAAACTTGAAAACTAAAACCTAAACCCGATCCCGAACCCGAACCCGATTTCCTAAACGTAAACCTTATACTATTCTCAATTCTCTAAACCTATTGCTTATAACCTAAACCGAAACCTAAACCTATACCTAAACCTAAACCTATAACCTATAACCTAAACATAAACCTAAAACCTAAAAATGTATTCTCAAATCCCTAAACATAAACCTACACCTAATCCTAATCTAAACTCCCTAACCTAAACCTAAACATAAACTTGATAACCCAAACCTAAACCCGATCCCGAACCCGAATCCGATTTTCTAAACCTAAACCTTAACCTATTCTCAATTCCCTAAACCCATTGCTTATAACCTAAACCGAAACCTAAACCTATACCTTAACCTAAATTTATAACCTATAACCTAAACATAAACCTAAAACCTAAATGTATTCTCAACTCCTTAACCTAAACCTAAACCTAAACTTAAAAACTCAAACTTAAACGTGATCCCGAACCCGAAACCGATTTCCTAAACCTAAACCTTAACCTATTCTCAATTTCCTAAACCTATAGCTTATAACCTAAACCTAAACCTAAACCTAAACATAAAACCTAAATGTATTCTCGAATCCTTAAACCTAAACCTACACCTAATCCTAATCTCAACTCCCTAACCTAAACCTAAACCTAAACTTGAAACTCAAACCTAAACCCGATCCCGAACCCGAACCCGATTTCCTAAACCTAAACCTTAACATATTCTCAATTACTTGAACCTATAGCTTAAAACCTAAACCTTAACCTAAACCTATAACCTATAGCATAAACCTAAACCTAAACCTAAACCTGTAACTTATAACATAAACCTAAACCCAAAACCTTAATGTATTCTCAAATCCTTAAACCTAAATCTAAACCTTAACCTAAACCTATAACCTATAGCCTTAACCTAAACCTGTAACCTATAACCTAAATATAAACCTAAAACCTAAATGTATTCTCAAATCCCTAAACCTAAACCTACACGTAATCCTAATCTCAATTCCCTAATCTAAACCTAAACCTAAACTTGAAAACCAAAACCTAAACCCGATCCCGAACCCGAACCTGATTTCCTAAACCTAAACCTTAACCTATTCTCAATTCCCTAAACCTATAGCTTATAACCTAAACTTAAACCTAAACATAAACCTTAACCTAAACCTATAACCTATAGCCTTAACCTAAACCTGTAACCTATAACCTAAATATAAACCTAAAACCTAAATGTATTCTCAAATCCTTAAACTTAAACCTACACCTAATCCTAATCTCAACTCCCTAACCTAAACCTAAACCTAAACTTGAAAACTATATCATAAACCCGATCCCGAACCCGAACCCGATTTCCTAAACCTAAACCTTAACCTAAACCTATAACCTATAGCATAAACCTAAACCTAGACCTAAACCTATAACCTATAACCTAAACCTAAAACCTAAATGCATTCTCAAATCCTTAAACCTAAACCTAAACCTTAACCTAAACCTATAACCTATAGCCTTAACCTAAACCTATAACCTATAACCTAAACCTAAACCTAAAACCTAAATGTATTCTCAAATCCCTAAACCTAAACCTATACCTAATCCTAATCTCAACTCCTTAACCTAAACCTAAACCTAAACTTGAAAATTCAAACGTAAATCCGATCCAGAATCCGAACCCGATTTCCTAAACGTAAACCTTATACTATTCTCAATTCCCTAAACCTATTGCTTATAACCTAAACCGAAACCTAAACTTATACCTAAACCTAAACCTATAACCTATAACCTAAACATAAACCTAAAACCTAAAAATGTATTCTCAAATCCCTAAACCTAAACCTACACCTAATCCTAATCTAAACTCCCTAACCTAAACCTAAACCTAAACTTGATAACCCAAACCTAAACCCGATCCCGAACCTGAACCCGATTTTCTAAACCTAAACCTTAACCTATTCTCAATTCCCTAAACCTATTGCTTATAACCTAAACCGAAACCTAAACCTATACCTAAACCTAAACTTAAACCTATACCTATAACCTATAACCTAAACCTAAACCTAAAATCTAAATGTATTCTCAAATCCCTAAACCCAAACCTACACTTAATCCTAATCTCAACTCCCTAACCTAAACCTAAACCTAAACTTGAAAACTCAAACTTAAACCCGATCCCGAACCCAAAACCGATTTCCTAAACCTAAACATTAATGTATTCTCAAATCTCTAAACTTAAACCTACACCTAATCCTAATCTCAACTTACTAACTTAAATCTAAACCTAAACATGAAAACCAAAACCTAAACCCTATCCTGAACCCGAACTCGATTTCCTAAACTTAAACCTTAACCTATTCTCAATTCCCTAAACCTATTACTTATAACCTAAACCTATACCTTAACCTAAACCTATAACCTATAACCTAAACATAAACCTAAAACCTAAATGTATTCTCAAATTCCTAAACCTAAACCTACACATAATCCTAATCTCAACTCCCTAACCTAAACTTAAACCCAATCCCGAACCTATTGGAAGGGTTGAATGTACCATGCATGTGATAGAATAGAAGATATTTGTCCGGTAAACCAAGTATTTTAGTCTAAGTCCGTTTCTGTTGAGAGACAGAAAAGCATGCCCACCTGTCCACCTTTGCACATGTGTTATGGACCTAAACTCTAAATGGTCGATGGGATGCAACACTCCATGATAACTCTTAGGGACCAATTTTCATCTTAATCCAAAACTTTGGTGGGCTATAGCAAAGAGAAATGCAAATTAAGGGAAGAAATTATTTTCTTTGGCCATGGCCACCAAAGTTTTGGATCAAGGTAAAAGTTAGGCCGTAAGAGGTTTCATAGGGTGCTGAATTACATGGACCATTCAGATTTTGGGATGACAATCACATGTGATGAATTGGGCTATATATATAGTTTAGCTAGCAAATAACTTCTATTTTATTATGTGCATGTGATATCCAACCCTTCTAATACTTATATATGGTGTTGGATTTTTTTTTTTTCAGGTGAAAGACAAAAAGAAAATTGCTGTTGATTTTTTTCCTTTTTTAATTTATGATGTTAAACTTATATGTATTTATGTGTGGATGAATGCAATGTGGATAAGATTGCTTGTGTTTGGATGGATGTAGTTTATGTTTGGATGAATGTAGTTTATGTTGGATTTACGTAGTTTGGGTTTAGATGGATGTAGTATTTGTTTGGATGAATGTAGTTTATGCTGGATTTATGTAGTTTAGGTTTAGATGGATGTGAATGTGAATATGATGAAATATATTATATAACAGGTGTATATCAGGAAGAATATGATGAAGTAACAGGTGTATATTGACCCTCTTATAAGGGACGGTCCATGACAGTCCTTTTTAAGGACGGTCCGTGGCCGTCCTTTAAAGGCCCATAAGAGACGGACCATGACAGTCCTTTTTAAGGACGGTATATGACCGTCCTTTTAAAGGACGGTCTATGGCCGTCCTTTGAAGGACCATAAGAGACGGACCATGACAGTCCTTTTTAAGGACGGTCCATGACTGTCCTTTTAAAGGACGGTCTATGGCCGTCCTTTGAAGGCCCATTACAGATGGTCTACGACAGTCCTTTTTAAGGATGGTCTATGACCGTCCTGTAAACAATCTTTTTTAAGGACGGTCCACGACCGTCCTGTAAAGGCTTATAAGAGACTGTCCAAGACTGTCCTTTTTAAGGACGGTTTATGACCGTCCTTTTTTCGTCAATAAAAATGACTGTTTTCAACCGTCCTTTAAGTAATACGACACGTCAAAATTTGATGGCCCTTGCGACGGTCCATGACCGTCCTTTTTCGTCATTTGAGACGGTTTTGGACCGTCCTTTTTTTGCAGTTTTGGCGTAGTGAATTTTATCCCAATCTTTTTTATGTGTCAATCTGAATTTTCAATGATTCTCTATTTTAACTCTATCTAGTGTGAATATCCAACTTATTACCTGTAACAAAGTTACAGGTTATCCAAACACAAAAACAAAGTTACCTGTAAGTAAGTTACAACTTACATCCAAACAGGATTACTTGTAACTTACTTACACCTGTAAGTAAGTTACATGTAACTTTCTTACAACTTAAAAAAGTTACAGGCATCCAAACAGGCCCTTAGATTATCTTACATGTAAAGAACCCTTTTGATTGTTTCCTTTTTAATTGTGTGTCGATCAAGTGAAACAAGGCTGTGTTTGGTTGGACATGTGAATTAAATTTTGAACAATCAGTTTGATCAATAGCATATGAAAGAAATCATTGGTCTGGATTGCCCAACCATGGACAATGAACAATGTAACACTACAGTGGTATATATGCTGGTTTCTTTTCAAGAAAATTACTTGTAAGAAAGAAGAAATAAAATATATTCCACTTGAGGTTTTGCACAATATATGCTGGCTTCTAGTTCTGACTAGTGGGACCATGCTTAGGTAATCTTCCATGGACCATGCATGAGATGTATACTTGGATGGAAGATCATAAACTTTCTATTTGTGGTGCCCCAATTGATGGTTACCAATAGAAATATAGCAATGGTCTCCATTCAACTAAATAAAGTCTAAAGATTGGTAGATAGGATCTTTTGATCTGGGAGACTTTTTGGGGCATGGTACATTTGTGATGGGATGCAACAGAACAAATGATTAACTAAAAGATAGAAGAAAATATTATTATATATGAGGTTTGGAGTAACTTATTATTTGCTTTGTTGATCCGTAGTGTACCAGGACCAACACGCGCATGGCCACAGTCTCGGTGCAAGGGAGTGGGTATGTAAGGTGGTGTGGTCGTAGAGATTTAATTACACATGCAACATTAAACCAAACCATGCAAAAACTGCCACATGTCGCTAGTCCAACGGTTATAAAATGGCTAGAAAATGATTATAAATGGCTAGCATGCAGCAACTAGCTGTCCCACATGCATAATGGTAAAAAACAGTTAATAACAACTAGTTTCTCACCAAGAGTCATAAAACAAACATATTGAGTTATGACCTTAGAATAAAACGGTCAACAACCCTAGGTGGTTTGTTGTACCATCACGAACAACACGAACCACTCTCACATAAGATCCAACAAGAAGAACAACAGTGTAATCTAATCAAGTTAGCAAGGTTCATACTAACCTTAGTCAAAAATCCTTAAGAAATATATCAAAGTAGTGGTCTTAAACCAACTATAATTTTCTAATCTTCTTTCTAATCAGGGATTTTTCTTTTGTTTATCTGCCTGGCAAAATTGTGTGTACAGATATCCATTCGTGGTTCTTTTTGTTTGCTGAACATAGAACCACATGCAGGCTTCTCATATCCTAAAAGCGATTTTCTTACAATCTATCAACATTCTTAATTACTTTGAGAATGAGCGAATAATCCTTTAATAACAGCGTGATCACACGTGCTTCGACTTGTCCCTTAACTTTTTTGGTTTCTTTATTACTTTACAGAAATTATAAATATGTAATTTGCGCTAACATCTAGCCGGATCTAACCTTCGATTCATCTCTCTTTCTACCTCATGTTTGTAACCTCTAGTGTCGCCACCAATAGCTGAATCGTGAGTTTTCTTAGATAAATTTCTCAAAACGGTTGTAAGATCGCCTTCAGAGGAGGAGGTCAGGTGTGGAGTTTCTCTGACCGTGGGGCCCATCTTGATGCATGTGCTGTATATCCACACTATTTATCAGCTTTTACAACTCATTTTAAGTCATGGTCCAAAAAATGAAGCAAATCCAAATCTCTAGCAGATCACACCACAGGAAAAGGTGGTGATTGACCAT
Organism: Magnolia sinica; assembly: GCF_029962835.1. Classification (NCBI taxonomy): domain Eukaryota; kingdom Viridiplantae; phylum Streptophyta; class Magnoliopsida; order Magnoliales; family Magnoliaceae; genus Magnolia; species Magnolia sinica. The sequence goes on from NC_080577.1 coordinate 12,321,946, forward strand.
TAAAAACTTCTTATGCCCCACAAAAGTTTTGGAAGCTCGCACCCAAGTTGGAGACATTGGCTGAAGAGGATTGGTGACCTAAGAAAAGAGGGTCAGTCTCCTTTCATCATATCCTGAGGGAAGGGAATACCCTGGAGAATAGCTTGGCTCGCATTGGTAGTGACTCCCAGAGAAACTCAATTTTTTAGTGTTCGGTTGATCTCCCGCATCAGATCAGGGGGCTCTTTCTTTTAGACAGACCGGGGTTGGAATCCATTAGGAAGAAGTAGTAGGGGTCATGTTGTTGTTTGGGCCTGCAGGTGTTTAGTCACATGATAGGCTACCCCTTCTCAATTGAGTCAAGGGTGCCTGAATACTTGTCTAGTTTATGTAAAGTTTACACGTCAAATGAATAGCTTTTCAAAAAAAAAAAGAAGAAGACAAGTTATATAAAAAATAAATATTACGACAGGCCTTAAAATGTTTCTTATGATGGTGTTCAATAACTACCTTTTCCTGTGTTGAGATTTGGATTGCTTTTTTTAGACCCTATCATAAAATTAACAGGCAAACTAATAGACAGCGTGGATATATACAATATGTCCGATCTATTTTCTCTGGTTGTGATAATCTGCGCTATCTCATCTTCTGGGGGATTAGAGAGGTAGCACTCCTGCTCTGAGTAGCCTCTGACCGGGAAGGAGGGTGAAATGGGGAGATGAGGCTGGAGGCTAGGAGCAATGGACTATGGACTATGGCGAGAAAGGGGCTATGTCTGCTGCAGTTCGACAGGCTAAGCCTGATGTCTGAGGGTGTGTGAAGCAATATGACAGGAATCTGGACTGTTGCTTTAGATCACTGCCTGTAATTGCTCCATGGGGGTAGGGCGGGTGGAATGAGGAACTCGGATGGGGCTATGGCGTGCAGTGGGGGTAGAATTCGTATTAGGTACGCTCTGAGGGGTAAGAGAGTCAGGCACGGGATGATGAGGGACTACTAGAGTTGGCCGGGGGGGGGGGGGGGGGGTGGCAAAGAAAGATTGCAAATGGGATATTCCTCCTCCCAAAGAGACTCCAGGTTGAAAGGATGTGAGAACCCATTGTCTGGTCGTCTCCAAAGGCAAGGGATGTAGATGAGAATGTGGGTGCATCACTGGGTCTTTGGTCGCAGGGGGTTGAAGAGTAGGTTCGACTTGAGGTTTGGGAGCATCATCATCATCGGTTTGGAGCATTATGACCTTTCGTCGAGCATCTGATATGCAGGGATGGAGGCCCTCCATTAACTGCTATCGAGGGCTCGGTGGGGCATAACGACAAACAGTGTGGGTGCTATACCTATCTGCCCTGTCAAGGGTGATCCGAGAAGGGCAAGCTGGGCGCTTGGGTTTTGCCAATGCCAATTGGGGGTCTATGGAAATCCTCTGAGAGGATGGAAATTCGTCATGGGGGCTGCCATTAGGGGAGGGTCGGAGTGGGCATTGGGAGGGGTGCAAAGCTGAGATGAAGGACATAGAGGACAGGGAGGTAGGTTCGGCTTGGGAGGTGATCGAGAAAGACAGACCGTCTACTTCTAAAACGAGAACGGAGCAGAGGTTCGTCGCCGGATGCGGGATGATCTTCACTCTTGCAAACATCAGAAAGGCCGCCTGGAGAGCGTTGAAATCTATTTTGACCACTGTACTGAAAATGCTATCAATTTGAGCAATCGTATGTTCACACCACGCATGAATGGGAATGCCTATGATTCGGATCCAGGTACCCCTGTTGGAGGCCACCATGGATGGCCCCCAGGGCTTGATAGAGGAAAGGCCCATAGCATGGTGGAGAAGAGAATCCCGCTCGAATACTACTTCTGCTCTGGAGTGGAAGCGGATCAGGAAAGAGTAGTGGGAAATTCTGGCAACATTTACTTTGGACGCGGCAAAAGGAGAGGTTTGGAGAGAGTCGATCAAATGTATCACTGAGCAATGGGGGCTAGAAGCTTCCCCAACTAGGGCATTGGCTAGTTCCTGTCTTCTCAAGTCTGATATCCATTTGGGGACGACCACCTGAGACGCAGAGGTTTTGGGTGCTCTCTCCTATTGTGTCATGGCAGCAGAATCAGTCTTGCCAGCATGGAAGTGCCGAGATGATGGAGGAGGGGGCCAAGAGATTGGATGGCGAGGGGAAAATGGCGTGGGAGCTAGGTTTTTCGGAGCACGATTGTGGGCATCATGGATGATAATCTTTTGGCCCCCAATGGTATTGCCCTGGAGGTTGGACATGGCCGCAGCGGCATCTTCCTTGTGAAGGAATTTAACAAAAACCATAACCTCTACATCCACTCGATTTGGATAGGGTCGGCAGATACTCCGAATCTTCCAAATCTAGATCTGATTTCCTCGGATGAGCTGTGGAAAGGGATGTTTCAGACGAAGAGGCTGTGTGGATGGGGGCTTGGGTGACAATGTCGCCAGACGATGGTCCAATCGCCCATGTAGAGCAGCCCTTGAAGGAGAGGTTTCCTGTGCCTAGTTGCCCACCAATGAAATCGGAAGGCTCTAGCCTATGGAAGGACATACAGAAATCTCTACCCCACTCCATCCACAACTCTAGATGGCAGATTGGTGAGGGGATTATCAAGTTCTGGACTCAGAACTGGACCGGAGAAGGGCCTCTGACAGGCTCCTCCGTCCATCCATTATCAGAGATTGATTCGTCAATTCTAGTGAAAGAATTTTGGAATGCTTTAGGCTCATGGAATCACTCTTGTTAGATCACCCTTCGGCCATCCAAGTCATTTTAAACGGTGGCATCCCCCTTTGAATAGAAAGGACTGGTTGATGTATATGGAATCTGACCTCCTCGGGGAGATTCTCCTTCAAGTCAGCTTGGAACTCTATCCGCTCCTGCCGTTCCAATAGGGTGGCCCCTTGGGCATGGAACAAGCTGACTCCCCCCAAGAGAGCGATTTTCCTGTGGAAAACAATGAATAATGCAGTTCCAGTCGACTCGGCCATTCAGAAACTTGGTATCAACTTGGCATCCAAATGCTCCTGCTGTGAGGTGTCTGAGTTTTCAACTCTCCCGCACCACGTCGGCTCCCTTTCCCCATCAGCCCAGGCTTTTCCTGCTTCCAAAACTGATGTTGAAGATCTAAACCACAGCAAAAGAGGTTTGGAGCTTCTTTGCGTGCCTCTTCCTCGTCCCTCTCTTCCCAACCCAATCCATCCAAAGCCGCATTCTGCAATGGACATCTAGTGTGAGCAGATCATCGAGAGGGAAGATCCTCCGCGGCATGGCTCCCTCCATCATCTGGGAGCTATGGTTGAGCAAAGATGCGGCAAAATATGATAATCAGAAAATTGGGGCAGCACGGATCATTTGTAAAATCTTCAAATGGCTGCAAGCCACAGGAAACCTCCTGCCAGGCCTTACCAACCCCTCAGATCGTGAAGCCTTCATCTTCCAAACCTTGGGTATTGATGTCGCAACTCTATCTATAGGTGTTACAACCTGGATAGTCAAATGGCAGAGACCTAACAATGGATGGCTAAAGCTTAGGGCCTGTTTGGATGCCTGTAAGTTCTTTTAAGTTGTAAGTGACTTACCTGTAAGTCACTTACAGGTGAAAGTTACTTACAGGTAACCTGTTTGGATGTAAGTTGTAAGTCACTTACAGGTAAGTTAGTTTTTCTGTTTAGATAGCCTGTAAGTTACTTACAGGTAGAAAGCTGTATATTCACACCGAGCAGAGCTTAGATTGAGGAATCATTCTAAAATATTATAATCATATAAAAAAAAACATAGGATCAAATATGTTATTTTGTTAAGCCCATCAAGATGAGTATTTGAGATAATTATTAAGCTAAACCAATCATCAAGTGGGCTATAAAAGTGGGCCCACGAATTCAAAATATCTATAATATGGAGTAATAACTCAACTTAAGCATTGAGAATAAACTTAAAAATATTAATAAAAAATCTAATAATTAAATTACATTACCAATGTCTTCTTTAACTATAGAAATTACATTTAAATTTTTTTACTAGGGAATCATCCTCTCCAACCATTCATTCCTTTGAATAGGACTTACATGATCTAGGAATGTAGAAGCAAATGCGGTCTTTCCGCAAGGAATGTGTAGGCCCTATACATCATGTCAGAATCAATGGTTGTCATATTCTCCAACTCATCCCATAGTCTTCTTGCTGTTTTAGTTTTGAGCGAAACATATTCATCCATTGTTTCCTATATGCGTTCAAACTTTTCAATAACAGTTGATGTAATAGAGGCATTCTTCTTCTTCTTTAATGGCCTTGGAGCAGAGTTTCTCACATCCCTTTGACCGCTTCCTTCACCATATTGATATTGACATTGTGTTCCGTCGGAATATACATCATCGGGCGGTGCAAATGGTGTATATGATCCAGAGGGGTATGAGGACAATGGGATGTCATCCATGTAATGAGATGAATGGAGGACTTCTTCCTTAAGATCGGATGTAGTTCGTGCTGCGTTCCCGGTAGCAGAATCGTCCCCACATATAATATCAAACTGAGCTAGCAGTGGGAATGGCTTGTTTCTGATATGAATAACTTCAGGTTTTGCCTATAAAACAAATGAAATTTAGTTAGTTTTCACTCTATATGAATGACTTCAAGTTTTGAATGAACTTCACCTTGATGAATTCATCCCAAATGTCTGGTTCAGCGGTAACACATTTTCTTTCTTCATCCCAACCGAAGCCACTTTTGTTAAGTGCAAGCTTTGCCAACTTATATTTCTTTTTAAGTGCAAGATTGTTGTTGCTCTGCCAATAATGGTTGCCAGCTGTTGAGGTGAGCGAATGCGATTTGCATTTGTTGTTGCACTCGGTAGCAATAGACATTTGGATATTTAGAATGATCCCTTGTCTAAACAGTTAAATGTTTTCTTGGACCAATCTATTTAAGAAATAAGATATATTCTGTTACATTTAAGAACAATTACAGACTTGATGCTTTATGATTAAATGTGTTTCATTGCCTTCAATTATTCATAAAGACAGGGAGATTGATGAGTTTATTTTCAATAGAATTAGAGTTGGTTGGAGGAAGTGGATATGTGCCTCTAGGTTGTTGCGATCCCTGCATTGCTGCATCTTTTGATATGTAAGAGAATTTATAATGTAACTATATGTATGGCTTTGCTGATAGAGCTAAAGAAAATAACAGATAGCCATCAGTAAAAGCAGTAATTTGTCGTAAACCCAGATACCAAATAGCAAATTTAGTAATGTGAAACTATGATCTACAAAAACCAAAAAAACAGAAGCCCTTTTTTTTTAATTCATCACTGCAATGGGAAAGAGGAAAAGAGGCTGAAACAAACAAGTGCAAATGCAATGGGAAGAAAACAAGAAACACTACGTGAAAAATGGGAAAAAATGACGGATTTAGAGACGGTTCTGGACCGTCTCTAAAATTGCTTGGTTTAAAGACACTTTAGAGAAGGCCGTAAACCGTCTCTAAACTTTTAGACGGCCCTTGACTGTCCTTATTATTGTCTTGAAAATTTGAACGTCCACAAATCATTTGAGACGGTCGAAAACCGTCGTTAACTGCAGATAACAGACGGCCATTGACCATCTGGAATAAGAGACGGTCCATGACCGTCTTATATGCTGGAATTTGAGACGGTCATTGGCCGTCTCTTACTGGTAATTTGAGACTGTCAAGGACCGTCTCAATTAGAGACGGTCGTTGGCCGTCTTTTCCTGTAATTTAGGACTGTTAAAAAGAGTCTGGATTAGGGACGGTTCTTAGCTGTCTCTGTTTGAGACTGTCAAGGACCATTGACCGTCTTGTATTGGTAATCTGAGACTGTCATGGACCGTCTCAATTATAGACGGTCAACGGCCGTCTTTTACTGCTTTTGCAAGGTAGGGAAAAAGAACCTGCATTAGGGACGATCCTTAACAGTCCCTATTTGAGACTGTCAATGACCGTCTCTATTAGAGATGGTCCTTAGCCATCATATTGTGGTTATTTGAGACTGTCAACAACCGTCTACATTAGACTAATGCTCAACTCAAACATTAAAAATAAAAAAAAAATTTATGAATTTCGAAAAAAAAAAACGTTAAAAAGCTTATAAAAATAACTAACAATGTTTAAGAAAAAAATTTAGATTTTGAAATAAAAATTAAGAACTTTTAATAAAGTTGATAATTTTGAAAAAAAAATTTCGATAAGAAAATGATATTTTGAAAAAGAAAATTTTTAAAAATAAACAAAATTGTAAAAAAAATTGTCAAATTGTAAAAAAATATATTTTTTTAAAAAGAAAACTAGATTTTGTATTTTGAAAAGAAAATTTAAAAAGTTGTATAACAAAAGTGATATTTAAAAAATGATATTCTGAAAAAGAAAATTTTAAAAATTAAACAAAATTGTGAACAAATTGACAAATTGTAAAAAATATATATATTTTTAAAAAGAAAACTAGATTTTGTATTTTGAAAAGAAAAATTAAAAAGTTATATAACAAAAATGATATTTAAAAAATGATATTTTGAAAAAGAAAATTTAAAAAATTAAACAAAATTGTGAAAAATTGACAAATTGTAAAAAAATATATATTTTAAAAAAGAAAACTAGATTTTGTATTTTGACAAGAAAAATTAAAAAGTTATATAACAAAAGTGATATTGAAAAAATTATATTTTGAAAAAGAAAATTTAAAAAATTAAACAAAATTGTGAAAAAATTGACAAATTGTAAATTTTATATATATATATATATATATATATATATATATATATATATATATATATATATATATTAAAAAAAGAAAACTATATATTGTATTTTGAAAAGAAAACTTAAAAAGTTATATAACAAGATTTCGATAAAAAAATGATATTTTGAAAAAGAAAATTTAAAAAATTAAATGAAATTGTGAAAAAATTAACAAATTGTAAAAAAATATTTTTTTTAAAAAAGAAAACTAGATTTTGTATTTTGACAACAAAAATTAAAAAGTTATATAACAAAATAAGATTAAAAAAAAATGATATTTTGAAAAAAAAAATAAGAAATTAAACAAAATTGTGAAAAAATTGAAAAAATGTAAAAAAATATATTTTTTAAAAAAGAAAACTATATTTTGTATTTTGACAAGAAAAATTGAATAAAAAAAGGATCTATACCAAATTAAATGGATGTGGCCTACAATACACAAGGTGGGATTAAAAACATGTAAACGTGAAAAGAAAAAACAAAAAGAAGAAGAAGAAGAGTGTTAACTCGAGGTTAAAAAAATATATACACGTTTAAGAAAGAGGAGTGCAAATCAAAGTTCCTTAATACCTTGGTAAAAAAGAAAATGGTCTAAATTCAATGGTAATATCAGATGGTTGAGATTATCCAGTCATTGTGATATTAAAATAACTGTTCTACCCAACATAATAGATGTGCCCTTCAACATAAGTGCAGACCAAAGGAAATTGAAGCATATAGATGTTTAAAAAGAATAGTACAAGTCAATGTTCTTCAGGATAGTCAAAAAGAAAATGGTCCAAATTAATCCAACGGCAATTTCAGACAGTTAAGATCATTCAATCAATGTGACCTTTGGAGAGGTACAGGTATGTCAGGTGTTGCCAACATTAAGAATTGGTACCAAATGCATACATTAGTATAGGTCATTCTCATGTTATCATTTTTCGGCTATTAACTCGTCTCCAAAGCAATGAGATGTAAACTTGCACAGCTTAGATATAGTTTAAGCTGCTTGTTAATTAAAAAGGAATTGGAATATAGTTTAAGCCAAATGGAATCTAAAAAGAAAAAGAAAAAAAAAGAAGATGACTGACATCCATCAAATCATACCAAGTCCACCAATCAGATTTTGTATTTTGACAAGAAAAATTAAAAAGTTATAACAAAAGTGAGATTTAAAAAATGATATTTTGAAAAATAAATTTTAAAAAATTAAACAAATTTGTGAAAAAATTGACAAATTGTAAAAAAATATATATTTTTTAAAAAAAGAAAACTAAATTTTGTAAAAAAAAAAATGTTAAATTTATTTATAATAAAAATGATATTTAGTTAAAAGAGAAAAATATATATTTTTTGAAAAAAAAATGTTAAATTCATTTGTGAAAAATAAAATTACTAAATTATTAGGCACATCCACTAATTGAACCTTTAATCGTTTTTAGACAATCTAATCAGTTCAAATTGAAGAGTAAATAACTTCAGATGTTTAAATCAAATTTCACTGAAATTGTTGGTCAATCTTGTATGCCCAATATCTTTCTCATATATATTTAGCCTGATTGAGGCGAGTAACTAGTCAAATTGAGAATTAATTAGTAAAATAGAGTGAATGAACTAGACATGTGAAATGGGCCAAATATTCTGGTTAAAATTGTGACCCAACTTATAACTGACCTTGTGAGAACCTAAGAATTGATGTTAGTAAGTTTTGTGGGCCTCGTCATGATGTGTGTCGAACATCAACATCGTGGATTTGATGTGTCCCATTTATAGTTATGAGATATCTCAAAAATCATTGGTAAACAAAACTCGAGTGGGCCATACCATTTAAAACTATGTGAAGACATCCTTAAAAATATAAAAGCACTTGGTGGGGCCCACATGAGTTTTGGATGCGGTTGAAACTTGGTCTGACCCCTCATCCAAGTGGGACACACATAATGAGTGGGTTGGATATGTGAATCACATTTAGGCAGGCCCAATATATGATTATGAATGTTTTAAGGAAACCTTTGTCCACTACACTTAAGTGAATTACTCGTTACCTTTATCAAAGTAAACTCTGTGGGGTTCACCGTTATTTATTTATTTTATCCACTCCATTCATCCATGTTAACAGATAATTTGAGGTCTAAAGAACAAACAGGAAGCATATCCAAAGCTCAAGTGGACCACACCACAGGAAATAGTGTGATTGAACCTCTACCATTTAAAATTTCTTGGTGGCTATAGAAGTTTTGGATCAAGCTAATGTTTGTGTTTTCTATTCATTTATATATTTTTGATATTATGAACAACCTTTAACTGTTTTTGGACAATCTGATCAGTCCAAACATGAAAAGTAAATAACTTCAGATGTTTAAATCAAAATTCACTCAAATTGTTAATCAATCTTGTTTGCCCAATATCTTTCTCATACGAAATATATTCGAGGCGAGTAACCATTTTTGGATGTTGGTCGGTGCTCTATGGGTCCCACCATGATGTATGTGTTTCATCCATGCTGTATATCCATTTTTACAAATCATATTAGGGCAAAATACTAAAAATGAAAGGGATATAAATCTCAGGTGGACCACACCACATGAAAACAATAGTGATTGGATATCCACCATTAAAACCCTCCTAAGGCCCACTGTACCTTTTATTTGACATCCTATCTGTTGATTAGGTCATACAGGCCCAGATGAAGGGGAAAAAAAATATCAGATTGATCCATAACTTTATATGGCCCCCAAAAGGTTTTTAATGGTCGACGCTCATTCAACACTGTTTCTTATAATGTGGTCCAGTTGAGATTGGGATATACCTCATTTTTTGTCTCATATCATAAAATAAAATGAAAAATAGATGGATGACAAGGATGAAACATGCACATACATCATGGTGGGGCCCACAGAGCACAGACCATGTGATCCATGACCGCTCGTAAGAGAGACTCACTCTCTGTCCTCTCACACAGTCTCTCTCTCTCTCTCTCTCTCTCTCTCTCTCAGATGGATGACGTGGACATAATGGACCATACCACAGGAACACATTAGGAATAATGATTTCCACCATTGAAATCTTCCTATGGCCTACAATGATTTTTATTTGTCATCCAACCTGTTCAATAGATCACAAATACATGGATGAAGGGAAAACTAAAGTATCAACTTGATCCAAAACTTCGGTGGCCTTACAAATTATTTTAATGGTAGATGTTCAGTTTATACTATTTCCTATGATGTGGTCCACTTCAGATTTTTATAGGCTTCATTTTTGAACTTATGTAATAAAATTATATGTTAAAATGGATAGATGGAGTGGATAAAATAAATAAATTATGGTGGCCCCCATAGGATTTACTCTATACGCTTGAGAACGATTGACTACTCCCCTGACACTAACCAATGACTAGTGTTCAGTGCTCTATGGCTCCCACCACGATGTATGTGTTTCATCCATGCTGTCCATATATTTTTACAGATAATTTTACATTATGAGACCAAAAATGAGATATATGCAAATCTCAAGTGGACCACATTACAGGAAACGTGTTGAATGAGCGTCGACCATTAAAAATATGATCAATAGGCATAAAAGTTTTGGATCAAGCTTATTTTTGTTTTTTCCCTTCATCTGGTCCTGGATGACCAAATCAACAGATTTGATGTCAAATAAACAGTACAGTGGGCCTTAGGAGGATTTTAATGGTGGATATCCAATTACTATTGTCCTCATGTGGTGTGGACCACCTGAGATTTATTTCCCTTTAATTTTCGGCATAGAGCCTAATATGATTTGTAAAATTGGATGGACGGCATGGATGAAAATCATACATCATGGTGGGGCCCACAGAACACCGTCCAATCTCGCCCAAATTTGGGCGCGCGCTCAAAAGAGCCGCGCGCCCACATTCCCTCATCTCTCTCTGTCTCTGTCTCTCTCTCTCTCTCACCCTTGAGCGCGCGCCCACATTCCCTCATCTCTCTCTCTCTCTCTCTCTCTCTCTCTCTCTCACCCCTGCCCTCCCTCGGCGAGGGCTCTCTCTCTCTCTCTCTCTCTCTCTCTCTCTCTCTCTCTCCCTCGCCGCCCTCCCTTCCTCGCCGCCCTCTCTCACTCACGCGCATCCTCTCTCTCTCTCTCTCGGTCCGCTCTCCACCGCGCCCTCTCTCTCTCTCGGTCCGCTCTCCACCGCGCCCTCTCTCGGTGCTCTCTCTCTCGTACATCCACATAAGGTATCTCTCTCTCTCTCTCAATCTCAAGACCGATTGAAACTATTTGGTGATTTAGGGATTTGGGGATTTAGGGATTTGGGGATTGGGGATTTAGGGCCCGTTTGGCCGGGTGGATTAGAAGGGATTGAATGGTATTAGGGTGGATGGCATGGTGATGATGGTGTTGTCAGTGGATTGTCTTGAGATCCATGGGATTGCTATATCCAGTCTGTTTGGCACGCCCGGCCAATCCCGAGATTAAACCTTCCCATCCCTTCCAATCCCTGGAGCCAAACACGTCCCTGGCAAATTTGAACGGATTAGGGTGGATTGGATGGGATTTAAAGGTAATAATGATTTTGTCAGTGGATTGTCTTAAGACCCATGGGATTGGGATTAGATCATGACTCTGTTTGGCACGCCAGGCCAATCCCGAGATTTAACTTCTAATCCTTTCCAATACCATCCAATCCCTTCCAATCCGACCGGCCAAACGGGCCCTTAGGGATTTTGGGATATGGGGATTTAGGGATTTTGGGATTAAGGTGGGCCCTACTGAGTTTACTCAGTACAATAAGAGCATACTGAGTAACTCAGTATGCAATCCGATTTCGTATGCAGCACCACCATGATCTATGGCCCCACCATGATGTATATATTGTATCCATGCCATTCATCCATTTTTACAGATCATTTTAGGGCTTTATCCCAAAAATTAGAGCTGGTGCTTTTGATCAGTTGAAGCATAATGCAACTAAGGGCCTGTTTGGATGCCTGTAACTTTTCTAAAATGTAAGTAAGTTACAGGTGATGTAGTTACAGTTGGCATTTGGGGGAGGAAAGTCACCTGTTTGGGATGAGAGGATTTTAATACACCAAAAAAAAAAAAAATAGTTGCCAACAATTTTATGTGCATAGATGGTTCTCCTGCACAATAAGAAAAAGACTGGAGGATTTTTTGAATGTAAATTCTAAGGACCTGTTTGGGTTCTACTTTAAAATGAATTCATATCTTTTTAGTCGATCTCTAATTCATATCTTATAATTACATGAACTTGGATTACACTCTAAAATTCAGTTTATGTAATTCACATTTCGGATCTGACATTAATAGAGATGCAGAACTTGTACAAGCACTTCTGCAGAAATTTGTCTGATATGTGCTCATGCATAGTATCTTTGAGCTGACTGTTCCAAGATTGTATTCCTCCTGCCTGTTTTTGGCAATGCTGGGAGCAATACATTGAAATCATACATGACGAACAGGGTATAATATTTGCTGGAAATTCATTGAAGTAGAAGTGGCAGTGAGTTTCGCGACATTGTTTCAATGCAATCTGCAAAACACTGTAACAAGAAGCATACACAGATTTAGTGTACTAGGTCTTAACCAATCAGACATTTTGAGAACTATACAATGTTTGTTTTGTTATTCATCCCTTAAGAACGAAATAAAAATACATATAAAATCTTATTGGGTGCAAAGGAAATGAGGATTTGCAAATGATATTGATTTTCTGCTGTTGTATACTCGTTCCTTGCTCATTCTATTGCCTTGGTTAAGGAAATGAGTACAGATTTTGCTGATTGGTTTCACTTGTGTTAATATCTTGATTGATTTTGGTTAAAAAATGAACTGTGCTTCTCTTAATACGCTGTTTTTCTTGTTGGTTATTCATGTTTTCCCTGAAATGATTGGATTTTGTTGCAAGCAAGGAGATTTGAGCTGTTTTTTGTCCCCATGAAGAACTGCTGAATCAAACTGTAGAATCTTGAGTTAGCTCTTCTTCTTCTTCTTCTCTTTTTTCTAATCGGCAATGAAAATTTCATTTCTCAAAAAGAAAAAGAAAAAGGAGGTACCTATCCATTGAGGCAACTGATAGGACAGCAGAAATGGATCGAACATGACCAGTCATAGCATTGTTTACAATACAACCTTCCACCACAATATTGAAAAGAATGGGAAAGAGGATCTCATTTCCTCGAACCCCTGGAATTATCGAATGTTCAGTCAAATGTCTAAATGGACCTGAGATCTCTTTGCTTTTCAGAGGCATTGGGTAGATTTTGGTATAAAATAGTCACCAAACTCATCAGTGTACATGTTCATTTAATGTGGACTGGGCAATTTTTGACACCATCAATTGCTTTATCACTCTACCTGATGATTTGACCCACTTGATCACCAAACATCAGGCACCCCTGATGGTTTTCTCAGATGACCTAGACATGTGACTGTGCGTTGCCTTCGCAAAGCTCTGTAAATATAAGAAAAATTGCATGGCTATCTGCATTCTTACAAAGTGCTCTGTAAATACAAGAAAAAAAATTGCATGGTTGTCCTATTCAAGATGCTATTTTCTGGATACATACAAATGTGATGTAATCAGCAGTTGCAGGATTTTTCTTGACATCACAGTGTGACTTTTTCTTCCTTCATCAAACTGATCTGAATCCGATTGGTTCATGGAGATCCTGGTCAAGTGTCTTTATTTTCAAGTTCTTTAGCTTTGCTGTACATTCTGTCTGGAACACTGTTAGGACCTGAACAAAAAAGGCCCTTGTTTGCTTTAAATGAAATGTTTAACCCGGCCTGGATCCCAAGAAAAATAGCTGGAAAGTTATGGGGATCTTTGAGAGCTACTGTGCTTGCATGTTGTACATGTGAAGCTACAATTCTCTTGATCCTTTGATGTTTGATTTTTTAGGGATCCAAGTGTTGCGGTTGTGCATAGAGGTCTGTTTTTTTTTCATTATATAGCTTTGTATTGAGGGGTTAGTTAAGGCCATCCCCTATCTAGGTGTATCTATTTTGTTTCATGAAATATACACAACAGTGGCAGTGTGGTATTATTATTTATTATCATGACTCCCTTATAAAAATTGAATGTGATTTTTTTTTCGGTGCTGATGCCTCAAAAATTTTGAATCATAGGTATGAATTCAAAAGCAACCATGGAGAATGGGTCATCACAGTGAAACCCGATTTAGGTCCTGGAATATCTGAACGAGTTCCAAATTTGTACATTAGTTCCAAATTTGTTAATGCTGCCAGTACTGCTTGTCTTTTGGTCAGATAAAATATGTTTATGTCTACATAACACTGCTTGTTTCATTCTGTGATTTCCCTAACATTTTCACATAAAAAATCATTTGTGCTGTATCCACAGCAACATGGAGTCAGACCCTGTAAAAATTGCAGCAGAAGGTGTAGAATGGTTTAAGAAGGAAAATTGTAATCTGATAATTGTAGACACAAGTGGACACCACAAACAAGAAGTGGCTCTGTTTGAAGAAATGCACCAAGTGTGTGAAGCAACGGTATTCATTTTCTTATTTTAAAGGTTTATCACTCTTATTCATTTATGTTGGTTGCCAACATGCGATCTATATCACATTTAAGTTCCTTGATGTTGTAGAAACCAGATCTTGTTATATTCGTTATGGATAGCAGTATGATATGTTCGTGTGATGTCTGGACTTTCTCTATAGGTATTTCACACCCTTTTATCATACTTATCTGCAAAATGCACTTATCCACAATGCCTTCAAATTGATTTTGATATATTCTTTGGTGACATCAAGATCTTATATATATGGCTTTTATCATTTATGCAAAACACGCTTATATATAGTGTTTCCAAATTGATTTTGAAACCCAGCATTGTTTCAAGAAGAACCTTCATTTTGTTTCATGAATAGAGGATGGACAAGTGATGAGCTTTTTTGTTGTATTAGAAAGAAAATTTGTTAGGAGATGTCTGAGTGAGGCACATGGCATAATTGTGAGTCCATCTCTCCATATGTCACATTGGTTATATATGAAAAGATCATCAACTATCTATCCTGTTTCAATCTAGAAAAAAAAGAAGCAGTATTTGGTCTAGCTGGATGTATCTGACTAATAAATTGAACCTTATTGATAAATTGAAAAATTTTTATTTAGTAAATATTTTCTTGATTTTTTCTTATTCCTTATATTGTTTCCCAGTTATATTTGTGTTGGTTTCAGAGTACAGGTAGCAATAGAAAGTGTTGATCGATTGTGGCTTATAGACAAAGGGATGAGTAACCAACAATACGAATATGGGAGGCCTTCTCCAGGTATCCAGATGCTTTTAGATATAATTATGTTGTTTTTAAATGTATTAGCTTGAAATTGATGGAGTAGACCCGGATGTGCGTCGGAGCTATCCGGATGTTTAGCGGGGGTCCCTAGAAGGTGGGAACCGCTGTTATGACCATGATGAAGCTGTCCATTTTCTATGGACAGCATTGGAGTGGCTTGGCCATTTGGACAGGCCATGTTTATGTATTTAATACAAATTGATCGAGCAGACCCGGATGTGCGTCGGAGCTATCCGGATGTTGAGCGAGGATCCCTGGAAGGTGGGAACTGCTGTTATGACCATGATGAAGCTGTCCATTTCCTATGGACAGCATTGGAGTAGCCTGATCATTTGGACAGGCCATGTTTATGTATTAACTCGAAATTGATGGAGCAGACCTGGATGTGCGTCAGAGCTATCCGGAAGAGCGGGGTTCCCTGGAAAGAGGGAACCGCTATTATGACCATGATGAAGCTGTCCATTTTTTATGGACAGCATTGGAAGGGCCTGGCAATTTGTGTCGGGTGGCCGTGTTTATATCTGTATTTGCAGGGACGATACCCTTAACCTAAACCAAAACCTATGACCTAAAACCTTAACCTAAAACCTAAACCTCAACCTTAACCTAAACCTAAACCTAAACCTAAACCTTAACCTAGACCTATAACCTATAGCCTTAACCTAAACCTGTAACCTATAGCCTTAACCTAAACCTAAAACCTAAATGTATTCTCAAATCCCTAAACCTAAACCTACACCTAATTCTAATCTTAACTCCCTCACCTAAACCTAAACCTAAACTTGAAAACCAAAACCTAAACCCGATCCCGAACCCGAACCCGATTTCCTAAACCTAAACCTTAACCTATTCTCAATTCCCTAAACCAATTGCTTATAACCTAAACCGAAAGCTAAACTTATACCTTAACCTAAACCTATAACCTATAACCTAAATCAAAACCACGTTTCCCTAAACCTAAACCTAAACCTATAACCTATAACTTAAATCAAAACCAAAACCAAACCTAAACCTAAACCTAAACATATAACCTATAACCTAAACTTAAACCTAAAACCTAATGTATTCCCAAATCCCCAAACCTAAACCTACACCTAATCCTAATCTAAACTCCCTAACCTAAACCTAAACTTAAACTTGATAACCCAAACCTAAACCCGATCCTGAACCCAAACTCGATTTCCTAAACCTAAATCTTAACCTATTCTCAATTCCCTAAACCTATTGCTTATAACCTAAACCGAAACCAAAACCTAAACCTAAACCTAAACCTATAACCTATAGCCTAAACATAAACCTAAAACCTAAATGTATTCTCAAATCATTAAACCTAAATCTGAACCTGAACCTAAACCTTAACCTAGACCTATAACCTATAGCCTTAACCTAAACTTGTAACCTATAGCCTTAACCTAAACCTAAAACCTAAAAGTATTCTCAAATCCCTAAACCTAAACCTACACCTAATCCTAATATCAACTCCCTCACCTAAACCTAAACCTAAACTTGAAAACCAAAACCTAAACCCGATCCCGAACCCGAACCCGATTTCCTAAACCTAAACCTTAACCTATTCTCAATTCCCTAAACCAATTGCTTATAACCTAAACCGAAAGCTAAACTTATACCTTAACCTAAACATATAACCTATAACCTAAATCAAAACCACCTTTCCCTAAACCTAAACATAAACCCAAAACCTATAACTTAAATCAAAACCAAAACCAAACCTAAACCTAAACCTATAACCTATAACCTAAACCTAAACCTAAAACCTAATGTATTCCCAAATCCCCAAACTTAAACCTACACCTAATCCTAATCTAAACTCCCTAACCTAAACCTAAACCTAAACTTGATAACCTAAACCTAAACCCGATCCTGAACCCAAACCCGATTTCCTAAACCTAAACCTTAACCTATTCTCAATTCCCTAAACCGAAACCAAAACTTATACCTTAACCTAAACCTATAACCTATAACCTAAATATAAACCTAAAACCTAGATGTATTCTCAAATTCCTAAAACTAAACCTACACCTAATCCTAATCTCAACTCCCTAACCTAAACCCGATCCCGAACCCGAACCCGATTTCTTAAACCTAAACCTTAACCTATTCTCAATTCCCTAAACCAATTGCTTATAACCTAAACCGAAAGCTAAACTTATACCTTAACCTAAACCTATAACTTATAACCTAAACATAACCTAAAACCTAAATGTATTCTCAAATCCCTAAACCTAAACCTACACCTAATCCTAATATTGACTCCCTAACCTAAACCTAAACCTAAACTTGAAAACTCAAACCTAAACCCGATCCCGAACCCGAACCCGATTTCCTAAACCTAAACCTTAACCTATTTTCAATTCTCTAAACCTATAGCTTAAACCTAAACTTAAAACTTAACCTAAACCTTAACCTAAAGTTATAACCTATAGCATAAATCTAAACCTAAACCTAAACCTCTAACCTGTAACCTATAACCTAAACCTAAACCTAAAACCTAAATGTATTCTCAAATCCTTAAACCTAAACCCAAACCTTAACCTAAACCTATAACCTATAGCCTTAACCTAAACATGTAACCTATAACCTAAACCTAAACCTAAAACCTAAATGTATTCTCAAATCCCTAAACCTAAACCTAAACCTAAACTTGAAAACTCAAACCTAAAACCGATCCCAAACCCGAACCCGATTTCCTAAACCTAAACCTTAACCTATTCTCAATTCTCTAAACCTATAGCTTATAACCTAAACTTAAACCTAAACCTAAAACTTAACCTAAACCTTAACCTATAGCATAAACCTAAACCTCTAACCCGTAACCTATAACTTAAACCTAAACCTAAAACATAAATGTATTCTCAAATCTTTAAACCTAAACCCAGACCTTAACCTAAAACTTAACCTAAACCTATAACCTATAGCCTTAACCTAAACATGTAACCTATAACCTAAACCTAAACCTAAAACCTAAATGTATTCTCAAATCCCTAAACCTAAACCTATACCGAATCCTAATCTCAACTCCCTAACCTAAACCTAAACCTAAACTTGAAAACTCAAACCTAAACCCGATCCCGAACTCGAAACCGAACCCGATTTCCTAAACCTAAACCTTAACCTATTCTCAATTCCCTAAACCTATAGCTTATAACCTAAACTTAAACCTAAACATAAACTTTAACTTAAACCTTAACCTAAACCTATAACCTATAACCTAAATATAAACCTAAACCTAAACCTGTAACCTATAACCTAAACCTAAGCCTAAAACCTAAATGTATTCTCAAATCCTTAAACCTAAATCTAAACCTTAACCTAAACCTTAACCTAAACCTATAACCTATAGCCTTGACCTTAACCTATAACCTATAACCTAAACATAAACCTAAAACCTAAATG
Organism: Magnolia sinica; assembly: GCF_029962835.1. Classification (NCBI taxonomy): domain Eukaryota; kingdom Viridiplantae; phylum Streptophyta; class Magnoliopsida; order Magnoliales; family Magnoliaceae; genus Magnolia; species Magnolia sinica. The sequence continues at coordinate 12,340,412 of NC_080577.1, forward strand.
TATTCTCAAATCCCCAAACCTAAACCTGCACCTAATCCTAATCTCAACTCCCTAACCTAAACCTAAACCTAAACTTGAAAACTCAAATCTAAACCCGATTTCCTAAACCTAAACTTTAACTTATTCTCAATTCCCTAAACCTATAGCTTATAACATAAACTTAAACCTAAACCTATAACCTATAGCATAAACATACACCTAAACCTAAACATGTAACCTATAACCTAAACCTAAACCCAAAACCTAAATGTATTCTCAAATCCTTAAACCTAAATCTAAACCTTAACCTAAACCTATAACCTATAGCCTTAACCTAAACCTGTAACCTATAACCTAAATATAAATCTAAAATCTAAATGTATTCTCAAATCCCTAAACCTAAACCTACACCTAGTCCTAATCTCAACTCCCTAATCTAAACCTAAACCTAAACTTGAAAACCAAATCCTAAACCTGATCCCGAACCTGAACCTGATTTCCTAAACCTAAACCTTAACCTATTCTCAATTCCCTAAACCTATAGCTTATAACCTAAACTTAAACCTAAACATAAACCTTAACCTAAACCTATAACCTATAGCCTTAACCTAAACCTGTAACCTATAACCTAAATATAAACCTAAAACCTAAATGTATTCTCAAATCCCTAAACATAAACCTACACCTAATCCTAATCTCAACTCCCTAACCTAAACCTAAACCTAAACTTGAAAACTCAAACCTAAACCCGATCCCGAACCCCAACCCGATTTCCTAAACCTAAACCTTAACCTATTCTCAATTCCCTAAACCTATAGCTTAAAACCTAAACTTAAACCTAAACCTTAACCTAAACCTTAACCTAAACCTATAACCTATAGTATAAACCTAAACCTGTAACCTATAACCTAAACCAAAACCCAAAATCTAAATGTATTCTCAAATCCTTAGACCTAAATCTAAACCTTAACCTAAACCTATAACCTATAGCCTTAACCTAAACCTGTAACCTATAACCTAAATATAAATCTAAAATCTAAATGTATTCTCAAATCCCTAAACCTAAACCTACACCTAGTCCTAATCTCAACTCCCTAATCTAAACCTAAACCTAAACTTGAAAACCAAATCCTAAACCTGATCCCGAACCCGAACCTGATTTCCTAAACCTAAACCTTAACCTATTCTCAATTCCCTAAACCTATAGCTTATAACCTAAACTTAAACCTAAACATAAACCTTAACCTAAACCTATAACCTATAGCCTTAACCTAAACCTGTAACCTATAAGCTAAATATAAACCTAAAACCTAAATGTATTCTCAAATCCCTAAACTTAAACTTACACCTAATCCTAATCTCAACTCCCTAACCTAAACCTAAACCTAAACTTGAAAACTAAAACCTAAACCCGATCCCGAACCCGAACCCGATTTCCTAAACCTAAACCCTAACCTAAACCTATAACCTATAGCCTTAACATAAACCTAAACTTAAACTCGTAACCTATAACCTAAACCTAAACCTAAAACCTAAATGTATTCTCAAATCCTTAAACCTAAACCTAAACCTTAACCTAAACCTATAACCTATAGCCTTAACCTAAACATGTAACCTATAACCTAAACCTAAACCAAAAACCTAAATGTATTCTCAAATCCCTAGACCTAAATCTATACATAATCCTAATCTCAACTCCCTAACCTAAACCTAAACCTAAACTTGAAAATTCAAACCTAAACCTGATCCCGAACCCGAACCCGATTTCCTAAACCTAAACCTTAACCTATTCTCAATTCCCTAAACCCATTGCTTATAACCTAAACCGAAACCTAAACCTATACCTAAACATAAATCTATAACCTATAACCCAAACATAAACCTAAAACCTAAATGTATTCTCAAATCCCTAAACCTAAACCTACACCTAATCCTAATCTCAACTCCCTAACCTAAACCTAAACCTAAACTTAAAAACTCAAACCTAAACCTGATCCCGAACCCCAACCCGATTTCCTAAACCTAAACCTTAATGTATTCTCAAATCCCTAAACTTAAACCTACACCTAATCCTAATCTCAACTCCCTAACCTAAACCTAAACCTAAACTTGAAAACCAAAACCTAAACCCGATCCCGAACCCGAACCCGATTTCCTAAACCTAAACATTAACCTATTCTCAATTTCCTAAACCTAAACCTAAACCTAAACCTAAACATAAAACCTAAATGTATTCTCGAATCCTTAAACCTAAACCTACACCTAATCCTAATCTCAACTCCCTAACCTAAACCTAAACCTAAACTTGAAAACCCAAACTTAAACCCGATCTCGAACCCGAACCCGATTTCCTAAACCTAAAACTTAACCTATTCTCAATAATTCCCTAAACCTTTTATCTTGTAACCTAAACCTAAGCCTAAAGCTATACCTAAACCTATAACCTATAACTTAAACCTAAACCTAAAACCTATTGCTTATAAGCTAAACCTAAACCTAAACCTTAACCTAAACCTAAATGTATTCTCAAATCCCTAAACCTAAACCTACATCTAATCCTAATCTCAACTCCCTAATCCAAACCTCAACCCGATCCCGAACCCGAACCCAATTTCCTAAACCTAAACCTTAACCTATAACCTAACATAAATCTAAACCTATTAACTGCACTTATAACCTAAACCTATAACCTAAACATAAGCCTAAAACCTAAACCTAAACCTAAAATCAAAATGTATTTTTAAATCCTTGAACCTAAACCTACACCTAATCCTAATCTCAACTCTCTAACCTAAACTTAAACCTAAACTTGATAACCCAAACCTAAACCCGATCCCGAACTCGGACCCGATTTCCTAAACCTAAACCTTAACCTTAACCTATTCTCAATTCCCTAAAGCTATAACCTATATACTAAAACCTATAACTAAAACCTAAACCTTAACCTAAACCTATAATCTAAGCCTAAACCTTAACCTAAACCTAAACCAAAACCTATAACCTAAACCTTAACCTATAACCTATAACCTAAATTTATAACCTATGACCTAAAACCTAAACCTAAACCTAAACCTAAACCTAAACCTAAAACCTAACACCTAAACCTAAACCTATTTTAATGATCAGTTTTATTTTTAATAAGTGCTCATTTTTTTGGAAGGAGTTTATGCAATTCTTCATGATTCTGAATTATAATGTTTTGTTGGTTTAAATTTTTTTTTTCAGGTGAAAGACAAAAAGAAAATTGTTGCTGATTTTTTCTTTTTTAATTTATGATGTTAAACTTATATGTATTTATGTGTGGATGAATGTAATGTGGATAAGATTGCTTGTGTTTGGATGGATGTAGTTTATGTTTGGATGAATGTAGTTTATGTTGGATTTACGTAGTTTGGGTTTAGATGGATGTAGTTTATGTTTGGATGAATGTAGTTTATGCTGGATTTACGTAGTTTAGGTTTAGATGGATGTGAATGTGAATATGATGAAATATATTATATAGTGTATATATATATATATGATGATGTTAGGTGTATATCAGGAAGATTATGATGATGTAACGTGTATATTGACCCTCTTATAAGGGATCAGGTCCATGAGTCCTTTTAAGAGAGTCCATGCGTCCTTTTAAAGGACGATGTGAGCTCGTCCTTTGAAAGGCCCATAAGAGACGGACCATGGCAGTCCTTTTTAAAGGACGGTCTGTTGCCGTCCTTTGAAGGCCCATAAGAGACGGACCATGGCAGTCCTTTTTAAGGACGGCCTAAATCCTTTTAAAGGCGATGCATAAGAGACCGTCCTGAGCCATATATGAGACGGACCATGAGTCCTTCTTCAATAAAAAGACGGCTTTTCAACGTCCTTTAAGAAAGACAGTCAAAATTTGACGCTCGTTCAGGACCGTCCTTTTTGGTCATTTGAGCGGTATGACCGTCCTTTTGATTTTCGTATGAAATATGAAAAGACGGTTTTATACAAAGAATCGTTAATCAATGATGGCCCAAATTAACAGAGTTTCCACATGCCAACAGTTCACATGAGTGCAGCACAGTTATCAGTGATGGACAATGGACACAAAAGTCACTCCTAACAATCCAAGATCCAATTTACCTGCCATTGCATATTGTACGGAATTCATTTACCTTAATCAAATCACGCCATACCACAAAACAACCATGTTTATTACAAAAGAAATCGTTAATCAATGATGGCACCAAAAAACTTATGAAAGTTGCTCCAATGTCAAGTCATTACCTTATGAATTTACTTGTTCACGATTATCGCTGCTATGAAGACAAATGGATTCACATGTTAAAAGATGCCCACTGCTAAGTTATGCCATTGCAATTTATTGCACTTGCCGAAGGGTGTCAATGGTGGCAAAGATGAGGATCTATTTACATATATCTTGGTCACAAGTATTCACGAAGTCAAAGACCATGATTAACCTCCAGCAAAGACTCAACATCACCATGGGTTGTTTTGGACATCTTGACATAAAGAGTGGTCATCGCAATTCACTAATGGATACCAGAACTTTCTATTGACTTATTTTGACTGAAATTTGCATTTAAGCATCCAAGTCAACACCTTTCATATTATTTCATTTTTCTATCCCAAGTTTAATCCAAACAAATCTGGATCACATTAAACAGTTTCTTTGAAGGACATTGACAAGGCCTTCGAAATGCAAACATTGAAATCAAATGGTGCGTCAATGTGGCAAAGATTTGAGGATTGTCACATCCACTGCACAGAGACAGTAAAACCCAAATTGAGCAAAGATCATTATGCTTACAAACAATCGCGGGTCGCCAAGACAAAGATTCAAGAAAAAAAGTGAAAATGAGAACGAAAAAGAACATAGAAAAGAGGGGCTGCAATATTATAGAAATGCTGTTAGTACCATAATGAAAGTTATGAACTTGATCGGATGTCATTGGACATGAACGCAAGTTGGATTTTCAATGGGTTCCCAAATCAATGAGCAATATGCAATTAATGTTTGGAATTTGCGATGCATCCCAATTAACTAAAAATATAATCCGTACCATCTAATCTTGATCTGGAAGACATTACGAGTTATTTTAATGGAATTGGAAGGTGGATACAAATACATAAGTCATTGGTGTCCCAAATCACACATCCTGAAGAATGATTCCTTGAAGTACTCATCCCATTCGCAACTTAGAACATTTAAGCAGGCCCTAATATTTGGTCGCAAAATCCGATTGGTCGCGTTATCAGAACCCCACGAAATCCCCCATTATGGCCAAACAATACATATAAGATCAAGAATGAAGGCCATGAAAAAGAAAAACTATGATTTCAAGAAGTTTAAACAGACAAATTGGCCCTAAACGCTTTCATGGGACTGAACATGCTGGTTAGTACCATTACATGAAATCTCATGCCAATAAATTACGTCAACCACTCCCGTCAAGAGAAAACATGTGGATGAAACCCAATTGCCGTTTCAGGGAGAAAAGACAACAAACGCCCATTGCAGTTTGAGGAGCCAGTTTCAAGCAGGGATCCCAGAAGTTAGAGAGCTGGGATGAATACGAACCGCTCCCCTTTTCTATAGAATCTTATCAATTGGTATTAATGGATGGCGGTTGTTGGTGCGGTAATAATGAAGCTTTGCTGCGGTAATACTGTTGTAGGATGTGGATTGGCTGAACTGCTGCAAGGCTTGCTGGAGTTCCTTCAATGGCTGTTGCTTCCTCTTCATTGGCTGGAGCTTCATGGCTATAATGGTGGTTGGTGGGTTTGTGCGTTTCTCCCTCTTCCCCTCTTTTTAAAAATATGACCGTTGAGCCTGTAAGTGACTTACAGGGAAGTGACTTCCCACCCCCCTCGCCCTGCAGTTTTTTGGTAGATTTGCCTGTAAGTGATTTACAGGTTGTAAGTTACTTACAGGCGATTTTTCTCCCCCAAACACCACCTGTAAGTGACTTCCCTGTAAGTGACTTCCCACTTACCCAACTTACAGGCATCCAAACAGGCCCTTAATATTGATGGCTCGATCAGAGGAAACCCGGGAGTAGGTGGAGGTGGGGGTATATGCAGAGACCACCAGGGATCTCTGATCTTCGCCTTCCACAATTACTACAGGCTGGTCACGAATACAGTAGCTGAAGCTCAAGCAATGGTAGGTGGTCTGAAGATTTGTAAAAATTTGGGGTTTTCAAACATAGTGATTGAAACTGACTTCCAGGTAATCTTTGAAGCGGCATCTAACCCGCTTTCCCTGGGCAGCTGGAACATCTGGTATCCGATGGGCTACATCCACAATCTCACTGACCAGCTCAACCTTCGTTTCTCTCACACCCCCGTGAAGGCAATTCAGTAGGAGATGCCCTTGCCAAAGCTGCAAGTGGAGGAAAGCCCGACACATTTTTCCGCTCCTCTACCCTCCTCCCAGTCTTGGCAAGGGGCCCTTTAGTTTTGGATAACGCAGGAGTTGGCCTTCTTAGGCAGAGTTTCTATAAGAAAGGCGTGGGATGAATCTCTGCTCAGCCCCGAGCTGCCCCTGTTTCAGTCCCTATAGCATAGTCTCTTCCAGCTTCTTCGGCATCCATCACCCTGCAGGCTTTGTTGTCTCCGCGCTGCTATGCCAATTGATGCTCTCCTTTTTTCTGTCAGGATTACACGGAGGAGTTTTATCTGGGGTGTTTAATCTAGGCAGATAATCAGAGGCCGTGGGGAAAGGGCAGCCCAGCTGAGTTTTATTTTTATTTTATTTTTTTGTTTCAATGCAGCTTCTGGTTTTCTGTCTCAGATGGACCCTGCTTAGCCGTTCTGTTTGAAGCTAGCCCTGCGTGGGGTCTGCTTCAGAAGCCCATGATGATTCGGTGAAGTTGTGGATGTTTAGGCTGAGATTTTTCTGCTGTGGCTGGGAAGTTTTTAACTACTAGTGTGGCTGCTAGTTTGGGTCTTTGGATTTGAAGACAGCAACTTGCCTTTTCATATCACGATAAGGAGTCGTCTCTGCTATCTGCGTGGTGGCAGCTTGCAATCTCATCGAAGGGAGGAGGGGTTGTTGCAATTGTGTTGGTTTTTGCTAGTTTGGAATGGCCGATTGTTGCTCTTCAGGGTGGGAGCTGGCTTGTTGAAGCTGGTCTGGATTGTTTGGGTCGATCATGATGGAGGTTTCTTCGAGAAAAAAAAAAGGTAAAATGGACGTTGGCACATCCACGCTAATTCTACAACTTTGAAAGTATAGAGCATCTTTCACCCAAGCACCTTGGTTTAGAAATGGTCTCTTAAAACACGTTTGAAAGTTGTTAGGTTGTAATTAACCTCGCCCATCTCCGGCACAACAAGTGGACCAGTTAAAACCCACCACGTTGGGTCACCAAGGACGTCTGTCGGGGAGGGGTCAACATGCAATCCCCATATGAAGAGGTACAATAGGTAGATGATTTACATATAATACTTTATTTTCTTCCTTCCTTACCAAAGTTAATGCTTCTTTTTAACGCTTCTTCACTTAATTTGAAACAAAATGATCAATCGAAGACTGTCGAAGTTGCTATATCGTATTCATTAACAAACTTCGTGAACCATGCAAGCACAGAGAGAGAGAGAGAGAGAGAGAGAGAGAGAGAGAGAGCATGCTAAAATCCACGAGAATCGAAAGAAAACAGAAGACAATAAAAACAAATATGATGCACTTCCATTTTTTTCAAACATTTACTTGAGTAAAGAACTATATCTGGATACACCACAAATTAATGAGGGAGTTTACTCTAAGAGGGCATGCTCTAGTTTTTCATTGCAAACTGCGATTGGAGATAATCAATTACTTTCTTATCAACTTGGAATGCCTTGGCAAGAACATCATCCGAGATGGGCGGATTTGATCCAAACACAGCATTCGCAATGGTGATGGTTCCAGGGTTCTGGCTGCTCAGTCCTGCAATGGCAATGGCATTGGTTTTGCCTATGTTGAACTGGAAGTGAATGAGGCCTACTGGGAAGACAAACACATCGCCCTTCTGAAGGATCTTTGTTATGAGGCGATTGTCAGTGTTGGAAGTGACGAATCCGATGTATAGGGTGCCCTCCAATACTGTTAGGATCTCTGTGGCCCGCGGGTGCGTGTGGGGTGGATTGAGACCATAGGGTGCATAATCTATCCGAACTAGGGAGACGCCGAGGGTGTTGAGTCCTGGTATCTGGGCTACATTCACTTGGGTCACATTGGACCCGACCTTGTTATCTGTGTTGCCTGGTTTGTCCAGTCCCATGAAGAAGAAATCATCAGCTCGAACTTCCTTTGGGTCCTTGCACACAAATCCATTCACCAACACTGCCATCATATAATACAAAAGAGATTGTGAGCAGTATATTCTTTCAAGACCTATTAAACCAACATAAAAGTGGTGTGTGCCACCCATCACATGAATCCTTTTACGTGGATTGCATTTCTATGAAACATTTGCAGCATTGATGCAATTACTTGACATGGAGTGAACATACCTTCCTCGTTTTTCACAGCGACGCAGAAATCCTGTAAAGGGCTGGGCTCAAATGCAGAGACCAACGAGAAACTGAATGCAAGGAATGCTAGGAGAAGAAAGCCAGTAGTCATCTTGAAAATATCTGGTAGTGTGTATGTATGTATGCTAGGAAAACCTAAATCTTATAATTACGAGTGTTTTTTGGCTGTGGGTTTTGTAAGAAGATTAAGCTAGTATTTATAGAGTTAAGGAAATGTTAATCACTGAAATGGTCTTATTACGTTAGAAACAATAAAGGTTTATTTATTATTATTATTTCAAATCCAAGACTTATTCCTGGTCTCTGTACAAGAAGGAATTAGTTGACTAAGTTGCTTGTAAAAGATATAGTCATTTGTTTACTAAGTCTAGATTTCATATATGCTAACCACTCCGATTCGACTACGAGACATGCAAAGTAAATGAGAAGAGATATGCTAAGCTCAGTCGTCCTGTGATATCTCATGCTATGGTCGTGAATGGGTCCCGGTATGATGTCTGCCATCGTATGAACAACGTGAGGTTGGGTCAAGTGCAAGCTGCAGTGGACCACCATGATAAAAGGTGGGCCCACCTGGATCTCAGCTCATTCTGGGGGAACTAAAATATTGCTCAATTTGTAATTTTGTATCACCAAAAGTAGAAAATAAGGATGATGCATGAAAAAAACAAAGGGTATTAATATCCTTTATAACTTTGTTTTTTGGCCGAACGGCAGATAAGAGGACTTTGCAGGCCTCGTTATTAGAAAAACATTGATTCTCTTGCACATGAGCACAGAAATAGTACTCTTACAAGTGGCATACGAGTATGTTAAATGTACAGTCAAGATCATGTCCCAAATATATGTGGGTCATGCTAAAATCAATCCACTCAACATGGACGTAGAGGGATTATCCATGACATCTAATGGCTTTTCAAAACAGCAGATAGTCGGACAGCCCAAATTCAACTAACAAATATCCATTAGTCTATGATCGAATGATTCCACCTTCCCTTTTTTAAAAAAAGTTAAAAAATGCCAAAAACATCGCAAGCAACTAACCTGTAGAACTGAAAATTTTTGTAATCACAGTTGCTGATGAATCAGGAATCATTCGACCAGTATAGGTTGAACTCACTCGCAACCAAAAATGAATCACACAACTCCCTCTTCTAACAGAAATTTGTAAGTAATAATATATTTTTTATAAATTAAATAATAGAATTCATTCTCATTACAAAGGAGTTCTTATATATTTAAACTAATTCCAAAAACATCTCATAAACACATTAATAACAACCAAGAGTTTCCAGTGCATTAAACATTTTTCTTACCCAAAAACACAAGCTTCAAAATCATGCAAAATACCTTTTCAAGAAATGTTTCAATTTCAAATTCTTCCTTATTTTATGCATGTTATGGGATCTCAAAGCCATGCATTATGAATGCATCTGGGCTAGAAATAATAGACTAGATTTCTTGGCTTAGGCCTGATTCATGGGCTAGGCTTTTCTCTTGAATCGAGCTAATGAATGTGCATAGTAACTGTTGCTTTTGTCAATTGAATTTCTGTTGAAATATTGTACATTTTCTGGGCGTGCATGCATGGAGCATAACTCACTCTCAATCAAGGTCTTTTCTAAGCCCATGCACACAGGCGTCTACAAGCCAGTTAATACACTAGCTGCCTCATATGCCAGTGTAGCAGAGAGGTGAAATTTCTAATTAACCTACTCATCAGGTGGACCTCACTGTGTAAATGCTACCCTTCAACGATAAGGGTGGTGCATCAAGAAGGGACCCATATGCAACGCTTGTAAGATAAGCCTATTGTACAAACCTTGCTGAGGAGTGTCAGGGAGTGGATTAGGTGCGGCCCACGTTGATGTGTATTGTATATCCACGCCATCCATCCGTTTTCAAAGCAATTTAGGGCACAATCCAAAAAATGAAGCAGATCCAAATCTTAGGTGGACCACGCTGCAGGAAACAATGGGAATTGACCATTAAAATGAGCTAGCAAAACGGATGAACGGCATGGATATACAATACATACATTAAGGTGGGCCCCAGGGTCAGGGCCTAACTGTGTTGGGTGAGTCTGGGGCTGCACGTAATCTGGCCCCACTGCATCGGAACTGGGTACTTCTAAAATACGCTTATATATCATGCGCGTGGTCTAATCCAGCACCCTTTGTTTCATCATATGAATGCGCATGGTCTGCATTTCGACAGGCCTATTTTCGGGCCATCCATGAACCCTGCGAGGAGGTTGGCCCCCATGGATCATAGCCGACCGTTATGAGGGCACATGGGTCTACATTGTGGAGCCCATCTGTGGGATGGTGTTGGGTGGGCGGGCTTATAACCTTATCCTCGTCACCAACAAGCCCTTGCGTAAGATCACCAAGAGAGAATTAAAATAATAATGGCTCCAACTGAATAGAAAATAGATATTGATAGGGAGTCTATCCAAGAGATACAATAGGTAGATGATTTACATATAATATTACTTTATTTTCTTCCTTCCACTAAACCAAAATTACTGTTAAGGAACGGCTATAGTTTTGGTTCAGAAACGGTTTTAAGCCCTTTCTAATACAGAAACGGTTTCGAACCGTAACTGAGTGCAGAGATAGAGAACTTTTCTAAACGCTTGAATTAAGATCAGGCGCACCATGATGTTTACGAGAGATCCACGCCGTGCATCTGTTTTGAGAGATCATTTTAGAGCATTAGGCTAAGATTGAGTTGGATCGAAAATTCAAGTGGGCCTCACGGAAGGAAATGTGGGGATTGAGTGACCACTGTTTGAAACATTCGTACGGCCACCAAGGTGATTAGTCAGGAACAAAAAAAAAAAAAAAGAAACCCTACGGACCTCTCTCTCTCTCTCTCTCTCTCTCTCTCTCTCACGAACCGTCTCCTCTCCAAAACCTCCCCTCACGAATCGTCAAATATTTCCTTCAGCGCCTCCTCTCTGCATCCCGCTTGCAGAAGAAACCCTAGAAATCTAGGTCTTACCACTATTCCCTTCTATATGCACTGGATTCAGGGCATTCTCTTCCTCCAATCAAATAGACCAAAGCCTTAGAATCAATCCTTCTAGAAATCAGCAACGCAAAACTAGAGAAAATCACGAGCACTAATGAGATCATCCTGTGCATTATGAAGTCGATATGGTATCGTGGCGCGCTCGGAGAATCCAAGCTTGGGCATTGGTTGCTGCCGAACTTTGAAACCATGTGAACGGTACATCACCTATAGAATGTTCAGTTTCAATGTCTTTTATTATTATTATTATTATATATGAATGAATTAATAAATATGTATGCAAGGTGTGAGGATTTGGCACAAGCCCATAAGCTATTCGACAATATGCCTGACAGGAACATTGTCTCTTGGACTGCATTTTTTAAAAAAATATTTCTATGGTGTGGGCCATGTGATGGTTGGATAGGCTTGATTTTCTTACGTGGCTCACAGCTGGCCATTGTTTTCTACAATATGCAGGGGGGTGGTAGCATGGCATGCAACCCATTCAACTATGACGTGGGCAGAGTGCACTCTAGATGCTTGTAAAAATGCCATAGTGAATGGGGAGGTGGAAAAGAATACAGAATGTAGTCCAAATAGAAATGAGACAGTCTCAAGATTGACATTCCTAGAATCCTGAAAAAGAAGTCTCTGATTGCTGCTATGGAAGCTGCAGATGTGAAGAACAAGTGGGAGAACAGCTGATGGGGCCGAAAGCTGATCGTGCAGAAGAGGAGCTTCTCTCAATGACTTCGATAGGTTCAAGGTTATGCTGAGTTGGTGCAATCAGGCAAGAACTCGCTAAGCTGAAAAAACGGGCTGTAGCTTAAATAAAATCTCTCAAGACTCCCTTGATTTTTGTTACAGATCTGTCGTAGTTGTAATTTTGGTACTGTTATTTCCATTAAGTTTTGTTTTAAGTGCGATTAGGTTTCACCTTTTTCTGTCCGACGGTATTTGAAGTAATCTTTGAGAGACTTGCATTTAAAGGTCAAGTGCAATGCACTGTGTTGATTTTTAAAAAAAAAAAAGGAAGAAGAAGAAATGAGACAGTAGCAGATACTGTTCTTAATTCCTTTCCCAAGCTAACGCTTATTTTTAATGCTTCTTCACTTAATTTGAAGTGAAATGATCAATTGAAGACTGTCGAAGTTGCTATATTATATTCATTACATCTTAACTAAATTTGTGAACCATTCAAGGAGAGAGAGAGAGAGAGAGAGAGAGAGAGATTACATAACGTACTAAAATCCACGAGAAACCATTAAACAGAAAGAGAGAGAGAGAGAGAGAGAGAGAGAGAGAGAGAGAGAGAGAGAGAGAGATTACATAACGTACTAAAATCCACGAGAAACCATTAAACAGAAACAAAACAAAAGACATTAAAACAAATACGATGCACTTCCATTTTATTCAAACATTGACGTAAGTAAAGAACTATATCTGGATACACCACATATTAATGATGGAGTTTACTGTAAGGGGGCATGCTCTAGTTTTTCATTGCAAACTGTGATTGGAGATAATCAACTATTTTCTTGTCAACTTGGAATGCCTTGGCAAGAACATCATCTGAGATGGGCGGATTCGATCCAAACACAGCTTTTGCAATGGTGATGGTTCCTGGGTTCTGGCTGCCAAATCCTGCAATGGCTATGGCATTGGTGTCGCCGATGTTAAACTGGAAGTGAATGAGGCCTTCTGGGAAGACAAACACATCGCCTTTATGAAGGGTCTTTGTTATGAAGCGATTTTCAGTGTTAGAAGTGACGAATCCGACGTAGAGGGTGCCCTCCAATACTGTTAGGATCTCTGTGGCCCGCGGGTGTGTGTGGGGTGGATTGAGACCATAGGGTGCAAAATCTATCCGAGCCAGGGATACGCCGAGGGTGTTGAGTCCAGGTATCTGGGCTACATTCGCTGGGGTCACAACAGACCCAACCTTATTATCCGTGTTGCCTGGTTTGTCCAGTCCCATGAAGAAGAAATCATCAGCTTGAACTTCCTTTGGGTCCTTGCACACAAATCCATTCACCAACACTGCCATCATATAATACAAAAAAAGAGATTGTAAGCAGTATATTCTTTCAAGACCTATTAAACCAACATAAAGGCGACCCATCACATGAATCCTTTCAAGTGGATTACATTTCTATGAAACATTTGCAGCATTGATGCAATTACTTGACATGGAGTGAACATACCTTCGCTGTTGTTCAAAGCAACGCAGAAATCCTGTAAAGGGCTGGGGTCGGATGCAGCGGCAAATGAGAAACTGAATGCAAGGAATGTTAGGAGAAGGAAGCCAGTGGTCATCTTGAAAATATCTGGGAATGTTTATGTATGTAAGCTAGGAAACCCTGAATCTTATAATGAGTGTTTTTTGGCTGTGGGTTTTGTAAGAAGATTTAGTATTTATAGAGTTAAGGAAATGTTAATTACTGAAATGGTTTTATTACTTTAGAAGCAATGAATGTTTATTTATTGTTATTTTTTCAAATCCAAGACTTGTTCCTGGTGACTCTGTATAAGAAGGAATTGGTTGAGTCAGTTGCTTCTAGAAAATATAGTCATTTGCTTGCCAAGTCTGGATTTCATATATACTAACCACTCCGACTCGAATACGAGAGGGATGTAAAATAAGTGAGAAGAAATATGCTAAGGTCTGTCGTGCTGTGACGTCTCATCATATGGTCGAGAATGGGTCCGGATTTTGCTTCAGAGTGGATTAGGCGGTACCTGGGTAACATGTTAATGGGTGATACCCTGACCGTATGGGGCTACATTGATGAATTTGTTGCATATCCATGTTGTCCATCTGTTTTTTCATCACATTTTAAGACCTGATCCTACAATTTAAGTAGATTCAAATTTCAGGTGGACCACACTACAGGAAACTATGGTGATTGACCATTAAAACTTATTGGGGCCATATAAGTTTTGGATGAAGCTGATCTTTGTAATTTGCTCTTCACCAAGGTCTGTTTGACCATATCAACAGGTTGGATGACAAATAAACAAAACGGTTGTCCCGGTGCGCCATAGGTAGTTTTCATGGTGGGCATTCAATCACCACTGTTTCTTGTGTTGGGGTCCACCAGAGATTTGGACCTGATTAAGTTTTAGGAAAACATCCTAAAATGATCTAGAAAAATGATGGACGGCATGGATATACAACACATTCATGAAGGTGGGCTCCACAGTCAGGGTAACATCCACTAACGCGTTACCAGTAACACCTAATCCGCTCACGATGGCCTCTCTACTAATCATCGTTCATGAGATATCCCTTATTGCATGACTGGAAGTATTCAATCGAAGATAAGAAAACTCACCAAAGCACTAAAGCGCGGTAAAGGCAATGGTGGGCCCATCTACTTGGTTACAGTATAGTATGTGATGCTCTGCATATAATAAATCGTCCGATGTATATGAACTGTCCACCTAAAGTCGTGTAGGCCATGGATGAGAAATGGACCATCAATGTGGATGGCCCATGGCTCAACAAGCACACCAATCAGACAATCCTACCCGTTGCTTTCCGGCACTTCCCTAAACCTGACATGGTCTGATCCCGCCCTATGTGACTCACCATCATTAAAATGTTATTTGTATATGAGATTTTGTATTGTCAATATTTCAAGTCGTAGCTTAAATATTGGCTCAGATGTTGGGTTCGACCCTTGCTAGCAGAACGGCTCACTTATTATTTGATTGAAGATAGAAGCATTTTCCAGGAACGATTCCAGCAGGATCAAACTTTCTATTAGATAAAATTTTCAAAACGATGGTAAGCTCGCATTCACGGGACGAGGTCAGGTGTTGTGTTTCCCGGACTGTGGGCCCATCTTGATATATGTGTTGTATATCCACACTATGTATCAGCTTTTACAGCTCATTTTAAGTAATGCTCCTGTTTCCCTGACTGTGAGATGAACGGGGCATGCCTTAGGATTGGAGCCTTCTATGAATTCTTCTTTCTCATCTCGTTTTTCCAATTCAATGCAAGCTTTTTTCAGGTATTAGGCTAGGGTCGGGCCTATACAAGCATTTTGGATCGGGCTCAGGCCAAACCATTTTGGCCCGTTATGGGCCAGGCCGGGTTTTAAGTATAATTACGTTCAACAATATGCATTGATAAGGGACCCATTAGCAATCTTTGTAAAATAAGTTTATTGTAATAAAATAATAATAATAATAATAAATCTTAATGTGCAAATCATGCGGAGGAGGATACCACATCAGAGCTGCGTACCTCTAAAAAAAAGTATCATGCGCATGTTCTAGGCCAACACCTTTTGTCTTTTCATACCAATTCGTATTATCAGCTCAAGTTAATACACACACACACACACACACACGGAAACGCTCACCTGCGAACTAGTTCGTACGTACTATGTACGAACTTTTTTTGAGAACCCATCATACGTGATGTGGATCCAAAATCTGAACCGTTCATGTGAAGCAGCACCTCCTGAAACCCCCCAGGCCCAAGTTTTACTTTGATTTAAGACTTTGATGGGCCATGAGAAATGAAAACAGTTTCCTCCCTTGATTTGCATTTCTCTTTTCTATGGCCCACCAGAATATTAGATCGGGGTGAAAATTTGTCTTTTTGGGTTTTATGTGATTCCGCATCACATGGACCGTTCAGATTAGACACCCATGGCATGTGTGCAAAGTTGCTCACGTGCGTAGGTGCGCAGGGGAGCATGACATATATATATATATATATATGGTCTGTCCGCCATTTTGACAGGCCTATTTCCAGGGCATCCATGAACCATGTGAGGAATTGGGCCCAGTGATCATTTGGGCCTGTATTGTGGGGTCCATCTGTGGAACGGTGTTGGGTGCGTGGGTTTATAACCTCATCCGCTTTACCAACAAGCCCTTGAGTGAGATTACCAAGAGCTCTTCTTTGTTGAAATTCTTTTAAGTTCAAGGAGAAATGGCTCCAACTGAACAGGAAATAGATATTGACAGGGAAACCATCTAATAGACCCTTATTTTTCATGACACATCCCCCTTCCCTCTCTCTCTCCGTCGAAAAACTAGTGGGGCTCACTATGTTGTTTGTGACAAATCTACCCCGTCCACAGTTTTGCCATTATATCTCTCTCTTTCCAATTTCTTAAACCCCACCGTTGAAAAAAATCATGGAGCCCACCATGATGTTTTTGAGAAATCCATTCCGTCTACCAGTTTTGCCAGATCTTTTTAGTGCAGTGCCTAAACCAAAAAATGAGCTAGATCCAAAAATCAAGTGGGCCACACAGCAGGACAGCAGATATTGAATGCCCATAGTTGAAACAATCATGGGACCAACATTTTGTTTTTGAGAATCCACCACATCCATCAGTTTTACAATCATTTTAAGGCATGAACCAAAAAATAAGCAGATCCAAAGCTCAAGTGGGCCACATGGCAGGAAACAAAAGCCTACCGTTGAAACTCTCCTCTATTATCTGATTTCAGGGACCAGACAACTCACGGCCCACCTTGATGTTTGTGACAAATCCATCCTGTCCACCAATTTTGATATATCATTTCGAAGGTGAGCCAAAAATTGAAGCAAATCCAAAACTCAAGTAGGTCACATGCTAGGAAACAGGGGTTATTGAATGCCTACCATTAACACACTCGTGGGTCACAAAAGTTTTGGATCAGGTTACTATTTTATTGTTTTCAGTTCATCCCAGAGGGAAGACCTCATGAACAGTTTGGATAAACATTACGGTGGACCCTTGGAAGGTTTCAACGGTAAGATCAATCCCCTCCCCGCTTTTACTGCCGTGTTGCCCAATTGAGCTTTGTATCTGCCTCATTTTTTATTTTTTTTATTTTGGCTCACCACCTAAATTGATATGGCAAAACTGATGGACGAGGTGGATTCGAAACAAACGTCATGAGGGTGGCCCAACCTAGCTTCCACAGTAGAATGAAAAGACCCACAAATGGACATTAGTGATCCAAAGGGCATCCCTTAGACACAATCATGTAGATAAGTGAGTTTTAAGAAACGATAAATTACAAACCGTAAACAAAGCAAGGAAAACAGAAGAAAATGCACGTCTAACTACCCATTTGGAAGTCCCCAGAAATTTCAACTGTTTGTGCAGTTTCAACAGAACTAAACCCACTTGCGTTTGGGCTAAGTGGGAAACCGGAACCACACCCAGTCCATTGCAAATCATGGAGCATCCAAACAATCTCCTAACATAAAACGAGGTATTGGTGCTTTTTTATTTTTTAAACCTCTCAAGGCATGGATCAATTTCTGCTCATATCAAATGAGATCAGGTATAGGTTTTCTTGTTGAGGACTCTGCCTCTTCTTCCTTACTCTGGAGAGACACCCATGAATCCATCCGTGGCCCTTCCATTGAAATGCTATGAATTTGGCTGTCCTGAGAGAGCGCCTCAAAGGACTTAAACCTCCAACCGTCGCTCAATGAAGCAGGCTTCATGGTCGGGGCTTGGATGACAATCTGTCCCTCAAGTATGCTAACCACAGAAGACATGATGGGCCTGAGAGAAGGAGATGGGTTGGTGCAAAGAAGAGCCAAGTTCAACATCCCCAATGCCTCTTCTTTTGAGTAGTCTGATCTCAGGACTGGATCAACGAGTTCCAAGAGGCTTCCCTTCTCAAAGAGTACATAGGCCTGCAATTTCCACACAGGATAACATTACTATCATTTGATGATTATTTTCGTTTTAGTTAAGCAGAAACCACGTAGACGTTGCAGAGACGCAATTCGGTATGTTTCACATGTTCCTGTATTTCTCTTTCTTTTACTTAAGCATTTGCTGGTAAATATATAGACATTTTACAAGGTATTTCGGTCATTCATTTAACTAACTTGTGTATGACTATTGGGCTAACCATGCCCAACCTACAAAATGCTTCATGTGATTGAAATCTCTAGGATGTTGCAATTTCCGAACATTATCTAAGGACCCACCTGACAAGTTTCCGATGCCAGATGTCTTCAATCTGACTGAGATCAAGGATCGGTCGATGCCATCAACATCACTTGATGCCATCAAGAAAATCCGGAAAAATCTCTGCTAGACAGTTTTGGAGTTACTACTCAATGCCGGTCAAACCTTTATTTGCTTTTCTTTACTATTTTTTTAGGATATTTTCATGGGAAACCTTAGATTGAGCTAGTGACCTTGAAATTACTGCATCTTAACTAGTAGAACTGTAAGAATTTTATAATGTGGGTTTTATTGATCAACGGTCTGGATTCCCCTTAGGGTTGGATAGTGTGATAGGGAATACCAGTGGACCTCACTCAATTGTGATACATCTAAAATTGTGTAAGGAGTGGTTTGGTTTGCTACAACTCTATCACACACAGCGTTTAAATTGGACTAGGATTACCAAATTCGTATGAAGCCTTAGGGAGAGGAGTTCTGATGGTTCCAAATTCCTCAAGCCTCTGAACTATATAAACAGTGCTGGCTCCCCAAGCCTAGCATACAACAAAAGCTTCTATTCCCAATCAGGTACTCATTTATTCAAGTTATTTGATCTCCATATTTGATGTAGAGCAGGTCGTGGACAGTTTCATGGCCAAGATGGATCAGAAAAGGCCCGGTTGACGACAGAAGTGATCCGGACCATGGCCAAGATGGATCAGAAGAGGCCAGGTCGACGACTTAAAATATATGATTTTGGGGTAGAACGAGCTACTTTAGCCAACCAACCCTGCTACGCCAGGTTACGCAGCCCGGAATTGCGAAAAACCCCTTGATCGACGGTCGTTTCCCTGTTTTAATTTCGTTTTTACTATAAATAGTAAGTTTTAGTTTGATTATAACTCTTCAACCATTGGACTTTAGGAGTTGCACCCAACGTGAAAAGAGCTTAGAATAATTAGGAGAACGGTTTGGTGAAGCCAAATAGGACACTATTTTTGGCCGAAAACCTTGCGCACTAGTAGACATCACGACCGTCTACAAATAGTAAGTTTACTATTTATAGTAAGTCGCGGATTCTACGAGTTTTAGTTGTAGTTTGATTCTGATTTCTTTTCCATTGCTTGGTACCCCTATTTAAAGGGATTTGAACTCGTTTTTATGAATCAATTAATCAATTTCGAATTTATTAGAATTTATTTCTATTTTCTGCTTTCTTTTCTCGTGGATTCGAGAAGTCTCTGTGAGGAGTCCAGAGAAGCTCCGTGGATTCGGAGTAGTTATCCTCATCACGTTCATCCCTGCGTCAATTGATATCAAAGCGAGGATTCTCCTCGGGCCGATGGCAAACAATGAAGGTATGAATCAAAATCCTGTAGACGATGATTCGGGGATTCGTTATCTTTCGAAAAGAATGGAAGCTTTCCACCGGCAGAGTCAGTTGACCATGCAAGGGCTGCAGACAACTCTCGACCGTCTTGCGGATGCGCTACTTCTGCCCCGAGCCCTAGGCGGTGCTCCACCACCTTTGGTTGCTCCGCCACCCATGATGGCTCCACCACCCATGGTTGCTATACGATGCAATCCCAATTTTCGTAGAGCACTACCAGTGGCAAACCGTAGGACTACACCAGATGATTCAAGTTCTAGCGATGAGGACCTTAATAAAGGTTTTGCTCGATGACCAATCCATGGAAGTGATCATTTAGATCGTGCTGAAAGAGACTATTGAGGTAAGGCTAAACTTCCTAGTTTTAACGGTTTATTACGTATAGAATATTTTCTTGATTGGCTAGCCGAAGTAGAGAGATATTTTGATTATATGGACGTGCCAGATCATAAAATGGTAAAATTGGTAGCGTTTAAATTAAAATCTGGTGCTTCTGCATGGTGGGAATAATTACAACTCTTACGAACCCTCCAGAATAAAGCGCCCATCTCATCATGGCCACGGATGAGACGTCTTCTTCGATCACGATTTCTCCTCAATGATTATGAGCAGCTATTATTCCAGCAATATCAAAATTGTCGACAAGCAAATCAAACCGTCACAGATTACACTAAAGAATTCCAACGGTTGGCTACATGAAACGATCTGTCAGAATCTGAGTCACAGAAGGTGGCACGATTTATAGGTGAGTTGTGACCGA
This sequence comes from Magnolia sinica, assembly GCF_029962835.1. Lineage (NCBI taxonomy): Eukaryota > Viridiplantae > Streptophyta > Magnoliopsida > Magnoliales > Magnoliaceae > Magnolia > Magnolia sinica. The sequence goes on from NC_080577.1 coordinate 12,360,993, forward strand.
CAATTCAGGACCGAGTTTAGATGTACCCAGTCGGGACTGTGGATGAAGCAGTTTAATTAGAGGGTAGGGCAGAAGCAAAACTTGTAAGATCTCCTGCTTGTTCATATCCTTCAACTCGACCCCCCATGACGGGTCCCATGCAAGATCTAGTGCTGGCATGAGGAAAAGATCCAATAGAAGAATGTCCTCAACCTCCTAAAACTGCAAACCGTGATACGGGGAGCGGCTTATCCAGACCTCAACGTGTAGCACCCACAATAGCGAGTCCAAGTAGGATTTCAAATCCTTATGCTTGGCTAAAGTCGAACAATTGTTACCGTTATGGCCAACCAGGCCACTTATCAAACACTTGTCCTCAACGTCCCGCAGTACACTTAATTATAAACGAAGGGGGCACTGAAAATGAGGTCGCAGAAGAAGACCATGACTTTGATGAATATGAACAAACCACTGAAGAAATAGTAGGTGGCGATGAAGTGATGGGCGAGGATCGTGGTGAATTTCTAGTTGTGAGTCGATTACTGTATGCCCCACGAAAGGAATTACATCCACAGCGACACAATATACTTCGTACTCGGTGTACTGTCAACGGAAAGGTCTATGATGTGATCATAGACAGTGGTAATAGCGAGAACATCATCTCAAGAGTGATGGTGGACAAGTTACAGCTACCAACGACGAAACATCCTTCCCCGTACTCAATTGGCTGGATAAAAAGGGTGAATGAGACCAAGGTAACTAAACAATGCACTATCTTGTTTTCAATTGGTAAAAATTATAAAGATTAAATACTTTGTGAAGTAGTCGACATGAAAACTTGTCATATGCAACTCGGTCGACCCTGGAAGTCGGACCGTGATGCGACCCATCGGGGACGAGATAATGTTTACATATTCGTCAATGATAGTCGAAAAATAATCCTTACCCCTATGGCACCAAAGAACCACCGTGAAGCTTCTAAAGTGGAGGAGAGTTCCCTCTTGACCATTCGGGACTTCATGGAGGAATCCAAGAAAACCGGCGAGGTATACGTCGTAGTGGTGAAGGGCGAGGAAGAGGAACCATCAAACATCCCTCCAAGTTTAAGACTATTGCTAAACGAATTCAAAGAAGTCTGGCCTGAGTATCTACCTGATGGATTGCCCCCATGAGGGACATCCAACATCACAAAGACCTCGTCCCTGGGGTTAACCTGCCCAACCGCCCTCATTATCGGATGAGTCCGAAGGAGTGTGAGATACTTCAGGGGCAAGTGGAGGAATTAATCCGTAAGGGTCTCTTGAGAGAGAGCATGAACCCATGTACCGTACCATCATTATTAACGCCAAAAAAAGATGAAAGCTGGTGCATGTGTGTCGACAGCGGGGCAATCAACGAAATTACCATCAAGTATCGGTTCTCAATACCACAGTTAGACGACATGCTCGATATGCTAGAAGGGGCCAAGGTGTTCTCTAAACTAGATCTAAGGAGTGGGTACCATTAGATTCGTATCTGATCCGGTGATGAGTAGAAAACGGCATTCAAGACCAAGGAAGGGTTGTATGAGTGACTGGTCATGCCCTTCGGCCTATCGAACGCACTAAGTACTTTTATGCGTTTAATGAATCAAGTTCTAAAACCATTCACTGGCCGATTTATAGTAGTATATTTTGATGACAAAGACCGATTGCAACCAACTATCATAAATGCATTAATAACAATTATGGTTCTCAATGCATGCTATGGCTTTTTACAAGTTTCTAAACCATTTTAAAAACACTTTTCCAAGACACTTAATTTTCCTTTTCTTTTTTTTTTTTCTATCCATGTAACATGATCTCCCAAAGCCATGCATCATGCATTTGAGATAGAAATAATGGGCTGTACACCAAGGGTTGTGACTGGGTTAGGCTTTCTCCTTGAATTGGGCCTACATCAGTTTTAAATAGCGGTTACACTGCACCAAAATCGTCATTTAGGAATGGTTTAAAATCATTCGTAAATTCTTCAGGAACGGTTTCAAACAGCTCCTAAATGAGGCGTCATAGAAAAACAGGAACGGTTCAGAACCGTTTTGGGTACCGTTTCAATTATTATGAAATATATGTTAAGCATAAAAAGGATAGAGAAATTCATTTCTTCTGTTTGAATAAGCTTAACCACAATATGATTTGTATATTCATGATCATGTTATTTTACCCACTTAACTTTTTTTAATTTTAACTTTTTTTAAAAAGGAAATCTCCGCTTTTTCATAAAATGGAGCTCAAAGGCTGTACAACTGGATATATTTTCGGAAGGGCCAATCCACAAAAAGAGATAGGGCCCCCCTATCATATGGAGAGACAAAAGGAGAGAAGGAAAAAATAAAATAAAATAGCCACGTAACTGGTTCACATACTCTTGTATACATGGTTTTAAGACTCAGTGACTTAGACCAACCCATTTGATACTGAGTTGAGTTGTGACTCGGCTGAGTTGGTGACTTGATTTTTTATTTGAGTAATGGTGTTGAACAGGACTAGTTTGACTGAGAGTCTGAATTGATTTGAAACAAATTGCATGGGACTCGTTTGGGTCTTAAGACATCGGGGGCATTTGAGACCGAGTCCTCCAAATGCCGGGGTTGAGACTACTAGAAGCTAGAGAGTATCAAGTTGGGTAATTGATGTAGGCGGATGCTGTAACAATGAACCAGAATGGATATATTGAAGTCAAAAAGGTATATATTCTTGAACACAACTCTATCAGAAGTGATTCAAAAGCTAAAATAAACCTTGATGAGACTAGTTATAAGAAAAAAGTAAAGAGAGAATAAAACCCATATTCAATGAGATTGATTTATAATCGTTTTGAAACAATCCAAAAATTCATTAGTTTTAGGTACTTGAAGAGTTTTAATAAGAATGGAGAGAGATTTTATTGAATGAGAATAAGCTTGTAATGAATTACCAAAAAATATTATAAAAATCATTAATTAGCTAGCAAGGAGCAGGTCTAGATGAAGCTGCTGCAAGAGGATGGAGCTGCATGGAAGATGTTTCAGCTTTGTTTTCAGCCCTGCTCTTTGCTAGTGATGTTTTGGGAGGCAGCAGCAGCCTGTCTGTCACTCAGTTTTTGCTTCTTTTTTTTTGAGTTTTGTCCTGCTTACTGGATTGGTAGTACTCTGATGCCCTGTTGCTTCATCAGATGATGATGCCACGTTTCATGGACACTCCAAATTTGGTTTCTTTTTCTGTTTTTCATGTTAAGCCATGTGTAGGAGTTATATATGATAGGTGTGGTCCGGAACCATTTTGTTGGGACCCGCCTGAATGGCTGTACATTCCAGTTTCACATTAATGAAGTGCAGGTGGAATGATTCCACCTTCCCTTTTTAAAAAAATTAAAAAATGCCAAAAACATCGCAAGCAACTAACCTATAGAACTGAAAATTTTTGTAATCACAGTTGCTGATGAATCAGGAATCATTCGACCAGTATAGGTTGAACTCACTCACAACCAAAAATGAATCACACAACTCCCTCTTCTACCTGAAATTTGTAAGTAATAATATATTTGTTATAAATTAAATAATAGAATTCATTCTCATTACAGATGAGTTCTTATATATTTAAATTAATTCCAACAACATCTCATAAATACATTAATAACAACCAAGAGTTTCCAGTGCATTAAACATTTTTCTTACCCAAAAACACAAGCTTCAAAATCATGCAAAATACCTTTTCAAGAAATGTTTCACTTTCAAATTCTTCCTTATTTTATGCATGTTATGGGATCTCAAAGCCATGCATTATGAATGCATCTGGGCTAGAAATAATAGACTAGATTTCTTGGCTTAGGCCTGATTCATGGGCCAGGCTTTTCTCTTGAATCGAGCTAATGAATGTGCATAGTAACTGTTGCTTTTGTCAATTGAATTTCTGTTGAAATATTGTACATTTTCTGGGCGTGCATGCATGGAACATAACTCACTCTCAATCAAGGTCTTTGCTAAGCCCATGCACACAGGCGTCTACAAGCCAGTTAATACACTAGCTGCCTCATATGCCAGTGTTGCAGAGAGGTGAAATTTCTAATTAACCTACTCATCAGGTGGACCTCACTGTGTAGATGCTACCCTCCAACGATAAGGGTGGTGCATCAAGAAGGGACCCATATGCAACGCTTGTAAGATAAGCCTATTGTACAAACCTTGCTGAGGAGTGTCAGGGAGTGGATTAGGTGCGGCCCACGTTGATGTGTATTGTATATCCATGCCATCCATCCGTTTTCAGAACAATTTAGGGCACAATCCAAAAAATGAAGCAGATCCAAATCTTAGGTGGACCACGCTGCAGGAAACAATGGGAATTGACCATTAAAATGAGCTAGCGAAACGGATGAACGGCATGGATATACAATACATACATTAAGGTGGGCCCCAGGGTCAGGGCCTAACCGTGTTGGGTGAGTGTGGGGCTGCACGTAATCCAGCCCCACTGCATCGGAACTGGGTACTTCTAAAATACGCATATATATCATGCGCGTGGTCTAATCCAACGCCCTTTGTTTCATCATATGAGTGTGCATGGTCTGCATTTCGATAGGCCTATTTCCGGGCCATCCATGAACCCTGCGAGGAGGTTGGCCCCCATGGATCATAGCCGACCGTTATGAGGGCACATGGGTCTACATAGTGGAGCCCATCTGTGGGATGGTGTTGGGTGGGCGGGCCTATAACCTTATCCTCCTCACCAACAAGCCCTTGCGTGAGATCACCAAGAGAAAATTGAAGTAAAAATGGCTCCAACTGAATAGAAAATAGATATTGATAGGGAGTCTATCCAAGAGATACAATAGGTAGATGATTTACATATAATATTACTTTTTCTTCATTAGACTACACCAAAATTACTGTTTAGGAACGGCTATAGTTTTGGTTCAGAAACGGTTTTAAGCCCTTTCTAATACAGAAACGGTTTCGAACCGTGACTGAGTGCAGAGATAGAGAACTTTTCTAAACACTTGAATTAAGATCAGGCGCACCATGATGTTTACGAGAGATCCACGCCGTGCATCTGTTTTGAGAGATCATTTTAGAGCATTAGGCTAAGATTGAGTTGGATCGAAAATTCAAGTTGGCCTCACGGAAGGAAATGTGGGGATTGAGTGACCACTGTTTGAAACATTCGTACGGCCACCAAGTTGATTAGTCAGGAACAAAAAAAAACAAAACCCTACGGACCTCTCTCTCTCTCTCTCTCACGAACCCTCTCCTCTCCAAAACCTCCCCTCACGAATCGTCAAATATTTCCTTCAGCGCCTCCTCTCTGCATCCCCCTTGCAGAAGAAACCCTAGAAATCTAGGTCTTACCACTATTCCCTTCTATATGCACTGGATTCAGGGCATTCTCTTCCTCCAATCAAATAGACCAAAGCCTTAGAATCAATCCTTCTAGAAATCAGCAACGCAAAACTAAAGAAAATCACGAGCACTAATGAGATCATCCTGTGCATTATGAAGTCGATGTGGTATCATGGCGGGCTCGGAGAATCCAAGCTTGGGCATTGGTTGCTGCCAAACTTTGAAACCATGTGAACGGTACATCACCTATAGAATGTTCAGTTTCAATGTCTTTTATTATTATTATTATTATTATTATTATATATAAATGAATTAATAAACATGTATGCAAGGTGTGAGGATTTGGCACATGCCCATAAGCTATTCGACAATATGCCTGACAGGAACATTGTCTCTTGGACTGCATTTTTTTTAAAAATATTTCTATGGTGTGGGCCATGTGATGGTTGGATAGGCTTGATTTTCTTAGGTGGCTTACAGCTGGCCATTGTTTTCTACAATGTGCAGGGGGGTGGTAGCATGGCATGCAACCCATTCAACTATGACGTGGGCATAGTGCACTCTAGATGCTTGTAAAAATGTCATAGTGAATGGGGAGGTGGAAAAGAATACAGAATGTAGTCCAAATAGAAATGAGACAGTCCCAAGATTGACATTCCTAGAATCCTGAAAAAGAAGTCTCTGATTGCTGCTATGGAAGCTGCAGATGTGAAGAACAAGTGGGAGAACAGCTCATGGGGCCGAAAGCTGATCGTGCAGAAGAGGAGCTTCTCTCAATGACTTTGATAGGTTCAAGGTTATGCTGAGTTGGTGCAATCAGGCAAGAACTCGCTAAGCTGAAAAAACAGGCTGTAGCTTAAATAAAATCTCTCAAGACTCCCTTGATTTTTGTTACAGATCTGTCATAGTTGTGATTTTGGTACTGTTATTTCCATTAAGTTTTGTTTTAAGCGCGATTAGGTTTCACCTTTTTCTGTCCGACGGTATTTGAAGTAATCTTTGAGAGACTTGCATTTAAAGGTCAAGTTCAATGCTGTGTTGATTAAAAAAAAAAAGAAGAAGAAGAAATGAGACAGTAGCAGATACTGTTCTTAATTCCTCTCCCAAGCTAACGCTTATTTTTAACGCTTCTTCACTTAATTTGAAGTGAAATGATCAATTGAAGACTGTTGAAGTTGCTATATTATATTCATTACATCTTAACTAAATTCGTGAACCATTCAAGGAGAGAGAGAGAGAGAGAGAGAGAGAGAGAGATTACATAACATACTAAAATCCACAAGAAACCATTAAACAGAAACAAAACAAAAGACATTAAAACAAATACGATGCACTTCCATTTTATTCAAACATTGACGTAAGTAAAGAACTATATCTGGATACACCACATATTAATGATGGAGTTTACTGTAAGGGGGCATGCTCTAGTTTTTCATTGCAAACTGCGATTGGAGATAATCAACTATTTTCTTGTCAACTTGGAATGCCTTGGCAAGAACATCATCTGAGATGGGCGGATTTGATCCAAACACAGCTTTTGCAATGGTGATGGTTCCTGGGTTCTGGCTGCCAAATCCTGCAATGGCTATGGCATTGGTGTCGCCGATGTTAAACTGGAAGTGAATGAGGCCTTCTGGGAAGACAAACACATCGCCTTTATGAAGGGTCTTTGTTATGAAGCGATTTTCAGTGTTGGAAGTGACGAATCCGACGTAGAGGGTGCCCTCCAATACTGTTAGGATCTCTGTGGCCCGCGGGTGTGTGTGGGGTGGATTGAGACCATAGGGTGCAAAATCTATCCGAGCCAGGGAGACACCGAGGGTGTTGAGTCCAGGTATCTGGGCTACATTCACTGGGGTCACAACGGACCCAACCTTGTTATCTGTGTTGCCTGGTTTGTCCAGTCCCATGAAGAAGAAATCATCAGCTTTAACTTCCTTTGGGTCCTTGCACACAAATCCGTTCACCAACACTGCCATCATATAATACAAAAAAAGAGATTGTAAGCAGTATATTCTTTCAAGACCTATTAAACCAACATAAAGGTGACCCATCACACGAATCCTTTTAAGTGGATTGCATTTCTATGAAACATTTGCAGCATTGATGCAGTTACTTGACATGGAGTGAACATACCTTCGCTGTTGTTCAAAGCAACGCAGAAATCCTGTAAAGGGCTGGGATCAGATGCGGCGGCAAATGAGAAACTAAATGCAAGGAATGTTAGGAGAAGAAAGCCAGTGGCCATCTTGAAAATATTTGGGAGTGTTAATGTATGTAAACTAGGAAACCCTGAATCTGATAATAAGTGTTTTTTGGCTGTGGGTTTTGTAAGAAGATTACGCTAGTATTTATAGAGTTAAGGAAATGTTTATCACTGAAATGGTCATATTACTTTAGAAGCAATGAAGGTTTATTTATTGTTATTTTTTCAAATCCTAGACTTGTTCCTGGTCGACTCTGTATAAGAAGGAATTGGTTGAGTCAGTTGCTTCTAGAAAATATAGTCATTTGTTTACCAAGTCTGGATTTCATATATACTAACCACTCCGACTCGAATACGAGAGGGATGTAAAATAAGTGAGAAGAAATATGCGAAGGTCCGTCGTGCTGTGACGTCTCATCATCTGGTCGAGAATGGGTCCGGATTTTGCTTCAGAGCGGATTAGGCGGTACCTGGGTAACATGTTAATGGGTGATACCCTGACCTTATGGGGCTACATTGATGAATGTGTTGCATATCCATGTTGTCCATCTGTTTTTTCATCACATTTTAAGACCAGATCCTACAATTTAAGTAGATTCAAATTTCAGGTGGACCACACTACAGGAAACTATGGTGATTGACCATTAAAACTTATTGGGGCCATATAAGTTTTGGATGAAGCTGATCTTTGTAATTTTCTCTTCACCAAGGTCTGTTTGACCATATCAACAGGTTGGATGGAAAATAAACATAACGGTTGTCCCCAGGTGCGCCATAGGTAGTTTTTAATGGTGGCATTCAATCACCACTGTTTCTTGTGTTGGGGTCCACCAGAGATTTGGACCTGATTAAGTTTTAGGAAAACGTCCTAGAATGATCTAGAAAAATGGATGGACGGCATGGATATACAACACATTCATCAAGGTGGGCTCCACAGTCAGGGTAACATCCACTAATGTGTTACCAGTAACACCTAATCCGCTCATGCATGGCCTCTCTACTAATCATCGTTCATGAGATATCCCTTATCGCATGACTAGAAGTATTCAATCGAAGATAAGAAAATTAACCAAAGCACTAAAGCTGGGTAAAGGCAACGGTGGGCCCAGATACTTGGTACAGTAGAGTATGTGATGCTCTGCATATAATTAATCGTCCCATATATATATATATATATATATATATATATATATATATATATATATATATATATATATATATATATATATATATATGAACTGTCCACCTAAAGTCGTGTAGGCCATGGATGTGAGAAATGGACCATCAATGTGGATGGCCCATGGCTCAACAAGCACACCAATCAGACAATCCTACCCGTTGCTTTCCGGCACTTCCCTAAACCCGACGTGTTCTTATCCCGCCCTATGTGACTCACCATCATTAAAATGTTATTTGGATATGAGATTTTGTATTGTTAATATTTCAGGCCGTAACTTACGTATCAGCTCTGTTGGGTTCGACCCTTGCGACCAGAACGCCTCACTTATTATTCGATTGAAGATGGAAGCATTTTCCAGGAACGATTCCAACAGGATCAAACTTTCAATTCATCTCTCCTTCGACCCCATGTTTGTAACCTCTGGCGTCACCACATATAGCCAAATCGTGAGTTTTCTTAGATAAATTTCTCGAAAGGATTGCAAGCTCGCATTCACGGGACAAGGTCAGGTGTGGTGTTTCCCTGACAGTGGAGCCCATCTTGATATGTGTTGAATATCCACACTATGTATCAGCTTTTGTAGCTCATTTTAAGTAATGCTCCTGTTTCCCTGACTGTGAGATGAACGAGACATGCCTTAGGATTGGAGCCTTCTATGAATTCTTCTTTCTCATCTCGTCTTTCCCATTCAATGTAAGCTTTTTTTCAGGTATTAGGCTAGGGTCGGGCCTATACGAACATTTTGGATTGGGCTCGGGCCAAACCATTTTGGCCCATTACAGGCCACGCCGGGTTTCAAGTTTAATTACGTTGAACAATATTATGCATCGATAAGGGACCCATTCGCAATCTTTATAAGATAAGCTTACTATAATAATAATAAATATTAATGTGCAAATCATGCGGAGGAGGATCCCACATCAGAGCTGCATGCGTCTAAAATAAGTATCATGCGCATGTTCTAGGCCAACACCTTTGTCTTTTCGTATCAATTCACATTATCAGCTCAAGTTAATTTGTATATGTGGTGTATCTGCCATTTTGACAGCCCTATTTCCAGGGCATCCATGAACCATGCGAGGAGCTTGGGCCCAGTGATCATATATATGGGCCTGTATTGTGGGGTCCATCTGTGGAACGGTGTTGGGTGCGTGGGTTTATAACCTCAACCGCTTCACCAACAAGCCATTGAGTGAGATTACCAGAGCTCTTCTTTGTTGAATTTTTTTTAAGTTCAAGGAGAAATGGCTCCAACTGAACAGGAAATAGATATTGACAGGGAAACCATCTAATAGACCCTTATTTTTCATGACACATCCCCCGTCCCTCTCTCTCTCCGTTGAAAAACTTGTGGGGCTCACTATGATGTTTGTGACAAATCAACCCTGTCCACCAGTTTTGCCACTCTCTCTCTCTCTCTCTCTCTCTCTCTCTCTCTCTCTCTCTCTCTCTCTCTCTCTCTCTCTCTCTCTCTCTCTCTCCAATTTCTTAAACCCCACCGTTGAAACATTCATGGGGCCCACCATGATGTTTTTGAGAAATCCATTCCGTCTACCAGTTTTAGCGCCTAAACCAAAAAATGAGGCAGATCCAAAAATCAAGTGGGCCACACAGTAGGAACAGCAGATATTGAATGCCCATAGTTGAAACAATCATGGGACCAACATTTTGTTTTTGAGAATCCATCACATCCATCAGTTTTATGATCATTTTAAGGCGTGAACCAAAAAATAAGCAGATCCAAAGCTCAAGTGGGCCACATGGCAGGAAACAAAAGCCCACCGTTGAAACTCTCCTCTATTATCTGATTTCATGGACCAGACAACTCACGGCCCACCTTGATGTTTGTGGCAAATCCATCCTGTCCACCAATTTTGATATATCATTTCGAAGGTGAGCCAAAAAATGAAGCAAATCCAAAACTCAAGTAGGTCACATGGTAGGAAACAGGGGTTATTGAATGCCCACCATTAACACACTCGTGGGTCACAAAAGTTTTGGATCAGGTTACTATTTTAGTGTTTTCAGTTCATCCCAGAGGGAAGACCTCATGAACAGTTTGGATGGCACATAAAAATTACGGTGGACCCTTGGAAGGTTTCGACGGTAAGATCAATCCCCTCCCCGCTTTTCCTGCCGTGTTGCCCAATTTAGCTTTGTATCTGCCTCATTTTTTATTTTTTATTTTGGCTCACCACCTAAATTGAAATGGCGAAACTGATGGACGAGGTGGATTCGAAACAAACGTCATGAGGGGGGCCCAACCTATCTTCCACAGTTGAATGAAACGACCCACAAATGGACATTAGTGATCCAAAGGGCATCCCTTAGACACAATCATGTATATAAGTGAGTTTTAAGAAACGATGAATTACAAACCGTAAACAAAGCAAGGAAAATAGAAGAAAATGAATTACCCAATTGGAAATCCCCAGAAATTGCAACTGTTTGTGCAGTTTCAGCAGAACTAAACCTACTTGCGTTTGGGCTGGGTGGGAAACTGGAACCACACCCAGTCCATTGCAAATCATGGAGCATTAACATGAAACGAGGCATTGATGCTTATATATATAAACCTCTCATGGCATGGATCAATTTCTGCTCATATCAAATGAGATCAGGTAGAGGTTTTTTTGTTGAGGACTCTGCTTCTTCTTCTTTACTCTGGAGAGACACTGATGAATCCATCCGTGGCCCTTCCATTGAAATGCTATGAATTTGGCTGTCCTGAGAGAGCTTCTCAACGGACTTAAACCTCCAACCGTCGCTCAATGAAGCAGGCTTCATGGTCGGGGCTTGGATGAAAATCTGTCCCTCAAGCATGCTAACCACAGAAGACATAATGGGCCTGAGAGAAGGAGATGGGTTGGTGCAAAGAAGAGCCAAGTTCAGCATCCCCAATGCCTCTTCTTTTGAGTAGTCTGATCCCAGGACTGGATCAACCAGTTCCAAGAGGCTTCCCTTCTCAAGGAGTACGTAGGCCTGCAATTTCCACACAGGATAACATTACTATCATTTGATGATTATTTTCATTTTAGTTAAGCAGAAACCACATAGATGTTGCAGAGACGCATTTTGGTCTGTTTCACATGTTCCTGTATTTCCCTTTCTTTTTCTTAAGCATTTTGATGTAGAACCTGTCACAGACACGTTCCTAGCATGGTTGAGCCAAAAGAAGATGGACCGTGAATTGACTATAACTTTTGATCCGGGTATCGTTACGGGGCGTACAACCTATCAATCTTTACTGAAATGGGCCATCCGAGGTGAACCGACCCACAAGTGGGTCGCATCTGTCCGTTTCGTCAAAAAATGCGCGCTTTCAGCTCAAAAACGAATTTTTAGAAAAAAATTTACTATTTTTAGTAATTCCGATTTTTTAATATTTTTTAGAGTTTTAGATTTTCTTTCCTTTTAGAAATAAATTTTAGTTATACTAGGACTCTTCTAGAGAAAGTTTATTTGCAATTTTTATTTTTAGAAATTAGGCCTTAGAAGAGTTTTATTAGAATTAGGATTTTTATTAGAGTTAGAATTTTGCTATTTTTGGTAATTACGAATTTTAGTTTATTTTTTTTCCTATATTAATGGTGTAAGGAGACATTAGAAAATTATCAATTATTCATCAATCAATTTCGATTTTATTAGAATTTATTTCTATTTTCTGCTTTCTTTCCTCGTGGATTCGAGAAGTCTCTGTGAGGAGTCCAGAGAAGTTCCGTGGATTCGGAATAGTTATCCTCTTGAGGAAGACGGTGCTCGACCTCACGTCCTCCCTTGCGTCAGTTTGGTATCAAAGCGAGGTTTCTCCTTGGATTGATGGGTTCTAACGACGGGTCGGGCAACAATCCCATGGGCGGTGTTCCAGGGAATTTACCTTTAACGGCCGCAGCTTTCGAAGCAGCACGGCGAGAGAATCGGCAAGCCATGCAAGGGCTGCAGGCTTCCATCGATCGCATGGCGGATCGTTTGGCGGAGGCCCTAGGGCAGCTCCGTGTTCATGGTGGTGATCCACCATCAACAATTGCTAGAATTCGTAATCATATTGATCGTAGGGCGACGCTAACAGTGAACCATAGGATCACTCCTAATAAAGTGGGATCTAGCGACATGATTTTACAGCATCCTAGACGAGCCATTGATCAGATGGATCGGATGGATCAAGAATTCAAGATGAAAGTCAATCTTCCTAGTTTTAATGGTCAACTCTACTTCAAGGACTTCCTCGATTGGTTGCTTAAAGTCGAACGTTTCTTCGACTACATGAACATAATGGAAGAAAAGAAAGTTAAACTCGTGGCCTACAAGTTGACAGGCAGAGCTTCAAATTGGTGGGAACAACTTCAACTCGAGCGAACGAGACGGATGAAGGCGTCAATCTACATGTGGTCGCGGATGAAGAAGTTATTATACATACGATTCTTCCCTACCAATTACGATAAGGTATTATTCCAATAAAATCAAAATTATTAGCAAGATAACCAAACATTAAAGGGTTATGCAGAGAAATCCTATTATTTATCGGCGAGAGGTGACCGAGTCAAAACGGAGTTACAACAAACCATAGGATTCATCAGTGGCAAATATGTGACCCCTATAGGAACGGTGAGCCAACTCAAGACTTCTAAATGGAAGGACAATCTCCCATGACTGAACAAGCCTTTGTTAAACAATCTGGGGAAACGGGAGACATATATACATTAGTTGAAGAGAAAAAATATGTGGAGCCTGTGAATATCCTAGAGGATTTGGAACCAGTATCGCAGGAGTTTAAGGGGGTTGTGCTCGATGAACTCCCTAATAAATTACCTCCCATACGAGATATGCAAAATCACGTTGATCCTGTCGCAGGGGCAAGTCCACCTAATTGCCCACATTATCAGAAAAAATATGAAATCTTGAAGATAGATGTAAAGGAACTAATCGATATTAGTCAAGTCAAGGAAAGCATGAGTATATGTATCGTGTCGGCTCAAAAGCTTAATGTCAAGTACAAAAAAAAGTCTAATGAACATTGGCGTCAGAAGTTATCTCAGACTCATGTGCCAAGTCTCTTGCGTAACTCGAGGACGAGTTTTTTTCAAGTGGAGGGGTCTGATGTAGAACCTGTCACAGACACGTTCCTAGCATGGTTGAGCCAAAAGAAGATGGACCGTGAATTGACTATAACTTTTGATCCGGGTATCGTTACGGGGCGTACAACCTATCAATCTTTACTGAAATGGGCCATCCGAGGTGAACCGACCCACAAAGTGGGTCGCATCTGTCCGTTTCGTCAAAAAATGCGCGCTTTCAGCTCAAAAACGAATTTTTAGAAAAAAATTTACTATTTTTAGTAATTTCGATTTTTTAATATTTTTTTAGAGTTTTAGATTTTCTTTCCTTTTAGAAATAAATTTTAGTTATACTAGGACTCTTCTAGAGAAAGTTTATTTGCAATTTTTATTTTTAGAAATTAGGCCTTAGAAGAGTTTTATTAGAATTAGGATTTTTATTAGAGTTAGAATTTTGCTATTTTTGGTAATTACGAATTTTAGTTTATTTTTTTTCCTATATTAATGGTGTAAGGAGACATTAGAAAATTATCAATTATTCATCAATCAATTTCGATTTTATTAGAATTTATTTCTATTTTCTGCTTTCTTTCCTCGTGGATTCGAGAAGTCTCTGTGAGGAGTCCAGAGAAGTTCCGTGGATTCGGAATAGTTATCCTCTTGAGGAAGACGGTGCTCGACCTCACGTCCTCCCCTGCGTCAGTTTGGTATCAAAGCGAGGTTTCTCCTTGGATTGATGGGTTCTAACGACGGGTCGGGCAACAATCCCATGGGCGGTGTTCCAGGGAATTTACCTTTAACGGCCGCAGCTTTCGAAGCAGCACGGCGAGAGAATCGGCAAGCCATGCAAGGGCTGCAGGCTTCCATTGATCGCATGGCGGATCGTTTGGCGGAGGCCCTAGGGCAGCTCCGTGTTCATGGTGGTGATCCACCATCAACAATTGCTAGAATTAGTAATCATATTGATCGTAGGGCGACGCTAACAGTGAACCACAGAATCCCTCCTAATAAAGTGGGATCTAGCGACATGATTTTACAGCATCCTAAACAAGCCATTGATCAGATGGATCGGATGGATCAAGAATTCAAGATGAAAGTCGATCTTCCTAGTTTTAATGGTCAACTCTACTTCAAGGACTTCCTCGATTGGTTGCTTAAAGTCGAACGTTTCTTCGACTACATGAACATAATGGAAGAAAAGAAAGTTAAACTCGTGGCCTACAAGTTGACGGGCAGAGCTTCAGATTGGTGGGAACAACTTCAACTCGAGCGAACGAGACGGATGAAGGCGCCAATCCACATGTGGTCGCGGATGAAGAAGTTATTGTGCATGCGATTCTTTCCTACCAATTACGATCAGGTATTATTTCAACAAAATCAAAATTATTGGCAAGATAACCAATCATTAAAGGGTTATGCAGAGAAATCCTATTATTTGTCGGCGAGAGGTGACCAAGTCAAAACGGAGTTGCAACAAACCACAGGATTCATCAGTGGAAAACATGTGACCCCTATGGGAACGGTGAGCCAACTCAAGACTTCTAAAGTGGAAGGACAATCTCTCATGACTGAACAGGCCTTTGTTAAACAATCTGAGGAAATGGGAGACATATATACAGTAGTTGAAGAAAAAAAATATGTTGAGCCTGTGAATATCTTAGAGGATTTGGAACCAGTATCGCAGGAGTTCAAGGGGGTTGTGCTTGATGAACTCCCTAATAAATTACCTCCCATACGAGATATGCAAAATCACGTTGATCCCATCGCAGGGGCAAGTCCGCCTAATTGCCCACATTATAAAAAAAAATATGAAATCTTGAAGACGGATGTGAAGGAATTAATCGATATTAGTCAAGTCAAGGAAAGCATGAGTATATGTATCGTATCGGCTCAAAAGCTTAATGTCAAGTACAAAAAAAAGTCTAATGAACATTGGCGTCAGAAGTTATCTCAGACTCATGTGCCAAGTCTCTTGCGTAACTCGAGGACGAGTTTTTTTCAAGTGGAGGGGTCTGATGTAGAACCTGTCACAGACACGTTCCTAGCATGGTTGAGCCAAAAGAAGATGGACCGTGAATTGACTATAACTTTTGATCCGGGTATCATTACGGGGCATACAACCTATCAATCTTTACTGAAATGGGCCATCCGAGGTGAACCGACCCACAAGGTGGGTCGCATCTGTCCGTTTCGTCAGAAAACGTGTGCTTTCAGCTCAAAAACGAATTTTTAGAAAATTTTTTACTATTTTTAGTAATTTCAATTTTTTTAATATTTTTAGAGTTTTAGATTTTCTTTCCTTTTAGAAATAACTTTTAGTTATACTAGGACTCTTCTAGAGAAAGTTTATTTGCAATTTTTATTTTTAGAAATTAGGCCTTAGAAGAGTTTTATTAGAATTAGGATTTTTATTAGAGTTAGAATTTTGCTATTTTTGGTAATTACGAATTTTAGTTTATTTTTTTTCCTATATTAATGGTGTAAGGAGACATTAGAAAATTATCAATTATTCATCAATCAATTTCGATTTTATTAGAATTTATTTCTATTTTCTGCTTTCTTTCCTCGTGGATTCGAGAAGTCTCTGTGAGGAGTCCAGAGAAGTTCCGTGGATTCGGAATAGTTATCCTCTTGAGGAAGACGGTGCTCGACCTCACGTCCTCCCCTGCGTCAGTTTGGTATCAAAGCGAGGTTTCTCCTTGGATTGATGGGTTCTAACGACGGGTCAGGCAACAATCCCATGGGCGGTGTTCCAGGGAATTTACCTTTAACGGCCGCAGCTTTCGAAGCAGCACGGCGAGAGAATCGGCAAGCCATGCAAGGGCTGCAGGCTTCCATTGATCGCATGGCGGATCGTTTGGCGGAGGCCCTAGGGCAGCTCCGTGTTCATGGTGGTGATCCACCATCAACAATTGCTAGAATTAGTAATCATATTGATCGTAGGGCGACGCTAACAGTGAACCACAGAATCCCTCCTAATAAAGTGGGATCTAGCGACATGATTTTACAGCATCCTAAACAAGCCATTGATCAGATGGATCGGATGGATCAAGAATTCAAGATGAAAGTCGATCTTCCTAGTTTTAATGGTTAACTCTACTTCAAGGACTTCCTCGATTGGTTGCTTAAAGTCGAACGTTTCTTCGACTACATGAACATAATGGAAGAAAAGAAAGTTAAACTCGTGGCCTACAAGTTGACGGGCAGAGCTTCAGATTGGTGGGAACAACTTCAACTCGAGCGAACGAGACGGATGAAGGCGCCAATCCACATGTGGTCGCGGATGAAGAAGTTATTGTGCATGCGATTCTTTCCTACCAATTACGATCAGGTATTATTTCAACAAAATCAAAATTATTGGCAAGATAACCAATCATTAAAGGGTTATGCAGAGAAATCCTATTATTTGTCGGCGAGAGGTGACCAAGTCAAAACGGAGTTGCAACAAACCACAGGATTCATCAGTGGAAAACATGTGATCCCTATGGGAACGGTGAGCCAACTCAAGACTTCTAAAGTGGAAGGACAATCTCTCATGACTGAACAGGCCTTTGTTAAACAATCTGAAGAAATGGGAGACATATATACAGTAGTTGAAGAAAAAAAATATGTTGAGCCTGTGAATATCTTAGAGGATTTGGAACCAGTATCGCAGGAGTTCAAGGGGGTTGTGCTTGATGAACTCCCTAATAAATTACCTCCCATACGAGATATGCAAAATCACGTTGATCCCATCGCAGGGGCAAGTCCGCCTAATTGCCCACATTATCAAAAAAAATATGAAATCTTGAAGACGGATGTGAAGGAATTAATCGATATTAGTCAAGTCAAGGAAAGTATGAGTATATGTATCGTATCGGCTCAAAAGCTTAATGTCAAGTACAAAAAAAAGTCTAATGAACATTGGCGTCAGAAGTTATCTCAGACTCATGTGCCAAGTCTCTTGCGTAACTCGAGGACGAGTTTTTTTCAAGTGGAGGGGTCTGATGTAGAACCTGTCACAGACACGTTCCTAGCATGGTTGAGCCAAAAGAAGATGGACCGTGAATTGACTATAACTTTTGATCCGGGTATCGTTACGGGGCGTACAACCTATCAATCTTTACTGAAGTGGGTCGCATCTGTCCGTTTCGTCAAAAAATGCGCGCTTTCAGCTCAAAAATGAATTTTTAGAAAAAAATTTACTATTTTTAGTAATTCCGATTTTTTAATATTTTTTTAGAGTTTTAGATTTTCTTTCCTTTTAGAAATAAATTTTAGTTATACTAGGACTCTTCTAGAGAAAGTTTATTTGCAATTTTTATTTTTAGAAATTAGGCCTTAGAAGAGTTTTATTAGAATTAGGATTTTTATTAGAGTTAGAATTTTGCTATTTTTAGTAATTACGAATTTTAGTTTATTTTTTTTCCTATATTAATGGTGTAAGGAGACATTAGAAAATTATCAATTATTCATCAATCAATTTCGATTTTATTAGAATTTATTTCTATTTTCTGCTTTCTTTCCTCGTGGATTCGAGAAGTCTCTGTGAGGAGTCCAGAGAAGTTCCGTGGATTCGGAATAGTTATCCTCTTGAGGAAGACGGTGCTCGACCTCACGTCCTCCCCTGCGTCACATTTGCTAGTAAATATGTAGACATATTTTAAAAGGTATTTCGGTCATTCAACTAACTTGTGTATGACTATTGGGCTAACTATGCCCAACCTACAAAATGCTTCATGTGATTGAAATCTCTAGGATGTTTCAAACTTCGTGAACCATGCAAAAGCACGCACCCGCACGCGCACACATGCGCACACACACACACACACACAGAGAGAGAGAGAGAGAGAGAGAGAGAGTTATGTAACAAGCCAAAATCCACGAGAAACCATTAAACAGAAACAAATAAAGAAAGAAAACAAAAGACAGATAAAAACAAATACGTTGCACTACTCCCATTTTATTCAAACATCTACGCAGCTAAAGAACTATATCTGGATACGCCACATATTAATGATGGAGTTTACTGTAAGGGGGCATGCTCTAGTTTTTCATTGCAAACTGCGATTGGAGATAATCAACTATTTTCTTGTCAACTTGGAATGCCTTGGCAAGAACATCATCTGAGATGGGCGGATTCGATCCAAACACAGCTTTTGCAATGGTGATGGTTCCCGGGTTCTGGCTGCCAAATCCTGCAATGGCTATGGCATTGGTGTCGCCGATGTTAAACTGGAAGTGAATGAGGCCTTCTGGGAAGACAAACACATCGCCTTTATGAAGGGTCTTTGTTATGAAGCGATTTTCAGTGTTGGAAGTGACGAATCCGACGTAGAGGGTGCCCTCCAATACTGTTAGGATCTCTGTGGCCCGCGGGTGTGTGTGGGGTGGATTGAGACCATAGGGTGCAAAATCTATCCGAGCCAGGGAGACACCGAGGGTGTTGAGTCCAGGTATCTGGGCTACATTCACTGGGGTCACAACGGACCCAACCTTGTTATCCGTGTTGCCTGGTTTGTCCAGTCCCATGAAGAAGAAATCATCAGCTTTAACTTCCTTTGGGTCCTTGCACACAAATCCATTCACCAACACTGCCATCATATAATACAAAAAAAGAGATTGTAAGCAGTATATTCTTTCAAGACCTATTAAACCAACATAAAGGTGACCCATCACGTGAATCCTTTTAAGTGGATTGCATTTCTACGAAACATTTGCAGCATTGATGCAGTTACTTGACATGGAGTGAACATACCTTCGCTGTTGTTCAAAGCAACACAGAAATCCTGTAAAGGGCTGGGATCAGATGCAGCGGCAAATGAGAAACTAAATGCAAGGAATGTTAGGAGAAGAAAGCCAGTGGCCATCTTGAAAATATTTGGGAGTGTTTATGTATGTAAGCTAGGAAACCCTGAATCTTATAATGAGTGTTTTTTGGCTGTGGGTTTTGTAAGAAGATTAAGCTAGTATTTATAGAGTTAAGGAAATGTTTATCACTGAAATGGTCTTATAATTACTTTAGAAGCAAATGAAGGTTTATTTATTGTTATTTTTTCAAATCCAAGACTTGTTCCTGGTCGACTCTGTATAAGAAGGAATTGGTTGAGTCAGTTGCTTCTAGAAAATATAGTCATTTGTTTACCAAGTCTGGATTTCATATATACTAACCACTCCGACTCGAATACGAGAGGGATGTAAAATAAGGGAGAAGAAATATGCGAAGGTCCGTCGTGCTGTGACGTCTCATCATCTGGTCGAGAGTGGGTCCGGATTTTGCTTCAGAGCGGATTAGGCGGTACCTGGGTAACATGTTAATGGGTGATACCCTGACCTTATGGGCCTACATTGATGAATGTGTTGCATATCCATGCTGTCCATCTGTTTTTTCATCACATTTGAAGACTTGATCCTACAATTTAAGTAGATTCAAATCTCAGGTGGACCACACTACAGGAAACTATGGTGATTGACCATTAAAACTTATTGGGGCCATATAAGTTTTGGATGAAGCTGATCTTTGTAATTTTCTCTTCACCAAGGTCTGTTTGACCATATCAACAGGTTGGATGGAAAATAAACATAACGGTTGTCCCCAGGTGTGCCATAGGTAGTTTTTAATGGTGGGCATTCAATCACCACTGTTTCTTGTGTTGGGGTCCACCAGAGATTGGACCTGATTAAGTTTTAGGAAAACGTCCTAGAATGATCTAGAAAAATGGATGGACGGCATGGATATACAACACATTCATCAAGGTGGGCTCCACAGTCAGGGTAACATCCACTAATGTGTTACCAGTAACACCTAATCCGCTCATGCATGGCCTCTCTACTAATCATCGTTCATGAGATATCCCTTATCGCATGACTAGAAGTATTTAATCGAAGATAAGAAAATTAACCAAAGCACTAAAGCTGGGTAAAGGCAACGGTGGGCCCATATTCTTGGTACAGTAGAGTATGTGATGCTCTGCATATAATAAATCGTCCGATGTATATGAACTGTCCACCTAAAGTCGTGTAGGCCATGGATGTGAGAAATGGACCATCAATGTGGATGGCCCATGGCTCAACAAGCACACCAATCAGACAATCCTAACCGTTGCTTTCCGGCACTTCCCTAAACCCGACGTGTTCTTATCCCGCCCTATGTGAATCACCATCATTAAAATGTTATTTGGATATGAGATTTTGTATTGTTAATATTTCAGGCCGTAACTTACGTATCAGCTCTGTTGGGTTCGACCCTTGCGACCAGAACGCCTCACTTATTATTCGATTGAAGATGGAAGCATTTTCCAGGAACGATTCCAGCAGGATCAAACTTTCAATTCATCTCTCCTTCGACCCCATGTTTGTAACCTCTGGCGTCACCACATAAAATCGTGAGTTTTCTTAGATAAATTTCTCGAAAGGATTGCAAGCTCGCATTCACGGGACAAGGTCAGGTGTGGTGTTTCCCTGACAGTGGAGCCCATCTTGATATGTGTTGAATATCCGCACTATGTATCAGCTTTTACAGCTCATTTTAAGTAATGCTCCTGTTTCCCTGACTGTGAGATGAACGGGACATGCCTTAGGATTGGAGCCTTCTATGAATTCTTCTTTCTCATCTCGTCTTTCCCATTCAATGTAAGCTTTTTTCAGGTATTAGGCTAGGGTTGGGCCTATACGAACATTTTGGATTGGGCTCGGGCCAAACCATTTTGGCCCATTACAGGCCAGGCCGGGTTTCAAGTTTAATTACGTTGAACAATATTATGCATTGATAAGGGACCCATTCGCAATCTTTATAAGATAAGCGTACCATAATAAAATATTAATAATAATAATAAATATTAATGTGCAAATCATGCGGAGGAGGATCCCACATCAGAGCTGCATGCGTCTAAAATAAGTATCATGCGCATGTTCTAGGCCAACACCTTTGTCTTTTCGTATCAATTCACATTATCAGCTCAAGTTAATTTGTATATGTGGTGTATCTGCCATTTTGACAGGCCTATTTCCAGGGCATCCATGAACCATGCGAGGAGCTTGGGCCCAGTGATCATATATATGGGCCTGTATTGTGGGGTCCATCTGTGGAACGGTGTTGGGTGCGTGGGTTTATAACCTCATCCGCTTCACCAACAAGCCATTGAGTGAGATTACCAAGAGCTCTTCTTTGTTGATTTTTTTTTAGGTTCAAGGAGAAATGGCTCCAACTGAACAGGAAATAGATATTGACAGGGAAACCATCTAATAGACCCTAATTTTTCATGACACATCCCCCGTCCCTCTGTCTCTCCGTTGAAAAACTTGTGGGGCTCACTATGATGTTTGTGACAAATCAACCCTGTCCGCCAGTTTTGCCACTCTCTCTCTCTCTCTCTCTCTCTCTCTCTCTCTCTTTCCAATTTCTTAAACCCCACCGTTGAAAAATTCGTGGGGCCCACCATGATGTTTTTGAGAAATCCATTCCGTCTACCAGTTTTGCCAGATCATTTTAGCCCCTAAATCAAAAAATGAGGCAGATCCAAAAATCAAGTGGGCCACACAGCAGGAACAGCAGATATTGAATGCCCATAGTTGAAACAATCATGGGACCAACATTTTGTTTTTGAGAATCCATCACATCCATCAGTTTTACGATCATTTTAAGGCGTGAACCAAAAAATAAGCAGATCCAAAGCTCAAGTGGGCCACATGGCAGGAAACAAAAGCCTACCGTTGAAACTCTCCTCTCTTATCTGATTTCATGGACCAGACAACTCACGGCCCACCTTGATGTTTGTGACAAATCCATCCTGTCCACCAATTTTGACATATCATTTGGAGGGTGAGCCAAAAAATGAAGCAAATCCAAAACTCAAGTAGGTCACATTGTAGGAAACAGGGGTTATTGAATGCCCACCATTAACACACTTGTGGGTCACAAAAGTTTTGGATCAGGTTACTATTTTAGTGTTTTCAGTTCATCCCAGAGGGAAGACCTTATGAACAGTTTGGATGGCACATAAACATTAACGGTGGACGGATCCTTATTCTTGCTCCGGTGGTAGACTCCTAGGAGTTTCAACACCCGGTCAAGGGTCAAGGGTTCGAGTATCCATAAGTGGTGAAATGTGTGTGTGCGTGTGTAAATAAATAAATAAAAATTGCCCAATTTATCTTTGAATCTGCCTCATTTTTTATTTTTTATTTTTGCTCACCACCTAAATTGATACGGCGAAACTGATGGACGATCATGTATATATAAGTTAGTTTTAAGAAAAGATGAATTACAAACCGTAAACAAAGCAAGGAAAACAGAAGAAATGCACGTCTAACCACCCATTTGGATGTCCCCAGGAATTGCAACTGTTTGTGCAGTTTCAGCAGAACTAAACCCACTTGCGTTTGGGCTGGGTGGGAAACTGGAACCACACCCAGTCCATTGCAAATCATGGAGCATCCAAACAGTCTCCTAACATAAAACAAGGTATTGGTGCTTTTTTATTTTTTAAACCTCTCATGGCATGGATCAATTTCTGCTCATATCAAAATAAATAAATAAATAAATAACGGTATTAGTTTTCTTGTTGAGGACTCTGCTTCTTCTTGTTTACTCTGGAGAGACACCGATGAATCCATCTGCGGCCCTTCCATTGAAATGCTATGAATTTGGCTGTCCAGAGAGAGCGTCTCAAAGGACTTACCTCCAACCATCACTCAATGAAGCAGGTTTCATGGTCGGGGCTTGGATGACAATCTGTCCCTCAAGAATGCTAACCACAGAAGACATAATGGGCCTGAGAGTAGGAGAAAGGTTGGTGCAAAGAAGAGCCAAGTTCAGCATTCCCAATGCCTCTTCTTTTGAGTAGTCTGATCCAAGGACTGGATCAACCAGTTCCAAGAGTCTTCCCTTCTCATGTAGGACACAAGCCTGCAATTTCCACATAGGATATATAACATTACTATCATTTGATGATTATTTTCGTTTTAGTTAAGCAGAAACCACAGAGACATTGCAGAGATGCATTTTGGTTTGTTTCACATATTCCTGTATTTCTCTTTCTTGTACTCAAGGAGTTCGCTACTAAATATACATATTTTTAAGGTTATTTCAGTCATTCATTTAACTAATTAACTTGTGTATGATTATTGGGCTAACCATGCCCCAACCTACACTATGCTTCTTATGATTGTAATCTCTAGGATGTTGCAATTTCAGAACACTGTCTAAGGACCTACCTGACAAGGTTCTCGAGCTGAGAATGACTCAACAATCGTCAAGTAATTCCGGTGTCAGCTAGTCCAGTCAAACCTATATTTGGTTTTCATTACTATTTGTTTGAGGGTATTTTCAAGGGTAACTTCAGATCTAGCCAGTGACCTAAGTGTTGCAATTACTTCATCCTAACTAGTAGATTGAGCACGTTGTTCAATCCACGTTACCCTGCTTTATCAATATACTCTTGACTCAGCTGTCATTATAGGTGATGCAACTCACTAACCCAAGCCGGTCAGTTTATAGTGAGTCAGAGGCTGAATGAACAAGTTCAAAATAGACAGTCCAGAAAATAATAATAATAATAAATAAAAATCCATGCACTTTTGTCATAATCAACAACAAAGCAATGGTTCTAATAAGATTCATGATTCATAAAAACTAAACAGCAATAGGACCAGCTTACCCAATCAAGAAGATAAACGAACTCCTCCTTCGGCATATAGTTGGTGTTGCTCTCACCGCTCACAATCTCAAGTAAAACAATCCCAAAGCTGTAAACATCCGCTTTGTCTGTCAAGTAACCCCTCATTGCATATTCTGGAGCCATATATCCTCTGAAAGTAGAAAAACAACACCATCGTAAACTAACATCAAACATAGCTATCTGATGCAAGATTACGTGCCTATTTATCACCATAAGTAATCAAAACTTGTAAAATAAGGAAATTAAATGACATATAGTGCCTTTTTTTTTAATCATATATATTTTTATGTCTCATAAAAATTTTGTTTCTTCGCTTGCTTTCACTCATATGTTTCAAAAGCAATCCTTCTGTGTGGGATTCATTAAACGAGTTATCTACCAAACATAATTGTTAAATCCTACAACGGAAAGATAAAAGAAAAAAATAAAACCCCAAAAAGCAGAAAAAGAAAAAAGAAAAAGAAAAAGAAAACAACTCGATGTTACTCACATAGTTCCGGCTATTCGAGTGCTGATATGGGTATTCTCCTCTTCATCAAGTTTAGCCAAACCAAAGTCGGATATCTTAGCATTGAGATCCTTATCAAGCAGAATATTGGTTGCCTTGATGTCTCTGTGAACAATCTTCAGCCTTGACTCTTCATGAAGATAGGCTAAACCCCTTGCTATACCCAGACCAATCTTACGCCTTGTTCGCCAATCTAGTTTCAAGCGTTGATCCTCAGGACCTAAATCGATGATCCCATTCATATTAACCATTGTGCTATAAATCATTGGTCAGGTTAAGAGGAAGTCAACAATGAAATTTTCGCAGCATGCTCATTTTCTAGCCACAAATGGAGCATATGGGATGGAAAAGAAGGGTTACCAAATAGTGCACGGGCAAGGCTATTATTTTCCATGTATTCATATATCAGCAACAACTGGTTCCCTTCAATACAGCATCCAAAAAGCTTCACAAGGTTTGGGTGCTGCAAAGCAGAGATCATGCCTATCTCATTGACAAATTCACGGTTCCCTTGCTTTGACTTGGATGAGAGCTGCTTCACTGCGATTATGGAACAATCTGGAAGAGTACCCTAGAATTGTGTAACATGCACTTTGGGGTCAGATTTCATAAAAAAAATATGAAATTGGAGAAAGGAAAAAATAAAAATCAAAAGATAACTTGAGGGCGACAAGCCGACATGAAAAATGTACAAATCAGAACTTTAAAATCAATACCTTGTAAACTGGCCCAAATCCACCTTCACCTATCTTATTTTCAGGATCAAAGTTATTGGTGGCAGATTTTATCTGTCTTAACCTGAAATAACCTGTTTGTAACTCCAGACCTTGGAGTTCTGCCAAAAGAGAAGTGTAAGTTCTGAAGATTAGACATAATCTCTATGGAGAAAGTTATTTCACTTTGTGGAAGATCTCACTGTAGGGAAAGTGTCAGAAGGCAATCATGATTGAATAAAAATTCTATCTTTCCTTCTTCATTGGCCATATTTATATTTTTCTAATGTGCTAATACATGTTTAGATATGCTTCATATTTTATAATTTTGGATGTGGATCAGGTGGTGCTGCCCACACCACCCCCAGAGTTGGTGTGGTGATGTGTTGGGCGCAGTGGGGCCACCGCAATGTATTTGTTTTATATCCATGTTGTCCATCCATTTTCCTAGTTCGTTTTAGGGAAGAACCCAAAAATGAAGCACATCTAAAGCTCAAGTGGGCTAAACTATAGGAAACAGTAGTGATTGAACACCCACCATTAAAAACTTCTTGTGGGCCACAAAAGTGTTGGATCAGGCTGATATTTGTGTTTTCCCTTCATCCAGATCGGTGTGACCTTATCGGCAGTTTGGATAGCAAATAAACGATACGATGAGCCCTAGGAAGGCTTCCACAATGGGTTTCATTATTCCCACTATTTCCTGTGTTGTGTTCCTCTTGAGCTGCATATATGCTTAATTCTTGGGTTCATATCTTAAAACGATCTGGCAAAATATATGGATGGCTTGGCTATAAAACATATATATCACGATGGGCCCTACATTATTGTCAAATATCTTCAATCTGACTGGAATAGGGTCTGTTGATGACATCAACAGACCGAGAAAATTCCGAATTTTACATTTTGCTTGCCGGACAGTTTTTGAAGCATTTTTCGGTCCCATTGAAGGTGGCTTCATTCCCATCTATAGGCCTCGATGGCTGTCGATTCTATTGAAGGTCCTATCAGCTGTGCACACGGTTTTGCGTAAGTCTGTGATTTGTTTCTTATTTCGAATGCGACACTATATATATATATATATATATATATATATATATATATATATATATATATATATATATATATAGGTGTAAATGGAATAAGGGTGAATTCCAATCGAAGGCTAAATGTTTATAGGGTTTGGGGAGGTGAAATCGAGAGTTTTCCAAGCATTGTAAGTAATTCCATCTCTTGTACTTTTTACTTTCATAGTGATCCTATGTCGCTTTGTACATTGGCTTTTTCTCACAAGAGTTTTTCCATGTAAAATTGGTGTGTGTTTGTGATTGCTTTCTTTACATTTGCATTTGCTTATGTGAGATCCAAATTCATAGTTTGCTTTCGCAAATTTCCAACACACATCACAACACCACCTAATCTGAGTCCTATAATTTTTACTCAAGTTGCTGAATTGCTCAGATAAGAAAATGAATAAAGAAAAAAAAAAATGACAATGCATTTCAACATGGTATTATTGATGAGCTGGACATCACCAGGGTGTTACAACCAATCCACTTTAAACATGGGATGCATGCAATTTTGGAAATTCCAAATTGTGGGTTTCATCGTGGACAGGGCATAGCCGGAAAGTCACAGTGGACAAAATTAACCATCTCACCCACTAAATTCTAACCATCTGATTTTGCTCACCAAAATTGGACCCTTGGACCATTTCCTTTTTAGCCATTCATTTGATGGCACCAATTGGATGGTTAGGATCACCCAATCAGTGTGATTTTCGGGCTATATTCCATCCACAATGTGGTCCATGATTTGTATCCAGATTGGTATGCACGTATGCTACATCAATACGTTGCAGCACCCAAGTGATGGCCATGTGAACAGTTTTAAAATTTTCTTTTTAATATTTCCCAAGATGTCTGAAAAAGAATGTAAAATAATATGAATGTGCTATAGTCCTAAAGAATGACATATGAGCTGAGCCAAAAGAGGCCCAAGGACCTGTTGAACAGTGACCCAAATCAAAATCCATGTAGATTAAAGAGAATGATATGGTGAGAATAGTCTGACTGAAAAAAAAATTAAAAAAAATGAAAACATGGCCCAGCAGGATCCACACATATCAAACTGAAAGAATTTATGTAAAAAACGTTATGACCTGTGGATCCTTCTGCATCATGTTATTTTTTGTCTAATGTCTCTCACCGTATCACTCCCATATTATAAACAAGCACACATTGACTCATCATCTCACCTTTGTCCACAAGGTCCTTTCCTCCTAAGCAACCCTTCATCTGAAGAAATACCAAAATTATCAGTCCAACAATAATGCAACAACCAGCTACGATGCCGACGATTGCTCCAGCAGATAGCCCACTGTCACTCCCACTGTCACCTCTATCAGGTTCAAATTCTACAAGTAGAAAAGATCAGACATCATGACAAGGAAGGCTACGAAAAGAGAAAAGACTAAACCATTTAGAATATCTTACCTGGATTCACTTCAATAGCTGAAATTAGAGGTCCATATACACCTCCCACAGGAATTGCATTGGTCCCTTTCCCAGCCCAATATAAATGGATCTCCAAAGTATTGTTGGTCACAGGAGTGGCACGAAAATTGATAATAGTTGGAATGCCAACACCACTAGCATTCTTTTCGATGTTGAAATCCTTCAATACAATCTTTCCCTGTCAGGTAGTCAAAAGTACACAGGAATATCGTATCCAAAGATTAATATACCTAGGCATAAAAAATCAAGAAAAGCTTGAAGAAAGATAAAATTAGTTATTAGATTGTAAATCTGTACAAATCTGTAGATTGGTCTTGAATAGATTCTAGGATTTATGATTAGAAATTGTGCAGCTATTCTTAGATTGGAAGCTTGCTAAAAATAATTTGGATCTTTTCTAAAAGAGGACCATTCCTCTATCAATGAAAATCATCAAGGAAATTATTCCCACTTTACATTAGTAGAAAGCCCAATAGACAAACACACATGTCTATGTGTGTGTGTGTGTGTGTGTGTATACATACATACATGCATGCCTACATACATACATACGTATATATGCACATACATAAATACATTGAGAGAGAGAGAGAGATGCATGGATGTAATGTGTGAAAAACTTATAAAAATAGAAATCATAACACCCATTTATAACTGAAAGCAATGTGATTAGAACTCTTATGAATAGGAAATTATGTAATTCATTCTACAGGACATTGGCTTACATGTGGAAAAACTCGTACAAAGATGTATAAAACTCTTAACTTGTAGGTACCAATCAGTGTTTTAAATAGCGGTAGCGTGATGCGTAACGCTCAGCCCTCTACAGCGTGTAGCGTAAATACGTAGCGTGTAGCGTAAGCTACACGATACTTCTATTTTTTAATTTAAAAATAGGACAAATATAAGAGATAGTGAAAAAAAAAAGGAAAAAAAAATATAAAAATGCCTAAAAGATGATTCATTTTATCAATTATAAGCATGTTCCAAAAAGTTATTAGTTATCATTTATCAAAAGCCAATCCACATATATAAGTCAAATCAAATAATTATCACATCAACAACTTTCTAAGCAAACCACTTTAATTAATAATGTCTAGTTGAAACCACAAGTCACAATTATGAAAAGAAATAAAAATCCCATAGGTTAAAAGTATCAAGTATAATACAAGTGTCACATTCCTCAACATTAGAAACAAAGAAAACATGGAAAAAATAATAAAAAAATAAAATAGTAAAAAAATACATTGTCGCTTACGCTACGGACGCTACGCGTTACGTAGCTGTAGCGTACGCTACGACCCCTGTAGCGTACGCTACCAGGGATTTACGCCATTTGGAATGCTACGTAGCGCTACGGCCACGCTACGCTACGTAGCGTACGCTACGGGCGCTATTTGAAACACTGGTACCAATATAGAAACAACACAGTGCAGTCCCAATATGATGACTCAAAGAAAAGTGATGATTGCTTCAAAAAGACATTTGCAAAGAAACCAATAGCAATTCTACTCCAAATCGAAGTTGACAGGATCCAATTCTTGAGAGAATTATCGACTGAAGGATCCTGTCAAGTGAACTAGGCAAAATAGAATCTAAGGACACATTAACTATGAAAGATCAAGATAATGCAGTTGACCATTCACCTGGATTGATACATCAAATATGCGCCTCCCAACACTGCTAAATGTTTCGTCATTGTTGAACATTATTTCAGAGAAATGTAATTGGACTGTATAATTTCCATTTTGTAAGCAAATCCCATAGTATTTGAGGGAGAGAGGTGACAGACGAGCTGTTCTATACAATTCTTGATTGGAAATAGATGGAGTTTTTGCAATGAACACTTTGTCGCCGCCGGTAAAGTCCCCTGTACTGCTATATGCCCATTTATCACCATAGGGGTAGAATGCAGACTCCCCATCATTATCTGTATCAGCTTCATAATCTTCCCATTTCTCACCGCCACAATTTATGGATAAGTTATAGTCTGCAAATGTACAGAATTCAGATTTATGTGCATGTACAATCAAAACATAAAGAAATTTCCCTCAGATATTTCGAGTAAGAATGATATAGCTCTATAATTTTGACAGACAAAAGACACAGTTTCTGATTTCTATACTCTGTGCTTTCGCAGCAGCGCAGGGGTAGCTCCTTCTTAAGCATGCTGGAACCCTACAAAAAAAGGTATGAATTTTTTTTCACATATTCATATATTTTCTTAGCAAAGTGATCGGAAACCCTCAGCAATCCAAAATTCAAAATAGAAGAATGCGGAAACTCACGATTTGTTCTTTATAGATGAATAGCTAGCCACAAAATTCCTGTAGGTGAACAGAGATGAACGTCCATAAAAGAGCAAAACGAAGGACCTAGTATTCTCAGAAAAGGAAAGCATACCAAGTGCGGAAAACTATCGTTCTTACAAACTTTTATCTCCGCATTCGTTTGGAGGAGGGAGCCCAGTAAAATTATTGTACGATAAGTCCCTGCAAGACAGCATCATGTAGCACCATGTTTATACCTTTTCTGGAGTGGAAATAATAATAACCCCAATAAGAGCCTGAGAGGCCTAAAGTAATCTCACAAGAGAGTTTAACAAAACATTAATATGCATGTAAAAAAAAACAATCCACCAAATATACAGATCCTATGGCCCGAGAAATGTATTTTGAGACTAACTGAGTAATACTTACAAGTTCTTGTCGCTTACTTGGACCCAAGAGGGTATGTCCCCCGTCAGCATGTTGCTAGTAAGATACCTACAACAAAAAATAATATCATGAGGTGGATTTCTAATTTGTGATTTAAAAAAATATCTCACCGAAAGCATCATTGAGAAGAGTCCAAAAACTACAGAAAAAGGAATGTC
The DNA here is from genome assembly GCF_029962835.1 of Magnolia sinica. Lineage (NCBI taxonomy): Eukaryota > Viridiplantae > Streptophyta > Magnoliopsida > Magnoliales > Magnoliaceae > Magnolia > Magnolia sinica. The sequence continues at coordinate 12,392,035 of NC_080577.1, forward strand.
GGTTTTCCTTAAATATCTTGAAAGAGCATAGGTGAAAATATGGTAATGAATAACTATATATTCTTACACATTCTCTAGCTGCTTGAGTCCCGAAAATCCGTCTGGAATTTCTCCTGTTAATTTGTTAAAGCTAAGGTCTCTGCAAGAGCAAATTATTGTCAGAAGGCAATGATGTTTCCAGTTTCGGTATCAACGGATGTGCATCCTTAGGTTATAAAAACATCAGTTATGGAAAATATTGAATGTATCGCGTAATGTTTCATTGCTTTTGGAGACTTTTAAGTAATTGATCAAAATTTTAATGAAACTTTAAGAGAAGTTAAAAATGACATCATTACATGCTTAGAAATAATAAAAAAAAGAATTATAAAAACAAGTGCACATAATAAAGTTCCTTTATATAAGGTGCTAAACTATACCATATCTCACAAAAATGCAACTATATTAAAAACCGATTCATATAATTTATAAATCATAGAAGATGCATCGAAAAATAACAAATTAATTATTTTTAAAAATTGCAAACGTGGTAATTGAAAGTCAATTGTCAAAATTATATCTCGTGGCTAAAAGTTAACTTTACTTCCTCATTCAGATGAGATTAGTGGACATTTTTTGGGCACTGAAGAATGAAAAATATTCAATGTTCCCATTTCAACAAATAAGTGTCCGTGAGTCAAAGGGCTAAACAATCTGATTTTGGGACCATCGCTTTGTTACATTGAGTTCCACAATTTCATTGGTTTAATTTAAGTTAATATATGATACGTGTACAATCTCAGAGAGCGTGCACATCTAAATGTGGCGAGCAAGGGACTATGGTTCAGGTGGGCCATATGATATTTATGTAAAATTCACCTTGACCAATAGATGTGTCACCTTATGTTCAGCCCAAGGTTTAAGAATCAGCCTAATTCCTGATTCAGGTGGACCATATAAATGAAAACGGTGTTTGGAATAATAATCAGCCTCAAAACTGTTTCTTTTCATGTAGCCCACCTGAATCATAGGTCAACTTGATTTTTTTAGCCTTACGCCTAACATGGAATTACACATCTAATGGTTAGAGTGGATGTCACGTACACATCATTGTAGGTTTTGTAAAAAAAATAAAATTAAGGGTGTGTTCTAGGAGTTGTTATTATTATTATTATTATTATTATGTTAGCCTCTCATGAGTAAAGTGACACCTACCCTTGATCTTGATGTTGTTGTACGTGAAATCCACTCCAACCATTAGATGTATATTCTCACCTTAGGCATTGGACTAAAAAAATCAGGTGACTTAATCAAGCAGGCAAAGGAGCCAATTTGGAGAGAGACATCTACTCTTCATTTTTACAGGGATCACTGTTACATGAAATCCACTCGAACCATTATACGCCACAGCAAAATTTAGGCATAGATGAAAAAATTAGGCTCAAACATGATTCAAGTGAGCCACACCAAGAGAAATAGTTTGAAGGGTGAGTGATGCATTGTTCACTATCTAGTTGATGTAGAGCGGGTCGTGGACAGTTTCATGGCCCAGATGGACCAGAAAAAGCCCAATTGGAGATTGAGGTGATCCGGACAGTCAGAGCTTCAAGCATACGTATCTCGCAAACTGGAATGAGCTATAGGGCGTACCGTATATGATCCGGACTGTTATTGTTCACATACTACTCGGTCAACCATGTCAATCAAATCGGGACGCCACTCATAGATAGCGAGATAACGTGTATATTTTCATTAAGGACGGTCGGAAAACCATATTAGTCCTTATGGATCCAGAGGAACCACCCGAGACTTCTAAAGTGGAGGGTCGTTCTCTCTTAACCATACGAGACTTAATGGAAGAATCTAAAGAAATGGGGCAGGCCTATGCATTAATCATAAAAGGGGAAGAACTCGAGCCTACCGTCATCCCTAAGAGACTAAAGCCCTTGTTGCATGAATTTAAAGAAATTTGGCCTGATGACCTTCCCAATGGGTTGCCTCACATGTTAGATATTCAGCACCATATCGACCTTGTCCTTGGGTCAAGTTTACCCAATCGCCATCACTATCAGATGAGTCCGAAGGAGTGTGATATTCTACAAGGACAAGTAAATGAACTAATCTGTAAAGGTCTAATCTGAGAAAGCATGAGCCCATGCATTGAACCAGCCTTATTAACTCCAAAAAAAAAGGGAGTCGGCACATGTGTGTCGACTGTCGGGTGATCAATAAGATTATTATAAAATATAGGTTTCTCATGCCCCGGTTGAACGACATGTTAGATATGCTTAAGGGTGTAAAATTATTTTCTAAATTAGATTTAAGGAGCGGCTACCATTAGATTCGGGTACGGTTGGGTGATGAGTGAAAAATAGCCTTTAAAACCAATGAAGGATTGTACGAATGGATGGTCATGCCCTTCGGTCTTTCGAACGCGCCTAGTGCATTCATGAGGTTGATAAACTAACTTCTGAAGCCATTCATTAGACGGTTCATTGTGGTCTACTTTAATGACATCCCGATATACAGTCAGGACAAAGCAAGCCTTATGGAACACCTCAAGCAGGTCCTTCAAGTGCTCACTAAAAGCAAGTTGCATCTCAATTTCAAAAAGTGAAGCTTTTCGACTGATAGCATTTTTGTTTTTGGCTTTGTGGTGATGTCCATGGGCATTCGGGTGGACGACGAAAAAGTGAAAGCCATCAGGGAATGGCCGGTTCCAACAAACATCCACGATGTACGGAGTTTCCACGGATTGTCCACATAGCTAGCATCGGTTTGTGAAGAATTTTAGCACTATCATGTCACCAATCACAGATTGCATGAAAAAGGGGCTGTTTCAGTGGACCGACGAGGCTAACAAGAGCTTTGCTGAAATCAAGTATCGGTTGTTCACGACACCAGTCTTGGTTATTCCTAGTTTTGACAAGTTGTTGGAGGTTGAGTATGACGTCTCATACGTTGGAATTGGAGGGGTATTATCGCAGGAAGGCAGACCGATAGCCTTCTATAGCGAAAAGCTCAGCGAAGCCCGAAAGAAGTTGTCAACATATGAGCTTGAGCTGTACGCAATTGTTCAGTTACTGCATCATTGGTAACATTATCTGATTTAAAGAGAGTTTGTTCTGTACACTAACCATCAAGCATTAAAATTTATTAATAGTTACGCTAACGTGAATCGTGTGCATGCTAAATGGGTTTCGTTTTTACAAGAATTCACGTTCGTTCTGAAGCACAAGTTAGAATAACAGAATAAGATGGCTGATGCACTTAGTCGCTGTACATCACTACTCATTACAATTAGCAATGAGATGGTCGGCTTTGACTGTCTTAAGGAGATGTATGCTAAGGACAAAGACTTCAAGGATGCATGATTGAAGTGCCAAGAAAGTCATCCCAATGACCTACACATGTAAGATGGTTTCCTCTACAAAGTGAATCGATTATGCATTCCCCAAAGTTTTCTAAAAGAGCAGATTATTCGGGAGCTACATGGAAGTGACCTTGGTGGACACCTTGGGTGAGACAAGTTGCCAACTCTTATAGAGGAGTGGTATTACTGGCCGCAGTTAGTACATGATGTGGGAAAAGCAGTGCAACGTTGTCATGTTTGTCAGACAGTCCTTGGGATAATTTATCTATGGACTTTGTGCTTGCTCTTTCACAAACACAATCCAGCATGGATTTGGTGTTCATGGTGGTAGATCATTTCTCAAAGATGGCGCATGTTATCCCATGCAAGATGACCCTTAATACAACACATGTGGTGAACCTATTCTTCAGAGAGGTCATGCTGCTACATGGGGTTCTTAAGACTATCACTTCTGACCGTGACACGAAGTTCATTAGCCACTTTTGGCAGACTTTATGGACTCGATTTGATACACGACTTTAGTTCAGGAGTGTCTACAACCCACAAACTGATGGGCAGACCGAAGTTGTGAATTGTACGTTGAGAAACATCCTTCGATGTATTTTAGGTGAAAAACCAAAGCAGTGGGATTTGGCCTTATCTCAAGCGGAATTTATATTCAACAATATGGTGAGCCGCTCGACAGGGAAGTCCCCGTTCCAGATTATTTACGGTCGAGTGCCTCGCTACACACTTAACTTGGTCCATCTGCCCAAGCTCTCAGGCATGAGCATTACATCAGAACATATGGCAGACAAGATCGAGGGCATTCATGCAGAGGTACAAACTAAGTTACATTCTTCGAACGAATAGTATAAGGAGCAAGCCAACAAGCATCAACAACAAAAGGTGCTCCAGGTGGCTGACCACATTATGGTCCATCTACGCAAGGAGAAATTTCCAATTGGGACGTACAACAAATTGAAGGATAAAAAGATTAGACCGATACCGATTCTCCGTAAGATCAATGACAACGCTTACGTTGTTGATCTTCCGGATGACATGACAAACTCGCATACTTTCAACATCGCAGACCTGACCGAGTATCATGAACCAAAATAAGATGAGAACTAGAAGATGAGTTCTTTTGAAATAGAGGGGACTAATGTAGAGCAGGTCGTGGACAGTTTCATGGCCCAGATGGACCAGAAAAAGCCCGATCGGAGATGGAGGTGATCCAAACCGTCAGAGCTTCAAGCATATGTATCTCGTAAACCGAAATGAGCTATAGGACGTACCATATATGATTTTTGGGTAGGACGAGCTACTTTAGCCACCCAACCCCACTATGTCGGGTTGCGCACGCCGAATTTGTGAAATACCATTAGATCGATCGTTAAATCCCCGTTTTAATTTTGTTTTTACTATTTATAGTAAGTTTTAGTTTTGAGTATAACTCTTCATCCGTTGGGCTTTAGGAGTTGCGCCCAACATGAAAAGTGCGTAGAATAATTAGGAGAATAGCATGGTTGAGCCAAATAGGACACTTGCTATTTTTGGCCGAAAACCATGAGGTTTAGTGGAAATCACAACCGTCTTTACTATTTATAGTAAGTCACAATTTCTAGGAGTTTTAGTTGTAGTTTGACTCCGAAACTTCTTCCATGGCTTAGTATCTCTATTTAAATGGGTGTAAACTTGTTTATTCAATCATCAATCAATTTATGAATTTTCTAGAATATTATTTCTATTTTCTTGCTTTTTTCCTGGTGGATTCGAGAAGTCTCCGTGAGGAGGTAGTTATCCTTGAGGAAGATGATGATCGACCTCATCATGTTCATCCTTGCGTCACTAGTGTAGTCCACTAAATCACACGTAGAAGTAATTTTTGGCTCACTGATTCACTTGATGGTCGGAGTGGATTTCCATAGACATCACGTTGGGGCTCATCTTTCAAATATAATGGAAGAAAGAGATGCCACCTGGCAGCTTTTTCATTTTGAAAAGATAGGGTGCAGGCTACAGCGGCAGGACAAGTGAAAAGACAGGGTGCAAGCTACAGCGACAGGACAGTAGCTGGAGAGAGAGAGAGAGAGAGAGAGAGAGAGAGAGAGAGAGGGATGAACGTAAAAGAGGAAGGAGGAGAATGAGAAGAGGAAGAAATGAGACCCCTTTCTCTCATAGACGAATGCATTGACGCCAAAAAGGCGGGGTAGTTTTTTAGCATTTCAGATTGCCGAAGTGCAATACCAAAAATATCGGCCGATATCTCTTTGTACTGACGATATCATTGACACCAAAAGTAGGGTTGAAAGTCGGGCGGGGTTGGGTCGAGTTGGTGCTCAACCCTAGCCCAACACAAGGTTCTTATACCTCAACCCTAACCCAACCCAACCCAACCTCGGGTTGGGAATTCTCAACCCAAGCCCAACCCAAGCGGGTTCGGTCGGGTTGGATGGGTTGGTCGGGTAGATATATGCTAATATTTTCATTATTACATTAGTCTATCATATTTTCAATACAAGTTTTATTTTTTATACCTATAATTTTATTAATTATGTATGTAGTTATTTATCATAAAGAACATTTTTTCTAAACAAACAAGCTAAAATATAGGACAACTACTCCTTTAAAAGTCGTATTGTGTATCAAGCAATCTATTTGGGAGAGAGAAATCCGGTGTATCTTGTTAGCATGAGTCATCGGAAATGGCGTGGACCAATGAAACCCGACGGCATTGGAATTTCCTGTGTGTTCAACACAAACGATCCACACTCAATTATAATTAATTTATAAGGAACTTATATATTGATCGGGTTCGGGTTGGGTCGGGCAACTCGAGACCTCAACCCAAGCCCAACCCAAGTTTTATCAGGTTGGCATTTGTATGGCCCAAGCTCGAGACTAAACCCAATACATCTTGCCCAAGCCCAACCCAATGTCGGGTCGGTCACGGGTTGGTCGGGTTGAACCAGCCCAACTTTCGGCCCTAACCAAAAGGTAGGGTACTTTCTGGAGGTTTTATATCGCTGAGATGCGATATCGAAAATATGGCCGATATATCAGCCGATATTATTGATATCGCAAACATGATTCAAAACAAAACTGGGGAAAATTCTCTCTAAAATGAATTTATGAGCAACATTTTATTCCATGAATGTTCTCATGCATAGCAGGCATGCAATTGAAGGTTGTAGTATATTGTAAAGAAAATGGAATGCACAAAAGGATTTTTCTTGTCTGATTGTATAATGGATTAGCCGTTACACAAGAAGATAAACATAGAAATAAAAAGGAGCATTTTCTATGTAACCACTAGCCTAGGTTATTTCTTGAAAAATGTCCGCTTTCAAAATATGTAAAGCCAACTGCCGTTAGACATCCGGACGCCAAACAGTTCTTAAAACGTATTAATAAAAAGGCAAAACTACCCTCTATTTAGAAGGGAACTATGGCTCAGCGAGGGGTTGTCAGCGTCCGAAGCTAGTCGGGCCTGTTTGTGAGAAATTCACCTCGTCCATGAGTTTTACATCATTTTAGTGAGCCACGTAATAGAAAAGAGGGGAGATTATATACCCACGTAAAAGCTTTGTATTATGCTAATATTTTTGTTCTTTCAGTTCATCAGAGTGGGAATGACCTTTTGAACGGTTGAGCCACTTTTTAATAGTTTGGATTATATAAAATTATTATGAGCCTAAAAAGGTCTGAACGGTGAGCAATCTTTTTTAACTGTTTCAAGTAGCCCATTTGAATTTTCAGATCCTCCTGATTTTTGTCATGTCTTAATAGGAGCTGCCAAAATGGATGGACGGGTGGATTTCTCCCGAACATCACAGTGGGCTCCAGTTGCGGTAGGCTGAGCGATGGCTAAGTCATTCAAACATCACGTCAGCAGAGAGGAGTGGATTAGGTGCGCCCCGGCTACACCCAACATGGTGCGACCCTGATGACTGTAGGGCACACCTTAATTGATAAAGGTTTTGTACATCCATGCGGTCCATCCGGTTTTGCAGAACATTTTAGGGCATGGTCTCAAAAAACGAAGCATATCCAACTCTCAGGTGGACCAAAATAAAGGAAAAAGTGTTTATTGACCGTTAAAATCTTCTTGTGGGCCATGAATTTTTATTTTTATTTTTTATCTAGCTCATATTTATTTTTTCCCTTCATCCAGGTCCGTATGACCTTATCAATAGGTTAGATTGCAAATAACCATTATGATAGGCCTGGGGATTTTTTAACGGTGGGCCTCTAACCACCACTATTTCCTATGGCATGGCCCTCTTGAGTCGTGGGCCTGCTTCTTTTTTGAGCTCATGTTCTAAAATGAGCTGGTAGAATGGATGTATGGCATGGATATACACTACATGGGGGCCCACTGTCAGGGTTGCACCATGTTGAGTGAGGCAAGGTCATACCTAATTCGCTTTCTAGAAGGAGATGGGTTGTCTCGGGGTTGAAACTAGGTGGGGCAACCACCGTGTTTTTGAAAAATTCAGGATCTTTGTATATTTTTTCTAGATCATTTTAGGCTACAATCCCAAAAATGAGGTACATCTAGAACTCAAGTGAGCCACATGATAGAGACCAATAATTTGTAAGCCCATTATTAAAACATCCATGAGTTATAGAAGCTTTGGATTAGGCTAATATATTTTTTTTCATTCAATTCATCCTAGTGGGTAAACATCATGGTAGAGCCCATAAAGGTTTGAATAGTAAGTAACCCATATTCATTATTTTCGGTCACGTGTCAACTTAAATATGGGACCCCTGTTTTTTGGTCTCATATCCAAGGTGTCCCGTATCAGTATCGGTTGGTGTAACAGTAACCTCCAAAATCGATACGGATACAGGGGCGTAACGGTGATACAGGGGCGTAATGGCCCATAACGGCGCAAAACTTTTTTTTTGCCAAAAAAATATGAAAAAATATGGATTAAATCCGGAATATTCTAAGCATTCCAAATAACCATTCATTTATAAATTGGAACATGTTTATGATGGTGTAACGGTCCACTCTTTAGTGAGAAGTTGTATCGGACTGTTTGATGAATTTATGAACCAGATAACCTGAATTTGACTACAAAATTCATATATTTAATTTTCTAACTATCTACTATCAATGATAGATATATTAGAATGAATGTAATATGAAAATATCTTACATTTAGGTGTTTGCAATTATTTTTGAGGGCCAAAATTCATGCATAAATAGAAAAAAAATATAAAATGGCACCCCAAATATGTAAAATGCACATTAACATGTTCTACTATGATTAACACATCATATGGCATCATTAAAACAGCAAAAGAATCATTAAAAAATGATTTTTCGAATTTTCAAAAAAAGGGCCGAAATAAATGCGTAAATAGAAAAAAATAAAAAAAATATATAAAATGGCACCCCAAATATGTAAAATGCACATTAACATGTTCTACTATGATTAACACATCATATGGCATCATTAAAACAGCAAAAGAATCATTAAAAAATGATTTTTCGAATTTTCAAAACAAGGGCCGAAATAAATGCGTAAATAGAAAAAAAAAAAAAATATATATATATATATATAGAATGGCACCCCAAATCTGTAAAATGCATATTAACATGTTCTACTATGATTAACACATCATATGGCATCATTAAAACAGCAAAAGAATAATTAAAAAATGATTTTTCAAATTTTCAAAAAAAGGGCCAAAATAAATGCGTAAATAGAAAAAAATATAAAAAATATATAAAATGGAACCCCAAATCTGTAAAATACAGATTAACATGTTCTACTATGATTAACACATCATATGACATCATTAAAACAGCAAAAGAATAATTTAAAAATAATTTTTCGAATTTTCTAAAAAAGGGCCAAAATAAATGCGTAAATAGAAAAAAATATTTAAAAAATATAAAATGGCACCCCAAATCTGTAAAATGCACATTAACATGCTCTACTATGATTAATACATCAAATGACATGATTAAAACAGCAAAACAACCATTAAAAACTGATTTTTCGAATTTTAAAAAAAGGGGCCAAAATTCATGCGTAAATAGAAAAAAATATTAAAAAATTATTAAATGGTACCCCAAATCTGTAAAATGCACATTAACATGTTCTACTATGATTAACACATCATATGACATAATTAAAACAACAAAATATATTAAAAAAAGTATAAATAACTATTTTTGACAAATTTCTGAAAAATGGCCCACCGAGCTTTGATTCAAAAAAATCTATAATATAATGTGTTTTTCTATCAAATACCAAGCTAAGGTTGGTCGAAATTAGTAGTAGAAGGAGTTAGAAACAGTTTGGAAGCAAGAGGTTTCAAAAAAACAGCAAAAACAGGTTTAAAAAAAAAAAAGTTACCGTTTCAGGCCCGTTTCGGGCCGTTACGCCCGTTTCGGTCCTGTATCGGCCGATACGGGTATAAAAAATCGAATCGGCCGTTTCGGCCCCGAAACGGTTACGTATCGGCCGATACGGCCGATACGTAATCGATTCGGCATACCATGCTCATATCTATTATATCCTCTCTTTTTTTTTGGTCATTCCTAGAGGATATATAGTATGCGGAAAGATCTTCAAAGATATTTGGAACACTTTTTACAGAAGTATAGCTCATGCTGAGCTGGATAGTATACACCATCTGAATACAAGGCGCGACTAAGAAGTTCAAGGGGACAGAAAGCGGTCGAAAGAAGAAGAATGGTTAGAAGAATACAAAGAGGTAAAAGGATTTGAAAGACTAACGTGGCAACGATTCAACTATCATAACTGTTGAAATAAAGAATAGAAATGGATGCAGAGTATTTACATAACAGAGATTCTTATAAATTGAAGGAAAAATCGACATAACAAAACGTCTCATACTAACTAAACAAACCAATCAACTGACCTTCCCTTATTATATCTTTAGCTTTATCTTAGGAGTAGTGATAATCTTTAGTGATAATATTTAGCTGCAATCCAAGTCTACGCTCATACAATAAACTATTTTAGGTTCCAATACAAACTTTTTTAATTTCAAAAAGGCATTTTGCGATTGCTCCTTACAACGATTGTGAGTATTTCCTTCGTGTTTGGCAAATCTGCTAGTTAAGAAGTCCTTTGGTACAAAAGTCAAAGTAGAACCACCCCATTCGAATCGTATCATAACAATCTTGTGTAGTGGCTGAATAGGCGACTGATTTTCTCAAGTCTCATCTATATACACATTAAACGTATCTGCCTATCTCCGCAGTCTGGGTCAAAGTTGTTCGGTTTGAATCGAGCCGCACAATCATGTGGAGGCATACCCGCACACACCACACCTAACCCAAAAAATACAAAAACCGAGAGGCAACATTGTCTTAACAGGAGCTACCAAACCCGATAGATGGGGGTGGATTTTGACAAACATTATTGTAGGACCACCGCAATTGGTCATCCAAGCCTCAAGTTGTAACTGCAAAGAGAGATGGGTTGTGCGTACCCAGGTCTTAGGTGGGGCCACTATGGTGTCCTAGAAAAATTCCCGCTGCCCATTCATTTTGCAGATCATTTTATGTCATGACCCAAAAAATGAGGCAGTTCCAACGCTCAAGTGGACTGCACAAGTTAGAACCATTTAATGGTTTAGAGATTGCCCACCATTGAAACCTTCATAGAGCCACCTGCAATTTAGATCTCACTCATTTTCTGGCCCTTGGCCCAAAAAGAGATGCAAAAATGGATGGACTGCGTAGATTACACACACAAGGTTGGTCCCCTCAAATTTTCTACGCGCCCACACCCTTAAAATGGGATAAAACGGACAAATTCCGCATTTAAACAACTTAACAGAACATTTCAATCATTAAGAGTTGTTGAGGTAAAACAGTCGGTTTTTTCACCCAATTCGCAAACATGAGGCGTTTTGCTTGAAATATTTTGAAAGCATATGTTTTTTTTTAAATAAAAAAAAAAAAATTTAAATATCTTAAAATACAGCCGTTACATTAGGAAAAAAAAAAAAATTAAATAAAAATCAAAATCAAAATCAAAAGGGAAAGTCCAAATCACTATGAATTTGGCGATCAATCACTTCAGTTTTGCACTTCTCTTCCTGATTTAATTTCTTTCAAACCATGAAATAGTTGGCTGGACAGAGGTCGTGATTTGCATGTCAAATCAAGAAGCTGAATCTTCAATTTCATTTTATGTTTTCATCAAAATTTAAGAATGTTGTGCACCTAACAATGCCTAGTCAGCACTCAATGGCACGGCAAAATAAATATATAAAGGCCATGTGTAAAAGCTTCGTCCAAAGTAACTTACAGGGTTTTCAGGTCTGTCATGTCCTTAATATAATCTGGGATTTTGCCAGAAATCAAGCAATTTCTTAGTACCCTGCAGAACACGACCAAGACAGACACTTGATGAGCAAAAGAAGCAACAAACATTTATATATTTACCCGTCAGGGTTATGTCCATTCAACTCACAATATCTGCATTTTGGTCATATCCCCCAAGGCAGGGAAAGGCATGCTCGGTCCACTCAAATCAGATATCCTCCTGAAAATAAAAATATATTGGATTCAATAAAGTAATTCATATCATACTACTTCCAAGTTTAGGTATAAATCCAAGGAAATTCAAGTAATAAAGCAGCAAGAAAAGAACATGGAATGCGCCCTCACAGTTCAGTTAGATTCGTCAAGAGAGAGATGTTAGAAGGAATAGGTCCCATCATAGACGTGCCTTGCATGTCCCTGCAGAGGTTCAGAATGATAGTTCATGTGTATGTTCTTATATGGGGACACCATAAGGTGGTGTTGTCATTTTTTGGGGCAGTGTGGGGCCATATTGATGTAATGTTTTATATCCACGTGTACATCTGTTTTTCCAGATCATGTAAGGGCGTAAACCCAAACTGGAAGTAGATCCAAAGCTCATGCTGACCACATAGTAGTGATTGAATGTCCACCATTAAAAACATCTTGGGAGCCACAAAAGTTTTAGATCAAGCTTATATTTATGTTTTCCCTTCATCTAGGACTGTGTTACCTCATCAACAGGTTGGATGGCAAATAAACATTACTGTGAGCCCTAGGAAGGTTTCATAGGTGGGTGTGATTATTTCCTTATATATGTTGGGGGCCTTTGCACAAAACCTTAGGATCTAGTATCCCAAAAATACCGGGATTATAGGATAATAAAGCAAGGAAATAAATCAAAGCGTAAACCACATAACACAAGATATTTTTACGTGGAAAACCCTCAAAAAGGTAAAAACCACGGGACCTCATCCAGATCAACAATCCACTATAAAGTAGAACGTTACAACCTTCTTCACTTACGCAGGAGTAGATAAACAATAAGAAAATAGAGAAAAACGAATAGATCTCACCGATCACGAAGACGTAGAAATACTGAGATGTTGATTGCACCATACTCCACGAGCAGAACCTCCTTCCACATGCTCCCTCTCTCTCTCTCTCTCTCTCTCTCTCTCTCTCTCTCTCTCTCATACCTTTAATATCCCTAAACCCTTTAGCAAACCCTTGCAAAGCTTTAAGAAACTATCTTGCATTACTTAGAAAGGCCCTAGGCACCCCTATTTATAGTTTAGAAAACTCCCTTCTGTACCCTATCGCGAAAGGCCTCAGATTTCCGTATTCCGCACAAGATCCGGACTCAAATCTGCATAAGCTCGACTGGTCGAGCCGAATCCTCGAGCACCTCTCTCAACTAGTCGAGCACTTCGGAGAAAATACATCAATTGGTCGCTGGACTTTGAGTCGAGCCCCACTTGACTAGTCGAGCGCCACCCACGACCGGTCAAGCAGCCCACTCAACCAGTTGAGCAGCGCGGTGAATTACTTTGATTTTCCACCCGCTGCTCCATCTCTCCTCTGAACTGAGGAGGAAAAACCCATCAGTATATATATATATATATATATATATATATATATATATATATATATATATAGTGTGGTCCACTTGAGCTTCTGCTCTGCTTCATTTTTGGGTTCATGTCCTAAAATTAAGTAGTAAAACAGATGGATGGCATGGATATGGAACACATGTACATACATTATGGTGGGCCCCACAGTGCCCAACACATCACAACACTACCGCTCCACCTAATATGCGTCGTATTGAAGCAATTTATGCTGAAAACAAATCAAATGAAATTCTTACAGTCTTTGGAGTGGTTTCCAGTTCCCGATGAAATCTGGAATCTTACCGGAGATGGGGTTCCCATCTATCCTACTGAAAATATGACTGTACTTAAATCATTTATAATTTATAACTGGAAAAGACAACCCCATTGAGTAATGAAGAATTGACATACAAGATGATCAGGTTTGTCAGGTTGCTGAAGGTAAGGGGTATTTCTCCCGTGAAGTAATTCGAACTAGCAATGCTGCACCAGTAATATATTGGATTATGTGAAAGAAAAACGTTCAAATTTTTATTTATTTATTTTCACCGTAGGGCATTTCTACTCCTTGAAATTGAAATGATCGTGGAGTCCTCTCAACACGACATTTTGACTGTCAGCTGATAGTTTTGAATAGCATAAATACTACACAATTGGTTGATCCTCAGCCATTCTGTTCACCAATGTAACCTAACAATCACCAGCATATATTTAGACACTAATCACATTTTCTATTTAATTAGGAGCCACTATTTGCATTTGCCCTGATTGATAATGGCAACCTTTTTTCAGCGTTGGTAATACAACAGTACAAATTTGCACTACTGAATTACCAAAGGTAGAAACAAAAAGTGCCAATGGCAAATATAAATCAAGATGAGTAAATATATTAATTCTCTTAAAGATAACCATGAAATGAGAATTAGGTCATTATTGGAAGGAAAAAATACAGTGACAGAACAAAGAATCTTACAATTCCTCCAAGCCATGCAAATTACCAAGCTCTGGAGGAAGAGATCCTTGGAGCTCGTTATTATCGATGACCCTGCATAACCCCAAATTGCATAAATAATAGTAGATAAATGCAATCTCATCTGCCTAATCTAATGAAAGCTGGGAATTGCATACAGTTTTTTGAGTGTCGTGATTTTTCCAAACTCCTTCGGAATTTTTCCAGAGATGAGATTTCCCAAAAGAGACCTGCAATGTCAAACAATTTTCAGGTATGTCCCTTGGGGAGTGAGAGGGACGAAAAAGTTTCATAGATTAGTTATAGAAGATTCCAGATGCTATTATGGAAGAGGACTTACAAATCAACGAGACGAAGGGATGCCCACCTGGCAGGGATTGGTCCTTTGAGATAGTTGCGAGTGAGATCGCTGTTGGACAATAGCAGAAGTAACGATCTTAGACCCTATATTTGCTTCTAGGCAAAAGAAAATCCACCAGAATGAAGCATTTAGAGGTATGGGAGGGAAAACCGTTCCAACCCATTTAAAAAGAGGTTGGATTTACAAAATAGGAGTTTTTCTGGTTCATCTCAATGAATCCACGTGGCTATTTATTTCGTCCACCTCGTGGACCCTATGTTGGATGGTCCCTGACACAGAGATCTCTATGATTGGACGATTACAGCCTTCCAACTTTTCCCCTTTGAATGTAGACCATCAGCTACTCTTCATTTGAAGACCCCTCGTCTGGTAACTATGATTGCCTGATTAATGAAGTTCTCATATCAAGGTCCACAGACAGAAAGTCCCACCAGATGGACAATCTTGATTTATCAACTGCGCAATGGCATACACAGATTGATTGGTGAGTGGCAATGAACCAGAACCATCCCAGCCCGCCATAATGATTAAAAGGGGACTTTGAAATCTGATCCTTGTAGAAAACATACACATAAATAAACTCAACTCTGGTCGACCAATCAATGGACCACCTCAAAAGATCATTTCGTGGAGAGCTGTCACGAGATTCTAGTTAAAATGCAGGGACATTTTCACGGTAGGCTTGAGTGGGGTCGCTTGTGGGATACAGGGGCACGCTTGGGGTAAGCGAGGTCCATGGGGGAGGTCTCGTGTTCGAGACTCCTTACCAAGGTGATTAATGTGTATTTCACACTGGGCTCAAGTGGGATAGCCTGTGGGATGCGGGACACACTCGAGGTGGACGACCCGTGTGAGGCGGTACCCATGTTATTTGATGCCCACGAGGGGAGTTCGGTCAAGGTCTTAACCTATGAGATGTGGGGCTTGGGCTATGAGATAAAGGGATTAATTCGTCATGCTCTAACAGTTCGGGCTTTTATAGCAAATAGTTAATTGTCCTATATCAAATTGGTATCAAAGCAGGAGGTCTCGTGTTCGAGACTCCTCATTGAGGATAATTAATGCAGGAGCATTTTCACATCGAGCTGTTCGAGACTCCTTACTGGGGGTGATTAATGCGAGTAGAGTCGCCTTTGGGATACGGGGGATATGGTTCTGTTAGAATTTCTCAGTTAGCTCAACCCCAGACTTAAACTTACAACCCTATATGCCCATTGTTCCATAACAACTCCTTAAACTTCACATACCAGAGACACCTATATGATGTGCACATAATCACTTACAGATGTGTTAGGAAGGTTAGATCAGCAAATTCGTCAGGTATAAATCCAGTTAGGTTCTGACCCTTCAGCTCTCTGAAATATCAAAAGAATGTTGAAATAAAAAATTCAAATAAACGACCAAAAAATTATACACAGGAGGGGATGCTAGTACTGAAAGGCCATACACCCAAAAGACATGGCAAACAGTCGAGTTGCAGTTGCATGAAACGTTGTTTGCGTAGGTGGACTTCGGCACCGTTTCCCTGACCCACGAACTTGTCTTGCTGCAAGGATCAACGCTGAAATCCCAATCTCTCTTCTTTAACTTGTCTGAGATTGCTCGAAGCGCCTCAACTATTTCACAGGACGCAATGGTCAGATGCATTCATTGATTCTCTTAATCGCATATAGACTATAACTTCACTATTAGTGAACCTTATCATAGTGATGCTTAGTGGGGCCCACTTGTATCTTGTAGGGCCCACTTCCTAGAATTACTGTGGTGCTTCGCATCAGATCATGTCTTTATTCATTTATTTATTCGGTTATGGTAAATGAGGAGTTATTGAAACCTCAATATGATAACTACATTTTATTTTTCAGTTTTTACATGTGGGACCCATGTCGCTAGTCTGTAGACGGACCACGCCCTTAAAATCTTCCGGAATGGAATAATCTTATCCTTTTAACTTTTTTGCTAGCAAATAGACGGTCAAGAAGAAACTAATTAGGGCCCTCTGTGCCTAAGAATGCCTTAGAAGACAATCCCAACTGCTCGCTTATAAATGGATGATTCAAGCATAGAGCATGGATGGACTGCGTGGATAAATGACATACATTCACGGTGGGCATAACAGAGTTTACTCAGTCTGGTAAAAGTGTACTGAGTAACTCAGTAGGCAATCGGATGAAGCAGATTGGCTGGTGTACCACACACCATCTACCTAGCTCGTTTGGATAGCGCTCCTCCGGCTCCGATTTGTACGTGCGGTTCAAAGGAGATCAAAGTTATATGTGCTCCATAATAATGTATTTATCATATCTACACAGTTCATCCATTTTTCGAGATCATTTTAGATCTTGATCTCAAAAAATGAGAAATTTTCAAGGCTTAAGGGGGCCACACCACAAATAGCAGTGGGACCATGATTCTTACCGATACTACACTCGTGGGGCGCACCATAATGTTTAATTTCCATCCAATCTGCTCATAATGTCACACAGACAAGGATGAAGAGAAAAAACAAATATCTTATTGATTCAAAATATCTGTGACCCCAAAAGGGTTTCAATGGCAGGCATTCAATAACCCATTGCTTTTTACAGTGTGCTCCACTTGATTTTTATATCTGTCTTATTTTCAGGATCAGGCCTTACGATGAGCTCACTAAGTGGATGGACGGTTTAGATATAACTCATAACTCATGATAGGACCACATAACTTGGTAACATCCACACCAGCCAAATCGGTGATGTGTGATACACCAACCAATCCGCTTCTGAGTAGGTGATACCCGGGCGCGGATTAGATGCTACAAGGTCAGTATCCAAATGGCTACTGAAGTAACGTCACCAAGCTTTGTGGACCCCACCATGATGCATGTGTTCTATCCGTAGCGTCCATCCATTTGGAGAGATCATTTTATGGCATGAGAAAAATAATGAGATAGATCTAAAGTTCAAATGGACCCCACCATAGAAAACAGTGGGGACAGTGACATCCATCGTGCAAAACTTCTTAATTAGGGGCCATAGAAGTTTCCAATCAAGCTTATATTTTTGTTTTCACTTCATCTATCTCTATGTTAACTTATGAATAGGTTGGATCTAAAAAATACATCATGGTGGGTCCTATAAATGTTTCAACGATGGGTGTGACTGATCCCACGGTTTTCTGTGGTGGGTCCACTTGAACTTTAGATCTATCTCATTCTTTTTCTAATGCCATAAAATAATCTCTACAAATGGTTGGACGGTATGGATACAATACACGCATCATGGTGGGGTCCACAATGTTTGGTGACGTCACTTCAGTAGCCATTTGGATTCTGACCTTGTCAGTATCTAATCCGCGCCCGTGATACCCCGGCCTCACCAAGGGAAGCGGTCGTGCGAGGAAACGGATTGGCTACTCCCCCTGCCACCCGCCAATGGCTGGTGGTCGGTGCTCTGTGGGCCCCATAATGATGTATGTGTTTCATCCATGCTGTCCATATATTTTTCCATATCATTATATGGTAGGAGACCAAAAATGAGGTATATTCCAATCTCAAGTGGACCACATTATAGGAAATAGTGTTGAATGAGCGTCAACCATTAAAAGCCTTTTGAGCGCCATAAAAGTTTTGGATCAATCTGATATTTTTTTTCCCTTCATCTGGGCCTATATGACCTAATCAACAGATTGGATGTCAAATAAACAGTACAGTGGGCCTTAAAAGAATTTTAATGGTGGATATCCTATCACTATTGTTTTCCTGTGGTGTGGTCCACCTGAGATTTATATCCTTCTCAATTTTGGGATAAGGCTCTAAAATGATCTTAAAAATGGATGAATGGAATGGATGAAACACATGCATCATTGTGGGGCCCACAAAGCACCGAACATCCACCGGGCTGGTGGCAGGGGGAGTAGCCAATCCTTTCTCGTCGTGCGAATACTAGCGCTGACTAGAGGTGGGCATCGGACCGAGTCGGATCGGATTGTGCCTAACCCGATTCTGTCCAAGATCTAAATACGCTGACCCAAACTCATTCCAATCCGGGGTCGGATCTGGGACATGCCATCCGATTAGATCCGACACCTTATTGGCCTGACCCGAACCGAGTCCGACTCGGCCAGGGAAACTGAATCGGATCGGATTAGGTACGATACTGATAAGATTTTTTAACAGTGAAAATCATTATTCTCGTTGTTATTTTCGGTGTGGTTCATTTGAGCTTCAAATATGATTCATTTATTTTTCACTAAATGCTCTAAAATGATCATGAAAAACGGTTAAACGGTATGGATATAATAAATACATCATTGTGGGGCCCATGTTGAATTCGTTTGATCCGTTCGTACAATGCTCGACGTTTAAAAGTTACAGTTGTTTACAGGTGTGAATGGCGTCAGTGGGATTGTCCCGTGCGTTGGTAGTACACGGTATTGACATCACGTTAGCAAGTTAGGTGGGTTTGATCATGGTACATGTGTTATATCAAAACCGTCCATCCATTTTTTGAGCTTATTTTATGGCTTGAGACGAAAAATAAGATAGATCTAACTATTAAGTGGGCCACACTGAAAGAAGCAGTGAAAATTAAACGTCTATCATTGAAACCCTTTTTGGGTTGCCTTTTTTAGTATAATGCTCTAAATTAATCTGTAAATATATGTGAACGGTGTAGATATAATAAAAACATCACTATGGGGCCATATAACATTGATCTCCTTTGAAGAGTAGCATTGTCTTGGCACGACACGTACCTACACCTAGGTTGAAAGCCAGCTATGTAGTAGCTGTGTGCAGTGTGCGGTACATAGCAAATCATTTTGCTATTGTACACAGCAATCTCAGTTGGGGCCCACCTTGAATGCATGTGATGTATCCACGCGTGTCTATTCAATTTTGCATATCATTTTAGTGGTTGAACCCAAAATTGATGTATATCCAAAGCTCAAGCGGACCATACCACAGGAAAAGGTAGAAGTATCAAAAGAACTACTCCGGATCGGGTAGGATCGGATCTGTCGGGATCCATTCGTATCGGTTTTCGGGTCGGCTCGGGTCGGATCAGGGCCAATCCGAATTCGACCCAAAAAGATTTCGAATCTGAATGGGGCTACCCGATCAGCATCGATCCAGACCGTCGGATCGGTTTTGATCGGGTCGGATTGGGTCTGATCGAGTCGGATCCATCGGATCGGGTCTATTTTGCCTAGCTCTAGCGCTGACCCTCCTCGAGCTCCGAGTTGTACGAATGGTAAATCAAAGTTACGTGGACCCACAGTGATGTATTTATTATATTTACACTGTTCATCCATTTTTGAGATCCATTTTAGAGCATTATAAAAAATAAATGAATCATATGTAAAGATCAGCTGCACCACACCACAAATAGTAGCGAGAATAATGATTTTCACCGTTAAAAAATTCGCAGGGCCCACCATAACATTTATTTTCCATCCAATCTGTTCATAAGGTCACGGAAACGTAGATGAAGAGGTAAAAAAATTCATATTGATCCAAAACTTCCGTGACCCCTAAAAGGGTTTCAATGGTAGACGTTCCTTCCCCCACTGATTTTTGCAGTGTGGTCCACTTGATAGTTATTCTGTCTTATTTTTCTTCTCAAGCCTTAAGACCAGCTCGCCAAATGGATGGACGATTTGGATATAACACATACCTCAGGATTAGACCCACAGAACTTACTGACGTCAATACACCAGCCAATCCGCTTCCTCACCCAACACACCGTTGGGTTACTGTGGGGCCCACCTTGATGTATGTTTTATGTATCCACTCAGTTCATCCGTTTTTTCAGATTATTTTAAAGGATTATCCAAAAAATGAAGCACATCCAATTATCAGGTGGACCATACCATAAGAAACAGTGGTGAGTGACAGTTCTATCATTAAAAACTTCTTAGGGCGCACCTTAAAATCTCCGTACTGTTTACTTACCATCAAATCTATTGATAATGTCACGTAAGCCCGTATGAAGGGACAAAACAAACATAAGCTTGATTCAAAACTTTTGTGGCCCATTAATGGTCATTTACCACTTTTGCCAAAGGCGTGGTCCATAATTAATTTGTATCTGCTCAGTTTTTGTTATAACTCACTTAAATGAGCTGAAAAAACGGATGGGCGGCGTGATTATGAAACACATTCATTAAGGCGGGCCCCACACGGTAAGGGTACTAACACCCACTAAGCTGCTAATCCGCTCCCTTTTTCTTTTTCTTTTTTTAATGCCAGAAGATCAAAAAACGGCTTGGCTTACATGATGGAGATCGAGAACAGATCACACACGTGTCACGACCTATGTACCTGAGTGTGAGGTTCCTAATATACATCGCTTAAAGGGTAAACCAAACTCACAAACCTCTATACCAAATCCCACCCGCAAAGGCTACACACAATAGACAAAAACCATTTCAGTTTCAGCTATTGTCCGCTTCTCCTTCGACAAAAACCTCCTAATTTAGAGATATTCAAGCTCGATCTCAAACAGAAAAAAATACATCAACTCAGGCAAATAAGGAAATCCAGTCGATTTAAATCAACCGATTCATCAAACGAAGCATTTGCAGATATTCCATGAGCTATGTTATACCAAATAGAGTATATTAACTTTCCTTCATTTCCCCCGAAAAAATCAAAGAAAACTACATCAATTTCAGAAAAAAAAAAAAAAAAACATATAAAAAATCCCCAATGCATACCTTCTTTAGCATCCAGCCGTTGAGCTTCGGATCCGAGCTTTTCAAAGCAATTCAACGCAAGAAAGAGAAGAAACAGAGTTGAGACAACCTTCCTCATCTCTAGAGGAACAACTGTTCTCTCTCTCTCTCTCTCGCGATTTCTTCCGTAAATGAGAAGCCTGTTTCTTGGGAAGGGAAACAATATATTATAAAGGATGGATCATGAAATGAAATACATGTTGGGATCAAATACTCTAGCTCTAGAGAGAGAGAGGGTTGAATTTTCAGAGAGAGAGAGAGAGAGAGAGAGCGAGATAGTGACAGAGAGAGGACGCAGCAGCCGCCAATTCCAAGTGTATCAGTATCACATCAACCGTGACCATACGCACGTCTTTCCAGCTCTGACAAGTCAATCCCATATTTTTCTAAGTGTACGGGATTTTCAGAGAGAGGCTGAGAGGGAGAGAGGGTTGAGTTTTCAGAGAGAGAGAGAGAGAGGGCGCGGCAGCCGCCGTTGAAGCGAAGAATTCCAAGTGTATCACATGATACGTGACCATACGCACGTCTTTTCAGCTCCGACAAGTGTATCCTATATTTTTCCAATCCAGACCGTTGGTTCGTTGTGGCTTTGTGTGTATACGCTATAACTTAAAAATTTTCATCTATAAAGCTATATTAACTGCTCGGTTGTGGCTGAAATATTACGACGGTTCACATTGATACTAAAAATGGTCCTCATTTTAGCCTATCGGATCTTCTAATCTGGGACATTTTTAGACTATGTTTCGTCTAAAGTCGTACTCCACGTACCAACGGTTTGAATTATCTTCAATTCTCAGGATCGTGAGATGCGTGTGTGCTATGAAAATATGTGCCCAATTGCCATGTATCTAAATCAGGTGCATGACGACTAGACTTTTTTCGTTCACTTGTACGTACACGTGGCACATAGATAAGCCATATTGGCCTGGTTTTGAGATATTTCATCCAAACAGTGAGGATCGATCAATCCGAGGAGCCAGTAGAAATAGAAAATGAAATGGTCATCCGTACATCACACATGCCACGGAGACGTATGACTGGGACCAGCCATCTTACGAGACTTATCGTGGAAGGGTAACTGGTATTTTTCATTTTTTTTTCTCTTTTTTCCAGGGTTAACTTGTTAGTACACAACCATGTCAGTATCCAGCTTACGAGACCTATCGGAAGGGTAACTGTTATAAATACACAATTCCTATGTTGTTACCCGTATCATAAGTGACTTTCTAAGCCATGTTGAAGGGTTGAAAAGGGAAATTAATGTGTCAGGGCCTGTTTGATTTTTACGGTTTTACCGGGAAAAGGAAAATACCCTGGAAATGAGTGATTATTATCATTTCACCTGTTTGAATATTCCCGGGGATTTCACTTTTTGGAAACCGGTTCAAAAGTAGCAATGACCATTTTAGGACTCCATCTCAATGTATATGATATATCTGTTTCGTTTATCCATTTTATCACAACATTTTAAGGTATGAGGAGGAAAATGAGTTAGATCCAACACTCAACTGGCTCATTCCAAAAGAAACAATGGCCACAAGATGTTTTTAACGTTAAGTATTTAATTCACATTTTTCTATGGCGTGGTCCACTTGAGCATTGGATATGCCTCATTTTTTTTGGCTTATATCATAAATTTATTTGAAATAATGGATGAACGGTGTGGATATATGATATGCATCATGGTGGGACCCACAAATGTTTTACAATATTTGCCACTTTTACCTCTAAAAAGCAGGCCGTCAAATCATTTAAGGGGAAGTCTGCAGCAACTACAGAGGAAAATAATTATTACCATTTACCCGGGTATTTTCCATTTCTTTGAAAAACAAACAAGCCCTTAGATCATCTTTAGGTGTATATAGAGGTATTCCATCAGTTTTTCTAGCTCACCTGAGGCATGGTCCAAAAAATAAAGTATATTCGAATCTTAAAGTAGATTACAATAGGAATTAAATGGCCATCATTAAAAACCTTTTGAGGCCATAAGTTTTTGAACAAGTTGATATTTGTGTTTTCTCTACATTTAGGTATACATAACCTTATAGATCAATTTGATGGCAAATAACCATTATAGTAGCCCAACGAAGTTTTTTAATAGTAATTTGGATAAAAATAGAAATAATTTCTAATAAATTTGAAATAAATTAATTAATGATTAAAAAACAAAATTACAATCCTTTAAATAGTGAACTCAAACATAAGACAAAATTTTAGACTCAAACTCCAACTCAAACACTGAGATCTTTATATCCATATCTCAAGTGGTATACTGAGTGAAAGATACCTCGTTTCAACACTGAGGTCTTGGTATCAACTCCCCAGTGGGGTTGCTAAAAGTGAAGAGTGAGCCAATAATGGGGTGTACTAACAAGCTAAAAATAAAAAAAATAATAACAAAAACCTCAACTCAAACACCCAAAAAATGTGACTTACTATAAATAGTAAACTTGCAAATTCGGCGTGGACAATCTGGCATATTGGTGTTGGTTGGCTAGTTGGCTAAAGCAGTTTCTCCTACCATTGAGTTATATATATAATATGTTGAAAAACTCATTCCATTTTGTGAGATACCACTGTTTTAAGGTTCTAATGGTCTTAATCATTTCTATCTCCAATCAGGCCTTCTCTGGTTAATCTTTGCCATGATAGTATCTGCAACCCACTCTATGTTGATAATAAACAAGTTGGAGGGTACTTGGCTGTGGGTCCCATTGCTAACACTGCATACAGCCTACCAACTGCATCCCACCGAGTTGGGTGAGCACCGAGGTGGGTGATGCAAGCTTCACCACCCAATATTCCGAATCCATGGATCACAACCGACAAAGCCGCAAGCCACTGCAACTACTCAGATTCGTGGACAACAAGTGGATAGAATGAAAAAAAAAAATACCCAACGGTCCAAATTCAAGTACAACATGCCAATCGGGATGGATCAGAAGTTAGGATGGCAACCGATCTGATTTTGGGGTAACCCTCTTCTACAATGGATCTCAAGGTTAGGATACTGATCCAGTGGCCCCTACCTCCGATTTCCCAGCCGCATGACAAAAAATATCTTATTGACCATAATTATCCCCTGAAAAGACTTTGAATGAATTGACCCATTTCTCATTTCGTTTTTCAAATTTCAGAGTGCTGGCCCACTTATACGAAGGTTAGGAACATCCAATCCTTGTGGCCCATCCACGGTGGGGCCATAAGATGAAAAGTCCAGAACTGCATCTACGTTAGGATCCTTTTTATATTCACACACCAGCCTTCTTTGTCCATACAGTGAAAAAGGAAACGAAAAAAAAGAAGAAAAGAAAGAAAAATCTGACTTTACCTGTTTGTAGTTCATGTATGTGCTCATTTTTTAGCATGTACGTCACTGTCTGTTGATTGGACGATGATGGTGCTGGTGATATTTACAGGTTTTATTAGAGGTGGGACCACGAAAGCTGCCTGCTCCTTAGAAATTCCGACTTTTCTTTGCATATCTTTCTTTAATGTGGAAAATATCCAAACTGGATGGCTAGGTTTCACTTCTACAGCCATCGCAATGTTACCATCATCTGGTGGGTAAACCAATATAATGAATTGTAAGGTTCTAATGCATCAAAGAAGTCTAGTTCACTCATGCCATAATGAATTGTAAGGTTCTAATGCATCAAATAAGTCTTAGTTCACTCCTGCCATAACAATGGGACCATGCTTTGTTAATCCGTCGTTGGATAATAAAAAGATAATAATGAAGTCTTCCTAATTGGATGATTATAGATCGACCTCTGGTTTATGACATTTTTTGACCTAACTATTTCTTGGTTTTGTGTAGTCCCAGTGAAAACATTTCAGAAAAATTGGGTTATTTTTATTTTTCTCAGCTTCCTCTGAGAAATGGCGACCCGCACATGGGAATGAGGATTTCCAAGCTGATTAACGATGGCAATGGACCGAGTAGTCCCCCAACCCAATTAGCTGACATGGCCTTGGGCCGTCTTAGACCTACTAGCTTCTCCGTTGGTCTGGTTGGGCTTGGACTTCTGAAAATTCTTGTTAAAAGACAAATATTAGAAGGAAATTTTCTTTCTACCGTTTCCCCCACCCTTAGTTTCCCTTAAAATAGCCCCAGTATATGCCCTGATATTTTCCAAACTATGAGATTTTTAAGCCATTGATGGAGTAGACCACTTGGGGCCCATTTGGATACCACCAAATAAGTTACTTTTTCTACTTACAACATTAGATAAGTAAGCTCGGTTTATGATTATAGTTATAAGTAATTTTTTTTACTTAAAAGTGTACTTAATCACTTCAATTATTTTTTATTCTTTATTTTTAAATCTTATCGAAATAGGTTGCTTATCAAACATACTTATCTTCTTAATAAGCAGAAACTAAGATAAGTTACAAGTGGCAGTAGTATAACTTATCTTAAGCAACTTACGATCCAAATGGGCCCTTAGATTCACGGTCTGAATCACTGGGCCATTGATTTGATGAGATACACAGGTAGTAGTGGCCGCAGTGAAAATCTTGAAGATTTTATATAAACTTATGGCCCAAAAAACAATGGCTTAGGAGATGATTAATATTCAAAGTAAGAAGTCTGTTAATTTCATACGTGAGTGGAGTGATGCAGATCCACACAGGGGCGCACGTGCAAGCATAAAACACGTGTGTTAAGCTTTCAGTAAAATCAGAAACAATGCTTAGATCTTCTGCATAAAACTTAATGTAATTTCACCCTTCAGGCTGACCAGAACGTAGAAAGGAAATTGGCTGCTAATGTTTTATAGCCGTTCTTTTGTTTTGATACGCCATGGCGTCTGGAATTAGCTGAAGAAATATTTTGAAAACAGAAATCTCGTAATAATTGGCTTAAGGAAGGGGACCGTAACACAAAATATTTCCATATGTCACCTACCGATAAGATCAGGAGGGCCTCTATTGATGAAATTCAGCTGGAAGCTGGCGCCACCACATCTGATTCTAAGCAGATCGAAGAAGAAGCTGTGCGCTATTTTTCCAAGCTATTTACATCAGAGCTAAACAATATTCAAGACAGCCTCCTAAATTCGATCCTGCAGGCTATAACAGCAGCAGAAAATGATTTCCTATTGAGCCTCCCCTCATTGGATGAAGTTAAAAGAGTGGTGATGTCCATGCCAAGGGACAGCGCCCCGGGGCCAGATGGAATGTCAGGGGTTTTCTTTGCTAATAGTTGGGATATAGTCGGTCCCGATATTCATAAAGCAGTGACCCAGTTTTTCCTTGGTGGAAATTTGCCCCGTGCTTTCTCGGCCTCTCTTATATGCTTGATTCCGAAGAAACCAGCCCCCAAAGCTTTTTCTGATTTCCGCCCTATCAATCTCTGTAACTACGTGTATAAAATCTTTGCCAAAGTTATTGTTGACAGATTGGCGCTGATCCTTCCAAACATCATCTCCAAGGAGCAGGGAGCTTTCGTTCGAGGCCGTTCAATAGCGGAGAGCGTGGCTTTGGCTTAGGAAATGGTTAGAGAAATTGACCGAAAGGTCAGAGGTGGGAATTTAATTCTTAAGTTAGATATGGAAAAGGCGTATCATCGCCTGGAATGGAATTTCCTTCTAAAGGTTCTACAGTGATTTGGCTTCTCTCAAAGTTGGATTAAAATGGTTGAAAAGTGCCTGAACAACAACTGGTTCTCTGTCCTCATCAACGGATCCACTTGCGGTTTCTTCAAGTCATCGAGAGGACTTCACCAGGGGAACCCTTTGTCCCCGAGCCTTTTCATCCTAGCAGCTAAAGTTTTAAGTAGAGGATTTTCCAACCTCATTCTCAACCACAAGTGCATCCCGTTCAGTCTCAAACGTGGCTGCCGACAGATTACGCACTTACTTTATTCCGATGACACTGTCCTTTTCTTCAACGGAGGTAGCTCCTCTATCAAAGCAGTAACTGATGTCCTATCTAACTACCAAGAGGCATCAGGCCAACGTATCAATTTTCACAAAAGCTGTATGTATTTATCTTCCTTAATGCCGACCCATAGAATCAGAAGCATCCAGCGTCAAATTGGTACTCCCTGCTCTTTGACATCTTTTAAATATCTGGGGATTCCTCTTTCCAAAGGCAGGTCTTGAGTTGCGCTGTTCCGTCCCCTGTTGGAAAAAATCAAAAATAAAATACAAGGGTGGTAGGCAAGAATTCTCTCTCAGGCGGACAGATGCACGCTTATCAACCATGTCCTCTGCGGTATTCCCATCCACGCAATGTCATCGACATCAATTCCGTCCCAGATCCTTCGGCAGATGGAGGCTTGTTTTTCCAATTTTCTATGGGGCTAGTACGAAGGTAACCACAAATGCCACTGGATTAAATAGGACAAAATTTCTATGTCAAAAGAGGAAGGAGGATTGGGAATCAGAAAACTCAGAGATATAATGGCTGCGCTTAGACTGAAGATGGCCTGGACTACAAAGGTGGGATCGAGCAAAAGTTTGTGGGCAGATTTTGCTACTTCAAGATATGGTTCACTTTCAGATGATGTTTCTGGCGCTTCCACGTCCTCCCTTTCCCCCTTGTGAAAGCACATTTTGTCGCTTTCCCTTGTTCTTGACAGCCATCTTATATGGAAGGTGGGCCATGGTTCCATGAACATTTGGGGTGAGAACCGGATAGGGCTAGGTCAGTTAACAAACTTAATCGATCAGCCAGTCCCCAATGATTTGATCCATCTGATCGTCAACGACCTGCTCTCCCCCGAAGGCATCAACCCCAGGTCCCCAGTTTATAATTTGCTCCTAGCGGGTGTAAAGGATCACATAACTAATGCTGGTCTTTGTACTTCGGACCAGAATGATTGCCGCATTTGGCCTCACAATTAGTCAGGTTGTTTTTTAGTAAAATCAGCATGAACGGTGTGTAGAATAGCGGGTCAGGTGAACAATTAATTGGGCCAAACGTATCTGGCATTAAAAAATCCGAAACAAGATTTCTATCTTTCTTTGGAGGCTCTTCCATCGGGCCGTCCCCACGGACGATAGAATCCAGTCGAGAGGTATCTCTCTTGCCTCCAGGTGCAGCTATTGCGACAACGAGCAGAATTTCTCCCCTTAGCCTGAGACGTTGGAACATCTTTTCTGTCGGGGGGCTATAGCAACCACAGTTTGAAAAGAGTTCAGCGATATTTTTGGTATCCAGCCCTTTTCTCCAAGTTCTGTTGCCATTCTTTTCTCTCTCTGGTGGAATCCCGTTCATCCAGGTAGAGAAATATCTCCCCTTCGCTGCATAACCTCGTGTCTCATAGCTTGGGAAATCTGGAAAGTGAGGAATTCAACCAGGTATGAGGGGACCAACCAAGCTAGTAGCAAAGTCATCAGAAAGGTCAAATGGCTTCTGGGGAAGCTTTTCCATGGTTCCCAGGTTTTAAATTCGTTTGCCCTTCGCCTCGGATTCTCTCACAGACCTCCTGTGCCTAGATCATGTTAGATTGTCAAATGGCTTAGCCCACAGGTGGGCAAGGTGAAATTAAATATTGACGGGGCTGTAGCTGGAAACCCCGGCCCGTCAGGGGGTGGCGGCATCTACCAAAATGCCAATGGCGACCTGATTTTTGCTTTCTATTCGGGTTATGGTCACACATCTAATAACACAGCGGAACTTCGAGTCCTCCATGATGCGATGTAGCTTAGCATATCGCGGGGACTGCATGACGTGCTCATTGAATCGGATTCTTCCTTTGTGGTGGGTGCTTTCAAAGGGTCATCGCATCTCCATTGGAAGTGCGATTACTGGTTAACGAGAATTAAAAGTCTTCAAAAGAAAGGAAAATTTTTCATCTCGCCGATTCCTCGTGAAATTAATGGGCCGGCGGATGGCCTTGCTCGCTTGGGAGCAGCCAATCAGGATACCTTTTGGACGAAATCGATGGCGGCTCTTCCCAGGTTGATTAGGGGGGCCTTTGTTTTCTAGACAAAGTGGGCATTGGTGCGTTAAGGGAGACTTAACGCCTCTCCTCTTTTAAGTTTTTGTTTTTCTTTTCACTGTATAGTCATATGATAGGTGAACCAGGACCCCATTTTGTCTGCCCTCGTGCGCCCGAAATCTATATCCATTGTTTCATCCACAGGTAATATGAATAAAATCTCCTTTAAAAAAAAAAAATCTAATATCATTTTCTTTTTTCCTTACCCTGATTGCATCTCCCTCTGATTTGCAAAATGGAGGTTGATTTCCCGAGCAATATGCCAGGACTCGCCTAACTTCTAAAATTGGATTGAGAACATGAAATTAAACTCTTCTAGACTGAGTTCTTGTAGTCACGTTTGCAAATAGAAAACAAGTGTCTTTGGAGCTTCTTATTGGGTTTGAATAAACACTTAAGGCCTGTTTATTAAATCTGAAGTATGAAGCCTTGAATCTAAAATCTTAATTCGAAGTTTGAATGTGAATTCTGTAAACTTTTTGTACCTATCTGAAAGAAGTGATGAAGTCTGGAAATTGATGTAGAGCGGGTCGCGAACACTTTCATGTCCAAGATGGATCAGAGAAGGCCCGATCGGAGGGAGAAGTCATCAAGACTGTTAGAACCTTAAAACAAACATATCTTGCAAACTTGAATGAGTTATTCGACGTACCATATATGATTTTGGGATAGGACGAGCTACTTTAGTCAACCAACCTGGCTTGCCAGTGCCGAATTTGCAAGATTCCATCATATCGGCGGCCGAATTCCATATTTAATTCCATTTTTACTATAAATAGTAAGTTTTAATTTGATTATAACACTTTAGGAGTTGTGCCCAATATGAAAAGTGTTTAGAAAAATTAGGAGAATAATGTGTTTAAGCCACATAACACTTACCATAAATAGAAAATTTACTACTTATAACAATTAGTTACGAACTTTAAGGGAGTTTTAGTTATAGTTTAATTCTTAAACTTCTTCCTAATCTTAGTACCCCTATTTAAAGGTTTGTAGATTCCTTTATTTCATCTATCAATCAATTAACAAGTTTCTTTCATATATTTTAAAATTATTTTTATTTCTTTTCCTCGTGGATTCAAGAAGTCTCAGTGAGGAGTTCAGAGAAGCTCCGTGGATTCGAAGTACTTATCCTTGAGGAAGATGGTGATCGACCTCATCACGTTCATCCCTGCATCAGAAATTAAGTATTGAATCCCAAACAACTTGTTTGTTAACAAAAGTCTAAAATGTCTAAAATTTATTAATTTGACACATTTTGTCCCTATCTCCCTTAAAAAGGACCCACAGTATTATATATTTGTCATCCAACCTGTTGATAAGGTTTACACAGACGTGGATGAAGGGAAAACACAAATACCAGCTTGATCCAAAAGTTTTATGGGCCCCAAGAAGTTTTTTTTTTTTGTGGTGGGCATTCAACTACCACTGTTTCGTGTGGTGTGGTCCACCTAAGATCAAGATCTACTTCATTTTGTCTTGTACCCTAAAATAAACCACAACGTGGGTATAAAACAAAATATGCCAAATTTCTCTCTTCTAAATAGACTGCGTGCTACACACTAGAACTGTTAACGTGAGTTTTGAATCCACCTCATTTTTTAATCTTATATCCTATAACAAATCAGAAAAACAGATGTACGGGTTAGATTGCACACAAATATTGCAGAGGGCGTCACGTAGCTTCCTAGTGCATCAACTTTTTGCCGCAATCTGCTTCCTGCTCACCCATGAGAGATATCTTGGAATCTCTATCTGAGCTTCTCATTGGTACATGTCATTGCTCGATCACACCAGCACACAACACACACTGGATTTCTATCTTTAGAATAGATTGCGCACTACACAATACAACTTTCAGCTTGTGAAACTTCTTTGCGCCCACCATGATTTATGTGTTATATACCCAACGTTCACCAATTTTTCCAGATTATTCTAGAGCATGAGCTAAAAAATGAGGCACGTTCAAAGCTCAAGTGGACTACACCACAAAAAATAGTGGGAATTGACCGACTACCATTGAAACCTTCCTAGGGCCACCCGTGAGATTTATTTGCCATCTAACTTATTCATAAGGTATAACATACGGACCTGGATGAAAGAGAAAAATAAATATCAGCTTAATCAGAGCCTTCTATGGCTGAAAGAAATTTTCAATGGTAGGTTTCAATTCCTACTATTTCATAAGGTGTGGTCTACTTGAGCTTTGATTCCGCCTTGTATTTTTTTGGCTCATATCCTATAATGATTTGAAAAAAATGGATGAATAGTGTAAATCTAAGAAATACATTATCGTGGGCCACCCAAATTTCACATGTCAAGAAATTATATTTCTTATTGTGTGGTGCATCACATTCCAGGTGGAGAGAGAAAACCAAAAGTGTTGATGTGGAACTTTCTTGGCCCCATCATGATGTATGTGTCGGATCCAAACTATGCATCCAATGTTCCATATCATTTTAGGTTTTGAGAGAAAAAATAGATCTAAACCTCAAGTGGGCCACACTATAGGAAAAAGTGGGAATTGGACACCTATAGTTGAAAACTTTTTAAGGCCACGGAAGGCTCCGCTCAAGCTGATATTTATGTTTCCCCTTCATCCCGATCTGTGTGACCTCATGAAGAGGTTAGATGGCAAATAAACCTTATAGTGGAGGTTAAGAAGGTTTCAATGGTAGTCGTTTAATTCTCGTTGCTTTCTTTTGTGTGGTCCACTCGAGCTTTGTATGTGCCACATTTTTTATCTCATGTTCTAGAATGATTTGCAAAAGTTGATGGACGGTGTGGATCTAACACGTAAAGCATAGTGGGGGCTAGAAAAGTTCCATACATTAGGAGAGAAAATCTAGCAGAAGGCAATTTTGGAAGTAAATTTTTTCTTTTTTAATCCATAGAGGGCATTCCGTATTTATCATTAAACACCTTCATCGTCGAAAAAAATCAGAAAAAATCACAGAGCTCTTTCTGAATTCGGCGTTAACAAACACCACCTAACACGGAGCGCTTCGTAGGTTCCACATTTAGTAAATTTTTTTCCAGTGTTAACAAACGTGCCCTAAAATCTTTAGCCTAAACAATGGGATAGAGTCTTCATGGACCACGGTTTATAAACAGGTTTTTACCAAAAACGGCCCTAAGGTATGACCCTTCCATGAAAATAGCCTCTCTTTTCATATCTTTTTTTTATTTGGCCTCTTATGGCTTTTGGATTTTTACATAACCAAAATGCCCTTGCCTCTTTTTTTTTGTTAGCTTGTTTGTACATACCCCACTATCACCCACACTATGCCCTTGCCTTTATGAGTTGCGTGAGTACCTACTTTTACTTACAGTAAAAGTTTTGTACATCTAATCCCAATGCATCATGTGGCTATCACGTGGTGATTGGGCCCACTTGAAGCTAGATCCAATCCGTTCATTTTCTTTGTGGTCCACCATTTAAGTGTGAAAATATTAATTTCAACTTGATACGAGCTTTCTATGACCCACAATCATTGATAATAGTGGTCATTCATTCCAAAATGTTTCCTTGTGGTGGAGTCAACCTTATATGTGGATGTGACTCACCCTTTCGCACATGGCCTTAAATTAAATTACGTATCAAATGGACATAGTGAATTTGACACATACCCCATAGTGGGCCCTACAACCTTTAACACATGACAACCTAAATCCAGACTCCTAACACATGACAACCACGACCTTAAGGGTCTAAGTTGCGCATGGTTGTCACATGTTAAGGGTCGTAGTTATCATGTATTGAGAGTTGCAATTAATTGTCATATATATATATATATATATTAAGGGCTATGGAGCCCACCGTGGGGTATGTGTCGAATCAACTCTGTTTGTTAGATTCAAATTTTAACTTAAGGCTACGGTCCAAAAATAATTGAGAATGAACAACCACCGTTATCAATTGTTGTACACCATATAGAGCTCGTGTCAAACTGAAATTAACGTTCTCCTTAAAATGATAGGCCATGAAGATAATGAACGGATTAGATTTGCTTTCAAATGCACCTAATCATCATATGATAGCTACATGGTACATTAGAATTGGGGCTATGAAGCTTCTCCTACAAATAAAGCATATATAGGTGCAGCTCATAAAGACAATGGCATTTTGGTCTTATAAAAACTAAAAAACTGCAAGAGGAATAAAAGAAAAATAAATAAAAAGGAAAGCTATTCTCTTATATAGGACCATACCTTAGGACTATTGTGGTAAAAATCCATAAAGAAAATTTGGGGCCGATTTTGGTGTAGTGGGTAGACGTGGTAAAGTTCTATGAGCCGCACTCATCATAATATATGTATTATATCCACACTGTCCATGAGCTTAAAAATAAGGTAGGTCCAAAGCTCAATTAGACCACACCATAGAAGGTGTTGAGGGTCAAATATTACATATCAGACCCAGTTATTGCCTGGATTTATGAATATAGTAC
The DNA here is from genome assembly GCF_029962835.1 of Magnolia sinica. Classification (NCBI taxonomy): domain Eukaryota; kingdom Viridiplantae; phylum Streptophyta; class Magnoliopsida; order Magnoliales; family Magnoliaceae; genus Magnolia; species Magnolia sinica. The sequence continues at coordinate 12,425,737 of NC_080577.1, forward strand.
CGTTTAATAGCCCATTTTAATCATGTTTGTGTTGCAAGGTGTAATTGCGAGCTTGGACTGGATCGGGATGCTAAAAGCACGGATTTAACGTTCAGAATACACTAAGGCAAGGGACGGACTCCAGGGGACCAAGATCGACGGAATTACATACCAGGGATCTGAGGAAATAAAGCCGTTCACGTTAAAGAGGCCCAAAACTGTCGCAAAATGCAAGATCACAAGGTTCTCGCCATCCGATTGGCTCGAAACTTTATGCATGGCTCGAGGACTAAAAACTAACCGTACACGTCAAATTTCAGCCATTGGATCCCTTTGAAAGTGGCCCAACCCATAAATCAGTGATTTGGGGCCCGCCTGGTATTTGAAAATGCTTCAATCTTGGGCTCAACTCATTAAATGAGCTGACAAAACAAATGGATGGATCGGATCTTGCATATACATTACAGTGGGCCCCGTATGTACAGCATGTGTACATAAAGTGCACACGTACCCCGTGCACTGAACCGACTAACACCGGTCAGCAGGCACTGACCCGCGTCTTCTTCCCAAAACGGCAGTTGCCATTTTGGCGCTGCGGATGGACGGACGACGCCCGATTTGCGAACGCTAGTGGGCCCCACAGAGCGTACATACGGCTAATCTAAACCGTCCATCTTATAGAGGGTCATGAATGCTTCAAACCTATGCTGAATTTTTGGACCCATACAAGCACACGTGCACGATACAGAGACCATAAGTGGACTGCCTTGCAACGTTCAAATTGATTTTTGAATGATTTCTTCTCTGATTTTGAGTCAATGGACATGAAAAATCATCTGTTTCTGACCGAAATTTTGAGGGCAATCTAATGGACGGGGTAGATTTCCTCGAAAACACCTCTGTGGAGCCCACCGATCACGTCAGCGCCGGACGTGCGAAAGGCTACGCACGTCCTCGAAATCTGATTTTCCAGGCAGTTGTGGCCCACCATCTTTGATCATATGGCAGATCTGAACCGTCCATCGTGTAGGCCAGTCAAAATACTTCCAAGAGACGTTGATTTTATTGAAATAATGCAAGGAACGCGAGAGTTATGAAGCCCCGAACTTGGCTGCGAAAAGGCTTTCGCTCCACATGCGATAGCTTCCTAAATCCGATTTCCACCACTCCAGCAGCTATAAAAAGAGTTCCAAACGTGGCGAAGGGGGTGTGCTTGAACAGGGGACGTCAGATAGAGAAAGAGAGGCGGAGAGAGAAGTGTTTGGAATTTTTATATATTTTTTTCTTTATTTTTCTTCTTTTTCCTATGAATTATGTTGAGATTTAGTCTGATTATGTTAGGCTAAACCTCTTAGCTAGGGCTAAGAGGTGAAGCTTGTGGCGTGATGAGACTGATCTTATGCCTTTGATTTATGCCAGACTGACTGATGTTGATTCTAGTTCAATTAAAAGGAATACTTTCAGTTTTATTTAATGGTTTGTTGTGACTGAAATTACAATAGATCTGCGATGGCTTTAAGTATTTCTTCCTCCTTTTGATGTTTATGACGTCAGGAAGCCCTGTTGTTCACCATCGTCTCATGGGCATGGTTGGATGACGGTATCCTCCCTAACTTTCATGCATTGTTGATTGGTTGATAATTAGTTTAATTTTATTGTTTGCTTTGTCTCTTGGGCATGGTTTGATGATGGAATCCATTCTAATTCATATACCTTTCATCTCGTGAAGACTAGATCAAGTAAGTTTAGTTTGATTTCCATGATTCTTGATGTAGGCAAAAGATCTCCCTGATCTTTACAAGTGTTGAGGGTCAAATATTGCATATCAGACCCAGTTATTGCATGGATTTACAAGCATGATACCGTTTAATGGCCCGATTTAATCGTGTTTGTGATGCAGAGTGTATTGACCAGCATGGACTGAAAAAGGGTGCTAGAAGTGTGGATTTGACACTTTGAAGTTACCAGAGCAAGAGACGCACTCCAGAGAACCAAGACTGAAGAATTTACATGGCAGGGATCCGAGGAAATCAAGTCATTCACGTTAAAGAGGCCCAAAATTGGTGAAAAATGTAAGATCACATAGTTCTCACCATCTGATTGGCTCAAAACTTCATACATGGACTGAGGGCCATAAATTAACCGTACATATCAAATTTCAGCCCTCGGATCACTATGGAAGTACCCCAACTGACAGATCAGCTTATAAACCGTTGATTCTGGCCTGCCTGATATCTGGATATACTCCAATTTTGGTCTCAACCCATTAAATTAGATGGGAAACCAGATGGACGTTGTGGATTTACCAAAAGAAGCAAGGTGGGTCCCACTTTACGCGCGTGCGTGTGCACAGCACACGTAGACTCACGGCGCATTGAATCAACTAAAGCGGGTCAGCGCTGCTGACCCGCGTCTTCTTCATTAAAATGGCAACTGCCGTTTCACGTTGTAAAATGGACGAACGCTGTCCGTTTTTTCGGACGCTAGTGAGCCCCACACATTGTCCCAGTGGACAATCCAAACCATCCATCGGGTAGAGGGCCTCGACTACTACAAAACCTTGCTGAACTTTTGGACCCATGCAAACACACGTGCGCGATACAGAGGCCACAAACAGGCGGTCCTGCGACATTCAAAACGATTTTTAGGGTGATTTCTTCTCTGGACCGCGTCAATGGACGTTCAAAACCACCCATTCTTGATTGAAATTTCGTCCTGAATCTAATGGATGGGGTGAATTTCCTTGAAAACACCTATGGGGCCCACCGATCACGTCAGCGCCAGACGTGTGAAAGGCTACGCACGTCCGCGAAATCGAATTTTCCAGGCAGTTGTGGCCCACCATCTTTGATCATATGGCAGATCTGAACCGTCCATCGTGTAGGCCAGCCAAAATACTTCCAAGAGACGCTGATTTTACAGGAATAACGCAAGGAACACGAGAGTTATGAAACCCCGAACTTGGCTGCGAAAAGGCTTTCGCTGCGCGTGCGATAGCTTCCCAAATTCGATTTCCACCACTCTAAAAGCTATAAAAAGAGTTCCAAACGTGGAGAAGAAGGTATGCTTAAATAGGGGATGTCAGATAGAGAAAGAGAGGCGGAGAGAGAAATGTTTGGAATTTTTATGTATTTTTTCTTTATTTTTCTTCTTTTTCCTATGCTTATGTTAGGATAAATCTCTTAGCTAGGGCTAAGAGGTGAAGCTTGTGGCGTGATGGGAGCTTCTACAGGTTTGATTTAAACTGAACTGATTGACTCTGTTTTGATTTAAGAAATTCTTTTAGTCATTAATGGTTTGTTGTGATTTAAATTACAGTAGATCTGTGATGGCTTGAATAATTCCTTTCCTTTTATTTTGATGTTTGGAAACCCTATTGTTCGCCATCGTCTCATAGACATGGTTGGATGATGGAATCCTTCCTAACACTCATACATCTTTTAATTAGTTATGGATTGGTCTAAGTTCTGTTGTTTACCTTGTCTCTTAGGAATGGATTTGTGATGGAATCATACCTAATTCTTATACCTTTCATCTCTTGAAAACTATATCAAGTAAGTTCAGTATAATATCCATGAAGCAGGCATAAGATCTCCCTGATCTCTACAAGTGGATCCTCTGAATCCCTAGTTCCCTTTCTCTGAATTCTTTAAGTTTAGATTAATATTTCACCATTATTCCTCAAATCACAATTGGTTTAGATTTCATCTTAGCCTAGTTCTAGATCTGGTTATTTTCAGATAACGTATAGGTTTCAGTCCCTGTGGATTCGACCTCGGTCTTACCGAGTTTATTACTACATCACAACCCTGCACTTGGGGTGTGAACAAGTTTTTGGCACCGTTGCCAGGGATTGACGGCTACGTTTCCTGAAGTTAACTGGTTTTAGGATTTATTTTAAGATTAGGACTTTTCTGATTTTTAGGATTTATTTTAGAATTTTCTAATTCCAGGTTTTTCTTTAATTTTTAGAAATTTTCTATTTAAATAACTCTCTATTTTTAGATAGTTTTCCTTTTTTTAGAAACTAACCCAACTTTCTTATTTTGTAGGATTCTGAGATAGGTTTCTAAATTTGTAATTTCTCTCTTCCTTACTATTTCTATATTAGGATTCCTTTTTAGTAAGTTTCTAATTCTAACTCTTTTAGAATCTAATTTTGTTTCCTATTTTATTTTTAGAAATTTTCTATTTTAAGACTTTCTGTTTAGAAACTAACTTTCCTGTTTTGTAGGCTTATTAGAAATTTCTAATTCGGTACGCTCTTTCTAAATTTCTACTTTCTAATTTAGGAATTCTTTCTTGTTTCTTTTTATTTCTATATTTCTCTTCTTAGGAATTTTATAGGCTTGCTATTCTTAGAAACTAACTTGTTTTGTTCTATTTTGCAGGTTTCAATTTAGGGACTCCAATTTGGTAACTTCCTTCCAACCCTCTTTCTCTTTTTAGATTTTTATTTCCCTTCTTAGGATTAGGTTTAGAATTTGATTGAGGGCTGCGAGTGTTTCATGCCCAAGTGGGCTCGTGACAACACTCGACGTCTCTTGACTGAAGGAGGATTAGTTGAGGGGTTAACTGTCCATCGTAAGACTAGACACCGCTGGAAATCCCCTGAGTTAATTGAGGATATGGCTAGAAATCAACCTCTTCTACCTCAACCTAGGGTAGAAGATCTCCAGGATGAGAATGAGGTGCATCAAGCACCCCCGCCTCGTACCTTACGAGATTACTTACAACCGGCGGGGGTGAGTACGCCCTCATGCATGATTTTTTCAGAGAATGCAGGACACATGGATATCAAGCCAGGGGTGATCCAACTCCTCCCTAAATTTCATGGGCTTGAGTCAGAAAATCCTTACTTACATTTAAAAGAATTTGACGAGATCATAGCTACCTTATACTTTCTTAACGTATCTGATGACACGGTCAGGTTGAAACTCTTTCCCTTTTCTTTGAAAGAGAAAGCCAAGACATGGTTACATTCACTACGTCCTCGATCAATTGGTAGATGGAATGACATGACAAGAGAGTTCATTAAGAAGTTTTTCCCATACCATAAGACGAACACCCTGAGAAAGTCGATCATGAACTTCGCCCAAAGTGAAGATGAAACATTCTTCCAATGTTGGGAGCGGTTCAAGGATCTTGTCAGTTCATGCCCACAACATGGTTTTGAAACATGGCGCATCACGAACTTTTTCTATGATGGACTGACATCTCCCATGCGCCAATTAGTCGAGACGATGTGTAATGGGGAGTTTATGAATAAAGGAATCGATGAAGTGTGGGATTACTTTGATAAACTTGCTGAGAACATACAATCATGGGACATCTCCCCCCTAGACCTAATACTACGTCTAGGCCGACTCATTCCAAGGAAAGGGGTGGAATGTATCTCCTGAGAGAAGACGATGATATTAATGCTAAGGTAGCTAATCTCACTAGGAAACTCGAGGCCATGGAATTTAAGAAGGATAAGGCTAAGGAAATTGTTTGTAGCATCTGTGGTTGCAACATTCATACTACTAAAACTGTCTAACTATCTCTGCCTTTCAAGAGGTATTAAATGAGCAATCTAATGCTGTAAGCAATTACTAAAGACCTTTCAGTGGGCCCACCTCTAACACATACAATCCTGGCTGGAGAAATCATCCATACTTCAGTTGGAGGAATGGACAAACCGCTACACCTCAAGGTTACCTAAATCAAAATCCAACTCAAGAGAAACCTCAAGAGGATTCGGTTCTGAAACATTTTCAAAAGTAAGAGCTTTTCAATCAGGGTATGCTACAGGCCTTCCAAGACCTTACAAAAGCAATACAAGGACTTAAGGATGAAAATACGATTGGGAACAAGGGGAGCTTCCCAACTCAACCTCTTCCCAATCCTAAACCGCAATATGAAGTTAGCGACCCAAGCTCTTCAAATCAGATGGAGCAAGCTAAATCCATCACCACTCTTAGGAGTGGAAAGATCATTGACAAAACCATTCTGATTAGGGCTGAAAAGCCTAAGGACTCGGAAGTGGATAAAGAAGATGGATCTAGCTATGCCCCACCAGAGTTAGAACCGGAACCTCAAGGAAAGCCGGTTGCTCCATTTCTCCAACGGTTGGTTGCACCAAAATCGCTCTCTAACTCTCAGGATATTCTAGAGGTGTTGAAACAAGTGAAAGTCAACATTCCACTACTTGATGCCGTGAAACAAATACCTTCATATGCCAAATTCCTGAAAGACTTATGTACGACCAAAAGACGGCAAAATATTTAAAAGAAAATCTTCCTGACTGAGAAAGTGAGTGCCATCCTAAAGCAAGATGTGCTGCAAAAATTCAAAGACCCCGGTAGCCCAACCATATCATGTGTAATTGGGGACTATCGAATTGATCACACACTTCTTGACTTAGGAGCGAGCGTTAATCTTATCCCCTACTCGGTATACAAACAGTTGGGCTTAGGTGAATTAAAACCCACATTAACCACACTACAACTTGCTGATCGTTCTGTTCGTATACCAAGAGGGATAATTGAGGATGTGTTGGTCCAAGTTGATCGATTTTACTACCCAGTTGATTTCATCATCCTGGATACCGAACCCATCGGTAACACAAGCACTCAGATTTCCGTCATTCTTGGTCGCCCATTCCTTGCCACTTCAAACACAATTATCAATTGCAGGAATGGTGTCATGAGTATGTCTTTCGGGAATATGACATTAGAAATGAATATCTTTTTCAACACGGCCAGACGGATAGAGGAAGATGACGATATCTACGATATTAACATGATCGATACTTTCGTGGATGACAGGACACCCCTTACCTTATCCTCTGATCCTCTAGAGACGTGCCTGACCCACTCCCATGAGTTTGATGATGACATAATTAGGGAGACGTGTGCCATGCTTGATGCGGTACCGATACTTGAAGTTAACCGGTAGAGGCCACAATTTGAAGAGTTACCCCAAACTGATGAAGTGCCTCTACCGTCTGACCTCAAGCCACCGAAGCTTGACCTAAAACCTTTGCCCTCTGATTTAAAATATGCATACTTAGGTCAAGATAAGACATACCCGGTAGTGATTTCTGACCACCTTGAGAAAGAACAAGAGAGTATGCTCATATCTACTCTCCTGGAGCATAAGGGAGCCCTTGGATGGACAATCGCGGACCTCAAGGGAATCGACCCCTCGATTTGTACTCACCGCATATATCTTGAGGATAATGCGAAGACCGCTCGGCAACCACAACGTAGACTAAATCCAAACATGAAGGAAGTAGTTAAGGCCGAGGTTCTTAAACTATTGGATATGGGTATCATATACCCTATATCTGATAGTCAATGGGTGAGTCCAACTCAGGTGGTTCCTAAGAAGTCCGGGATCACCATCGTAGCCAATGCCAATAATGAACTCGTGTCGATTAGAGTCACTACTGGTTGGAGGATGTGCATTGACTATAGAAAATTAAATACCATCACGAGGAAAGACCACTTTCCTTTGCCCTTCATTGATCAGATCTTGGAAAGGTTAGCTGGTCATTCCTATTACAGTTTTCTTGATGGGTATTCGGGCTACAACCAGATAGAGATCACCCCTAAAGATCAAGAAAAGACTACGTTTACATGTCCCTACGGCACCTTTGCTTACAGAAGGATGCCATTCGGATTATGTAATGCCCCTGCCACCTTTCAGCGATGTATGATGAGTATCTTTTCTGACATGGTGGGGAAATATCTAGAGGTCTTCATGGATGATTTCTCTGTTTTCGGTTCATCTTTCAGCGAGTGCTTAGAGAGTCTTAAATGTGTGCTGAAAAGATGTGAAGAAAAGAACTTGGTACTTAATTGGGAGAAGTGTCATTTCATGGTTTATAAGGGAATTGTCCTTGGACATATTATCTCATCCAAAGGAATCGAGGTGGATAAGGCAAAAATCGATCTTATCTCTAACCTACCTCCACCCAAGAACATTAGAGACGTGCGATCCTTCTTAGGACACGTAGGATTTTACAGGCGATTCATAAAGGACTTTAGTATCCTTTCTCGTCCTTTATGTAATCTACTTCAAAAGGATGCACCATACGAGTGGATTGAGCCATGTTAGGAAGCTTTCACTAAGCTTAAGGGCATATTGACTAGTGCACCCATCATACAGCCACCTGACTGGAGCATTCCTTTTGAACTTATGTGCGACGCGTCTGCTATGCTCTTGGGGTAGTTCTAGGCCAGAAAAAAGATAAGAAACCGTACGTTATTCATTACGCAAGTAAGACTCTAAATCCTGCCCAAGTGAACTACTCGACTGCGGAAAAGGAACTCTTAGCCGTAGTGTTCGCCTTGGACAAATTTAGGTCCTACTTGATTGGATCCAAGATCATTATTTACACTGATCACGCAGCGCTTAAGTATCTTCTGTCTAAGTGCTAAGCCCCGCCTGATACGATGAATCCTTCTACTCCAGGAATTTGACCTAGAGATAAAAGATAAAAAGGGAGTAGAGAACGTAGTGGCTGACCATCTTTCTCGCCTTAATCCCTCTGATTCCATTGAAACAACACATATCAATGACATGTTCCCCGATGAACAATTGTTCACAGTCTCCCATTCACCTTGGTTCGCTGATATTGCTAATTATCTTGCCACAGGTTCCATACCGACACATTGGACTGCGCAAGATAAGAAGAAATTTTTCACCAAGGTACGTAACTTTTTCTGGGATGATCCGTATTTGTTTAAATATTGCCCAGACCAAATCTTGAGGAGATGTGTTGCAGACGATGAGCATTAAAGTATCATCTCCTTTTGTCACTCATAGGCCTGTGGTGGTCACTTTTCTGCTAAAAAGACCACGGCCAAGATTTTACAATGTGGCTTTTACTGGCCCACTATGTTCAGGGACACTCATGAGTTTTGCAGAGCTTGTGAGCGTTGTCAGAAATTGGGAGCATTATCCCGTCGAAATATGATGCCCTTGAATCCCATTCTTATCACAGAGGCATTTGATTGCTGGGGCATCGATTTCATGGGGCCATTCCCCCAATCTTTTGGAAATTTATATATTTTGATTGCCGTAGACTATGTCACTAAATGGGTCGAAGCGATTCCATGTCGAACTAATGACCATCGCACGGTCATTAAATTCCTGAAAGAAAACATCCTTTCCCGATTTGGAACGCCTCGAGCTATCATTAGTGATGGGGGCTCACACTTTTGTAATAGACCATTTGAGAGTTTAATGAAGAAATACGGTATCTCTCATAAGGTGAGCACCCCATACCACCCACAGACAAGCGGGTAAGTTGAGATTTCCAATAGGGAGATCAAACACATTTTGGAAAAAATGGTTAACCCTAACCGTAAGGATTGGTCAATTCGATTAACCGATGCCTTATGGGCGTACCGTACTGCTTTTAAAACCCCTATTGGAATGTCTCCTTTTAGACTTGTCTATGGAAAAGCTTGCCACTTGCCTGTGGAGTTGGAACATAGAGCCTACTGGGCGATCAAAAGTTTGAATTTTAATCTGGACAACGCTGGCTCGCTACGCAAACTTCAGTTAAATGAACTTGAAGAAATCCAAAACGACGCTTATGAGAACTCGAGAATTTACAAGGACAGGATGAAGGCGTTTCATGACCAACATATTTTACGAAAATCATTCACGCCAGGCCAGAAAGTCCTCTTGTATAACTCTCGATTACATCTCTTTCCGGGTAAGCTTCGATCTCGTTGGACCGGCCCTTTTACTGTTATCACTGCTTACTCTCATGGGGCTGTCGAGATAAGAGACTCCGACAATGGTAAGGAGTTTAAAGTAAATGGACATCGCTTAAAGCCATTTGTCGAAAAATTTGATTCAAAGGACATGTCTATACCTCTGACTGATCCTGTTTACCAGGATTGATCTCCTAGTCTGATGGAGGTATAGGTAGGTTTCCTGTTTTCATAGGAATAGGATAGTTTCCTTTATTTTGTTTGAGGATAGACGGTAAACTTAGCGCTCCTGGGAGCCAACCCAGCTTCTCTTTCTGTTTCATTTTCCTAGTTAGTTAGTTCAATGTTTGTGGGTAACATTGCTGCAAACCCTCACGAGACTACAACTCGTCCACTAGGGGCAACCTAGGGGTTTAAAGGCTTGTTGCATACGCTAAATGCAATCGAGAGTACCTGCGAAAGTGGTGTAGGTAGGATTTCATTTTTGTTATTTTTATTTTACTTCTGTTGGTTTCTCTCTTGTGCTGACCCGATCTTACGTAGATATCTTTGGAAAGCCTTTTGATTCTTTCGTCCAGGTACTATCTTTCCATCACTCCTCTTATATTTTTATTGTTCCGTGTGCATTGCATGCTTATTTCTTTTACATTGAGGACAATGTAGATTTTAGGTGGGGGGTGGGAGATTAGGTTTCCTAATCAGCATTTTCTTGGTCTTGAGCAAAAATTGTGAAATTTTTTTAATTTTTCTGGACTTTCTTGTGAATTCGAAGGGATTTTGACGGCCATCTAGGGCACTTGGAATTTCAAGATACGTGATGTTGGTAAATTAAGACGCTTGGATTCAGTATCTGTTGGATTTCATAGTTAAGTTTGAATTGTTAATCCAAAATTAGAAGTTGTAAATATTGATTGAGTTATGATCTCACATGTCACATCTCGCTTTCATATTAAGGTTTCAGTTTGATATTGAAGGATTTACTTGGTACTCACAAAGCTTGAAAGGAACCAACCTGAGGAATTGAAAGGATTGGGCGAATGGTCTACACCATAGGTTTGCTCCCTATAGGTGTAGATTTAATTCCCTATGAATGATATGTGAAAATTTTAGGTGTACAGTCTTCATCATAGGTTTGCTCCCTGTAGGTGATGATTTGATTCCCCTTCTTGGCGTCACGTTTAATGGAAAAATCAAAGGCTGAAGGAATGAAAAGATGATTGTGAGGCAAGTTTTGGTTATCATGAATCTTCTTATTGGTTACCAATGATATCCTGAAATAGAGAAGTGAATTTTAATGATGATAAGCTGAGATTACACTGTATGCTCATAAATCTCAATGATTAGAATTTTTCTAATTAATGGAATAATACTTTGAACTTGATTATGAAGTTTACCGTGCGCTTGAGTCTAGGAGAAAGTAATATCCAACATTCATGAATCTGGGAATTCTCATATCTGGATTATTCTACAAAAAAAAATCACTCGAGTTTATAGAAATTGTTCTGTAATTCTCAACTTACTTTTCGCATATTTTGCTCGAGACTAGCAAAATGCTGGTTGAGGGTTGTGTTGAGGGTCAAATATTGCATATCAGACTCAGTTATTGCATGGATTTACAAGCATGATACCGTTTAATGGCCCGATTTAATCGTGTTTGTGATGCAGAGTGTATTGACCAGCATGGACTGAAAAAGGGTGCTAAAAGTGTGGATTTGATACTCTGAAGTTACCAGAGCAAGGGACGCACTCCAGAGAACCAAGACTGAAGAATTTACATGGCAGGGATCCGAGGAAATCAAGCCATTCACGTTAAAGAGGCCCGAAATTGGTGAAAAATGCAAGATCACATAGTTCTCACCATCTGATTGGCTCAAAACTTCATACATGGACTGAGGGCCATAAATTAACCGTACATATCAAATTTCAGCCCTCGGAACACTATGGAAGTACCCCAACTGACAGATCAGCCCATAAACCGTTGATTCTGGCCCGCCTGATATCTGGATATACTCCAATTTTGGTCTCAACCCATTAAATTAGATGGGAAACCAGATGGACGTTATGGATTTACCAAAAGAAGCAAGGTGGGTCCCACTTTACGCGCGTGCGTGTGCACAGCACACGTAGACTCACGGCGCATTGAATCAACTAAAGCGGGTCAGCGCTGCTGACCCGCGTCTTCTTCATTAAAACGGCAACTGCCGTTTCATGTTGTAAAACGGACGGACGCTGTCTGTTTTTTCGGACGTTAGTGGGCCCCACACATTGTCCCAGTGGACAATCCAAACCGTCCATCGGGTAGAGGGCCTCGACTACTACAAAACCTTGCTGAACTTTTGGACCCATGCAAGCACACGTGCGCGATACAGAGGCCACAAATAGGCGGTCCTGTGACGTTCAAAACGATTTTTGGGGTGATTTCTTCTCTTGGCCGCGTCAATGGACGTTAAAAACCACCCATTCTTGACTGAAATTTCGTCCTGAATCTAATGGACAGGGTGAATTTCCTTGAAAATACTCTGTGGGGCCCACCGATCACGTCAGCGCCAGACGTGCGAAAGGCTACGCACGTCCGCGAAATCAGATTTTTCAGGCAGTTATGGCCCACCATCTTTGATCATATGGCAGATCTGAACCGTCCATCGTGTAGACTAGCCAAAATACTTCCAAGAGACGCTAATTTTACAGGAATAACGTAAGGAACGCGAGAGTTATGAAGCCCCGAACTTGGCTGCGAAAAGGCTTTCGCTGCGCGTGCGATAACTTCCCAAATCCGATTTCCACCACTCCAAAAGCTATAAAAAGAGTTCCAAACGTGGAAAAGAAGGTATGCTTGAATAGGGGACGTCAAATAGAGAAAGAGAAGCGGAGAGAGAAGTGTTTGGAATTTTTATGTATTTTTTCTTTATTTTTCTTCTTTTTCCTATGATTATGTTAGGCTAAATCTCTTAGCTAGGGCTAAGAGGTGAAGCTTGTAGCGTGATGGGAGCTTCTACAGGTTTGATTTAAACTGAACTGATTGACTCTGTTTTGATTTAAGAAATTCTTTTAGTCATTAATGGTTTGTTGTGATTTAAATTACAGTAGATCTGTGATGGCTTGAATAATTCCTTTCCTTTTATTTTGATGTTTAGAAACCCTATTGTTCGCCATCGTCTCATAGACATGGTTGGATGATGGAATCCTTCCTAACACTCATACATCTTTTAATTGGTTATGGATTGGTCTAAGTTCTGTTGTTTACCTTGTCTCTTAGGCATGGATTTGTGATGGAATCATACCTAATTCTTATACCTTTCATCTCTTGAAAATTATATCAAGTAAGTTCAGTATAATATCCATGAAGCAGGCATAAGATCTCCCTGATCTCTACAAGTGGATCCTCTGAATCCATAATTCCCTTTCTCTGAATTCTTTAAGTTTAGATTAATATTTCACCATTATTCCTCAAATCACAATTGGTTTAGATTTCATCTTAGCCTAGTTCTAGATCTGGTTATTTTCAGATAACGTATAGGTTTCAGTCCCTGTGGATTCGACCTCGGTCGTACCGAGTTTATTACTATATCACAACCCTGCACTTGGGGTGTGAACAACAAGTGGATCCTCTGAATCCCTAGTTTCCTTCCTCTGAATTCCTTAAGTTTTAGATTAGTATTTCACCAGTATTCATAAATTTATATTTGATTTTGATTTCATCTTGGGCTATTTCTATTTCTACCTAGTTTCAAATAATGTACAGGTTTCAGTCCCTTGGGATTCGACCTCGGTCTCACTGAGTTTATTACTACATCACAACCCTATACTTGGGGATTGAACAAGTTTTTGGCACCGTTGCCGGGGATTGATGGTTATGTTTTTCTGAAATTAACTAGTTTTAGGATTAGTTTAAGATTAAGATTTTTTTTCTAACTTTAAGCTTAGATTTTCTATTTTAGAAACTAACCTGTTTTCCTGTTTTGTAGGATCCTGACATAAACTTCTAAATTGGTAATCCCTTTCTAATTCCTCTACTTTTTCTATTTTTAGAATTAGGGTTTGAATTTTAGAAAATTTCTAATTTTAGTGTTTTCCTATTTTTAGGAAATAGTTTATTTTTAGAAACTTTCCTCTTTTGTTTTTAGAAACTTTCCTCTTTTATTTTTAGAAACTAAGTTAGTTATTTCCCTTTTTAGAAATTCTTTCTAATTTTATAAACTACTCATCTTTCATTTATTTTATTTTTAAAAACTTTCTAATTTTAGGTTTAGATTTTCTATTTTAGAAACTTTCTAATTCTGGAACTTTCCTTTTTAGAAACTAATCTCTTTTGTTTTCTTTTACAGGATCTTAACATAGGAACTTCTCATTTGGTACCATCTTTCTTCTCCTCTTACTTTCTGTACTCTTCTAATTTTAGATTTAGATTCTCCTATTTTCTAGTTTTAGAAATTTTTCCTTTTTTTTATAAACTAACTTTCTATTTTTATTTTTAGTAACTTTTTAACTTTTTTAGAATCTAACTTTGTTTCCTAATTTATTTTTAGAATTTTTGTTTAGAAACTAACTTCCTATTTTGTAGGCTTTTAAGATAGAAATTTCTAATTCGGTAAGCTTTTTCTCTCCTTTCTATTTTTCAGATCTCTTTTAGTAACTTACTTTCTAAGTTTAGGACTTTCCTAATTTATTTTAGAAATTTTCACTTTCCTTTAGAAATTTCTTCTTTTAGAAACTAGTTACTTCTATCTTTCTTCTTAAGGATTTTCTAATTCTAGACATTCTCTTTAGAAACTAACTTATTTTGTTTTCTTTTACAGGTTTTTAACTTAGGGACTCCAATTTGGTAACTTCTTTCCAACTCTCTCTTTCTTTTTAGATTTTATTTTCCTTTCTTAGGATTAGGTTTTGAATTTGATTGAGGGCTGCGAGTGTTTCATGCCCAAGTGGGCCCGTGACAATACTCGACGTCTTTTGACTGAAGGAGGATTAGTTGAGGGGTTAACTATCCATCGCAGGACTAGACACCACTCGAAATCCCCTGAGTTAATTGAAGTGATGGCTGGAAACCAACCTCTTCTACCCCAACCTAAGGTGGAGGACATTCAGGATGAAAATGAGGTGTATCAAGCACCCCCGCCACGTACCTTACGAGATTATTTACAACCAGCGGGGGTGAGTACACCTTCATGCATGATTTTTTCTAAAAATACAGGACATATGGACATCAAGCCAGGGGTTATCCAACTCCTTCCTAAGTTCCATGGCCTTGAATTTGAAGAACCATATTTACATTAGAAAGAGTTTGATGAGATCAGAGCCACTTTATATTTTCAAAATGTGTCTGAGGACACAGTTAGGCTGAGACTCTTTCCTTTTTCCTTAAAAGAGAAGGCTAAGACGTGGTTACATTCATTGCGTCCTAGATCCATTGGCACATGGAATGATATGCAAAGGGAATTTATAAAGAAATTCTTTCCACATCATAAAACGATTACCCTTATAAAAGCAATCATGAACTTCACCCAAAAGAAGGATGAAACATTTTACCAATGTTGGGAAAGGTTCAAGGATTTGGTCAGTTCATGCCCACAACACGGTTTTGAAACGTGGCGCATTACAAATTTTTTCTACGATGGACTGACATCTTCCATGCGCCAAATGGTCGAGACAATGTGTAATGGAGAATTCATTAATAAAAATGTTGACAAGGTATGGGATTACCTCAATAGTCTTGCTGAAAAAACACAATCATGGGACTATTACCCAAAGTCGAACACCACGTCTAGGCCAACTCAATTAAAGGAGAAAGGTGGATTGTATCTCTTAAAAGAAGAGGATGATCTCAAGTGTAAAGTGACTACGCTCATAAGGAAAGTTGAGGCTATGGAAGGAAAGAAGGATAAGGTTAATGAAAGTGTTTGCAGCATCTGTGATTGCAACATTCATACAACTGAAAATTGTCCTACGATATCTGCCTTTCGAGAAGTGTTGAATGAACAATCCAATGCCGTAAATAATTATCAAAGACCTTTCAATGGACCAACCTCTAATACATATAATCCTGGTTGGAAAAATCATCTAAACTTTAGTTGGAAAAATGGACAAACTGCTACCTCTCAAAGTTTCTTCAATCAAAATTCAAATCAAGGGAAACCTCAAGAAGAACCGGTTCAAAATTTCATGTAAGAGTAGACGCAGGCAATGCGAGACTTTATGCAAAAGATGGATTCACGTATGACGGTTATAGAAAAGGGGATGCTTCCTGCACAACCACTCCCCAATCCTAAACCGCAATACGAGATAAGTGATCCCAGCTCTTCAAATCAAATAAGGCACGCTAAATCTATCACCACTCTTAGGAGTGGGAAGACCATTAATAAAACCCTTCCGGTTAGGCCCGAAAAGCTTCAAGAACCAGAAGAGGACAATAATAATGGATCTAGTGAGGCCCCACAAAAATTAGAACCGAAACTTTTAGAAAAGTCAGTTGCTCCATTTCTCCAATGGTTGGTCGCACCAAAACCTCTCTCTAACTCTCAGGATATCCTAGAGGTGTTGAAACAAGTGAAAGTCAACATTCCTCTACTTGATGTCGTAAAATAGATACCTTCATATGCTAAATTTCTAAAAGACTTATGTACGACCAAACGACGACAGAGTATTCAAAAGAAGATCTTTTTGACCGAGAAAGTGAGTGCCATCCTAAAGCAAGACGTGCCACAGAAATTCAAAGATCCCGGTAGCCCAACCATATCATGTGTAATTGGGGACCATCGAATTGATCATGCACTTCTTGACTTAGGAGCGAGTGTCAATCTGATTCCCTACTCGGTATACAAACAGTTAGGTTTGGGTGAATTAAAACCCACCCTAACCACACTACAACTTGCTGATCGCACTGTTCGTGTACCAAGAGGGATAATTGAGGATATGTTGGTCTAAGTTGATAGATTTTAATACCCTGTAGATTTTATCATCCTGGATATCGAACCCATCAATAACATGAGCACTCAGATCCCCGTCATTCTTGGTCGCCCATTCCTTGCCACTTCAAACGCAATTATCAATTGCAGGAATGGTGTCATGACTATGTCTTTTGGGAATATGACATCGGAGTCAAATATTTTTTTCAATAACGGCAAAAACTCAGAGGATGATGACGATTTCCACGACATTAACATGATTGACTCTTTAGTGGAAGATACGACACCTCTGACTTTATCCTCTGACCCTCTAGAGACGTACCTGGCCCACTCCCATGATTTTGATGATGACATGATTAGGGAGATGTGTGCCTTACTCGATACTGCACCAGTACTTGAAGTTAACCGGTGGAGGCCACAATTTGAAGAGTTGCCCCAAACTGATGTAATGCCTCTACCGTCTAACCTCAAGCCACCGAAGCTTGACCTAAAACATTTGCCCTCTGATTTGAAATATGTCTATTTAGGTCAAGATGAGACATACCCGGTGGTGATCTCTGCCCACCTGGAGAAAGAACAGGAGAGTATGCTTATATCTACTCTCATTGAGCATAAGGGAGCCCTTGGATGAACGATAGCGGACCTCAAAGGAATCAACCCCTCGATTTGTACTCACCGCATTTATCTTGAGGATAATGCTAAGACCGCTCGGCAATCACAACGTAGACTAAATCCAAACATGAGGAAAGTGGTTAAGGCCGAGGTTCTTAAACTATTAGATGTGGGTATCATATACCCCATATCCGATAGTCAATGGGTGAGTCCAACTCAGGTGGTTCCTAAGAAGTCCGGGATCACCATCGTAGCCAATGCTAATAATGAACTCGTGCCAACTAGAGTTACTACTGGTTGGAGAATGTGCATTGACTACAGGAAGCTGAACACCGTCACGAGGAAGGACCACTTTCCTTTACCCTTCATTGATCAAATCTTGGAAAGGCTAGTTGGTCATTCCTATTACTGTTTCCTTGACGGGTATTCGGGCTACAATCAGATTGAAATCGCCCCTGAGGACCAGGAAAAGACTACATTTACATGTCCTTACGGCACCTTTGCCTACAGAAGGATGTCATTCGGATTATGTAATGCCCTTGCCACCTTTCAGCGATGTATGATGAGTATCTTTTCTGACATGATGGGGAAATATCTAGAGGTCTTCATGGATGATTTCTCTGTTTTCGGTTCATCTTTCAGCGAGTGCTTAGAGAGTCTTAAATGTGTGCTGAAAAGATGTGAAGAAAAGAACTTGGTACTTAATTGGGAGAAGTGTCATTTCATGGTTCATAAGGGAATTGTCCTTAGACATATTATCTCATCCAAAGGAATCGAGGTGGATAAGGCAAAAATCGATCTTATCTCTAACCTACCTCCACCCAAGAACATTAGAGACGTGCGATCCTTCTTAGGACACGCAGGATTTTACAGGCGATTCATAAAGGACTTTAGTCTCCTTTCTCGTCCTTTATGTAATCTACTTCAAAAGGATGCACCATACGAGTGGATTGAGCCATGTCAGGAAGCTTTCACTAAGCTTAAGGGCATGTTGACTAGTGCACCCATCATACAACCACCCGACTGGGGCATTCCTTTTGAACTTATGTGCGACGCATCTGATTATGCTCTTGGGGCAGTTCTAGGCCAGAGAAAAGATAAGAAACCCTGTGTTATTCATTATGCGAGTAAGACTCTAAATCCTGCCCAAGTGAACTACTCAACTACGGAAAAGGAACTCTTAGCCGTAGTATTCGCTTTGGACAAATTTCAGTCCTACTTGATTGGATCCAAGATCATTATTTACACTGATCACGCGGCGCTCAAGTATCTTCTGTCTAAGAATGATGCTAAGCCCCACCTGATACGATGGATCCTCCTACTCCAAGAATTTTACCTAGAAATAAAAGATAAAAAAGGGAGTAGAGAACATAGTGGCTGACTATCTTTCTCGCCTTAATCTCTCTGATTCCCTTGAAACGACACATATCAATGACATGTTCCCTGATGAACAATTGTTCAGAGTCTCCCATTCACCTTGGTTCGCTGATATTGCTAATTATCTTGCCACAGGTTCCATACCGACACAGTGGACTGCGCAAGATAAGAAGAAATTTTTCACCAAGGTACGTAACTTTTTCTGGGACGATCCATATTTATTTAAATATTGCCCAGACCAAATCTTGAGGAGATGTGTGCCAGACGATGAACATCAGAGTGTCATCTCCTTTTGTCACTCACAGGCCTGTGGTGGTCACTTTTCTGCTAAAAAGACCACGGCCAAGATTTTGCAGTGTGGCTTTTACTGGCCCACTATGTTCAGGGACACTCACGAGTTTTGCAAAGCTTGTGAGCGTTGTCAAAAATTGGGAGCGTTGTCCCGTCGAAATATGATGCCCTTGAATCTCATTCTTATCATCGAGGCATTTGATTGCTGGGGCATCGATTTCATGGGACCATTTCTCCAATCTTTTAGAAATCTATATATTTTGCTCGCTGTAGACTATGTCATTAAGTGGGTTGAAGCGATTCCGTGTCGGAATAATGACCATCGCATGATCATTAAATTCCTAAAAGAGAACATCCTTTCCTAATTCGGAACGCCTCGAGCTATCATTAGTGATGGGGGCTCACACTTTTGTAATAGGCCATTCGAGAGTTTAATGAAGAAATATGATATCTCTCATAAGGTGAGCACCCCATATCACCCACAGACAAGTGGGCAAGTTGAGATTTCTAATAGGGAGATCAAACACATTTTGGAGAAAACGGTTAACCCTGACCGTAAGGATTGGTCAATCCGATTGACTGATGCCTTATGGGCTTACCGTACTGCGTTTAAAACCCCTATTGGAATGTCTCCCTTTAGACTTGTCTATGGGAAGGCTTGCCACTTGCCTGTGGAGTTGGAACATAGAGCCTACTGGGCAATAAAAAAATTGAATTTCAATCTGGACAACGCTGGCTCGCTACGCAAACTTCAATTGAATGAACTCGAAAAAATGCGGAACGATACATACGAAACTCGAGAATTTATAAGGACAAAATGAAGGCGTTTCATGACCAACGTATTCTACGGAAATCATTCACACTTGGTCAGAAAGTCATTTTATATAATTCTCGGTTACATCTCTTTCTAGGTAAGCTTCGATCTCGTTGGACTGACCCTTATATTGTGGTCACTGCGTATCCTCATGGGGCCATTGAGATAAGAGATCCGGACAATGGCAAGGAGTTTAAAGTAAATGGACATCACTTAAAGCCATTTGTCGAGAAATTTGATTCAGAGGACATGTCCATACCTCTGACTGATCCTGTTTACCAGGATTGACCTCCTAGTCTGATGGAGGTATAGGTAGGTTTTCTGTTTTCATAGGACTAGGATAGTTTCCTGTATACTATTTTAAGATAGGCGGTAAACTTAGTGCTCTTGGGAGTCAACCCAGCTTTTCATTCTATTTCATTTTCCTAGTTAGTTAGTTCAATGTTTGTGGGTAACATTGCTGCAAACCCTCACGAGACTACAACTCGTCCACTAGGGGCAACCTAGGGGTTTAAAGGCTTGTTGCATACTCTAAATGCAATCGAGAGTACCTGCGAAAGTGGTGTAGGTAGGATTTCATTTTTGTTATTTTTATTTTACTTCTGTTGATTTCTCTCTTGTGCTAACCCGATCTTACGTAGATATCTTTGGAAAGTCTTTTGATTCTTTCATCCAGGTACTATCTTTCCATCACTCCTCTTATATTTTTGTTATCCCATGTGCATTGCATGCTTATTTCTTTTACATTGAGGACAATGTAGATTTTAGGTTGGGGGTGGGAGATTAGGTTTCCTAATCAGCGTTTTCTTGGTCTTGAGCAAAAATTGTGAAATTTTTTTAATTTTTCTGAACTTTCTTGTGAATTCGAAGGGATTTTGATGGTCATCTAGGGCACTTGGAATTTCAAGATACGTGATGTTGGTAATTTAAGACGCTTGGATTCAGTATCTGTTGGATTTCATAGTTAAGTTTGAATTGTTAATCCAGAATTAGAAGTTGCAAATATTGATTGAGTTATGATCTCACATGTCATATCTCGCTTTCACATTAAGGTTTCAGTTTGATATTGAAGGATTTACTTGGTACTCACTAAGCATGAAAGGAACCGGCCTGAGAAAATTGAAAGGATTGGGTGAATAATCTTCACCATAGGTTTGCTCTCTATAGGTGAAGGTTCAATTTTCCAAAGTAGCCGTCGGAAAGGGGTGGGCAATAGTCTTCATCATAGGTTTGCTCCCTATAGGTGAAGATTTGATTCCTCCCCTTGGCGGTATTTTAATGAAATATATATATATATATATATATATATATATATATATATATATATATATATATATATCAAAGGTCGATTAATGAAAAGAAGATTCGTGAGGAAAGTTTTGGTTATTATGAATTATCTTATTGTTTACCGATAATATCATGAAATTAAGAAGTGAACCGTAATGATGAGCCGAGATTACACTATACACTCATGAAACTTAATGTTTAGAACATTCTAATTAATGGATTAATAGTTCCACTTGATTATGAAGTTTACTCTAAGCTTGATTCCAGAAGAAAATTCCACTCACCATTCATGAATCTTAGAATTTTCACATCTCGATTTTTCTGCAAAAATCACTCGAGTTTATAAAGATTGTTCTGTAATTCTCAACTTACTTTTCGCATATTTTGCTCGGGACTGACAAAATGCTGGTTGGGGGTTGTGTTGAGGGTCAAATATTGCATATCAGACCCAATTATTGTATGAATTTATGAACATGGTACCGTGTAATCCGTTTTCTCATATTATTTTAAGGCATGAATATAAAAATGAGGCAAATCCAACGATCAACTGGACCAACCACAGGTGACTCTTGCATTTAAGGCAACTGACATTTAAAGCTTTGCACATTTTAATGCAACCAAGCTTATTATTTGGTGTGATCCAGTTGAGCGTTGGATCTGCCTCATTTTTGTTTCCACGCCTTGGAATATATAATTTGTGAAAAGGGATAGACGGCTTGGATGTACAGTTACATCACGGTGGGCCCACCCACAGAACTGCCCGTTCGGAGCTAGGGATGGGCGGGGTAGTACGCAATCCGCGTACGTGTCACGACGCATATACCTGGACGCGGATTCGCTAATGACAAGTTCAGTAGCGACTTCACCAAGTTATGTGGGCCCACCATGATATATGTGTTGTATCTACATCTTCCATCCATTTTTAGAGACCATTTTAGGACATGAGCAAAAGAATGAAGCAGATGGAAAGCTGGAGTGGACCCACCGCAGAAAACAACGGGAGAGTGACGGCCACCGTTAAAACCTTCCTAAGGTCCACCGTTACGTTTATTTGAGATAACCTGTTCATAGGTTAACACAGACACTAAAGGAGGGAAAAAACTAATATCAGCTTATCGAAAACTTTTGTGGCCCTTAGAATTTTTTAATGGTGAGCGTCACTCTCTCTACTGTTTTCTGTAGTGGGGTCCACTCTAGCTTTGGATCTGATTCATTCCTTTGCTCATATCCTAAAATGATCTCTCCAAATGGATGGACGGTGTGGATACAAAATATACAACATGGTGGGACCCACATAATTAGGTGACGTCACATCAGTAGCTAGTCTGGCTACTCAACCTGTCATTAGCTAATCCAAGTCCCATATGCCTGATTGTAAGGATCCAAATATACGTCGCTTTAATCACTCTCATAGGCTAAACCAAACTCGCAAACTTCTAAACCAAAATCCACCGGCAAAAGCTACACACTATGGACAAAAGTCATCGCATTTTCAGCTATTTTCGGCTTCTCCTTCAACAAAAACACCTCTTAATTTAGAGATATTCGAGCTTGATCTCAAACAGAAAAAATACATCAACTCAGGCATATAACGAAATCCAGTCGATTTAAATCAACCGATTCATCCAAGGAAGCATTTGCAGATACTCCATGAGCTATGTTATAACAAACAGAGTATATTAACTTTCCTCCATTTCCCCCGAAAAAATCAAAGAAAACTGCATCAATTTCAGGAAAAAAAAAAAACATAAAAAAATAAAAATAAAAAATCCCCAATGCATACCTTCTTCAGCAGCCAGCGGTTGAGCTTCAGATCCGAGCTCTTCAAAGCAATTCAATGCAAGAAAGAGAAGAAACAGAGTTGAGACAACCTTCGTCATTTCTGGAAGAAGAACTGCTCTCTCTCTCTTTCTCTCTCGCGATTTCTACCGTAAATGAGAAGCCGGTTTCCATGCTCTATTCTTCCGTGAAGAATAGAGCATGGAATGAAACACTTGCTGAGATAAGTCAGTTTAATACTCTCTCGGAAGCAGATTGCGTGGTGTGTCATACACCACCGATCTCGGTGGTTTGTTGACGTCACCCAGTTCTGTGGGGCTCACCATGATGCGTGTATTATATCCGTTCCGTCTGTCCATTTGGCGAGATCATTTTGGTGCATGATGCAAAGAGGCAGATTCAATGCTCAAGTGGACCACACCACAGAAAGCAGGGGGATAATTATTCTCACCTTGAAACTTTCCTATGGCCCACCACGATGTTTATTTGCCGTCCAACCTTTCATAAGGGTCACACAGACATGAAAGAAGGGACAAAAAACAAAAATCAGATTGATCCAAAACTTCGGTTACCTGTGACGTGGTCCACTTAATCCGTCCAATCGGTAATTTTCAATGGTATACATTCAATCCGATTACACTGTGACGTGGTCCACTTAAACTTTAGATGTAGCTCATTTTTATGCTAAAGCTATAAAACGAAGTTTTTAATAATAGATCGACGTCCAATCCTCCTTTCTCTGGAGCTAGACAAGTGGGGCTTTCGCGCATATAGACCCAACGTAATACCTACTTTTTTTTCATCCGACGCAAAAAAAAAAACCTTAAGCACGAAAGTAGACCTCATTCATGTAGACTAATTCAGAAATACAAAAATACTCCTACTTTTACAACTTTTTACTCATTTTTGCAAAAAAGAGACTCACTTCTACACCAAAAAAAAAAAAAAACAGGACAATTTCATCCTAAAGTCTATCCTTACGACGTCGCCAAATCACACCGGGTAAAAGGTAGCGTCTAAAGCCGCAATTATTTCAAGCTATATATTACCAGTTCGGTTGTGGCCGAAATATAATGATAGTTCACATTTAGATTTAAAATGTCCTCATATGTGCTTATCGGATTTTCTAATCTGGGACATTTGTATAGCGTGTTTCATCTAAAGTTATACTCCACAAACCGACGGTTTAGATTATCTTCAATTCTCAGGATTGAGAGATACACGTGTGTTATGAAAATATGTGCCCATGCATCTAATAGTTTCCCCCTGCACAGCACCAAATCAAAATAAGGTGTATGTGTTTTACAAGCCAATATGAGAGTTACACGTGGTATTGTACGGTAGATAAGAAGTGGATAAAAAAGTTTAGTAGAGATTTGAAGAGTTTTTTATGAGCTTACAGTTGGCGTAAGTCTAATTCTACACGTAAGTAGATAATCGATGAAATGTTATATATGATCGATATACAAGAAGTGCGGTCGAGCTGTTACAGATATAAAAAGTCATCGATGGCAATCACAATATAATGTGACGAACTCTATTTCTAACAATTCTGAGAAAGCTAGTAGGAGAGTGACATGTCGCATTGGATAAGAGATAGGAAGTGGATAAAAAAAATATATCTTTAAAGATTTGGAGCACTTTTTACAGGCTTACAACCGGCGTAAGTCTAATTTTACACGTTAGTGGACGATTGACAAAATGTTACGGTCGATATACAAGTAGTGTCTTCAAGCTATTAGAGATATAAAAGGTGACCGAGGGCAACCAAAACATAACTGTGACCAACGAGAGAGAAGCAAGTGGCCGAGAGACTCTTAGAAGAGAAATGGCCACAAAAGAGAAACGTACTTAAAGAAGAATCCAGAGAAGATAAGAATCTAAAAAGACTTTTTGATTATCGTAACCATTGTAATAATGGAAGAAGGATTTGAAAGAATAAACTAATGCAAACATCTATCAATAGCATATGAATTTAACAGCAAACAATCAACTTAACTAATCAAAACACAATAAACAAACAAGCTTATCTTATCAATTTATTTTTTCTCTCATCTTATCCTCAGAATAACAATAATCCAGTAGTGATAGTTCTTAGGTATAATCTTTAATTGTAATAATAAGTTTATTTACATATGTTGTATTTATTCTCTATCCAATATCAAATAGTTCTTTTAAGAGACACATTCTTGCAGTTGCTCCTAGTGATTGATTGTAAGTTATTTATTTATTTACATTAGTATTCTTTAAGTTCTTTTTTTTTTTTTTTTTTGTAAAAAGGCATAAAGTAACCTATCTTATGAGGAAGAACCCTATCTTCTAATTATCACCACAAGTGGTTGAATAAGTGATCGATCTTCTCAGAATCTGGTCACATGCATTCGTATTGGACATATTTACTTATTTTGGTGCTTTGGGTTAAAGTTGATCAGTTTAGATTGAGCCACTGACACACTTACCTAATTAAAAACAAACCGATCAGCAAACAACATGACGGCTAGAGTTTTTTTCCTTTATTCTTTACGTACACGTGGCAAGCTGATGAACCTTATTGGCATGATTTTGAGATATTTCATCCAAACGGTGAGGATCACCAAATCCATAGAGAAAGGGAATGCATGGTGTGCCACACGCTACTAACCTACGATGTGTTATATCTACATTACATCCATTTTATGATGTTGTTGCAGGGCATGGGCTAAAAAATGAGGTAGATATGAACATCAAGTGAACCTCACTACAGACAGCAGCAGTGGTGACAACGATGCCTACCATTGAAACTTTCCTTTAGCCATTCATGATGTTTGTTTGTCATCCAACCTCAAAAAGATGTGGCCCAAAAAGTTTTAATTGGCAGACATTCAATCCCTACTTCTTTCTATGGTGTGGTCTAGTTGAAGTCCTGCTCTGCCTCATTTTTGTGTCCATAACTTAAAATGATAACGTCAAATTGATGGAGAGTGTATATATAACAAATACATCATAGTTAGCCCACATAACTTGGTGACGTCAACCGACGGCGTAGGTCGGTGGTGCTGCGCGGCACACAACGCAATCTGTTTCCAATCCGTAGACCCGGCAGAAATGGAAAATGATATGGCCATCCGTACAGCACCCATGGCACGGCGGCAACGTATGACTGGAACCATCCATCTCACAAGACCTATTGTCAGTATTGTGGAAAGGTTACTGCTTACTGATTAAAATACGTATAAAGTGGATGAGGCTAGCCGTCAAATAAGTGACTTTCAAATGCGTCCGCTTTCAAATGAGTCGTTGCGTGGAAGTAGTCAAAGGCAGGCGAGACGGGTACTAGTCTTGGGACGCGGTTGGGCTGATGACTACAGCACCAGCCAGCTAGCTGGTGTCAAAGATGTGTGGGCCGCACCATGATGTATGTGTTTTACCATGCCGTATATCCATTTTACCAGCTTATTTTTGCAGATTCAAATTTCAAGTGGACCATACAACAGCAAATTCTGGGATAATGACTTTCCCAGGCCCACCATGAAGTTTATTTGCTATCCAACTTGCTCATACGGCAACATGGACCTGGATGAAAGGAAAAACACAAATATCAGCTTGATCCAAAACTTCTATAGCCTCTATGAAGTTTTCAATGTGGCAAGCGTAAGATCTCTACTCTTATGTGTTCTACTTAAGTTTTGGATCTGCCTCAGTTTTAGGCATGCTATAAAATGAGCACGCATAGCATCATAAAATGAGCTGGCAAAATGCACGGACAATATGAATAAAACACATACATCTAGGTGGGGTGAGAAGCTTTGACACAAATATCAACTTAATTTAAAATTTCCTTAGACCATAAGGAGTTTCCAACTGTAAGTGTTCAATTATTGCCTATAGTGTAGTCCTCTTGACCTTTGGATCTGCATACATTCCCCAGAGAGCTTTTCTACCAGCTAGCTGAGTGGTGTTGGGGTCACGGCTTGGGATCCGGAGTTATGTAATCCGTGGCCCGTTTCCTTGAATAGTATACACGTCTTTGTAAATCTGAATAGTGGGCCATGGATGATAATCTAGACTGCTGATCTCTTGCACCTTGACGTGTATGGACCATATCCATAACATATCCTTGGTTAGACAATCTTAGCCTTGCCTTTCATTTCTTTTCCTATATATACATAGATGGTTAACAAGAGAAATATAGAAATCGGACGTCCAACTGAAAAAATCAGTACTGGTGGCTAGGATCTATTCCATGCAGTGAGATCTTGGAGTGTTGTCTGTTAAGGTTCCTTATATACACTGACATGCCATCTTCTAATGGCTCAAAGTTTTTAAAACAACTAGCTGTTTGAGAAGCCGATATATATATTAACATGTGATCATCTAATGGCTGGAACTTTTAGATCAATTGGTTGTTAGACACTTATCTACTATTAAAAGTAGAAAGAGTAATTTATTAGGTGTTTTTCAAATGGGCTCTTATATATTAATATAACATTAATATCTTATGGCTTGAGCTTTTAGAGTAATTGATTGTTAGACACCTATCTACAGCTGTAAGTAAAAAAAAAAAACTTATTTGATAGTATCCAATTGGATGATTAACAGCAGTGGTTTCCGCATTTTTAGTCCATTTGATCGGAGTCAATATATGACATGTGTACCATTCTAGGCGTCTATATATCAAGCGTCAAAATTAATACAAGTTTTGGAATGTTACTTAGTGACAGTGGTTTCCACAATTTAGTTGGGATGGTGATATTACGGGCTTTATCAGAGGTGATCAGGCCACAGAAGCCACTACTCCTTTGGAAATTGGAATTTTCTTCGCATGTCTTTTACTAAAGTGGACAAGTATTTGAAAGAATGTTCAACCAATCTGAATTTTGAACCGTAACTTAACAACAGTGGTTTCCACAGTTTAGTCAGTTTGATTTGAATCAAAATAAGCCATGTGTACCATTTCCAGGTGCCTGCGCAAGCATTATACACAGCCAGAGTATAAATAAGTGGCCTATTCCGAACTGGTTGCGAGACAGACACGTCTTGTTTGTATATATGACTTGGGAAAGAATGCGGGGATATGGTCAATCACTGTCTTCCCGGATAAATACTCTGAATCTAAAATCATGGAGCTTCTTTGGAATTCTCACAAAGATTATTCGAATCCACGGAGGATGCAAACAGAAATAATCTCTAATAATTAAAATAAATTTATTGATGATAAAAACGAAATTAAAACCTTTTATAAATGGTCATGAATCCTACCAGACTAGATTTTTGGTATTAAAAAAAAGAAAAATAAAACACTAGTAAGTATCCAATTTAGCCTAACCACCTTATTCTCCTAATTTTTCTAAGCCCTTTTCATGTTGGGCATGCACAATTCCTAGAACTTAAGGGATCAAAATTTATGATCAAATTAAAACTTACTATTTATAGTAAAAATATAAATAAAATGAACTTTCGACAGTTGACCTGATATAATCTCGTAAATCCGGCATCGGCAACTCGGCATAGCGGGGTTGGTTGGTTAAATTAGCTTCTCTTACCCTAAAATCATATATGTTTTATCAAAAAATTAATTCCAATTTGTGAGATAGGATTGTTTTGAGATTCTAATGTTCCCAATCACTTGTACCTTCAATCGGGCCTTCTCTGGTCCATGGTCAAAGTGTCTGCCACCCAGGCCTTCTCTGGTCCATGGTCAAAGTGTCTGCCACCCACTCTACATCAGAATAAGGCATGTCCTGGTCATTATTTAGTGTGTATGTTAACGTATGATGAGGATGTTAGAAGTGACCTTCGGAATTTGGAATTTTCTTTGCAATTTTTCTTCTTCTTCTTCTTCTTCTTCTTTTTTCTAACGTGGAAAAATATCCAAAGTAGGTTCAATTAATCGGGCGCGGTGGATACCCGAGGTGTGTGGGACCCTGACTGTGGGGCTCACAATGATATACGTGCCTTAAATCCACACCGGCTAACCATTTTGACAGCTCACTTTAGGGTATGATGCCAAAAATGAAGCTGACATAAATCTCAGGTGGGCCACACCACAGGAAACATTTGTGATTGAATCCCCCCATTAAAAACTTCATGGATTCAACCGGAATGTTTATTTGCCATCTAACCTGTTGATAGGGTTGCAAAGACCTAGATAAAGAGACCACACAAGTATCATCTTGATCCAAGGCTTTTGTGGCCAACAAGAAGTTTTTAATGGTCAATTACCACTGTTTCCTGTACCATGGTCCATCTGGGATTCGGATCTGCTTCATTTTTTGGATCATGCCCTAAAATGAGCTTTCAATACAGATGGACGGCATGGATGTAATCAGATACATCATGGTGCGCCCCACAATCAGGGTCCCACCCACCTTGGTGGATGGGGGTTCCACCAAAGCCTCGCCCCAACCAAACGGAGTTTTGGACTGTAACTAAAAAAGAGTGGTTTCCGCAAATTAGACCATTTGATCTGAGTCGATATATGCCACATGTACCATTTCCAGCTGCCTGCGTATCAAGTACGATGCGCAGCCAGAGTATAAATAACTGTCCTATTAAGCAATGGTTGCACGGTAGACACGTTTGTATGTTCTCGTCTTGAGTATTTATGTCGTTGTCTGTTGATTGGTGATTGTACGATGATGATGAGGAGATATTTATAGATTTAATTAAAGGTGAGACAACGAAAGCTGCCTGCTTAGAATTTTCTTTGCATGTCTTTCTCTGACGTGGAAAAATATATCCGAACAGCACTTTCACAGACGTGGCAATGTTACCATCATCCACTGAGAAAAATCATAAGGTTCTGATGTATGGATGAAGTCTTGATCCACTCGTGTCGTTGCATAACAATGGGACCATGCTTTGTTAATCCAGCCCGATGGATGATAAAAAGATAATAATAAAGTCTTCCTGATTGGATGATCCTAGCCGACTGGTTTATGAAATTATTTTCCTTAATTATTCGTTCTTCTTTATTTCTGGTCTCAGCGAAAATATTTCTGAAAATTGCGATCTTTTTATTTTCTCTGCTTCTTCCAAGAAAGAGCGTCCTGCACGGCTAGAAGGATTTTCCATATGCCACATATGCTAATTAACCATTGCAATCCAACGGGTAACCCGCCGACCCAATGAGTTAACCTGGTACTGGGCCGCCTTGTGTTATATGTGAGGCAGAAAAAAGAAAATGAATCACTTAAAAATAAGCTTAAGGCAAGTTACGATATCGCTATCTTTAAGGCGATATTAGCATCCTACTGGTGGTTAAACCAATTTACAAGAGGGTTACAACAAATCTGCCTCCAAGATACAATAAGCTTCTTCTCCAAGATCAAAGAAATGTGGGTTTCAGCTTGTAAAATTGAAAAACCGCACCTCGAACACACTTTTACAGCGTACAACCTTGACTTCTATGCTGTTACAATTTACCCCCTGAAAACTATTTGTACTTTACTGCTTGAAACTCATGTACTTGATCAAGATCCTCCATCACCACCATCTGACATTTGAGGCGAAAAAAAGAAAATGAATCACTTAAAGATAGGCTTAAGGCGCGTTACGATGTCGCTATCTTTAAGGCGATATTCGCACCCTACTGGTGATTAAAATAATTTACAAGAGGGGTAAAGCAAATCCGCTTCCAGGATCCAATAAGCCTCTTCTCCAAGACTGGAGAAATGTGGGTTTCGGCCTGCAAAACCGAAAAACCGCACCCCGAACACACTTTTATAGGGTACAACCTTAACTTCTGTGTTGTTATAATTTACCCCCTAAAAACTGTTTGTAATTTACTACCTAAAAATTATTTACAGTTTAGAGCTTGAAAACTATATTTCCAAAAATAAATATGGTGAAGAAGAAAAAGATGGAGAGGAGATTGTTGGAAATTGTGAATTCGGATTGACCCAAAGATGGGTTTATATAGAAGCAGAAGAGATGCTTAAGGCCCTTTTCATGAAAATACATCTTCTTCCATAATGTCTTTTCATCAATGGTAGTGTCTTTCCAACAATGACATCCCTCAATTTCAAATTCAAAAGATGCTCCATTTTTCAAGAGGCATCACCATTCACACTAACAATCACCAAGGCTACAACCATTCTTTTCCCAAAATCCTTTATAAATTAAAATATATTTTCTTCTTATTTTGAAAAAATCCAACAATCTCCCACTATTTTTCAAAATACAGATGTTAGGGTATGTAAGGAAAATATGTGCATAGGAAAAGGTGTCTTATGGACTTGAACCTTCACTTAGTGTAAATAAATCAAAGTTAAATCAGAATTCTTAGTGACCATGGTCTTGAACTAAGTATTCTATATGACACAACCGGACATGTTACACACACATATATTTCAATTGTCATGTATTCTAAAATTATAGCATATTAACGGTCTTGTGCTTTGTCTTGGATTCATGAGTTCATAAGAGTAGTCAAAACTCTCGAACATTAGGAAGTAGCCCCACTTCCAATACTCATATAAGTGAGTCCTTATATATGAATACCCCTATAACTATAACACCCTTGAAAGAACTCATTAAGAACAACAATTCATCCTCTTTTTTATCATTATAGGTACCCAGCACTATACATACATCCAAGAATGAGGTAGATAGAAAATGTACAGTGCTGCTTCAGACACTTCTTGTGAGGTACTTTGCCCATTGAACCTATTAACTTAGGTTAGGTTTTCCTCATCCGGTATCTATGAAATTGGCGTAAGTTCCATTCCTCTTGATGTTCTACTGACAACATCCCTTGCCAATCCCTTGGTAAACGTGTCCGCTAGATTCTGGATAGATCGTACATACTGTATTGTTATAACATTGTCACCAAGTAGTTGCCACACAAAACTATGCCTTATACTAATATGTCTGGATTTTCCATTATAAGTCTTGTTATATGCCTTTGATAGTGTTGATTCACTATCACAGTGAATAGAGACCGGTGGTAAAGACCTTACTAATAATGGTATTTCTAATAATAGATTTCTTAACCATTCTGCCTCTTTACTACTAGCTGCTAAAGTTATGAATTCAAATTCTATAATAGAGTGAGATATGCAAGTTTACTTCTTAAATCCCCAAAAAATAGCAGCTCCTCCAAGTGTAAAAATTCATCCATTAGTAGACTTGAATTCATTAGAATCAGTAACCCAACTTGCATCACTATACCCTTCAAGTACACTAGAGTAACCAGAAAAAATGTAAACTATAGTTAATTATTTTTCTCAAGTATCTGAGTACTCTAAAGACACCATTCCAATGATCTAAACTTGGATTACTTGTAAACTTACTCAATTTACCCAATACAAAAGCAATATCAGGTCGAGTAGAAATCATAACATACATAAGACTGTCAATTACCTTGGAATACTCTAACTGAGATACACTACGACCTTCATTTTTAATTAACTTGGTATTAGAATCAAAAGGAGTAAAAACATGATTCTTATCATAGTGATCAAACTTTTTAAGTATCTTTTCAATATAATGTGATTGAGATATAGTTATACCATCATTGTTTCTTAATAACTTGATGCCTAAAATCATATTAGTTTCACCTATATCATTCATGTCAAAACTAGATGATAAGAATCTTTTAGTGTTATTTATAACTTATAAACATGTACCAAATATTAGCATATCATTTATATAAAAACATATAATTAGTCCTTTATTATCAGAGAATTTCGAATATACACATTTATCAGATTCAATAATCTTAAAGCCATATGAGGTGATTACTTTATCGAATTTTTCATGTCATTGCTTAGGTACCTGTTTAAGTCCATATAGTGACTTGATTAACCCCCACATTGGACCTACTAGTTTCCACGTTGGTCAGGCTTGGACTTTTGGAAAATCTTCTTAAAAGACAAATGTTATGGGTAAATTTGAACCAAGCCATATCGAGGCTAACTACAACATTAATGAGTTTGGCCTTGGACTGATTAGAGTTTAGGGCAAGACAAGCTTCCGACTAAAGAGTTCTTGTAGAGTCGCGACGTCGATCCAGAGATTATGATCTAGCAAGTGCCTCGGAGTAACGGTCATATGTCCGAGCCGATCCGTCCTTCTCCCTCGACCGACCCGATCCTTTCTACTCAGCGTATCAATTGTCAGGGGAAAGATATGATAAATTGATAAGGCTTGGAGAATAACTCAACTAACACAGCCCAGACTCACTATTCGCCGAGCCCTGAGCTTGGGTCAGCGGGTAAGATCCGAGCCATGAGATCAGCTCGGTTGGGGATCTAGTCAACAATGACATTAATGCATAACCCCAGTAATACACGATTGGAGTTATGCCCAACACACGATCCCCAGGTCACTGCCAACGACAGCGTTCTCGTGATCCTCACATGATGGCGATGACCATGCTGAGATTATCGGACACGTTCACTGCGACCCTCAAGTATAAATAGGGG
Organism: Magnolia sinica; assembly: GCF_029962835.1. Lineage (NCBI taxonomy): Eukaryota > Viridiplantae > Streptophyta > Magnoliopsida > Magnoliales > Magnoliaceae > Magnolia > Magnolia sinica. The sequence goes on from NC_080577.1 coordinate 12,458,897, forward strand.
TCATTTCTATGGTAGAAGGTACGCGATATCTAGCACTCTCATTCTACTCTACATCACTTAGACCCGGTTTCCTTAGTCTGACTTTGGCATCGGAGGGTCCCCTGCTTGAGCCAGGGTCTCCTCTGTTTGTTCCTTTGTGCAGGACTAGGGTTCGCTCCGAGCATTGAAGGTTTGGTGGAGGGTGGTACAGATTTTTGCATCAACAACAACAAATATTAGAAGGAAGCTTCCTTTTCACTGTTCCAAACCAACCCCACCTCCAGTTTCCCCAACAGCTCCATGTACTTGTATGCACTGATGTTTCCCAATCTACATAATTTTTTTGCCGTTGATTTGATGAGTTACACAGGTAGGAGGTGGCCGCTGTGAAAATCTTGATGATTATATACTTATGGCGCAAAAGAACAATGGTAATTACAAATATCTGGCTACATCTGGGCTATTTATTTTAGACATGCCTGCTTCGAAAATATTTAGAGTACTCTGCCTATCACATAACCGTCTGGCTAGTACGCCCTTCATTTGATACAAGTAACGTTGTAGTGAGAGTTGTCTGGGATCTGAAGCTAGGTGGAGCCACCATGCTGTTTGTGAGAAATCCACCTTATCCACATATTTTTCCAAATCATTTTATGGCTTGAGCCCCAAAATGAGGCATATTCAAAGCTCAGGTGGGACACACAACAGAAAACAGTGCTGATTGTATGCCTACCGTTGAAACATTCATGGGGCACATAAGATTTGGATTACATAGGTGCTATGTGAATGGGGTGGTTTTGGGTGGTTGTTTATTGTTTTCTATGGTGTGGCCCACCTGATACCTGGGGCATCCCATTTTGATGGTGGAGCGACCTTGTTGGACTGGTTGGATGTCATACAAACAGCACAGTGGTCCCGTTTACAACTAGCATGCGAGCATTTCTTCATTTCTCTTGATGTGGAATGTAGGACATCTAGTGCTCGCTCCAACCTCTCATCCTAGCGTCACTCAGTTTTCATCACTATCCAAGTGATGGAGGTGAGGCTTGACCGTTGAATGATGGACCCCACTCCCTCCCTCCATGCTATGAAGAGATCCCAAGGAATAAAGAGATGTGTCATCCGTTGATGTGCTCTGTGTTTGGTTGTCTTGAGAGAGCTTCTCAAAAGCCTTAAACCTCAAATTCTCACTCCTTGAACTCCGCTTCACAAGCGGGGCCCGCACTTCTATTTTCCCTTCAAGCATCCTAACCGCAGCAGACATTGCTGGCCTCAAGCTAGGAGACGGGTTGGTGCATAAGAGAGCTAAATTCAGCATCCTCAATGCCTCTTCCTCAGAGTAGTCTAATCCGAGGCTCGGGTCTACAAGTTCTAGGAGAATTCCCTGCTCTTGTAGCACATAGGCCTGAAATCATACAGGTAGAAACATAACTGTTAGGATGCTAAAACAACAATCTGTCCTTTTTTATACCAATGCGCTCTCTCTAGATTTGTGAACGCAATAGTACAAATTTGTGCCAGAGTATTACCCAAAATAGAAAAAAAGGAGTGCATCTATCAATGGGAGTGGTTAATAGCAATTCCTATGAACGAGATGTAAAGCCAAAAGAGGGTAGATTTATTTCTTCTGTTTGAAAAAACTTATCCGCAATATGATTTGTATACCCATAGTCATGTTATCTTAGTTATGTAACTGGTCCAAATACTCTGTATACATGGTTTTAAGAGTCGGCGACTCAGACCAACTCGTTTGGTCCTGAGTTGTGTTGTGACTCGGCTGAGTTAGTGACTCTATTTTCAATTCTGACTAATGCTGTTGAATGGGATTGGGTTGAATGAGTCTCAGTCGATCTGAAAGAATTTGCACAGGACTCATCGGAGTCTTGAGACCACACAGCATCGGAGACCCAATCCTCCAAGTGCCAGAGTTGAGACTAAGTAGAAGCTATTGAGTACCATGTTGGGTAATTTGTCAATTCAAACTGTTGCTTTTGTTTCAATTTCTTTTCCATGTAAACAGAAATCATGACTTCAATGTTCCTAACATTACATCCTAATGTTGCCCCTATGGCACAGGCCTCAACCAAGGTTAGCCATTTTATCCACATGAAGCAAGTGAAACCCAAGCTAGGTCTGACTCAACCAAGTTTGGTCTGATCTCCCAGTTCTAACTTCCAAATGACATGCATAGTCAAGGGCACCATCATTTCCAAAATAAGCAAATTAAAGATGTGTTCATAGCTTAAACTTTAAAGAATCCACCGAAACTTTCATGTAAAAGTGATGCATGCTTCATGCGCCATAATATGAATTGCAAGAGTGCTTAGTTTACCCAGTCAAGAAGATGAACAAAATCTTCCTTTGGCATGCAATTCGTGTTGCTTCTCCCACTGACAATCTCCAGCAAAACGACTCCGAAGCTGTAAACATCTGCTTTGTCAGTCAAGTAACCCCTCATTGCATATTCAGGAGCCATATATCCTCTGAAAATACAACATAATTTTCACGAAATGAGTTACATCGCTGAAGTAGGCCATTAACTGTAACAAATCCAACACTATATTACTGCAAACACCACTAACAATTCCATGCATGATTGAGAAAGTTTATCATCGTCAAGAATAATGAACCTACAATGCGGCAGCAGCTCTTATGCATTATTTAGTATTTCTCATCTTATATACATCCATTTAACAGTTTTAATCCTATCCATTGCATTAAAATCCTAAGGATATTTTAAATGAAAACGCATGCACATGGAAAGAGAGGATGAGTGAGGTTAGAGTATTTCCATGATTCTTTAAATGTATACATGTAATTTCTAGACATTTGTGCACACAATAAGGGATGTATCTAAGTAGGTTCTGTTGGAAAACCTATGAAATTTGGAAATTTTAAATAGGTAATTGATAATGACATCCCCCCCCCCCCCAGACACTCTTTCTTTTCTAAAAACAACAAGACTGGTACAATTTGTACCATTGTATTACCAAAAGCAGAAAGGGGTGGATGTATTTATCAGTCAGGGTGGGTCTAAACTCTAAACGATCACTCCCTTAAAATAACAGTGTTTTGACGGTTCCAAATTCACAGCCACCCCAGTTATAATAAATAGAAAATGAATAGTAGAATCAGAAGAGTAGAAATTAAACATGTCAGAAAATATTAGAATTGGGAAAGCAGGTGGAATCACTTACATGGTTCCAGCTATTCGAGTGCTGATGTGGGTGTTTTCCTCTTCATCAAGCTTAGCCAAACCAAAGTCAGATATCTTAGCATTAAGATCCTTATCAAGCAGAACATTGGTTGCCTTTATATCTCGATGAACAATCTTCAGCCTTGATTCTTCATGTAGATGGGCCAAACCCCTCGCTATCCCAAAGCAAATCTTACACCTTGTTGGCCAGTCCAGCTTCAACCTATGTTCCTCACGACCTACACATGCTTCCATTCCAGTCATTTTCCATGATATATAAATCATCATTCAAAACAAACAAAGACGAAGAACAGAATGGTTTCTCAGTGTCCTCGTCCTCGAAAGTGTAGTATAATGAATGGCAAGAACGCACTTACCAAACAGTGCACGTGCAAGGCAATTGTTTTCCATGTATTCGTATATAACAAGCAGCTGGTTTCCTTCCACACAACATCCAAAAAGTTTCACGAGATTTGGGTGTTGTAGAGCAGATATCATGCCTATCTCGTTTAGGAACTCACGGTTCCCTTGCTTGGACCTAGAAGAGAGCTGCTTTACAGCAACCTTGGAACCATCAGACAGTGTACCCTAAAATTATGGAAGGTGAATTTTGCCATTACAATTCGATAGAGGTATAAGGATATGAAATTTGGTATACACAAAAAATACAGTAGCTTGAGGGTGAGACATCATCTTGAGAAACATAATCCAAATCTTAATTTCAAAATCCATAAATTTACCTTGTAAACTGGACCAAAACCACCTTCACCTATCTTATTTGCAGGATCAAAGTTATTGGTTGCAGCTTTAATCTGTTTTAAGCTAATGTGCCCAGGCTGTAATTCTAAGCCTCTGAGTTCTGCCCAATGACAAAAAATCAGTGAGTTTGCATATCTATAAAATTGGGCAAACAAAATGGTGACCTCTTTCACTCTTTTGTGGAATGCACATGAACATGCACCCACACACCCCAGAAGAGATCCAATGCCTCTTTGGTAGGGCTGTCAATGGGCCGGGCCTGGTGTAGGTCTCGGCCAGGATTTTGAATTGTTTCAGGCAGGCCCTATTCAAAATTATGATTTTTTGGGCCCTAGCCCAGCCCAATGACACCCCTACTCTTCGGGCACATAATTTTCATACCTCCATATTGCCTACAAGACATGCATATGATCATCCAAACCGTGCATTTCACAGGTTCCGAATATCTTGGCCACTACTCAAAATTTCATTGATTTGACTATCATAAACATCTAATGAATGAAATTAATTTCTCACTGAACGTTAGACATGGCTAATTTTTGCCTTTTAGTGTCACCTGATAGTTGTCAATTAAAGGGTTAGGTTCATCCAAATGGTGTCATTTTTGGTCAGGTCATTCCATTATTGGACCTACAAAATGGATGGTTCTGATTCCATCCATTTTTTGCCATGTGTTTATGTGTTTGCATGTGTGTTTTAGATGTATCATCCTTTAAGTTTCAGTTCTTATTTATTCTTTAATTTGGTGAAGGCAACCCAAAACTTAACGAAGCATAGGTATAATACTATAAAAGTATGAGTTGATTCATAAACTTACCCTCATCTACAAGGTCTTTTCGTCCCAAACAACCTTTTATCCAAAGAAAGAGCAATATCAACACAATGGTTACACAGGAAGCAGCTGCAATACCAACAATAGCTCCCACAGATAGCCTACCATCACCAATATGAGGTTTGAAGTCTATGCAGAGAATTATATCATATGTCAGAATGAAGGGGCTAACAAAAATAAGAGGAATGCTAATACGCAGGTAGCTATGTAGAAGCTCTATGCAGTTCCCTCCTCAAAGTATAGGCAGCAAATGACCCCAGCAGCTGCCTGGGGTTGCTGTTCTGATGGACTGTCATGTGGATAGCCCATGTCCCAAAAGGCAAGGGGATTGGTATGTCTTAACCATCAGATAAGCTTAGAGCAGTGGTCCACATCCAACATTCAAACTCACAGCTGGAGGATTAGAGTTTGATCACAACTACTTTTGGCTTATAGCCCATCCACACACAGTGGCCCACCAGATCCATAGTCCTGATTGGGCCGATACACGTTTGCCATGAGGAACTGCACACAATTTCCATGAAGCAACCAGCATATTAGCATTCCTCTAGAAATAATAGAAAAAGAAGGTGGACTACTTAGAAGATCTTACTTGGCGTCACTGTAATGGCTGATATAAGGGGTCCATATACACCTCTGTCTGGAATGGCAGTCGTCCCTTTCCCAGCCCAGTATAAGTGGATTTCCAAAGTGTGATCCGTCACATTTGTAGTGAAGGGCATAATGATTTCCCGACCAGGACCACCAGCTACTTCTTGAATGTTGAAATCCTTCAAAACTCTTTGACCCTGCGGAAGCCAAAACGATGACAAAAGAATTAGATCTAAAGGTGAATATTTAAGCATGAAAACAAAAGACTCATGTAGAGGCTCAAGACAATCAGTTGGCAAAAGCAAAACCCATGCAAAAACCCAAATGCATGCATGCACAAATGTGCACATGCATAAAACTCATATAATGGGTCTTAAGGTTCTGGTACCAACATGAAAATTCAAACCGTGTTATGACGGGTAGTTTAGATTGGTGGAATCCTCTAGAAAACCATGGAAATGAAATCGATTTCCACAGATGTGACATTTTCCTCGTTTGTGAAAACAAATTTATGGAAATCAATTTCCATTTCCACTGCTTTTCTTGAAAAAACAGGGTTGCCATTTCCTCAAAAATAAATAAATAAATAAAATGTTAAATCTAGATTTTCACATATATCAGAGATAACTCTCACTTTTTATCATTGACTTTTTAACATTTCCATAAAAATTACATGTGTTAAAATAAACATGTTAGCATGGATTCTTTTCCAAAAATTTCCTTTTCTCTGATGTGTCATTTGGTTTCTCCCAGTCCAAATAGGCTAAAGTTAGATTAAAATGATGCAGTGTTGAATATTGCTGATAATTCCTAACAGTGGGTTTTCGCTAGGGGATTGCTACTACACTTCATGGAGTCCCATAAATGTGCATGGAAACATCTCTATTGTATATGCATCACTTGTATATGGCCATACAATGATCAGGACCATTTTGCCACACATGCAGGGGCCATGTTCCAAAAGGCAATGCAATCAGACTGTGCCTAGCATCTGATCAGTGGCCTAAAAGGGGATGTTTAACTTATTTTTTTAAAGTGCAACTGTCCACATTAATTGGGCAAACTTTGTTGAACTGTAAGGGTATATTAGGTGTGTTTGTTTAAGTTAGCATGTGTACATGTGTGTGAGGGTATTTAGCCCATTTTCTTATGATAAGACATTTCTAATAAAATAAGGGGAGATGTGAGAGTGCATTCACATTTTTCCACTCTCTTCATTTTCTTCTTCTTCGTCTTCTTCTTTTTCATTCATTCTTTCAAAGTTTTTTAATCTTTCATCTAACTTAACAACAATCAGACTGTCAGAACTTAGTACTATTTGGATGAAGCCCATCACATGGTGACCAGCTAGATTAACAGTCCCGATCACAAATTTTGGCCATGTGTACAATGGGAAGGACACTTCATAAATACGAATTTAAGCACAAATCGGAATATCATTTCTCATCTAACAATAATCAGAGGAGTCTCATACAACTAGATACAGAAGATCTCATTATGCAATCGAGCACCCACCTGGATTGATATGTCAAATATGCGTCTGCCGTTGCTGCTATAGGTTTGGTCAGCTGTGTATATTATCTCAGCAAAGTGGAGTTTCACTGAATAATTGCCATTCTGCAAACAAAGCCCATAGTATTTGAGGGAGAGAGGGGCGAGTCGGGCTGTCATGTACAAGTCTGGATTAGTTATGTTCAGGACTGATGTATTTGTTACTATATACTCCGCCTTGTCATTGTCCATGAAATTCCCTGTGCTACTGTAAGCCCATCTTTCAGTAGAAGAGAATGTCGACGGTCCCATTTTTGATGAGTCTCCTTCGTATTCTTGCTTCCCAACAGTCATTGCCGTGCCTCCGCAATTTATGAACAAGGAATAGACTGCAAACATTGTAGCACTCATATATGAATGTCATTCATACAAATGATTTCACCAAGACCAATTGGTGGATCTATGGGCTAAAAATTATGACATTTGAATTCCCACATGAGAAAATGTGACATGCCATTGTGGCATGTGTGTGCATTCTAGGTCATCCATCAGGAGTGTAAATCTTTCATGGCAGATCGACCCATTCAATCATTGGTGGACCACAGATGTGTGAAAAAGACGGTTATAGAAAGACAGATGGTCCACATATGATATGCATGTGTGGTCCACCTGGTGACGAAACCACCTTATTTTGGAAACATGGTACATGCACATGGGGCCCAACTTCTAAATGGCATGGATCTTGTGACTTGTGCTACATTGCCATGTTTGAGGGTAGGATTCTACATCCTAATCATATTCTACATTTCCAACCAAATAACCGTAGTAGGGGCTCTTCCCACATAGTAAAGCTGCAACTACTTACACTCTGCTTTTCTAGAGCAGGGGAGGTTCTTCCTGAAGCATGGAGCAATTCTACAAAAACGGAAAAATAAATTAATCTATCATTCAGTAGTAAATCAAAACAGGCGAAGTCAGAGCCAGCTCTTCGCAGTTCAAACACAGAACAGAAGTAGAGATGGGAGTGGATCTTACAAGCTGTTTTCAGTAGATGAAAAACTGGCAACCAAATTCCTGCAAGTGATTGGAGATGACAGTCAATACAAGAAAAATAACTTAAGGATAGAAATCTATCATATGAAAACATGGAAAATGACTGTACTTACACATTCCCTTGCTGGCAATAGGATGGTGGAGGCGGACCTGTAAAATAATTGTTAGAGATATCCCTGCAAAGTAGATTGACAAATCAACATGATGCATTTCTCTATGTAAGAAATATTAGCCCCCATGGGAGTTCTAAAAAGGACTTCAGCAGTCTTGCAAGCCAATAAAAGATACAGAAAGATGTTATAGCAAAATGATATGCTGTTGAAGGATTTTTGTGATCGGTACATACAAGCGTGCCGTGCTTCTCAGTATCCGCTTAGGTATGTCTCCAGTCAACTTATTGTTAGTAAGATACCTATATCAGACAACAATATCATATCTTATAATTGTAAAAGCATCCAAAGCATGACCATGAAAGGTAGGAATGAAACCCAAAATGAAACAAAACAATCTGTTATTAAGCATCTAGTTAGAACGTAAATATAAAAAGTCTAAAGAAATGTGCGTCTCCTCACATAAAACTTATTGAAGACAACAGCTCGAAGTTTTTGGGAATTTTTCCAGTCAAGTTGTTAAAGCTTAGGTCTCTGCAAGAGAAAATAACATAAGAACAAACACTAGGCCCAATCATCTTCATAACAGTTGCAATGTTTTGAAATTGGGATTTCTGCACCTAATAACACATGGTCAGCATTGGCTAGAGAAGAAATTCATGAAGCCCATGTATTTATTAAAGGCCTATCCAAAGTAACTTACAGGGTATTTAGATTCTTCATGTTGTCTGCAATAAATTGTGGGATTTCATCAGAGATCAAGCAGCTTCTTAGTATCCTGATGCATTGAGCCAAGCAATGTAATTCATAAAACGAACAAAACAAGAGACCATTGCCATGGTTATACCAAGGAGAGTGAGAAGTATATTCGTTCAACTCACAGTATCCTCATGTCTTTCATATTCTGCAATGGAGGGAAGCCCATGCTTAATCCCTTCAAGTCAGATATCCTCCTGTAAATTAAGATGTGTCAGACCTAATAACTTATTCATATCATTATTCTGCCATAGCCCATAAGCAATCTTATGAAATGCTGCTGAACAGTTTATACAGATCAAAATAAATGCCAAAAGTTCTCTCACAGTTCTGTTAAATTTTTCAAGAGAGCAATGTTAGCAGGAAACGGTCCCTCCATAGACGTGCCTTGCATATCTCTGCAATGGGTTAAAATCACAGTTCATGTAAATGATTTTTTATTTTTTTTATATATATATATATAGAAGCTGTTTTTCTGTTATGTAGAAAGTAATGTAGTCCTTACAATCTTTGGATTTGTGTCCAGTTCCCAATGAAATCAGGAATCTTCCCGGAGATGGGATTCCCATCTATTGTACTGAAAATAGGCATTGAAAGTTAGACCTCTATCATTTAAAAACTAAATAAATAAAATAAAACAAAATACAATCCCAATAAGTAGAATTGACATACAACATAGTCAAATTTGTCAGCTTCAGAAACGTCGTGGGCAATGGTCCTGTGAAGTTATTTGCAGAAGCGACACTGCTCAAATAAACAATATTGCATGTCAGATTTCATTAGTGAATGCCAGATGGTTTAGGCTGATAACCCATAGTATAGCATATCCACAAACATCCAAAGTATCAAATAGAAGCTAGCGATTAATGGGATTAATGTTGAGGGTCAAATATTGCATATCAGACCCCATTTATTACCTGGATTTACAAACATGGTAATGTTTAACTGCCCAATTTAATCGTGTTTGGGATGCAGGGTGTATTTACGAGCTTGGATTGAAATAGAATGCTAAAAGCATGGATTTAATGCTCATGAGTCACCAAGGCAAGGGACGGACCCTATGGGACCAAGACCGACAGATTTAAGATCCGAGAAAATCGACAAACTGAAGTTCAAGTGGCCTGAAAGTCGTCCAGAATACAAGATCACAGGGTTCCCACCATCCGTTCGGCTCGAAACTACATATATGGCCTGAGGACCATAAATTAACCATACACATCAAATTTCAACCACTAGATCCTTGTGGAAGTGGCTCAACTAACAAATCAGCTACTAAATCCTTGATCTGGGGCCCACTTGATATCTGGATATGCTTCAATTTTGGTCTCAACGTGTTAAATGAGCTGACAATATGGATGGATGGAGCGGATTTCTCACAAACATCTCCGTATGACCCTTGTGTACAATTTGTGTGCATGGTGCACAAGTGCACCGGCCGTGCACTAAATCTTTCTCCAAATCAAAAATGGGCCCAGCGTCTTTACAACCAATCGCCGGTTTTGATCAGTGGGCCCCGTCCATCATTCAAATGAAAGATCCTAACCGTCCATTTGATCCGTAGGATGGCCAAGACCCTCGCCTAGGTGTCTTTTTTCCACCATGCAAGCTATCGCACGTTCCTAGCCGTTTAACGCAGGATGAACAGTGAAATGAAAAGTTCCGTGGGCCACACCTACTATGAGCCAAAATAATCCATCCCTGGATGGTTTTTTACAAGTAATCTAATGGATGGACTGGATTTCTTAGTATGCGTCGATCATGGCCCCAACAACCACGACAGAAGGAATTGCGTAAGCTCTGTTTCGCAATCGGGCGTCGGACGAAGCTCTATGGGCCACCATCGTACATCAAAGGTCCGATCCGGACCGTCCAGTAGGAACCCATGAGTCCTCTCATCCAAGCCTAGGTGAAGAAATCTCAATAAGCAATGGAGATCGGTTTTAATCATCTAAACGGAGGACAAACGGGAGAAGCACAAGTCCCATGAGTCATGGCGAATCCAAGCCAAATTGGTCCATCTCCGACCGAAAATCTGACGTGAATCCACTGGACGGAGTGGATTTTCTTGCCAGCATTGATTATGACCCGCTAATCATCACAGATGCGTAAGATTTTCTTGAAATTTTGCTGCGTAAACAGAGTGGGTTTCCAACTCTGTTACAACAACCACTCCCACCGACCTCTATCCTCTATAAAAGGGAACGAGAGAGAAAGAAAGGGTATCAGATTTTTTGGGGGCAGCCGTGGAGGCATCTTGGAGCAATCTTTGTTTTCTTCTTTTTCTGGGTTTTAGCTTGATCATGTCTTGCTAAACCCCTTAGCTGGGGCTAAGAGGTGAAGCTTGTATCGTGATTGAAGTGTTAGCTTTGCTTTGATTTATGTTTATTGAACTCATGGATTCTAGTTTGATTATAAGAAATGTTTTTAGTTTTAATGGTTTGTTGTGACTCAAATTACAATAGATCTGCGATAGCTTGAGATATTCTAGTTTCATGTATTGATATTGTGAACTTGGGAACCCTGTTGTTCACCATCGTCTCATGGGTATGGTTGGGTGATGGAACCCTTCCTAACTTTCACAATTCTCTCATGATTGGCTGTGAGATTAGTAAATTGCTGTTGTTTGCCATATTCTTCTGGGCATGGTCAGGTGACGGAATCACTTCCAAATCTTCGCCATTCTAATCCTTTGATGATTAGATTGATGAAAAATTCAGAGATCTGACAAATCTTTCTTACCAACTAGATAGGATAGGACTCTAATTCTAGTTGTGTCCTTGAATCAGTGCAAGGTAATTTCCCAATTGCTACAAGTGGATCCTTAGCACCCTAGTTTTCTTCCTCTGAATTCTCTAAGTTTTAGATAAATATTTCATTATTATTCCCTCAATTATATATGATTTAAATTTCATCTTAATCTAGTTCTAGTCCTACCTAATTTCAGACTACATACAAGTTTCAGTCCCTTGGGATTCGACCTCAGTCTCACCGAGTTTATTACTACATCACAACCCTGTACTTGGGGAGTGAACAATTAAACCATATGCTAGGAGCTGTGGGGCCTACTCAAGTATCGATGCGACTCAAGCAGCTAGTGGACCCCACAATCACATGGTGGTGAATAGTGCATGTGCTGAATCCTCAATAAAGAGTACATGCGGCAAAATTTCACATGTATATGCCGTCGTGTGATCATTATGCACTATCAATATCATCTCCCCTGCAATTTAGAAACTTCATACCAATCATGATTAGAATTTGGGAAAAAAGAATCCCATGGGTGTTTTTGGATGCTCAGTTGAACTGAATTTCAATTCATTCATTTCATCCGAAACGAGGAACTGGCAAGCAGGGGTGGGCAAACGTACCAATTGAAGTGAATTTCATTTCATTCATTTCATCCTCATGATTCTTTTTCCCTACTTTGGTAATACAGCAGGACAGTTTGTACTACTGAGTTACCAAAAGTAGGAAGAAAGGGTGCGGCTAGAAAATTTGAATCAAGGCAGTAAAACATAATATCATATCCAAAAGATAATAATGAAAATGAGAATTGGGTGATTATTCAGAAACAAAGAAAAGGAAATGGCAGAGAGGAGAATCTTACAATCTCTCCAAGCTGCCCAAATTACCAAGCTCTGGAGGGAGAGGTCCATCGATCTCATTATCTTCAATGATCCTGTGAAATTCTGATTTACATAAATGATCGCAACTAACTAAATGCAGCTCATCTGCCAAATCTAACGAAAGTTCCAAATGGCATACAGTATCTTGAGTGTCGAGATGTTTCCCAGCTCCTTTGGAATTCTTCCAGAGATACGATTTCCCATAACAGACCTGCAATATTCAAACAATTTCAGTTATGCCCCTTGAGAGAGAGAGAGAGAGAGAGAGAGAGAGAGAGAGAGAGAGTGGTGCCATCCCACATCTGCTCATTTCCTCTGTAAACAAAATGAATGAGTTGCAGTTCAGTTCAATGGAGCAGCCAAACGCACAAGAGAAATGAATTGCAATTCAGTTCAAGTGTAGAGCCAAATGCACAAGAGGAATGAATTGCATTTCAGTTCAATTGAGAAGCCAAACGCCCAAGAAATGAATGAATTGCAGTTCAGTTCAATTGAGCAGCCAAAAGCAGAACGGAAGGGCTTACAAATTGACTAGAGGGAGGGAAGCCCACGTGGCAGGGATCGAGCCGTTGAGATAGTTGCGACTGAGGTCCCTGTTGGACAAAAGCAGCATTGTCAGAGAGGCAAAGTCCAAAAATGAAATTAGTCCAACAATCCTATCGTCTGATTCGTGGACACTTGTTTATTGAAATAGGACCCTTGGATGTTATATATATTAAAACTGTCCAATAAATGTCCACTAATATAATTATTAGCTAATTAAACTTCTCTCATAAGCTCAATAGATCGTTTATCTCACCATCTCACGATTTTAATGATTAGGCTCATCCAATCGAATTGATTTGTGAGGGATGAGCAATCAAAGGGAGGAGCCACATGATGGACCATCCACATTGATGCTCCAATATGTTTCATATGGATTGCTCATTTCAGTAAATCATTAATAAAATGGTTTAAGATCAACCCATTAGAGTGATTTGAGAGGGATGGGCAATCAAAGGTGGGATCCACTTAATGGATGGTCTACATCAATATTTAGAATTATCTAATTGACTCAATAGGAACCGCTCATTTTACCAAACCACTAATGAGATGGTTAGGATTATTGATCAAATTAACTTAAGAGGGATTAGCAATCAAAAGGTGGATCCTACATGAAGGACATACCATATCAATGCTTAGATCTCTCTAGTATGCTTGATATGGATCATCCGTTTCACCAGATCACTAATCGGATGGTTAGGATCATCCGTTCAAAATGATTTGAGAAGGGTGGAAAATCTAAGGTTGAGCCCATGTGATGAAGGCTTATATCAATGGTTAGACCGTTCCTATATTATTCAATCTAAAATCCATTTCAATATGTAGAATATATCCATTTTTCAGACAATGGGTTTGAACACAAATAGATTTTCACGCACAGTAGCTCAACCAAAACATGTGTACGCCGGACCAAAATATCACAAACGAGGTAAACTGCATATGTATGTAAAGATTCCGGATCCAAAGCAAATATTTTTGTGACAAGCTAAATGCACAAATCGACGTGGGGAATTATGATATTTTAATGACATCCAATCCATCCATCATTTGCATCACATCTTATTCTCCTTTGCTAAAAAAACACAGGTCAATCCACAGCTCACATGGGCCACACCACATAAAATCATGCCCAAATGTTCTAAAATCACGCACAGTGACCCAACTGAGTTTTGAAAATGGCCTGGTTTGTTTCTGTGTCCATTAATCCTGTTCAGATGCATCTTCAAAATGGCTTAGATGGAATATACAAAATATAGTGGGGCCCACATACAATCTGAAAGGTTTTTAATGGTGGGTGTCCCCATCCCAAGTGTTCCCTTTAGTATGGCCCGCCTGAGTTTTGGATCAGCTCAATTTTTTGGATCCATGGAGAAAGATTGGGGGTGCAAACGATGAACGAATTGGCTGACATTAAAACATTATGGTGGACCTCACAAATCTATTTGCACATTAAAGTTGAAACGTTATGTAAATGGATTCCAAAACACTTTAACATGTAAAGCATTTGCATACGTAAATTGTTTGCAGAAAAACGTAATGGATTCCTGAGGAGAAGAATACAATTTGTGGCAATTTTAATCTGCGTGATCCACTACTCTTAACGGTCCAGATCATGTAAAAAAGATTGCACGGCAGAGATGGATCTGTTAGAATTTCTCAGTTGGCTCAACACCAAATTTAAATATATAATCCTACATGCCCATTAGTCCATAACCGATACTTAAACTTCATATAACAGCAAGACATATAATGTGCACAAAATCACTTACAGATGTCCCAGGAAGGTTAGATTAGCAAATTCTTCAGGTAGAACTGCAGCTAGGTTCTGACCCTTGAGCTCTCTGAAATTTCACAAGAAAATTTAAATAATTTTTTTTAAAATAAATGACAAAAATAAATAAATAAATAAAAATCAAATTACACTACGAGGGGAAGCAAGTAAAAGGACATACACCCTAACAACATGGCAAACAGTTGAGTTGCAGTTGCATGAAACGTTGTTTCGGTAGAAGGCCGTTGAGTTCGTGACCCACGAGCTTGTTCCATTGCAAGGATACTTGTTTGAGATTGCTTGAAGCGCCTCAACTATTTCACAGGACGCAGCGGTCAGACATTCATCTACTCCCTTACTGATGTTTAGTGGGGCCCGCTTGTACCTTGTAGGACCCACTTCCTAGATTTACTATGGTGCTTCACATCAGATCATGTCTTTATTTATTTATTCTGTAATGATAAATGAGTTCTTGGAACCTCAATATGATAAGAACATTTTTTTTTTTTCAGTTTTTACATGGTTGTGTGATGACCCATATCACTGGGCTGTAGATGGACCATGCCCTAAAAATCTTGGTGGCTTGCAAATAGACGGTCAAGAAGAAACTACTTGGGATTCTCTGAACCAAAGAATGATTTATTAAACGATCCCAACCACTCGCCTATAAATGGATGATTCAAGCATAGAGCATGGGCCCACATTCAACATGTAGAAATTCCCAGATGGTTAGGATCCTCTGGTTGGAGGGATGGTCTTGTACTGTGGTGTAGGGATGAACGTGATGAGGTTGATCACCGTCTACATCAAGGATAACTATTCCGAATCTATGGAGCTTCCCTGGACTCCTCACAAAGACTTCTCGAATCCACGAGGAAAAAGCAAGAAAAATAGAAATAAATTCTATAAAATTCGTAATTTAATTGATGAATGAAATAAACAAGTTCACAATCTTTTAAATAAAGATACTAAGCAATGGGAGAATTTTCAAAATCAAACTACAACTAAAACTCTTAGAAATCGCTACTTACTATAAATAGTAAGTTTTCTATTTACAGTAAGTGTCCTATGTGGCTTAACACGTTATTCTCCTAATTTTTCTAAACACTTTTCATGTTGGACATAACTCCTAAATCCCAACAGATGAAGAATTATAATCAAGCTAAAACTTATTAAAATTAGTAAAAACGGAAATAAACATGGAATTCGACCGTCAATATGATGGAATCTCGCAAATTCGGTATGGATAGGCGAAAGTAGCTCATCCTACCCCAAAATCATATATGATACATCAAGTAACTCATCCCGGTTTGCAAGATATGTCTATTTTAAGGTTTTGACGGTCTTGATGACTTCCTCCTCTGATCGGATCTTCTCTGGTTCATCTTAGACATGAAAGTGTCTGCAACCCGCTCTACATATCATATTGAATGGGTTTTCATGGTGGAGACACTCGGGGACATTGGAAAACAGCAGACCACTAAAATCTCTAGGTTTGTACTGGAGTGCATCTTTCTAGATGATGAATCCCTGTTTGAAGATGAGTGGACCGGGAATCTAAACTCTTCATCTGAGCTGATTTTATTGCTAGATTAGCCCTAACTGCACCTCTCCCCGATTCGAGCTTTTGCAAGCAGATGCGGGCATGTTTGGAAATATGAAACATGTGGAGTGATTCAAGATCTTCTGCCTAAAAATGAGACAATTTTGACTTTTCAGCTGGGCCACAAAGTCTAAAGTCAAAAAACATTTTTCTTTAGCCATTCATTTTTTAAAATATGTTGTGGCACACCCGACGTGTGAAATAGCATGATTTTCTTATGCCAGAAGATCTATACAGTGTAGGTCATCATATCCCACACGTTCACACCGACACATGCATTTTAATGTGAATGTGTGCGGCTCTCAGACCCAGTGCGGAATTAGAAAACCTCGTTAAGCCTTGGGCCAAAGTTTGAACTTTTTGGCATTTGATAAGTACAAGCTCGGACCCTTTGCCCCACTAGTAATTTCATGGAATGATGTTTGCATGTGGGACCCTTAAGAGGGGTGTCCCAGTACATTTTCCACAGAGTTTTTCTTTCGTCTTTAATGACTTTTTTACTTTTTTCCATTTCTCATTTCAAGTTGGATATTTCTATCACCTGGCCTTTAGATTGCCTTGGTTATGCAATTGTTGAAGAAACTATTTATAAGAACTGTCACAGTTTAGCGTGGTTTTTCGACTCTGATGTAGAGCGGGTCGCGGACAATTTCATGGCCAAGATGGATCAGAAAAGGCCTGGTCAATGACAGAAGTGATCCGGACCGTTGGACCTTAGATCGGACGTATTTCACAGTCCGGAATGAGTTATTGGGCGTAAAATATATGATTTTGGGGTAGAACGAGTTACTTTAGCCAATCAACCCTGCTACACCGGATTTGTGAAATACCCCTGAATCAACGGTCGTTTCTTTATTTTAATTCCGTTTTTACTATAAATAGTAAGTTTTAGTTTGATTATAACTCTTCATCCGTTGGGCTTTAGCAGTTGCGCCCAACGTGAAAAGAGCTTAGAAAAATTAGGAGAATAGCTTGGTGAAGCCAAATAGGACACTTTTCGGCCGAAAATCATCTAAAATTGTAAGTTTACAATTTATAGTAAGTTGCGAATTCTAGGAGTTTTAGTTGTAGTTTGCTTCTGATTTCTCTCTCACTGCTTGGTATCCCTATTTAAAGGGTTGTGAACTCGTTTATTTCATCATTAATCAATTTCAAATTTTATAGAATTTATTTTCTATTTTGCTTGCTTTTTTTCTCGTGGATACGAAAAGCCCCTGTGAGGAGTCCAGAGAAGTTCCGTAGATTCGAAACAGTTATCCTCTTGAGGGAGACGGTGCTCAACCTCATCACGTTCATCCCTGTGTCAGACTTGGCGACTCGCTCTGACCGGTTCGGCTACAACGGTTATCAGGGTAAATGACCCAACCCTACCAATTAAAATATACACGCCTGGCCACCCTGACCATTGCACAGATTGCCTGCGACTGTAGGAAGCTAGACGGGGCCCACTGTGATGTTTTTGAGAAATTCACTCCACCCATTTGTTTTTCCAGCTCATGCTAGAACATGAGGCCGAAAATGAGGCAGACATAAAACTAAAGGGGGGCACAAGACAGGAAACTGTGGAGATTAAGTGCCTACTACCGAAACATTTGCAGGCCGCGCAGAAGTTTTGGATCATGCAGTACTTTTATGCTTTCAGCTTATCCCAGTGGAAACATCTAATGAAGGGTTTGGATGACATAAACACTGAGGTGGACCCATGAAAGATTTCAACTGTAACCATTTCCCTCGCTCCCCACTTTTTACTGTCGTGTGGCCCACTTGAGTTTTCGTTCTGCCTCACTTTTGGGCTCATGTGCTAACATCAAAGCGGATGGACCGGTGAATTTTTCACAAACATCAGGCCATGGTGCCGACTAGTTCACAGCCGAAACCGAGTCACTCGCCCGACTCAGATAAGACTAAGCCGAGTCATCAAAGCATACTATTCTATCTAATTTTTCGTTGTAGATACCATTTCCTATTATTTCCTGCACTTTAAACTCTGGAATTGAAAATAACAAAAATTTATTACGTTCGGTGTACATAATGGCATTCCCAACCGTCCAATTAAATAAGAGAAAAACTTTGCTACTCTGGCAGAGCGTGATGTATGATACGCAGCCACTTAGAAATTAGAAAGAAATGCAAACGTAAGTGAAACTAACCAGTCCAAATAATAAGTCCCTTTAGAGGTGTACCGATAACAAAAAATTATCTAACTATTTGGTGAACACTCCTTCAACTGCTAAAAATGGAAAATATCCAACAAGTGTACACCAATCAGAGGTTAGGATCATCCAACCACTCTAATTTTGGGATACTGACTTAGGGACAACGGTTAACACAATTTAATCGGTTTAATTTGAGTTCATGTATGCCGTGTGTACAATTACTGAGGGCCTGCATATCAAGCGTCATGCTCTACCAGAGTATCAAATAACTGACTTATCCCATTGCAACACGAAGTTGACCATTCGGGTGTTCGCCCTCCACTCACATGGAGGTTCAACTCTCTGACAGATAGGCTTAGCATCATCCGTATGGTTTCATCGCCGTGGGCATTGACGCTAGGTCCCACAAGATAGACGAACTGGATTTATTTATTTAGAAACTCGAGAAAGAAACTAAGTAAAATAAAAATAAAAAATAAAAAATAAAGAAGAAAGATAAGTAACGATAATTTTAGTCTAATAAATCTCAGAAAATCCTTCGACCAGCTTCGCGAGAAAAAAAATTTTGATTTTTGGGGCATTTTTACTCCTATTATATTTTCCAAGAATTATGAAAAGATACTCGGGTAATTATGGACCCGAAAGAGCTATTTCTTTTAAATACAACAGAAACAAATTCCATTTTGCAATATTTTTTCAAATTTTCAGAGTAGAAATCTACGAATTTTAAAACCAAAATAAACGCATGAAGGCTACAGCAGTCGACTGATGCATTGCATTTTTTTCAGCTTTCTCCTTCTACGAAAACTCGCAATTTGCGGAGATTTCATATTTTAAATAATTTAAGAAATCAATCGATCCATCAAAAACAAAGATTTTGTAACCAGAGGCACGTTATCCAAGACAGATCATTTCGATTTTCCAGCCATTTCAAGCTCTTTCCCACGAAAAATCAAAGAAAACTGCATCAATTTCACAAAAGACAAAAGGAAATAAAAATGGAAAGCGTACCTTCTCCACATCCAGCTGTTGAGCTTCAGATCCGAGCTCTACAATGTAATTCAAGACAAGAATAGGGAACAGAGCTGAAAAAACCTTCGACATCGCAGGAAGACCTGCTTTCATCTCTCTACTCCTCGTTTTAATATGTGAGCCCAATTGCCGGGACGTAGATTTCAGAAAGTCCTTGCGACAGGAAGATAAGGGCCTGTTTGGCCAGTTGCCTTAGGTGGGATTAAGGTGGGTGGAATTCTAAACGTTACACTAAATGCATGTGTAAGGTATTATCCCTGGATTGGGTGTATCCCATGTTTTCTATTACTTATGTTTGGAACGCATGCATTGAAAATAAATCCCGGGGTTTACTTTTAAATTACATTTGGATTGAACATGGATGAAGCAAAAATCCATCATCCGCAGTCCCATCTCAAAGTGGGATTAGTAATGCAATCCCATTTAATACAACTTAATACCACTGTCCAAACAGGCCCTAAGTGGGACCCACCGTAATGTTTGTAAGAAATCCACTCGTCCATCGGTTTTGTCCGATCATTTTAAGGACATGGGACCAAAATTGAGGCATATTTAATTTTGAACTATTTCTGGTTTTAGTTCACTTTGGTTTTTTCTTCATGTTAAACATACAGTAGTGGTTTGGTTCTTTGTACATCTAAGTGCATTGTTGTGGCAAATTTATAAACCAGGGTGTGTTAAAGGTTGATTGTCTGGTGTTTCTATTGCACTACAAAGTAGGACAAATCAACTTTAAGTTAAGTAATTTTTATAACACCTTGATTTCAATACATTTATCTTTTCCTTACTTGAATTTCATCATTTTACTTTATCTTCTTTTATTATAATTTTTTATTTTTTATTTTTCAAAATTACAAATTTACATATCCAAAATTCCAACAACCTTGAAGTTGAGATTTTGGTATGCGCGCACACACACATATATATAACAATGGCTAATATCATAGTGAACTACGCCATTGAACTATCCAAAATTGAACTATCCTTTAAATGCCATTTTAAAAGGTAGAAATAGAAACTCAGGTACTGACATGTTGTGGTACTTTTTAATATGATGCGAGCAAGGAATCTGATGTGAGGGATAACCACAGTCGCCCAAACTATATTTTGAATTCCCTTTCAAATGAATTATATGATGTTTATACATCGCGTTCGAGAGCCAAAGATGTTGGATTTGCAACGGTAAACAAATACATTTTATAAGAAGTCGGTGCTAAAAATTATGTTATATCTTCTGTTCTGAACTTTTCTATGGAAGATGTGATATGACCGCCTTTGAACAAATACTCGAGTATCAAAGTAACAAAGTGTGGTGCATGGGCTTATGTATGAAGGACTGAAAATAGGGGATACTTTTCTTGGAGATGCTTTAATTTAAAAATTCTCTCCCTCCTAAAAAAGTACAAAAATAAAATGAAACAAAAGAAAAGTGGAATGTTCATGGAAAACATAATCGTATACATGCATCCGAATAGAAGAAGTGAACCAAATTCGGAATCAAAAGGAAAATGCTAATAATACTGCTTCAAATGCTAATTTGGTTGAAACAAATCAGGAGAACAAATAGATTAAAGGATCTTGCTCTCATTGTGAAAAACATGTCACCTTATTGATCAATGTCGATACATAAAAGGAACCTGTTGTAAAAAACCAGGCCATCATGTTGAATAATATGGGCTTAAAAATAAAAAAGAGAAACTGATAAAAATAAATGCTCTCATTGTGGTAAACCTGAGCATCATATTAAAAAGTGCGTATATAAGAAAATGACGGAACAAGAAAGACAAGATGAAATAGTCGTTGTGGTATCTGAAGTAAACCTTATCAACGCTATGCATAAGGTGCTAGACAAAGGGGCTACACGTCATATCTGTAAGAATCAAAGCATGTTTGCCTCTTATCAAGTAGTAAGGGATGATCAAATTTTTATGAAAAATGCTTGGACCTCCTCAGTAGTCGGAATTTTTTTATTTTTTATTTTTTAAATGATTTTAAAACTCGCTTATGGAAAGACCCTTACACTAAATGAAGTTCTGCATATACTTAACATATCAGAAAGAATCTAGTTTCCAACTCCCTCTTGAATGAAGTTGGTGTCAAATTGGTGTATGATTAAGAGAAGGTTGTATTGTCCAAGAATGAAACATGTGTTGGGAATGATTACTATTGATGCAAAAATCTAGCACAGCTCTGAGCTCCGATTCTGACCTCTGCTACCTGCACAAAGGAATGACAAAGGAGACCCTGGCTAAACAGGGGACCCTCCGATGCCTAAGTCAGGCTAGGAATCTGGGTCTAAGTTGCGTGTAATAGGGATTTGGGTGAGAGATTTCGCGTACCTGCTCCCTTGCATTTGATCATTATTTATACCTTTCAACTGGAGTAGATGTGTCTGCAAAGCTCGGCACGATCTTAGCCACTAACCACAACCGAAAGGCACCCAGACATTGGAAGTTATACGGTTATCTGGATGAACGTGCGGGAATGGGTCACTGTAATAGTCGCTCCACTTCTTTCGATTACATCCGAGACCATACCTCGGAGTTAACTATTAAGCCGAGTAAGACCTCCTAAAGCTTCTCGGACGTCTCCCTCAGGTTAGACTGCTCGGGAGATGTTTCATGCCTCTTCTACTCAGAGGCTTTTCTCGTTCACACTGCTCGGATATTTATCGTCGCCTCGGTACTCATCAGGCCCTTCGGGTCTCGAGGCACTTCAAATTTTCCCATAACAATTACTATTATAATGAATTACTTATATTGAATGTATCATTTATTGATATTAATAAAATGAATTTCAGTTCTACTAATTCTTTTGAGTAACTTGATTTATGACACAATATATTAGGTCATGTAAATGGAAATGTTTTGAGAAGAACAAGAAAACTATATCTTATACTTGATTTTTTGAATCAAAAACCAAACCGATGTAAAGTGTGTGTAAAATCTAAATTATGTAAGAAATCATTTAAACCAATTTTTAGAAAATCTGAAATTCTAGAATACATTTATAGTTACTTAGGTTATTATAAGAATTACATGTTTAGAAATGGAAAATGATACTACTTTACCTTTACAGATGACTTCTCTAAGTATACATACCAAGAAGTAAAGATGAAACTCTTGAATTCTTTATCAAGTATAAGACAAAAGTTGAAAGCTACTTAAATAGAACAATTAAGAGACTTATAACAGATATGGGATATTAATATAAATCCTTACAATTTAAAAAAAAATTGTGAAAAGAATAGTATTATACATGAAACTAGTGCACATGTACACCCGAACAAAATGGTAAAATAGAATTAAAAAAAAAATAGAACTTTGGAATAAATGACAAACACATGAATGTTGAATAACTCTAGTTTACCCTCCAACTTATGGGAAGAAACTATCTTTTATACTTGTCATATTCTAAATAGAATACCTTCTAAAATTACCAGTAAAACACCCTACAAATTATGAAAGAAACAATCAACTAGTTAAAAATATCTTAAAATGTAGGGGTGTTAATAAAAACATGGTTATGAGAAACTAAGAAAAGCAAGTTGGGATCGAAAACAACAGACTTCATGTTTATATGATAGGCATAAAATAGTCCAACTTACAGATTCTTAGTTTTGAAATCCAATGATAACATTTTATATCTAAATATTATTATTGATGCAAGAGATAAATTTCCTTAAAAATATTTTTCCAATGAAAATTGTATCTAAATAAATTAAAGAAATTAACATTACAAGTATTGCCTCAGTGAATAAGATCATAAATAATGAAAATTGTAGAAGAGATAGAACCTACAAGAATCATAAGGATTAGAAAAGAGACTAACTTAATATATGGATTCTATACATTTCTACTTAAGGATGATCCTTTAACCTATACAGAAGCTATTAGTTCACCTGATACATCCTTTTGGAAAGAAGTTAAAAATGATGAATTAGAATTTATTCTGTCAAATAGAAAGAATATGGTTTTATTATGTCTCAGTCTCATTAGATTGAGAAAGTGTTAAAAGAATTTAATCACTTTAATAGCATACCTATTAGCAATCCTTATGACTATATCATATATCTAAAAAAAAACAAGGTAAAATTGTATCACAACTTAAATATTCTATAATCATTGATAGTCTTATGTACCTAATAAATTACACTAAACTTGATATATCTTATGTAGTAAACAGATTGAGTAGATACAATCAAAACCCTAGTCATGATCATCGAAATGCTTTATATAAAATACTAAGATATTTAAAGGGTACTATTCTACATTATATTATTTTTCTCGTTGTAATGGAAGGATACAACGATGCTAAATAGATTACATATTTAAATGAAACATATAAGACTCGTATCCTAGTCCTTACTGTTCCGTCGACTCCCACGATCCTTCCCGTCGAATTCCGGCAACCTGTGACGTATAATCGAGTTTGCGCCCGACCATAAGTCGAATCCCATAAATTTGAGTCGACTTAATCCGAGACTTGTACCATCGCGACCGCACCGTCGCCGCGGTTTCGATGTCACATCTCGCGCACTGATCCAATACCCTAGCTAAGAGATGTGAGCCGGCGTTTATTTCGAAGAAAACGCCGCGCTTTTGCAATCCCAAAAGAATCTCTACAACATGTCCCATCAATCAATCAATCATCTCATGTCAGGTACAAAGCACCCATGCTTTCTTTCTCCACAAGTCAAGCAACCACCAAGCCAACTCTCTCTCACCCTCTCTCTTACACACCCATATATGTCAAGTATACCATCACCTCACCCATCACTCACATCCATCACTCTCTCTCCTTACAACTCTCTCTCTCCCTCATTTTCCAAGCAACAAATCCCAAGCAAAAGAGGTGCACACGTCTAAGCTCTTCCATGTGAGAGAAAAGTGATTTTTGGTGGCCTACTTTCCCATCCCTTTAACCTTCATCCTAGCCATTCAAACCCCATCTCCTTCCATCAAAGTGAAGCACAAGGAGATCGGCTTTTCAACGGACCAAGAAGATTGACAGTGGATGCTTCTATAAGCTAGTTTCATGTTTTTTTATGATGGGTGAAGTGAGGCCTACCGATCGATGGTATGGATCTCACTTTGGACCCTTGATGTGGCCGATGGACCACTTTGATCCTCATGATCATTCCATGATGGGGCCATTCTCCATTGACCCCATCACGATGTTTATTTTTCCTTGCATTATAAGAGGTCATCTAGACCGTCCATTTTGGGTGGAGAAGGATCTCCATCGTTGATCTTCGATTTGATGGGCTCAAGAGTAATGGGACTCACTTGATGTATGATTGAATGCAAGGGAGGGCCCATAGTGTCGGGGTCCCTCCATCATCACGTGTCTCTCTTTCTCTCTCTCTCTCTCCCTCTCTATTTTTCATTTATTTTTGTGTGTGATGATATGGTTGTGTGGCCCACTTGGATGGACCCCACTTTGATGTATGTATTACCACACCATCCAACCCTTTCTTGTGGTGGCCCCCGACCCTAGGTGGGGCCCACCTTAAATGAGAGTGTAGGGTCGCTGGACTTAAAAAGGATATATATATATATATACATATATATATATATATATATATATATTAGCCTTGGTTTAAGGCTATTTGGGTGGGCCACTTGTATAGGCCCTACCTTAATGTATGTGACTAATCCACACCGTCCATTCCATTCTCGAGTCCATTTTAGGCGTTGAGCCAAAAGATGAAGCTGATCTGAATTCTAGTGGGCCATAGCATAGGAAACAGTGATGTTCACCGTTAAAATACACCCTATTGTTTTTGTATGCCAACATATGCCCAATATTGGGCTTGTTTAGCTTGTTTTGAGCCATGGGGGCCAGTGGGCGGGGTGGATTCACCTAATACGAGCCCCACGTATGAAAAACCCCGGAATTTCAGTGTTTTTCAATATATATATATGTGTGTGTGTGTGTGTGTGTGTGTGTGTGTATAAACAACAGCAGAATTGCCGCTGCTGCTGTCAGACGCGCAGACAGCGGCTGCCCCAGACGGGTGGGCGGGCGGTACGCAGGGACCCACGGCTCCAGCTGTGAACCCCACCATGATGTATATTTGTCATCTAACCCATTCATTGGGTTGGCCCCTTTATGAAGTGGGCCCCCTCCAAATTTCAGCCGCATCCAAGACTCAGGTGGCCCACATCATAGGAAATAGTGGTGATTATACGTCTGCCCTTGAAACCCTTTTATGGGCCACAGAAGGTTTAGATCAAGATGAAATTTGTTTTTTTTCTCAGCGTCCAGGTCTACGTGACCTCATGGACAGATTGGATGGCAGATAAACATTATGGTGGGCCCCACGTGGGACCCACTTACAAGTGGATTGGTTGGCGCACGCACACAACAACGTAATAGCTGCTGTGTTGACGTCCCCTGGCCTCCCAAGGCCATGTGGGCCTCATGCACAAGGTATGTGCTATATCTATGCCATCCACCCTGATGGGACCCACCCTTGATGCATATGTTGCATCCAAACCGTCCAACCACTTGGCGAGCTTATCTTAACGGCTTGAGACTAAAAATGAGTCAGATCTAAAGTTCAAGTGAATCCCGCTGCTTAAAATGGTGGACAGTGACCCCCACCATTCAAACTTCTTAAGAGCCATAGTGGTTTCCACTCATCTTTGGGTATGGCCCATTTGATATGCATGGGGCCCAATTGGTGTGGTCCATTTGATATACATATGGCCCATGCAAGGTGGCCCACTTGTCATATTCATGGCCCGTTGGTTGAGGCCCACCTCAATGTGTATGAGGCCATTGTTGAGGCCCACCTTGATATGAATGTAAGGCCCATGTTATGAGGCCCATCTTGATTTATTTTTGGCTGTCCATCGAAGCCCACCTTGGTATATATATGAGGCCCATGTGATTAAGCCCATTTTGATGCATTCTAAGGCCCATGGGTTATGGCCCATTGCAATGTACATAAGGCCCATTGGTGCGGCCCATTAATGTGGCCCACTTGATGAATATAAGGCCCATGTGATATGACCCATTTGATGTATTGAAGGCCCAATGGGAAGTACCTAAGGTTCATTGCAATGTGTGATCCCATCATGGTTTAGGTAATGAAGTTTATGACAGGTTATGCCTTGGGAGTAATGTTGGTTTGACGTCCACATTACAAGTATAATGTTAGTTAAATATCCGCATTACGACTCTCCTTAAGGCCCATTGATAGGCCGTACTTGTTGTGTGTAGGCCGTCTAGGCCCATCTGCATTGTAAGGATAATTCATCACTTTATAACATATTTAGTATAGCTCCATGATACATGCTCATACGCATCATATGTATGCTTGATATGGGGAATGTTTAATCATAGCATAAGCCATTGGGCTGAGACATTTACGGGACTCCTTACGAGACGGAATGCCCCCACATGAGTGCGTGGTACGCGCAGGATTGCTGCATGATTTGACAATATGACTCATGCATTCCGCATATGTGTGACTTAATCACTACACGCCCTAGCGACATTAAGGCCGTAGTCTCCACAGGCACATCATGGATGGTCGTATCGGATACCGAAAATATTGGCTCTAGCATTGTGGGCACTTAGGATATTCTTATGTGAAAATCTCAGAACCTTTTTGGTACCAGGAGATGCTCCAACGTCTATACCGAGTGGATACATGAGCGCACGAGTGCTGAATACCAGTAGGCCGCGTCTCCCACTGTGTCGTGGTCGATTGGAAGGGGGTATGGCCTTATCCGCCTGAGTGAGGGGGCTATAAGCTAGGCTGAGTTTGACCAGCTCGCAAATGAGTCCGTTATCGACGAGCTGGGTAGGTATTGGCAGACTACTGATCAAGCGGATAGTGTGGTCTCTTCCACTTGCTTGACTGTGCAGCTAGGGAGGAGGCAGTCAATGTGAGGTGTACTAGACCCCGGTGATATCCGGAGAGGAACTATACTGATATGTGTAGTTGATGAAGACTGGCATGCTTGCTTTGCATCTTGCATATGACATTTGGCTACATAAGCCTCGCATCGCATGGCCTTGGTATGGCCAATAGCATTCATGCCTTGCATCACATTGTTTTGGTATAACTGATTGCATTCGTGGACTTACCCGCATATTTCTGCATTACTCTGATATTGTACACTTGGCACTTGCCTTGCGCACACACTTACACCACCCTCTAAGCTTTTATAAGCTTATGCACGACTGTTGCGTGCAGGTGCCGTTGGACAGCAGCAGCGTTGAGGCAGGAGCGTGCATCTGATCATTTTGGAGTTTTTGTGATCACCCTTTTATTTCCCTTTCTGCATTGTACTTAAAGTTTTTGATATAGTAGATATGTGGTGATGTTGTTTTGTGACTAAGTTATGCTTGTGGTTATAATCCATTACAGAAAAAAAAAATTCATACTGAAAATCCTCCTTGTAGGATCCCAGGATCGGAATGTAGCATGTGAGTACTGGGATCCGAGAATAGGGTACTACAGA
Source organism: Magnolia sinica (assembly GCF_029962835.1). Lineage (NCBI taxonomy): Eukaryota > Viridiplantae > Streptophyta > Magnoliopsida > Magnoliales > Magnoliaceae > Magnolia > Magnolia sinica. The sequence continues at coordinate 12,486,875 of NC_080577.1, forward strand.
GGCTATCAGCGTTGGATTCAGCAATCGGGAATTTTGTGAGCCCGTTTTCCGAGTTTGGGGCGTGACAAAACAAAATCCAGAAGTGGATATGTTTTTATTTTAAGTGAATGAGCTATTTCCTGAAAATCCACCAAACAAACTTGTATTACTTGATCCACTATGAAATTAGAGCTTGTTGTATGATTACTTTTTTAGAAAATATGCTTGAATCAATGAAAATTGTATATACAATTATAGCCTTCTTCTCGGTGTTAAAAGAGCCATGTCTGTGATTTTAGGGGGATTAAGTTTATCCACATCTCTCTCCGTCTTGCTAGGTTGAGATGGTCTAGCCTGAAAATTCAATGGTAGGGTGAGAACTATGTTACAATCCATTACAACAGGTGGAAGTGATCCAAACTAAATTACCAAATTTAAACATTGCCCTCTGTTTTTGAATTAGGTTGCTCTTTAGTGCTCTTGGCGCAAGTAAATTGTGCAAAGTATCTTTTATCAGAAGTTTTCTCTTTCTGTCAAAGTTGGTGAGGTTTCTTCTAACAATTTTGCTTTTATGAGGAGTTCCTCGATTAAAAGATCGTCATCTCAAAAGCATTCATCACTGAGATACTTAGTCAATTCTTCATCGTCAAGCTGATAGCTTCTTTGGTTGACTTATGCGGATTTGGTTTCATAGTTAAAGCCACCATGTTGACGATTATCGGTTCATCTTCTAGCCGTGAAATCATCTGCATCGTTCATGATCGTATTGTCATTTTGTGAGGCTTTTTATCTATAATGGTCAATTCTCTCCGCTTGGCAACCTGTGTTGCCTATGCCAACAGCATTTCTAGGTACGAATCATCCCTTCTGGTATAACTGGAAATATATGGTGACTAACCCTTCTCCAGATTCCTTCATGGGTAGGCAAAAATTTAACCATCATTCGTTCTAGTATTAGAGTTGGTCGAGGGTGGTTAGTAGGGTGTTGAAGTGTTCTTTACTACTGAAAGGAATCTTCCTTTTTCATCTTTTTCTAAAGCTATGGTTTAGTTCAATCATTCGCTTGGGTAGTTGACCAAGCAAACTATCTGGTCAGCCGAATTGGCCTTGTGCATCGGTCACATAAGCATGGCTCATGGTAAATTGGCAGTGCTACTTTCGATTGTATTTTTGTGCTTGTAACCGCTCGCCATGCCATCTTAGGTCCCCTTTTGGATTGTCATACCACATCCTAGTTGTTACTAAACCCAAGGTCAACTTTTGTCATGGTCAAACCAAATTTTTTTTTTTTGGGATTGACCGTAGCCATGTTAATCTCCATATTAGCTAAAAATGGATCGGTATCAATTAGCATAGCCTCTTTTTCCTTTTCAGAGAATTTTAACAATCTTCGGTCAATGTTATCTTAGATAACATTCCTGGAAACAACACATTTATTAGTAGAATGATACTGAGTTTCATGCCACTCACAATATTCGGTCTTTTTCAACTCTTCTACCATAGGTATTTTATGATTAATATGTATTTTAATAAAATTTATAGCCATCATTATATCCAAGATTGCATCAACTTGGGTAATATCAAATGTATATGTCCTTTGAGCTTTTTATATGGCCGACGCAATTACTTCTGCTTTGACCAATGCCAAACAGACAAGTGACTGCTTGGCCACTACTTTGTCCACCACATTGTAGTTAGTATCATAGTAATAAGTTCCTGTGAATGAGTTTTTCAACCTAGTTCCCTCCTAAAGAAGAAATTCGTACCAGATACTTTTTTAGTTAAATCATAAAGATCGGCAAACCCATCCCGATAAAGTTTTTACAAAGTTAGAATTTAAGATCGTCTTAGGCTAGTTATATAAATCCGGCATTGGTCGTGAATACTTTGCATCGGCTTTTTATCCTTTTAAACTGAGTGATATAGTTTTCAACCGATTCTCCAAGTAATTATCTGAAATGGGCAAGGTCAAGCATAGAAATCTCCCTATCCCTATAAAAGAATTGAACATGAAACTTCTCCATTTCTTGTTAAGTTTGAATGGAATTTGACAATAAACCGTCGGGGAAGGCCAATGCTGACGGTTGAAATCCGTTGGGGAAGGCCAATGCTGACGGTTTTTAGCCGTCGGCGTTGCCCCCAACATTCCAAATTCTAACCTGGGCAACTCAATTCCATATTAGTTGTAAACCATCTTCAAATCAGTGTCCTAGTATAGAAGCGGAGAAAAAAAATGTCTTAAAGTATCATATTCATTAATGGTAAAGAGCCTTATATTTGCTATGGTGTGCAACAGACAAAACATAGCGCAAATAATCTGAGATAGTAAATATATGGAGAACTCAGGTAAAGAACATTGAACAGCTATGACATGAATATTTCTTTACTTGAAAAGTACTTCTGAGGTGACTATTTGTTATAATGGTCATAGTTTAGAGTTAGGTTTATGGATGCAAATGATATAGGAGAGTGTGACAAAAGAAAATCTACCACATTTTATATTTTTTCTTTGGCCGGTGACGCGATTTGTTGAATGTTGATATTATAATTAATGGTAGCTTTGTATAATATAGAATAGAAGTATATGTCGGCTATTTAAGCATGCAAGGAAGTTATTTAATTGAGAATATGGTTAGAAGAATTAAAATTTACGTAGAAAGTGGTGGTAATCCATTACGAAAGTCAGAACAAATTACACTTGGCAAAGAATTTGATATTTCATGCTCAGACGAAGCACATTTATGTCCAATATTACTTTGTTCATGACGTGGTGGAAGATGGTCAAATCTCATTTTAGAAGATTCACACCGATGATAATATAACAGCCATGCTGAGGAAGTCTATTGCAAGGAAGAAGTTTGTTTGGTGCAAGACTCCTCTTGGGCTTGTTATTACTTAGTGTTTAGTGATATTCGAACAGTGGTTATTTGAAGTGTTTTCCACACTGTTAGAAAGACTGGTCTTCAAGTGGGAGAATGTTCCTCCACTGTCCTAAGGAATGTCAGTGACGTCTCCTTGTTGGAGACATCTCTCCCTTAGACATGATGCTTTCCTCCCTACATACATCCATACGTACGTATGGTAAATCATACATGAATGTTAGTTCCCTTATGTTTTGGTATGCTCTCTCCTTTACTTTGATCTACATAAGGAGACGCACTTTGTAAAGAATGGTTTTCCATTCCATTGATTCATCTTTAAAGGTATTTCTTGGTGTGGAATTCTTTGCACAAGTGGAAGAGATGTGAGTCTTATATTTATGTTTCTCTTGTTTTTAGTGAAAAAAGTTTCATGTTAGCCTTGTAAAGTAGGTATATTGTCGAACCATATAAATCTTTGTTCCTCATGTCTCTTGTTTTATGTTTGGCCATTTTCTTTTGTGGTGGTGGCCTCACTAACATCAATCATGTGCATGTGTTTTTCCATATGACATTTCATGCCCTTCATTTTAGATTTTGAGTATAAGAATATTGCAAAACCAATCACTTTTAAGGTCATAAAAGTCATACATTCCTTGCCAATGTGAAGATTTAATTATGGCATGTTTGGTTGATGCCTAAAAAATGAGTTCATGTCATTTTAGTTAATCATAAGATCATATTTCTGAAATGAGAAGAGCTCATTTTTAAATGTCTACCACACGAGCCTTTAGTAAGCAATTGTATATGAGTTGATCTATTTTATGCAATGCATACTGATTGCAGATTTGTAAGGCTGAATTGGTTTCAATGAGGCTGAATTGGATTCAAACAAGTTAATGTTCCAATACGTTCATCGGAATCATATTCTCTATTTTATCACAAACAGAAGGTATAGACATGCAAATATTAAAACTCCAAAAGCTGCAAATACAAGCATCCAATGGAAGTGAAAATAATCTACCAACATCTACGCTGTGTTATTCAGATACTGAGAATCCATATTGACTAGAAAGATCGATCTCTAGTTGACCCGTTGATACAGTCAGGGTTTGGCCCTGGCTAGGACTCATGATCTGGCTTTGGATCTCTTGGTAATGACTGCCACTGCCTCTAAGCTTCAAATAATCCCTGGAAAAACTTGAATTCGGAATCAGATCTTGGACATCACTCCGTCCTTCAAGCATGCTAACTACAGCAGACATGGCTGGCCTCAGTACAGGAGATGCATTAGTGCATAAGAGGGCCACATTGATCATCGCAATTGCCTCTTTCTTGTTGAACTCCAACCCCAACTTCGGATCAACAAGCGCCATTAGACTTCCTCTCTCTTGCAGAGCATATGCCTGCAATATCAACAGTTGCATACAAAGTCTATCATTTACAGTGAAGATCCGCTTTTATCCCACTAAATCATACAAAAAAGGTGCAATTTGCAATTGATACCATAGTTCTAAAACTCACTGACTTGACCCAAAACCCAGCACATCAACTCAACTCGGTGAAATTTCGAGCAGAGTCACTTGAAACTCGGTACTAGTGGTGACTTGATCTTGACTAGGAAAGACTCACCAAGTCACTAGAAGACTCAGTCAACTCGATGCAACTCACCAAGACTTGGACGAGACACTTAAAAAGAAAACAAGAGGAAGTAAGATTTGAACCCAAAACCTTTACTAAAGACAAAGTGCTCCTAACCAGAGGTTTTGCTGCATCGTTGTTTGGTTTTCTATTTTATAATACTTATAAAATTATATGACTATTAAACATATTTAATATTTTAATTTATAAAATAATTACAAACTGAGTTGAGTTGGGTCGAGCCTTCAAGTTGACCCGACCCAGCTGAACATTGAATCAAGTTGAGTTTTCGGGTTTTTGAACTATGATTGATACACCGCCAAATTGCAATTGGCTGGGGTCCCCAGCCAACAAGGTGCAATTGCAAGGGCACTCAAAAAGTGGAACTGATAGAAGCAGGCTCCCACGTTCATGTTTTTCCACTGCAAGTCACAAGTGAGATGCGTATGGGAAAGTCCTGAATGTATCTCACTTGCATTTTGGCACTAGCCTATAACATTGGCTTTGGGAAAACGAAACTTCCAAGCGTTGAATGAAGATCTAAATTACCCAATCCACTAAATGAATGTGATCCCCCTCCGGCCTGAAATTTGTGATGCTCTTCCTACTGACAATTTCCAAAGCAACGACACCAAAGCTGTAAACGTCTGCTTTCTGAGTCAGGTAACCATGCATTGCATATTCTGGTGCCATATAGCCCCTGCAAAAACAAGATCATTGTGAATTTTATTTTTCTTAATGAGGTAATGATAGTCTCACATGCTTAGGCTAAAGACAGTACTGATGTGGAGACAGCCAACTAATTTTCAACAGGCACTTCCATACAAGTGATAAGGACCAGTTTGGATGCATGCAACCATTTCCAAGTGAATCAATCAGAAAACAGCAAATGGCAGAAAGCACAGATGGATCCATGTGGGGACTGTTGAACATGGTGTGCCATAAAGGCCGTTATGGGGCCGTAAAGGCTATTGCGTAAAGGTAATGGTGGCAATTGTTACATGTTACAGGGTCGTAATGGCTACAACAGCCGTTATGGAAAAAAAAAAAAAAATGACATGTAACTGCTGTTAATGGCCCGTTAGGCTTCCTGTAAAAGCCGTAACAGCCCAATAATGGTCTTCTACTGGGCAGATAAAGGTTTTTCGGTTTTTTTTTTTTTCCAACATTATGGGGTAGATACAGGTTTTTTGGATTATTTTTTATTTTTTTTTCTTTTTAAGAAAAAAAAGAGACTGTAACGTCCATTACTGGGGCCATGACAGCCGTTACAACCCACATCGTAAAGGTGACGGTGGTGGCTGTTATGGCCACCGTTACTGTTACAAAATACTTTGCTATTGAACCCTCAATTGCAGGTTCAACCAAATACTCTTGGTTCCATATTTTGATGACTAGATGACATGAGGATGGGACAATCCACAGACCAAAGGAAATCCAAACAGGCCCAAAGGCAATAATGCTAAGGTTTTATGCCCATGCTGTTCAGGGTACAGAAAACTTTCCAAGAAAGAACTAGGAACTTTATTTTTGGCGAGGGAGTAAATGCTGGACTGCACAATAGAAGGAGAAAAAAAAAAAGACAAGAAAAGAGGAGTCTTGATTCTAAGAAAACCGAATGCAATTCAGTGGAGATGCAACAAAATATACCATTATTATGTCATGGTGTTGTTCCTAAAGCTCCATAGATGCCTCCATTTCTCCTCTTTTCCCCTCTTATAAACATCAATCAACTAATGTGGATGTCTTTTGAAGTTGTCACTTGTTAGCACCTATTCCTATTTCTCTCCACATATATGGCCTTGTCCAGCCGACTTATAGGCCACTGGACCATCTATTTGGGTTGCATCAGGCGGGCCCTTAGATAATGAATCCAAAACTGTTGATCTTTAATGGATGGCATGCACAGTTAAGTATCCTTGGAGAAGCAGCTCCTGAACAATGTGCATTATTCACCATTTAATCTGTACTTATACGAATGCTTATTGTGTGATTGCAGACATCATCTCATTTTCTGGTTAGTGCCGGTATTGATCTGATTTTGGCTGTTGGCAGCACTGCTGCGATGTCATGAGTCAAACAAGTGATGCAAACTTCTATCTCATTTTTGTTGATCTATTCAGTTTATGTGGTTGCCTGATTCAGTTCCCCATTTTAGATTGAAACTGCAGCTACTCCGCATTGGAGAAATTCTTGACAGGCACATGGCATTCACCAATTTCCCAGAATGCTGGTTCAAAAGATAAAACTAAGAAATGTATTGAGTTTTATGTCTGAACACATAGATGAAGATTATCATTAAAGAGTATGAAGGTATGGTTTCCATTTCATAACGAGGAAAATTGTGCATGATGACTCACATGGTTCCAGCTACTCGAGTGCTGATGTGGGTGTTCTCCTCTTCACCAAGCCTTGCCAGACCAAAGTCAGATATCTTTGGTATAAGATCCCGATCGAGCAGTACATTGGTGGCTTTGATGTCTCTATGAACAATTTTCAGCGTCGATTCTTCATGGAGATAAGCTAGACCTCTTGCTATGCCAACACAAATCTTGTGCCTTGTTGGCCAATCAAGCTGCAATTGATATTCTTCTGGGCCTATAAATCATCCAGTTAAGAAAAAATGAGTCATATTACTTCCTGTTGCATCCGTACTGCATACACATATTGGTACAAAAACAAATGAGCTCACCAAACAGAGCACGAGCAAGGCTATTATTTTCCATGTACTCATAAACTAGCAATAGTTGATCTCCCTCGATACAACATCCATAAAGTTTTACAAGATTTGGGTGTTGAAAAGTAGATATCATGCCTATTTCAGTCACAAATTCACGGCTTCCTTGCTTTGATTTGGATGAAAGCTGTTTCACTGCAATTGAAGTGCCGTCTGATAATAGACCCTGCAATATAGTAATTTAAGAAGTTCTATTACCTTTTACTTGAAATATGTTGGTCTCAAAGGTAATTATATATCAGGATAAACAGTGATTCCGTAGTATACCTTGTAAACAGAACCGAAACCACCTTCCCCAAGCTTGTTTGAAATGTGAAAGTTGCCTGTGGCAGCTCTAATCTGTCTTAAGGTAAACAAACTGGTTCGTAGATCTAAATCCCTGAGATCTGTCCACCGGACAAAGTTACACATGAATGTCTCAAAAAAGTTGATAAATTCCACATCTTTTACTAGCAAAGTGCAGTCTATGCATGATTTATCACACAATGGGCTACAAGCGAGCTCTTCTAAGCATGAGACCAGAAACATAAAAGAAAAACAGGATTAACTAGAGAGCAAAAGAAATGTTCAAAACCTTGGGAAATAAATACAAATATTTAAGAGCAATTTTTTTGTCATGCAGTATTAATGTCATGTATTAATAGGCCTAACAATGACATATTTATACTAATCATTATTAGGTTAAAAAAACAGCATCCAAAATTTCCACGAATGGTTAACACTTACAAAGAATGCCAAAAAGACTAGCTTTTGTAGATTGTAGGTAGCTAATCTTAACCTTCATTTCCCATCGAAATAGGCATTTAAGAAATAACAAAGCGTATCAAGATTGTTCTTATGCTGATTTGATTCTTTTTCCAAAAAAAAAAAAAAAGTTTTTTATATACTTTCTGGAAAGAAAGAAAGCTACATAATGGATTGTCAAAATTGATTTGTCTGTATATTTCATGAAAAGAAAAAAGAGTGGAAACCAATGTAGAAGGAAATGAATAACATTTTCTCAATATAGCCAATATTTTTTTGACACAATTATCAAAGTAAGGAATATTAAAGGTTTGATGCACATATTAACTCTTTCTTAAAGTAGAAGTTTGGTCTCTTCCTAAATACAAAAGCAAGTGTGAGCGCGCACACACATCATCATCATCATAGCCTTGCCTAGCTATTTGTGATCAGAACACATGGAAGCATATGGTATTTAAATATGATGGAGGTATTTAACCAACACGATCAGTTAATGAGAAATATTTTCCTTAAATTTGCATAAAGCACCCACTTAAGCAGTTCCTTCTACATTTGAGTTGTAAGCTATGCTCGAACCTGACACCTATATTTGACCATATGCATATGCTAATGCACACACGTGGAGACAAGAATATAGGAGTATAGGAAATCAAAATACTTTGCATGCTAAAATAGAGTTCAATAGAATAGCTGGAACAAGGTTATGACTTATGACGATGATGATGCTGATGATTTGGTAAGGGCTGAAACAAAAGATTTGAGCATATCAACATGGCATCAAGTTTAGGTAGGATATTCCAAAGCTTGATATGAAAATTGCCTACTTCTTGAGGCATTCGTGGTTAATACTAATAAACGCATAGCAAAGCATCAAAAGTATGTGTTATAAATGGTTGACTTTTTTTCCTGTTGTGATTGATGCATTTGATTAGTTCCCACCTTTGTCCTTTGTGGTTTTACCTCCTAGGAAGCCTTTCCTCCAGAGGAAAACCAAAAACAAGAAAGAAAGAAATAATACTGAAGCTACAATCCCGACTGCAACACCAGTAGAGATCTTCTTGCCACTTTTTGGAGGTGTAAATTCTGCACAAAAAAAAATGCCAAAAAAATTAATAAAAGAAAAACAAAAAAAAAAAAAAAAAAAAAAAAAAAAAAAGAGCGAACATTCACTCAATTATATAGTGATACACCAATGCTAATTTATTGATGCAAAGTGTAGCATATATGAAAGCCTCAAAACTAGATCAAAAAATTTAACAATATCGAAATCACTTCTTTTACAAAATCTGACCATACCCTTCTCTAAAACATTTTATATTATGTTTAGGAAGCCAAAGAATATCTTGTGTATAAATTCTGTTGACATTTCTTGCCATTTGTTGCTGCGTCTTTTGTCTCCCTACATGGTGATCCAGACCATTCATATTGTATGCCCCATATTGAACTGGCCACGTAAGAAAACCCCATTATCAAAGACCCTTGCCACCCAAAAGAAAACAATGAGATACAGATAATTGTTTCCAACTTCCCTTTGTATGGACGGTGAAGATATATCAGCAGATTTTTGCCACAGAGAAAATCCACAGTTGGAACCTACTAGATGCATGATATGAATAACCACATGGCAAGGCACAACAGCTGATCAACAATGGGAGAGCAGCTAGGGTGAACAGAGCTACCTCTTTATATACATGAATAGTTTAATGCTCCCATATTTTTTTTATGAAACGCAATGGAAATTAGCCAAGCACTAGACCCTCCAACTAAAATCAAACAAGATAAGAAACCACTTATGCAAATACTGCCACTTCAAGACCTTTTCTAAGCCGAGATTAGTCCTTAAGATCTATTTACCTGAACTACAAAGATAACGAGAACAATTTACTTGTACAAAACACACATCATACCAGGGTCCACAGAAATTGCTGAAATGAGAGGGCCATAGGTTCCTCGATCTGGGACAATTTGTGTCCCTTTCCCCGCCCAACAGAAACGGATCTCCAAAGTGTTATTAGTCACAGGAACAGTAGTAAAATTCTTCACGACTGGTTGACTAGAACCACCAGCTTCATCTTTGATATTGAAATCCTTCAATACCAATTCTCCCTGCATTAAACTAATTTAGTCACACCTGAATCCTGTAAACTAACAGAAAAGTATCTGTGCAATGTGATTAACTACCTGAATGTAAACATCAAATATACGCTTTCCAAGGATGCTATATGTTCTGCCATCTGTGAAGATTATCTCTGCAAAGTGGAGCTTTACAGTGTAGTTCCCATTTAGAAGACAAAGCCCAGAATAAGTGAGGGAAAGGGGAGAAAGCCGCGCCTTAGTGTACAACTCAGAGTTAGGCATAGAGAGCATGGATTTATTTTCTGCTATGTAGCTGTCTATAGATTTTTCAGAATTAACGAAGTTTCCAGTACTACTACGTGCCCAGTTTCTTCCATCACTTAAAACAAAAGTCGAAGCCCCAGATAATTGTTGATCTGCTTCGTATGTGGTGTTTTTGTTTATAGTTACTTGATCTCCGCCACAATTTATATACAAAGAATAACGATCTGCCATAGAAAGTTACAAGTGATTAGTGCTGTAGGACAAGATCAAGAAAAAGGCAAATTCTGAAGAGCTAACTCAATTCAGACAGTTAACTTCCATGCCTCTTTGTTTTCGTTTCTTCCATCCCTCATCTTTAATAATACCTTGATGATTTTTGTACCTTTGCCTTTTTCAATCAAATTAATCACAAGAAAAAATAAAAAATCTAACTTTAGATAAACTTCCAAATTGACCTAATCAAACGCGGTCACAAAGTTATCCTTTCTTCAAGTTTCTTTTCTAGGCATCTTCTATGCAAAAGATAAGATTTACAACATTTTTGAAGTTATTTAATTATGAAATTTACAACTCCAATTGGTAACAAAGCACCAGCCCATCCCCAGCTCAGGTAAAGCAGGAGGGTTGATGTCCAGTAGGCAGCTGGTTGTTGTACATTTGCAAAACAATCATGAGAAAGCTGACCACAAATAGCTGGGACAAGGCAATGATGATGATTTAATTATCAATATCTAATATGGGAAGACTTACATTCCATTGAACATTTTAAATTAAAAGGAGGCCCACATTAAGTGGGACGAAAATATGCATTTATGGTGTATATAATTAGTTTTAGCAGTAAAGAGCATGATTTGCCATTTAGATGATACTCACATCAAATACTAGATCCATGGAAGTTTTATCTTCCAAGAAGCAAGGACCTTATTATTTATTAACAGCCTCTTCCGTTTCCCTTATTTTTGTCATCTTCCTCGTCTTGTCTTTGCTCCAAATCTTTGTAAATATGCCCATGCCTTTTTAGGGGTGTCAATGGGCTGGGCTCAGGCCTGCAAAATTAAATGAATAGGGCCAGCCCAATACAGTTCAAAATCCAGGCCAAGACCAACCCCAGGCCCGGCCCGTTGACAGCCCTATGCCTTTTAGTTGACTTGGACAAGTTATCAAATTTGTTGGTTGATATATTTATTGATGCCACTTATTGCATACTTTGGAAGGAAGATCAAAAGGGAAAACACCAAAGACAGAAGTGAGAACAAAATAGATAATTTCAAGGTGACACTAATTCAAAAAGGGCAACTTACATTGGAAGAACCACGCCAAAGACAGATTTGTGACTAAAAAAGACAATTTCAAGTTCACACTAATTCAAAAGGGATAAACTTACATTTTGAACAGGGAAATATCTTTTTTGAGCATGGAAAAGCTTCACTTCTGCATTATCAATTTGGTCAAGAATGCATCAACATGAATAACGTATTTAGATGTGCATGTGGCTACCAAATTAACTAAACCAGCTACTAACAAACACCGATGATTATCTATAATTTATAATGCAGTTTTCACAAATAAGTACTCACGTGTCATTCCCTATAGAAGAGCTTCCAAACAAGTTTCTGTAGAAATAAAAAGTGAAAACCTCAGAAAGGAAGAAGAAGAAGAGGCTACATAACCTTAGGTGGGGGTGACAATGGGCTGGGTGGCCCAACCCTATAGGCCCAAGGCTCGGGCCTCTAAACTTGGCCCGAGGACCCCAGAATGGGCTTGAAATTCATGTCCGGCTTGCGGCAAGGACTGGGGAATGATGAGTGGTTTACCTTGGCCCCTTCTCTAGGTTCAATCATCAGGTGGGCCACTGTAGTACAAAAAAGAATGGATGGTTTAAAGACACCTGTAAGTAGTTCCCATTCAACGTAAGTGTGTAAAGTAAAGACACTCGTTGAATTTAGGGTCATGTTTTAATGATCAAAACTATTTATATAATGGGCTAGTGAAGGATGGAGGATACCCTAATAGAATTCTTAGATTGGACTATTTCAAACCTTTGAATATTTGACTCTTTTCCTTGCAAGGCCAGCCTAGGAGGGCCAAGGCCTGTTAACCAATTAGGATATTGGTCGAGCCAAGGCCGAGCTTTTGAGACTAAGCATGAACTAGGGCCAAAACCATTTACATGATGGGACTCGTCATGGATAAGAGGATATCTCAAAAGAATTCTTAGATTGGATTATTCCAAACCTTTTTGATCATTTGACAAGACCGGGTCTAAGGCCAAGGCCTTTTTAGCCCAATTAGAGTCTGCGCTAGGCCAGGGTGACGCTTTGGGGACTAAATCTGGGCTAGGACCATCTTGGCCCAGCCCTAGCTCAGCCCGTTGCCACCCCTACCATGAGGTACTAACATGTTAGAACTACTTAAAACTATTCTTACGTTCTTCCTTGTTGACAATTTTGTGGCACAAGGCTTCCCCATGTAAAACTATTGTAAGAAAGATCACTGCAGCATTTCAAGAAGAAAGCAACAAAAAAAAAAATGACATTAAAAAGGGATTCATGTGTTATGGCAAAAATAAGTCAAACTGTGTAAGTAGAATCTAACACATGGAAATAATTTTAAAACTTGGTAGTCAAAATTTTGAAGAAAAAAAAAAGGGGTGCCTGTTAATTTGGCAACAGATTTTTTAGCATTTTACCATATCCTTAGAGAGATTAGACATATCGAAAGTTTGTCCTTTGAAATATATTTGCTTATGCAACTCAATCAAGGGAAACTCAAAGTACCACACAACATCTATAAAAGCACTCAAATTTCTAAGTAAAATCTTCAAGTACAAGGTAAATAATCCACCAGGATTTTCTATGAGATTTCCCTTGATTAAGGCTCCATTTGGATAGGGAATCCTGCAAATTTGGGATTAAGACTAATCCCCATACCCTCCGCATCATATTTGGTCAAGAAAATGTCACTTTCTTCCACTTGATCTCAATTTTCGAAGTTTTTTAATACAAGAAAAATGTTTTTTTTTTTAGAAAAAAAAAAAAAAACAAACAAAATTGAGATTAAGCAAAGAAGGCGACATGTATGGTATGCAGCGCGACAAATTTTGGGCTGAGACTTAATCCTGTCTTTGCATGATCCCCTGCCAAAACAGAGTCTAAACCTTCCATATTGGCATTCTTTTTCTCAACAGCCTCAAGAGCCAAGTGTTATCATCTTCCCCATATCATCATAATCAAGATAGACGGGCCTTCCAATTTCCTTTTGTCCCGGCTTTACATGCAAAGTACGACTTTGGAAAGGGCTATGGAACGCCTAGCAGTCTCCCACATGCCTTTTAAGTAAAATGATGAAGAGACAGTCTGTCATCTCTTTATTCATTGTGAGATGTTTGACTAGTTTGTTGTGGTGGTTTTTCCATAAGCTGTTTGGGCTTTGGGTATTCTTTGTTGAGATTTAAATTGGTTAAAGGGTGGGCAAAAGATCCTTTCGATGAGAAGGGCTGAATTCTTCTTTGGAGAATTCTTCCATTCGAAATTTTATGAGAAGTTTGGACGCTAAGGAATAATACGAATCTAGAAAGCATGTCATTTGAAATTTTAGCGGAGAGTAAAACTCTACATAATTAGCTGGTCTTTGACTAGAATACTCAAGGCAAGACATCTCTTGAGATTCAAATCCTGTAGAGAAAGTTAAATCAAGGACTCAAATATTGGTGTCCAAGTGGAGGCTTGCTAACATGATTAAAGAAATTTATCAGTTAGTTAAATATTTGGAGGTTTATTTTCATTATTCTTCCTCGTTGCACTAATGAAATGATGAATTGTCTCATGAAAGATGTTGGTTCTTGTGCTCCCGAAGCCAATCAAACATGGCCTTTTGGCTTCTCTACACTACATTGATCTTGTTACATTGCATTATTACTACTCTTGTTATGATATCTTTTGCATCAATATTGATCTTGCTTAATGCTTGGTTTGATCATGTTCAATGTAGTCCATTGGTGGTATTGTGGTAAGCCATGTGCATTAGTTCAGCCAATGCTAGAGAGGGATTTAGCTTGATAGTTCCAACCATTGGTGTACTTAGTCACTTAAGTATTGATATCAAAGTGTTCCAAAATGGTAACAGTAGCCGTAACGGCCACCATTGTTACCGTTATGATACGGACCGTAACAGCCATTATGGCCCTTTTTTATTTTTTGAAATAACTGTTACGGGACCATTATGGGGCCATTACGGTCCGTTACAGGGCCGTTACGGGACTGTTAACAGGGCCTTTACCCCCTTTTTTTTTCCGTAACAGCCATTACGGTCATTTCAACCCCGTAACGTGTAACAGTTATGACTGTTACCGTTACATAACGGCCGCTACGGTTACGTAACCGATTTTGAATACCTTGATTGGTATTGTTGCATGTATTGCAGCCTTGGGATACGGAAACATATCAGTATCACATAGAAAATATTGTATGTATCGCATAATGCACCGCTGTTTTTGGGAAACAATGGGAATTTGGTGAAAATTTTCAATGAAACTTTAGGAGAGGTTAAAAAGACATCATCTCACACTTAGAACTCACAAAAAAAAAAAAAAAAAAAAAAAAAAAGGTAAAAAAAGTACGCATAATAAGTTTCCTTTGTATGGAGTTCTAAACTATGCACGATCTGACAAAAGTGATGCAACTATATTCAAAATTAGTTCATAGAATTTAAAAATCATAGAAGGCATGTATGAAAACACAACCAATACATTCAAAATCCAAAAAAGAAGTAAAAATATACAAATGCAGTGCCCTCAAATAATATCATCTTAAATATTTTAATAATTTTTACTTATTATAAATAATTCATATAATTTATTAGCACATTCATATACTAAATACTTGCACTAAATCTATCATACAATGCACAGTGTGCACTTATTTGAAAACAATTTTTTTTAATTTTTTAATATTTTTGAAAAAATAGATGCACGGATGATGTTAACATCAACATAGTCATACGCTCATAAATACATAAATATTAGGCACAAATAACATCTTGCCATCTATTTTTTATATATTTTTAATTAAAAATATTCTTTTTGCAAAAATTTTAAAAAGTTTCTTCAATATATAGACCAGCCTCCAAGTACTCTGATGTGATTTTTCCTTACTCCATTTGCAAGTTAAACGCCAAAAATAGGAAAATTTTCAGATTTTTTCCAAATTCCAAATTCGGAAGTCAAAATCCATGGTTGAGCAAGCAAAATATCCAAAATCACGGAATACAAACTTTATTTTACTAATTCCAAGAAATTTAAACCAAAAAAAAAAAAAAAAATCAAATTAACACAAAAGTTCCAATTGGAATTCTGGTATTTCATGCTCTCCAATCATGATTTCCTCACCCAAAACTCCTTTTCTCTCCAAACGAATGAAAAGGATTGGTCGAAATCCTCTTAGCAATGTAATCGTAACAAAAAGTTTATGAGAAAATCAGTTTTTTGGCATTTTTTTTTAAAATTTTTTTGCAAAGGGGCTGACACAAGTGAGATATTGTCGATACGTATCACACGTATTGACAATATTGGGTTACTTATAAAGGCAATATTTTGTGAAATATTGATCGATACTAGGCATGTCAACACTTTTAGCTCAGTTTTGTATCGCCATTGTTCAATACCGATAGTATCGGTCAATACTATGGGTGTTTGAATCACTGGGTGTACGTAGGCAGCCTTCAAGTGCATCCATCATGCATTCGCTTGCAAATTTAGGACTGTGTGGAGGAATGTTTCCACAAAGTATGAGGGTCAGCCTTCTCAAGCCTGTCACGTTTGAGGGTTATATATATAGTCCCATGTAAACTAGGCTTAAATATAGTCACTTACCAGTTTGCTTGCCAGAACTATTGTCTACTTGGATTTTCATCTAGAAGAAAAACACCTAAAAAAAAGTTGCAGGCATGTTGATGATTGTGCCTCCAAATCACAGAGGGATCCTACTTGTCTAGCAAACCAATCAAATATGACAACGTTACTCAGTAAGTTCGTAACATCCGCTTAGTAGTTTTTCAGCGAAAGTTAGGTCTACAAGCATATCAAACACAAAAACTGATTATCAGCATTTAAGATTAAAGCTTCAAGACGGACTGATAGAGTGTGAGGAACAAAGAGTGACAACTGCATGCAAGGAGAACTGATGCAGTATTCTAAATATTACATATGCAATCAATACATTGAAATTTGATAACAAGCATCCAGAAGAGAAACGTACATGTTTGCTGGCCTATTAATCATCCAGTCTTGTACAGATCCTGTTAGCAAATTGCTAGTCAAATACCTAACAAAAGCCATGTCATGTATTCACTGTGACTGAGTAGTTCTTTGTAAATAGCATTATAATCATCATCATCATGGAAGCTAGATAGAGGGAACTTTATAGTTACAAAGTAGACTGCTTACAGGAAATCCACTTGTGGTAGACTTCTGAAGGTGCTTGGAATCGTTCCCGCCAACCTGTTAAAGCTAAGATCTCTGCCAAGAAATCAGACAAGCTGAAAAAGGTAGCAATGATCTGTCCCAAAATAACTCATGTTATGTCTGTCTTATTCATCAACTTCTAATCAAATGTTAACACTTAGAATAGAGATTTTTGCTAAATGTACTAAAATTTAGAGGTTTGTGAATCCCATAAATGGGTACCAAGAAGCCCATCCACACACTAGCACATGTGCCAACCTGGAAAGCATATGCAAAATCCAAAGTTCCAAACCATCCATCAGGTGAATCCCACCATGTAGATGCCCTTGCCCAAAAATCAGGCCGGTTTACTCATCATGCGCCACAATGTTAAACTAGGGGAATTTTTTATTAGCTGTTCATTTGTTTCATATATATTGGGGCTTAAACCTTCAGGGTGGGGGGTTGGTGAACTGTCTTCACACACTGCAACTGTGTGGGCTGTCTGTTCTTTCATCAATTCATGATATATGAATTATGCCTAGGCTAATAGGCTTTTGGTTCAAGCCATGGTATATTTTTATGAGAGTTGTCGTGGCCCAGAAAGGAAGGTTTTATGGAGGCCATCTCTGCTACGGTTCTTTTGTTGAGATTGGCAGAACAAAATAACAGAATATTTCACAACTAAGCAAGTCAGCAGAAAATATTTTCCTTAGGTTATGTTTGGATTCAGTGAAATGGTGGGAAAGGAAACAGGGTTTCTCAAGAAACCCTCTTTCTGCTATTTGTAAACACCAGAACCATGGGAAAGGGAGGGAAAGCTAATTTCCCACTCGGCCAATTTTCCCTAAAAATCAGCCTTTTATTTTCTCACCCAACCCCATCGGAAAGGACGTTTCCTTTCCCATATTTTCTCGTCACTAAAACTTTGTCAAATGCAGAGTGCCTACTGATGTTGCCAGTACCTTGCTACTGTCGGTGCTCTGTGGGCCCCATCATGATGTATGTATTGTATCCACGCCGTCCATCCATTTTCCCATATCATTCTAGGGCATGAGCCCAAAAATGAGGCAGGTCAACCACATCACAGGAAAACAATGGTGATTAAACGCCCACCATTAAAAACCTCCTAGGTCCAGTTTAATGTTTATTTGTCATCCAACCTATTGATTAGGTCACACAGACCTGGATGAAGGGAAAACACAAATATCAGCTTGATCTAAAACTTTCGTCACCATTGTTTCCTGTGGTGTAGTCCACCTGAGATTTGGATATGCATCATTTTTGGGCTCGTGCCGTAAATTAATCTAGCAAAATGGATGGACGGCGTGGATAAAACACACACATGAGCCCATAGAGCACCAACCAGTAGAGACTCTGCTACCAGCAACGTCAGTAGTCAATCTGCGTCCAACTATGTCGGGTGAAAAAAGCTTTGATATTCTAGCAGAGTATAGTAAATGATACACAGGCACTTAGAACTTGCATGCAAGGAATATAGTAATTTAAAATAAATTGTACAAATTATTGGTTCCAGTTTAGAAGTATCATGAACCAAGTACTACCCTTATTGGATAATCTTACTAATGAATTGGCCAAAATCTATTAGAGGGTTAGAAACAAAAAAATTGATGGTCCTATGTCAACAAACAAGTGTCCATGAATCAAAGGTTAGGATTATTCAGTGAATCTGACTTTCGCCCTGTGATTTGGAGACAATGGCTTCCATATTCTAGTCAGCTTAATTTAAGTTAATGAGTTCAATGCATACAATTTCTAGGCTCCTACGAATCAAGCCTCATCCGTTGCTTAAGAGTATGAAATAACTTACATTCCAAGTCACAATCCTTTTTTTTTTTTTTTTTTGCAAAAATAGGGGCAGGATAACTTTCATTAGCTGAGTGTTAAATGGGACCCACCATGTTCTCTGTCAAATCCACTCCGTCCACCAGGATCACCCCTCAATGTTAGGTTCTGGGATTAAAAAAAATTCAGCCAAATATACAATTTAGGTGGGTCAAACCACAAGAAACTATGGGGATAGGATGAACGTAGGTTTGTATGTACGATATATTCCACTTAACCTGTTCATTAGATGCCTCTCAAATGAATACTTCTATACTACAAAGGAAATATTAATTGTTAATTCCAGACATCCCACTTCAAGTACTGGACACATAAGCACCACATGATACCAAAAGAATTTCACAAGAGAATTTTATTTTGCCAAACATATGATTTGAAAACAAACATCAATTTTCTCAAGAAAATCTTATTGATAAACAAACATGAGAAACAATGTTTCCTTTCCCACACTTTCATGGAAACAAGATTTCTCAGAAAATACAATTTCCTTTCCCACACTTTTCACAATCCCAACCAGCCCCTGAGGCTAAAAGTTTGGGATGTTAATGGGCTAAATCCCTAAGTGCTTGTGACACAAGTTGTAATGTCTCGGAAAAATCTGTATAAAGACCCGAGTACCACCTCAAGCAGAAATCACATAGGACCAAATCCTTTAGAAATTAGGCGAGAATTGACTAGCGCTAAACTAGAGTACTTGTGAAATTAGCACTAATCACTTTAAATATGACCTGCAAGACCTAAAACGTGCAAAATCATTGACGCTACATTACCCTAAAATCTAGAATCCACCTCTAATCCCGGTTGCTCTCGGGAGCACCTTGAAACTCTGTATCGGATCTGGACCGCACGTCGAAAGTCCGATTATCCCGAAACCATACGGCTAAGACCGTATTACTGGACTTGACAACCCCCTCGAAAATCAAGTCCTAATAGTGTCCAAAAACGCACAACTTGAGCCCGGAGCGAAGTGTGTGAGAAACGTGAATATATTTAGAAATAAAATCCGAATTTAAGTAAACTGAGTCGTGTCGCTTACAGGCCAAATATAAGGATTCAGACCATCAGATTCAGACCCAAATACACCCTCGGATCAGGAGAAATGTCTCACACATGTCGGTGTACTTGTGGCCCTGATCGAGTGTCGGTGACCGTTAAACTGAAACTGGTCCGCCACGGCTGATCTGTAAACCCGATCGGAACGAAAACTCAGCCTGACCTAAATCCAATGTCAGGGAGCTTAAGTCCGACTGCACGCAGAAATGGGAGCTCCAGAAGTGCTCCATTGGACCGGAACAATCCGTATTTGGATATAAGCTAAGTATACCATGGCCCTGGGGCCATTCCCATCAGTTCTGGGCCTATATAAGGGCCTTAAACTCTCTCTCTCATATTCCATACGAATTCTAAAACCCTAAGAAAGAGAGTAGAGGAAAAGGAAAGGAAAGAGAGAGAAAGTGAGAGACTGAGTTGGAGATTCCTCCTGGGATTCGATCCCATTACTCCTCGGGTTTAACTACCGCTTCTACATCGCTGTTCCAGCGATTCCGACTCCGTACTTGGGTAAGAAAACCTAACCCTAACTTGTTTTAGGGTTTCCGACTAGTGTAATAGATGAATTAGCTAACCTATTCCCTATTATAGGTTATTGTGGTGCCGTAGACAAAGACTTAACTTTTAAACTGAGTTCGTTACAAGTCTACCGGCAAAAGGTGCGGACTATAAACGTATAGGTTATGGTTTTCAAGGCTTCCAATGTCGGCTAATGATTTATTATTGACATGGGTGTCATTTCACATGCCTAAGGCGTTGTCTGTTTCGCCTTACATCTACATATGAACTATGTCGAAGTAGTGCAATTCATGTGTTTGTTAAAATGTTTGTATGAGTATGGAATCTAGATTTGGGTTTACCATGATTAACTGTTGTAGACATATGGTTGAGATATACGTGACAATTCCTTAGTGAAAGGATTTGCCCTAATACGTGCTATCACCAACATACGTTATGTATGTTGGAATATGTAGTCTAAGTGTTTGTAGAAATGTCTGAATGAACAAGTGTGTAGTAAATTGTACTTTGTATGGGCGTTGAGATGAGATTCTCAACTACCTTAACAATGTGTATGATTTCCTCCATGTAACTTATATTCTTTGTCTGTTTTACTTAGAGATTGCATATGTGTGAATTCATGTTTAAGTTGAAATCCATCAAATGCTCACATGCTTGTATGATTGAAATTATTGATCCATTACTGCTCTGATTATCTTATATGATTATCTGCTAAAATTGAATGTGTTTGAGACTACGGTATAGTCCAGGCAATCGATAACAGGCACTGAATAGGTGGCTGAGGTTGTTTCGCCACATAGGACGTGATCGATGAATCCGAGCCATACTTAGGATGTCGGCAGTGGTTAGGCCACACGGAGTGCTTACGCACTTCATGTCGATCAACTCAATGTGTGTTCGTACTAGTCGAGCTCGTCAAGTAAACTGATTAACCCGATGTATGTTCACCATGTATGGATGCTACTGCTTGAACCTAAGGTACCACTTACCACTGGAAATCCCGTTAACCATGGTACCTCGATCCGTTAAGACTCATGAGCCGGACATGGTGGTATGGGACACCGTGGTCGAGCTGTCGGCCTACGCTAGGGCGACGAGCCTCCCCGTAGTGACCAATGAGCAACATAACCTCATGAGCCGAATACGGTGGTATGGGACACTGTATTCGAGCTATCGGCCTACATTGATAAGGTGACGAGCCGTTTGTAGTGACCTCGAGCATACTCTGAAACTGTGTAGAGGCGACGAGCCTTTCCGTAGCAACAAGAGTACAAACTAAGCCTACACTGATAAGGTGACAAGCCCTTTGTAGCAACCTAGAACCGTAACATCGTATGAGATTTACTAGGACTGACGACCCTAGAATGGATCATCATTTGGGAATTGATATAAGGGAGGTACCTTAGCTTCCCAATCCTGCTGTATGAAAAGGACTAATAAGAACTTGGTAATCACGTTCATGTACCGCACTGCATGTGCCATTTGCCGTTGAGTAGAGAGCACGAGGAAGTGACTGACATGCGTGACCATTAGATGAAGATCGCAGAGGGAGTGCAGGCAAGGGCATGCATCATTTATACATACCATTCTTGCATTAATCAGAGTACTTAGGGATGTTTGATTGTGTTGTTTTATCATAACTGCTTGACTGAATTGATAACATGTTAACCTTTGCTTTATTGTTCCACTGAGTTGATCACTCACTCCCACGTTACGGGACGGTGTTTTAAACACCAACCAGACTCTGTCTTAGTTGCAGATGGAGACCCGACTGATGAGGCAGAGACAGACTTCGAAGACGAGGAAGATGTTTTCTCGTATATGCAGTATTCAGGCGGGTTCATATAAACCGTTCTGATCGACGGGGCTTTAGGGTTATACTTGTAGTGACCTCTCATATTTTTGACATTTTGAATTTTGAAACAATATTTGTAATATTTCACCTGGGAGATGTTTATACTCTGGAGACGTGCCACAACTTACATGTTTTATATCCATCTATTACAGTCTTCCGCTTGCGTAATTTAACTGTCTCTAGGGTATGATACGCTGTTTTGGTATAATCTCACTCATGTTTAATGCACTAATACGGACAACATTTAATCATCATTTTCTATATTGCATAAGTGATGCGTTGGAACTCGGGAATCGAGTTTGTGCTCGACCCCCAATTTTCAAGGCGTTACACAAGTCCTCCAACCACTTTCATTTTTTTGAAAGGTGCTTGGGCCATTTTTATTCTAAGTGGGGACTAGAGAGTGGGGAGTAAATTCAATGTTGTTCGAAAAAATGATTCTTCACTATCTGCTTGTCTTTAGAGTTTTGTTTATGTAACCTTTTTCTTTAAATAAAATTAAAATTACCTCTCAAAAAAAAAAAAAAATTTGTGGTGAACAATATAAAAGAGTAAGTGTACACACTTGGAACAATAATACAAGAGTACAAATAGTGCATACTAGTACATTCACTTTAACATGGTAAAATGGTATGCTGGTACAAGACTATAGATAACATAAAAAAATAAACAACAAGGACTGGAAACTCTGGAATGGAAAAAACATCCATATTTAATGAACCTATTCGTCCAATGAAAGCAAGCAAATGAAAAGAACATCAACCAGTAAAGAAGATCTTTATCATATAAAAGGAAAAAAAAAAAAAAAACTGACTTACAACAAATCCAGTAGTCCCATTTCTCCAATATATGCAGGTATCTCTCCAATAATATTGCAATTCCGCAATATCCTGCAAGATCAAATCAAGCATAGGCTTCAATGGGACCAGACAGCAAAGACTGGCATACTTCCCCAGAACATGAGAACATAAACCTTGAACTCACAAGGTCCTAATGTTTGCGATATTACTCAGTTGGGGAAATTCTGATTCCATTCCAGTTATGTCACTGATAATTCTGCATGTAAAGAATCCACAAGGAAAAGTTCAAATCTATTCACTTCTTCTTCTTCTTTTTCAAATAGGCACAAGATCACAAAAGCCAACCCCAATTAGTTGTGATAAGGCTTAGATGATGATGGTGGTATTGGTGGTGACAAGATCACAAAAGGATGTGCTTCAGACAAAATCACTAACAATAGGAATTCAAGCATTGTACTTACAGTTGGATCAAGTTCTCCAAACGGGAAATGCCATAAGGAATTGGTCCTTCCATATTGGTTCCTTGTATATCTCTGCCATACAAGATTTGATTTTGAATAAATGAAAAGGAATGAGTTCAGAAGGTTTAGGATGCAAACCGCATTGAGTGCCATTTAGTAAATGGTATGGACCCTATAGAGCCCTGATTGATGCAATTGGACAACAGAACCAGAACATCCAATTAGTGGACTGACTCTTGGATGAGCTAAACCACAAAAACCATTGCAATTGTAAGTTCATTACCAATCTATCACCCACTTTTGGACCGTGAAGAAAAAGCTTCGATCAATGATCCAGACAAAAACATCCATGGATTGAATTGTTGGAAACATCAATTGTTGCAATTATCTTTTCATTGGTCCATCCATGATGATATGATCTATCACATGGTCAAGCTGATCGATTGGCACATTTGCCAATCTTATGAATTAATAGGTTGATAACATATAGGAAATGGAAACTGGAGCACATTGAATCTTTCAGACTCAATTCAGAAAAGCAAAACTGAAGAAACTCATGGATTTTCAGGAACAGAATGCTTACAATCTCTCAAGTTGTTTCCAATTTTGAATAAAATCAGGTATCTTTCCAGTAAAATGATTGTCGCTTATCCTACTGCATTTTTGCCAATAAAAAAATGAAAATAGATGCAGTTATAATGAAGAAAGATTGATGACCATTTTGTGTGCAAAATGAATTATTTATAGAACTCATACAAGTCCTTGAGGTTCGAGAGCTTTGCAAGAGCCCCTGGCAACTCCCCTGTAAAGTTATTTGAGGAAATTATCCTACAAACAAAAGCACCACAACACTCAAAATACATAAAACTCTAAAGAAAGATGAAGATTCTAAAATAATCCCAGAAGCAAACACCAAATATCGAGTAGAAGAGAGTAGAAAAGCAGTGCTGAGGCAATTCATGCGAGAGATCGATTGAAGAGGCGTTTTGCAGAAGGCGTAACATACTTGTGCAAGATTTGGGCCATTCAAAGGGTGTGACCCAATGTGAACATGTCTCAGCCCAAAAATAGGCTCGTCCACTAATCAGGTGGGCCGTACATCATCATCTTAGCCTTTTTCCAAGCAATCTGGGATTGGCTTTTAAATGGTAGATTTGAAAAGGTTTTACAATCAGCTGCCAACTGGAAATTAGCCTTCCTCTTTTTGCCTGGGCTCACAGGTGAATCATAAATGTATGACAAAAATTGGAATAGAATCAAGATGGCCCAGCCGCCTAAATCTGTGAGATGCCCACCCGATTAGTTGAACGATCCTGATTTTGGGCCATGGAATGTTCACTTTAAGATCCACCTGACAAGTGGCCAAGGATCTCACTCAAGTGAGCCACTCCAATTACACTGAAATTACCGTAGAATTTCTCAAACAAGGGAGGAAGGCCTTACAATCTCTGAAGGTTGGTGAGATTCCCAAGCTCCGGAGGAAGATATCCAGATATCTGGTTGGCCTCGATGACCCTAAAAATTCGACTTCTTTCTTTCAAGAACGATAGGCAGATATGAAATCCAAACGGAAATTCAAGAAATAACAGAACCGAAACTTACAGACTCGTGAGGGAGGTGATGTTTCCAAGTTCCTTTGGGATTGGCCCCGATATGCGGTTCACACCGACAGAGCTGCAGTAGCATATCCTCCACGATTTATTTTAGAAAAATCATGCTTTGATCTGCTAAAATTAACCAAGGAGAGAGTGAAAAGAAAAACGTACATTCGTTGCAACCGCATGGAAGCCCATTGTGTAGGTATTGTACCGTTGAGGTAATTACGAGTGAGATCTCTGTCAAAGCCATGAAGAGATGAGATGGGTGGCGTAACTTAAGCAACTGGTGTTGGGAGAAGCTACCGTGAGCGTGAAAGAACATACTTACATTTCGCTGAGGTAGGGAAGGCTGGTCAGTTGTGAAGGAAGCACTCCAGAAAGGCTCCCACGCCGGAGGGCTCTGCGAGGGAAAGCCGTTTATGATCTTTTTAAGCGGGGCAATTTGAGTAGTACGCAGAAAGCGTCCCTTGCGCTAACCAAGCCATTCGTAGGACAAAAAATGCATCAGATCCACCCCGTCCGTCAGATGCACGTTGACATTTTCACCACGGATCCTGAAACTCATAGGTGGGCCACACCATAGAGAACAGTGTTAAAATATTCCAAAACCTCTAAATTCATCTGGTGTGGCCCACATGATTCTTGGGATATCAGAATTAGATAATCCCTTTATCCTGGTGTGTACGTCAGATGAGTGGATTGGATGGCATATACACACCACGGTAGACACCACACGAAACTCAGACGATTTTAATGGTGGGATTTCCCTTTTTCAACTGTTTTCCATGATGTAGCGCACGCGAGTGTTGAATGGGCCTGATTTTCAATTCCTGAAACAAACACATGGCAGCGCTACTGATGGACGGGGTGGGTATAAACTTGGCAATGCCCAGGCGTCAGGCATGATTCCATTCTCGAATCCAGGGTCCAGCCTCTGATCTAAAAGGCCAGATTGAGCTGCCCGCCCATTGCCATCCCTACTTGTCTAGCCCAGACCAAAGGGTCCAGAGACAGAAATGGCCAGCGCCTGATATGCCAAGCTCGTTGAGTACCATCAAGTGGGAAGATGGTAGTTTGGGCTTCTTTATGAGGATTGATGACCCTACACAGTCCACTGCAGTGTAGACCCACTGCAGTGTTTGTACAGCATCATCTCATCCAAAAAGGTCACCCACTGTGAAAATCAATGCCCCAAAAAATCAAACGAATTTGTTCATTGAGGTGGACCCATCTAAATTTGGTACTTTTCCCATTGTGTTGGCGGCCTGATTTTTGGGCCATGTGATTTCCTTGGGAGAAGGGGTGTGCTTATGTGGTGCGGTTGGATGTTATGTACACACCACCGTGGCCCACATGAGTCAGCAACATAGTAATTTATAATGTAGATGAGTACATGTGATAAAGAAAGTATAAATTGTAAATGGGTTGGGCCAGCCCGGTCTTTTGGATCTGGCCCATCATTGTCCAGGCCTAGACACCTTCGTCGAAGGTTCAGGCAAGATAAGGAAAAACGTACAAGACCGTGACATGGCAGACCCCAGTGCAGCTACATTTGACGGAGCTATTGCCATCGATGTTGGTGCTAGGTGTGACCCAGCTACGCTCGCCACTGCAAGGATCCGCACTGAAATTCCATCTTGGTCTGTTGAGCGTTGTTGCAATTTTCTTGAGAGCCTCCACTAGTCAAATCGCACAAAACCCAGGTCAATGTGTAGATTGACAATGTTCAAAATACCAGTCGAAATGTCCGGATGTTCACTTTGCCATTTTTCATGACAATTGTAAGCACTCCACTCTTCTTGAGAAGGAAAAATCTTATTATCAACTAAGGGACTTGAGGTTCCAAAAATTAGAACAAAAGAAAGAAAGAAAGAAAGCTAAAAGAAAAGGAGAGAAAAAGCTCACACCCCCAATTCAGAAGAGAAAAACAATATCCCCTTCATCTACCACCATCCAAAAATGGTTCACAGGCACTTAACATTCATTTCAAAATGGGCATTTCAAAATCCTTACTTAGAAATTGATAATGGACACATCACATGAATGATCTCTCTAATGGTGGAAGATCATGCATGCATGCACCGACCCTTGGTGTATGCGCGCGTGCCTAGCAGCAGTAGTGCTCTCCTACCAACCATAGATCTAGAGCTCTTAAATCTATCTATGTGCGCGTGCGCGTGCGCGTGTGCGCGCCCGTGTGGCGTCTCCAAGTCCTTCAAAGGACACGTGAGATGCCCAATCATGAATCTGAAGTGTAGAATCCCCAAAGCCTTCGAATGTAGATCTGAACTGTTCATTCATTCATACCACTAGAGCAAACAATGGAACAAAATCCCCTTATCCTAAACATCCGATCAATAGCATGAAAAAACGGTGACGGTTGTAAGAACCTGGCCCAATTCAAAGGGTTAGGATCATCCGATCGCATTGAATCTCGCACCATGGCCTGCTCCCTGTGGTACTACTGAATGAACCGTCAAGCATACCGTAAAGGTGGGGATGGGCGTCTCCTGTGGATGGATGACCGTACAATCTGGCATGCTGGAAGATTTCAATCCATCCATCTCCTTAAACGTCTTGAAAGGTTAGGATCTTCCAACGTTGATGATTTTTGAGGCATACCCATCAAACGGCTTAGATTGCTGAAACATAGCCTTACATGTTCTTCTTCAAAAATCAGCTTCGTACCTTCATCTTGAGCCAGAAGAGGAGCTCCACATCGCAACGTTCCAAAGAAATTCAACGCAAGAACCCAAAGGAGGAGAAGACGTATAGATAACATTTTCGATTGGAAAGATCAGCACTTGATGAAAGTGAATTTTGAGAGAACAAGAACCCCCAAGCAGAGGGAGAAAAAACAGCGGAGCATTATTTCAAAACCCACAGACTGAGTGCGGTTCACATCTTCTCGTGGATGATTTCATACGGTAATGGGCACGTTGGATTCGCTGTCATTACTGTTTATTGGAGGTAAAAATTAAAAAAAAATTAAAAAATAAAATAAAATAAAACTTAAACACGTTTGGGAAGCACCGGCAATTTCACCTCGAAATCTGGGCATACTCAGAAGAGCGTAACAGGTATTTTCAAGCCAAAATTCCGTGGGCCTCACCATTAGTCGTATGTGTTAGATCCATGCCGTCCATTCATTTCTTTTCGGATCACTTAATGGCATGAGCCCAAAATTGCGGTTGATCCAAAGCTTAAGTGGACCACATCATAGAAAACAGCAGGGATTAAATGTCTACCATTGAAAACTTCTCATGGCCAACATAAGTTTTTGATCAATCTGATATTTGAGTTTTCCCTTCGTCTATACATCGCGGTCATCATTTCCACTGCTTCCTATGATATGGTCCACTTGAGCTTTGAATCTGCCTCATTTATGGACTTTTGCCCTTCTATGATCAGGCAAAAATGAATAGGCAGCATGGATAAACCAAAAACACTTTAATGGGACCACAATGATTTGCCGTCCAAATACAATGAACCTCACTTTTTTTACCAAAGACCCAGCAAAAGATTCCAACATCTAACACGTGATGTGGGTCAAATTTCTGCAAATAACTGTAGCAAATCAAACAGGGGACTAATTCCATGAGCATTTTGGTACAATACATGATATCTCTTACCTACTTGAATTTGCAAGTACGATTTACATGTTTGGAGGCATTACTTCTCACCAGGCACTTTCACTTCGCGGGGCTCGCCTGTGATGTGGATGTGGAATCTCAATTGTGGAATAAGTTCAATCATTCCATCCTAGTCATATATTTCAAAAAACATTTCAACCCAAAATTGAAGAGTGACGTAGCATATGTGGAAATTTCAGCAGGAAGTCGACGTGACTGCGCGCTTATCTAATCTTATGATATGGAATTCAGACGGTGACTAGAAACAGGAAATTGGACCGTGCTAAGTATAGCCAACAGGATAAATCGCAACATGAATTGCAGGAGATGAAAGATGAATTAGGGATACTAGTGACTTCTCCAAGTTGTCATTTGTTCGTTGTTCCCTTTGGTGTGGCCCACTGAGCTATGGATGAGGTTGGAAATTTTTTTTATGTATACCTTACATGGAAGGAAACCTAGATGCACGGTTTGGATTTCACTCACAAGAGACGGTGGGCTCCACACTTCTTAAATGAACCATAGACGAGAAATCTGTAAAAGCATCGAGAACCATCCAAGACATCGGCAAACACCCAACAAGCACTAACAAAAGAGGGATAAAAAATTGCATATATAACAAACACAAAAAAAACATGCAGCCACCGAGAAAGACTAACACTTGGAATTGTCCAAAAATACTCAAAAACAATAGGGGTAGTTTGATAAACTTATTTTAAGCATTTATCACCAAAATTTAATCTTTCTAATGATCTTCAATAATTCAGGCAATTTAATTAATCGAACTTATTAAGTGCTTATATTAATTTTCACTAAAAATATGGGTCTTATTTTCAACTCCCGCCGGTCACTGAAAATGGTGGTATATTAATATATCTTTCGGTTTTAATTAAATTATTCCTAAAATTATAATTCAGCACTGAAATTAATTTTCGAAACTTATTTTTCAGTTGATCAAACGGCACCAAAGAAAGGCAACAAAAAAAGAAAAAAAAAAAAAAAAAAATCACAGACAAACATCAAGAACACGAAGGTAAGGGTGGGCTTAAAGATGAACGGTTTGTTTAAAGCAATAAGGAAGATCTCGAAGAGGAACCATCTAATTGATTAGTTTTCAATGATCAACGGTCCATTTGAACCGATCTTGAAGACCAACAATCAGATTGGACAGATCTTGAAGACAATTTGTCTAATTCAACCGATGTCAAGCATCAACAAGCAAATTGCTTAGATTTCTAAGGCTAATGATTTGATTGCATGGATATTGATCAATGGTAAGATTTGATAGATCACAAGGACAAACAATCTAATTAGACTGATCTTCAAGTTCAACCGTCTATTCGAACTGATGTTGAAGGTTCAAAGCTCTTATTCAAAATATATTGAAGACAAATCATATAATTCAACTAATGTCAAGCATTAACTGTTAATTACACATATTAAAAACGTTGTTAGACCAATAAATAGTAAGAGAACCCACAAATACTTGAAGACATCTAGAAACACCTAAAAATACCTAAAAGTACTAAGAAAGCACAAACACCCCAAAATATCAAGAAACAACTAAAAACTATACTTACAAACACTAAGAAACGTGTAGTTAGGGACAATCTCAAAAATGAACCATCTACTTAGACTGATCTGGAAGATCTCGAAGATGAATGGTCCAATTCTACCGATGTAATGCATTAGCGTGCGGTCAAATTGCTTAAGAGCGTAATTGCTTTTCTAATTACCTCAGCAAATAAAAGGAAATGAATAGTAATTGCCTTTTATCACAGTGATGACACGCTTTTATGGTTTGTTTTAGCCTTATAAATTTACAAGGATGAAGATTTTATAATGTAAAATTATAATAAAATTTTAATAATTACATATGCGTTTACTTCTCTTTAATTAAATATGCATTTGACCATTAATTTACATATCACAATACTTGTTTAAACAAACATTGAAAAATACGAATGATGGCCCACTTGCATTATTATAGAATTTGGAAAAATAAATAAGCCCTAAATCTTATAGATGGGTGATCTTGAAGTTTAATCATATGTTTGGAATAATATTGAAGTTCAAAGCTCTAATTAGACAAGTTTTGAAGATGAATGGTTTAATTCGCCTAATTCAGGAGTCAACAATTTGATTGCATTGCTTTTGACTATCAATGACTAAATTAAACGGATCATAAAGACAAACAAATACCAAAAAAAATAAAATCATAAACGTTAAAAAATACTAATAAACACCAGTAAACATTAAAAAAGGTCAAGAAATACCAATAATCATTCACGAACACAAGAGAAAAAGAAAAAGAAGAAAAAAAAAAAAAGAGAAACACTCATTAACACCAAGAAATGGTCCTCTGAAGTTCTCTACAACGTTATGAGGGAGAAAACTGCGGCTAAGTTATCGGCAAAATTAGAGGATGTTTATGCGAAAAAATCATCTAAAAATCGCCTACACTTGAAGCATCGGTGGTATAACTTCGAGATGACAGAAGGTAGAGATCTAGAGGCTCACATCAGTAACTTTAATAGATTGATTTGCAAATTGCTAGATACGGAGGAAGTGATAAAAGATGAAGAACAAGCATGTATGTTGCTGAATTCTCTTCCGACATCGTATGAATCATTCAAGGACACAATGTACACCACAAATAAAACCCTGAGTGTCGACACTGTTATCTCAGCCCTTAAAGGGAAGGCTATGAGAAAGCTTAACGTCTACATGAATATATCTTCTGATACACTGTTTACAGGGGTAGGAATTCTGAACAAGGTATAGGTTCTTCAGGTTCTAGGTCTAAATCCAAGGGTAAGGGCAAATGAAATGTAAAGTGCTGGAACTGTGGATGGAAGGACATGTGAAGAAAGATTATACAAATCATAAATCTAAGAGAGAAGAATCTGAGACTTCGTACAAGGAGGTCAATGCTACCATGTCAGATGATCGAGTGGATGTGATGGTGATATTTTGTCTGTGTCTACGATCAGACGGTCATATGATGATTGTAAGAGCAAGTGAATTTTAGACACAGGAGCATCTTTCACATGACTCCTCATTGGAGTTGGTTCACCAGCTACAGGGAGTGTGATGGTGGACAGGTATTTATGAGTAATGACAGTGTCTATAATATTATTACTATTGGTATGGTGCGTGTCAAGATATTTGATGGGACAGATCGTACCCTGACTGGGGTGAGGTACGTTCCTGACATGAAAAAGAGTCTGATTTCTCTTAGTGCACTCGAGATTATAGGGTGTAGGTTCACATATATCGATGGTGTCCTTAAAGTATCTAAGGGGGCATGGGTAATCATGAAAGTACAACGACTCGATAATGTTTACACGTTGATCGGGAGTACTTCAACAGGTAGAACTGCAGTGGCTACAGCGGATTCCACCTCTGCACCTGTATGGCATGTTGGGCATGACTACATGAGTGGGCAAGGCATGAAGGCTGAGACGTGCAGACAGGGATACGAAGCAAGTAGAGCAACCACCTATGAGAAAAATCACACAATATAATCGTAAGATATCGGCAAGGTACATGGGTGACTGCAATATCGCAGGATTCTATTCAGATGACTCTAGGTGATCTTGGTGCTGAGAAGTAGAAGTGACTATAGGGAATATGATGGACTCATTGTACTAGATCGACATATGGGAGCTGGTGGAGCCTTCAATGGGCCAAAAAACAGTTGGATGCAGGTGAATCTTAAGTAGGATACAATATATATACAGAGCGAGGTTGGTAGCGAAGAGTTATACTTAGAGAGAAGGGATCGACTTCTTAGAGATATTTGCGTCGACGGTATAGCAATGTATTATTAAATCCGTAATTGACACTGGTTGGCTAATGCAATCTCGAGCTGGAAGGATGGATGTAGAGTCTGCACTTCTGCAAGGGAAATTGGAAGAGCAAATCTACATGAAGCAACCAGAGCGGTTCGAAGTTAAAGGGACTGAGAAAAAGAGTTTGCAGCAGGAGGTCGTGGTACGACCTGTCACATAGGCAGTGATATAATTTGATTCCTCCATGGTGAGTCAGGTATTGTATGTTGATGACATGTAGATCGTCAATCATGACATGTCTGAAATCAACGTACTAAAGACTCAGTTAAGTGGGACATTCAAGATAAAGGATCAGGGGCTGCAAAGATGATTCTCGGCATTGAGATTGAAAGAGGAGTAAGCTTTGGTTATCTCAGGCAGAATACCTTGGGTAGGTATTGATCAAGTATATGATGGACCAGGCAAAGCCAGAGAGCGTTTCCTACACGTTTCTCCTTAAGTTTTCTTCAGGATATGTCCCAAAACAGATGAGAAAAAACAAGATATATCTCATGAACCTTATTCGAATGCGGTTCGCAGTGCATGCTATGGTCTGTATTAGACCGGTTATTTCACAGGCTATCAGTGTTGTGAACAAATACCCCGGCAAGCAATATTGGGTAGCGGTTAGATGGTAAGAAGACTACGTCTTTACTTTTGGGAAGGCAGGGACAAAGTTGGTTGGATTTGTGGATTCAGATTACGCAGGCAGTGTGAATTCCAGAAAGTTAACTTTAGGTTACTCATTTGTACTATCGAGTGGAGCAATTAGTTGAATGTCCATGTTATCCGACATGTGCTTGAGGAAGGAAGCGTAATTCTGGAGAAGAGTCATATCAGCGTGAATCCGGAAGACATGATCACCAAGGTCATTCCTACAGAGAAGTTCAAGTTTTGTGCAACTTTTTTAGACTTGGCGATGGCGAAAAAGAAGGATGGAGTGTGCACGAGAAGCTATGATGTGATGCAGAGATAAGAGAAGAGGTCAAGAAGTTACACAGTTAAAGATTGGAGACATGGTAAATATTGTTGTAAAACAGATGTTTTAAATCTGATTTTCTCCATGCTACTCGACCAGTCGAGGGGCTGGCTTGACTAGTCGCAGATCCCTTTGACCAGTCGAAGCCTGCTCGACTCGAAGTCCAGCGATGATATATTTAAGATTTTCGGGTTCTTCGACCATTCGAGGGACAGGCTCGACCAGTCAAAAGTGCCCTTCGACCAGTCGAAGCCTAGGCTCAACCAGTTGAGGGTTACGCAGATGTTGCGTGGATTCTGTACGAACTGCGTAAATTTGAGACGGTTTCAGAGACGTGCGTAGTAGAGTTTCCTAAACTATAAATAGGTGTCCCTATGACCTTTCTAATGAATGTTAAGGCTCTCTAAAGGGGTTCCTAAAAGGATTTTAAGGTTTCTAAAGGGTGTAGCAAGGGTGAGATTCGATGTTATTCGAATCGGGTAAGTCCTTTTCCTTTGTAATTTCTGTTTTCATAGTGGAATTCTTTCGCTTTGTGCCGTGATTTTTTCTCGAAAGGGTTTTCCACGTTAAATCTTTGTGTTCTCTTGTGATTACTTGGCGCTATTGGATTGATATCCTAGATCCAAATATGTGTGATTCCGCAGCACAAATCCCAACAAGCACAACATTACAATAATTTTATAACAACCATATCAATCATAACAATCACAATCAATTACATCATCTATCTTAATGGTACAAATATGAGACACGGTGGGATTCATTCACTTCTTTATAGTAAAGTCAAATCCTTTGAATAGTCGGATACTTTGAAATCTAAACTTCGAATCCCTATTAAGATAGTTTAACATATTACAATTCTATTAATTTTATTCCATCACATGGGGTCCACCTCTGATCAAGTAAATATGTCCCAACATTAAATATATTTTGAAAATCAACAGGGACTGTCGATCAATGTAGTCGATCAATTGAGCGTGACAGCCTTCGATCGATCAACTATCGATCGATGAAATTTGGGAATTAAGATCTCAAGTCTTTGGACAAAATCAATTGCCTTCGATCGATCGAACCTACCCCTCAATCGATTGAAACTTATTGGAATGAGACAAAAAATGAGGCAGATCAAAAGGAGAAATGGACGACACCACATCTAGTAGTGGACATTGAACGCATGCCATTGAAAACTTCTTAGGGTCTATATAAGTGTTGGATCTTCATTGCTGGGGACACCCTAAAATGATATTACAGAATGGATGGATAATATGGATATAACACGAATTGAAAAAATTATATTCAAGTGTATTTAACCAGCATAAGTACTTTACATGTCAAAAGTAAAGATGAGAGAGGAATATTGCATATTGTCACTATTCTATTTTACTTTTTACTATATTAATAATGATAATCATTACTTATTTACCACACATTACAATATAATATTACCATAATCCATAATTCAATTATGCAAACGTGAAGTGAGGGTAAACATGGGCGTTGGTGATATCACGGGCCATTTTAGAAAAGATCCAATAATTTAAAGTAAACCATTAAAAAGTTAACTCTACCAGCAACGAACACCTTCTCAAAAGTAAGGTGAGGCTCTGCCTTTCTCCTAAAATAAATTCTGGCAGCGTATGAAAATGTCAGCACTTCCCTACAAAAAAAAAAAATAATTGATTTATTTCCATGATCAGGCCGTACTCATTATTGTCTCATGTGCTTTTCCAGTGTGGCTGACGCCCATACGATTATTTTACTAACATTGTAGTTGACATTTATTGAATGGAAAGAGCATTATCCAAAATGCACTTATTTCAGCAAACACGTATGCTTTTTTAATAGGTCAGGATATTTCAAACGGACGAGGATTGCCTACTGACAGTGCTCTGTGGGACCCAATGATGTGTGTGTATTATCCATGCCATCCATCCATTTTTTTCAGAATATTTTATTTTGTGAGCCCAAAAAAAGAGGCAGATCCTAATCTCATATGGACCACACAATCGGAAACGGTGGTGATTGAACACTCACTATTAAAAACTTCTGAGGGGCCACAAAAGTTTTTGATTAAGCTGATATTTGTGTTTTCTCTTCATCCAGGCGTGAGTGACCTAATCAACAGGTTGGATGACAAGTAAACATTACAGTAAGCCATAGGAAGTTTTTAATGATGAGCATTCAATCTACACTGTTTTCTTGTGGTGTGGTCCACTAGAGATATTCATTTCCCTCAATTTTTGGATCATGATCTATAATGATTTGGAAAAATAGATAGACGTATTGGATAATTCACATATATATATCATGCAGGGCCTAAAGATCATTGTCACCACCTCGCTACTTATGCTGTCTGTACGCAATGCGCACACATTTCAAGCCATATAATTTTATACAGCAACCTAAGTTTAGTTCGTTTATGCCAAGTGTACCTTTTCTCAAATCCTGCTTAGAAAGAATCATATGCTGCCAGAGTATCGAAGGACTCTAAAATGTGGGAAAAGTGGAAAGTCATATGCGTTCGTATGCATGGCAATTACCATACCTAGGAAATGTTTTTGGACAAACCCTGAGGTATGAGTAGAATAAAAACCGGATTCTGGTGGGCCACTTCATTTTCAAACTACATGCTAGGAATCCCAAAATTTATATGGGAGAGAACCAGAGCTGTACATGAACCGAGTTAGCTTCGTTAATTGGCTCAACTTGATTTGAAGAAGCTTGACTTGGCTCAGCTTGAAACTTGACTCAAACTTGACTCCGATCAAATTGAGCTGACTTGGATCAAGTTTACTTAATATAAATATTTTGTAAATATTTATATATTTAAATAAATTATTTATTATATATATTGAATATATTAGACATTATAATATATATTATATATATTACAAACCCTAAAACTTAAACTTAAACTCAGCTCGTAGGCTTGAACTCGAACGTGGCTTGAAAAATTGAGCTCGGCTCATGCTAACCCAAGCTGCTGACCAAGTGGAGCCGAGCTCGCTAGTCAAGCTTAGGAACCAAGCCAAGCCAAGTTCGAGCTAAGCTAGCCTGCTGGTCAAGCCAAGCCGAGCGGGGTCAATTGCTAGGCTCGTGTACAACTTTAGAGATAACTAAGAAATCAATGTAAAATCATGAATAAATCCTGTATATTCTGGTGTGGCCCACGTGAGCTTTCTAATGGCATTGTATTTTATGAACTCCTTGATATTTTTGGGATATGTCTGATTAATGGATTGGATGGCATGGATAAACACATTTACCAAATTGGGCCCCATAGAGCCTCTAACTGACCCAACGTCTCTAGTTAGGTCCTAGTGGGGCCTGCTGGATTTAATCATGTGCACGGTTGAGCTTTATTCCTATAGTGTGGTTCACTTGAACTTTGGATTACCTATTTTGGGCTCATCCACCCATTTTGCCAGCCCATTTTAGGGTACAAGAAAAAAAGAAAAAGAAAAAAGAAGACAACCAAATCTCAAGTAGACCACACTAGAGGAAACAATGGTGATTGAACTCCCACTACTAAAAACTATTTTAAAAAAACGAAAGGCTCAAGCTGATATATGTGTTATACTTTCATCCAGGTCCGTGCAAGCTAATCAATAGATTGGATGGGAGATAAGCATTAGAGTGGATCCTAGGAAGATTTTAATAATGGGCATCCAAACAATAGATTGGTGGGATCGTGTGTTATGGTCTGCCAACCTCTTTTTTGGGCCCATGCCCTAAAATGAGCTGAAAAATGGATGGCCCGCATGAATAAAGCACAAACATCATGGTTGGTTCACAAAGCTTTTCCAAGCACCAAATCCTACCAATGTTGGTGTTGTGTGCTACACTATGCAACCCAAGTCATATAGTTTATATCCATGCCATTCATCCATTTTGCCAGCTCATTTTAGGACATGATCCAAACAACGAAGTATATCTGAAACTCAAGAGGACCACACCATAAGAAACAGGATGATAATAACACCCACTGTTGAAACCTTCTTATTTGTCATCCAACATCAGCCCACACATAGTTCACACATACCTGTACGAAGAAAAAACATAGCCATCAGCTGCATACAAAGCTTACTTAGCCTTTAAGAATTTTGTGGCTGTTCAATCGCGATTGTTGACTTGAACTTTGGATTTGTTCCATTTTGGGCTCATTCCCTAAAATGAGGACAAGAGGGATGAAAAATGCATAGGAAGGCCTCAACAGTGAGTGAAACCTTCTTAAGACTCACCAGCTCATTTTAAAGCGTGAGCCTAAAATGAGGCAATCCAAAGCGTAAGTAGACCACACCAAATGAAACCGTTAGATTAGATTAATAATGCCCACAGTCAAAACCTTCTTATACCTAGTATGAAGTATATTTTCCATCCAACCTACTCATGAAGTTAGGACGTGGGTGTCATTATCTCAACTTATTTCCGTGGTGTTGTCCACTTGGGGTTTGGATCTTTCTCATTTTTTTGTTTCATGCCCTAAAATTAACTGGCAAAATAAATGGATGGTGTGGATAAAACATATACATTATTGTGACCCTCCAAAAGTCAGCAATCCGTGTCCACTGGATCCAGCCTCAGTGCGAGTTTT
This sequence comes from Magnolia sinica, assembly GCF_029962835.1. Lineage (NCBI taxonomy): Eukaryota > Viridiplantae > Streptophyta > Magnoliopsida > Magnoliales > Magnoliaceae > Magnolia > Magnolia sinica. The sequence goes on from NC_080577.1 coordinate 12,524,800, forward strand.
TGGAAGCTTCCACGCATCTTTCACGTACGTTGAAACAGATTCTAAAAGGCTATGCTTCGGAGACGTGGCCATGTTATCATCAGTCATAGGGAAAATCAGTACCACGAAATGTAGGGTCCTGATGCATCAACGTTTAAGCTCTTATTCCTCCTGCCGTACCAGACTCCGATCCAGTCCTCTGAATGACTCAAAAATAAAGTCTTACAGATTGGATGATCCTAGCCGTCAGATTTACGGCATTTTTTCCCTGCTGATTTAAATGGTTCTGGGAAACGAACATTCCAGGGCCTTTCAACTCACGGCGGGAAAATGGTATCACATCACACGGGATGTTTGCAACAATGCATGGCGGGATATTGTTACAGGATACGACAATAGCCGTTGGACATGGGATCATGTTTCCATGATACAAAACCGTTGATCCGATAAGATACACAGATTGGCTGAATAGACAATTTTCAAGATTGGTGATGTAGAGTGGGACGCGGACACTTTCATGGCAAAGATGAACCAGAGAAGACCCGATTGGAGGAGGAAGTGATTCCGACCATTAAAACATTAAAAGAGGCACATTTGGCAAACTAGAATGGCTTCTTCGACATACCATATATGATTTTGGGCTTAAGAAGTAACTTTAGCCACCCAACCCCACTACACCAAGTTGCCCACGCCTAATTTGTGAGATTCAATCATATCAATGGTCAAAAGTCCTTTTTAATTTCGTTTTTACTATTTATAATAAAATTTAGCTCCATCATAACTCTTTTTAATTTCGTTTTTACTATTTATAATAAATTTTAGCTCCATCATAATTCTTGATACTTTAAGTTTTAGGAACCGTGACCATGAAAATGGCTTAGAAAAATTAAGAGAATAACATAGGTTGGCCAAATTGAACACTTTCTATTTTTGGGCCAAAACCATGAATTTTATTAGAAATTAAGAATATCAATAAATAGTAAGTTTGAGTTGGAGTTTTATGAAACTTCTTAATAATTTTGATATCACTATCTAAAGGAGTGTAAATTCGTTTTTCTATTTTTTTCTGTGTATTCGAGGAATATCCGTGACAAATGCAGGGATGCTCCATGGATTCCCAGTAATCATTCCTTGAGGAAGACAGTTATCCACCGACAGATCATAAACTTATTAATGGCTGACAAAAAAATGGTAAAAGAGACTGCCTGTAATCAAAGTGAAATATTTATACAATCAAAGACGACTTGAAATGATTCAATATGAGAGCTTTTTTGGGTATCCCATTCAAAGTGAGGTCCATCATATCAACGGTTTGACTCATTGAATCAATACGACCGTACTGCCGACAGGTCACTTGTACGGGCGCGTATTGCGTACTGACAGAGTCAGTAGCCAGGTGGCTACTGACAATGCTCTATTGTGCCCCGGATGGTGCATGTATGTTTTATCCAAGACGTCCATCAATTTTTCCAGATTATTATAGAACATGATCCAAAAAATGAAGGAGATCAAAATCTCTACCAGACCACACCACAAGAAAACAGTGGTGATTGAATGCCCACCATTAAAAGCTTCCTGAGGATCACTATAATGTTTATTTGTCATCCAACCTGTTGATTAGGTCACGCACACCTGGATGAAGAGAAAACGTGAATACAAGCTTAATCTAAAACTTTTGTGGCACTTCAGAAGTTTTTTATGGTGCGTATTCAATCATCACTTTTTCCTGTGGTGTGGTCCATATGAGATTTAGATCTGATTCGGTTTTAGGCTCATGTAATAAAATAGTCTTGAAAAATAGATGGATGGAGTGGATAGGATACATATATCATGATGGTCCCACACATAGAACTGTCAGTAGTCACCTTGCTACTGACACTGTAAGTGCGCGATCCACGTCCCACGTGTACAAACCACCTACCCCGCCAATTATATCTTGAAAAAAGACCCCAACCATGGTATCCTGATAACGTTGCTATTCCCACGCATGCGAATGTGGCATGTGTGCGCAAGATCCGGACCGTTCAACAGGTAAACCTCAGATTGAACATGCATGGCACAGAAGTTGGTGCGTGTGTACTGACATCGGTGTGTACTAACAAGCTAACCAACAATATATATATATATATATATATATATATATATATATATATATATATATATATATATATATAAAATCATTGTCTTAAAACCTGGACTGGACTTCTCTATTGTGAATGGTTGGGTCAAACTGCCAGTTGGCCCTACTCAATCCAAAACCGTAGAAATCGTAGAAAAATTATCAGAGCCTTTGACTTTTATGAAGAGTCATGGGTTTGACCTTTTGACTAACGCAGTTGCATTGTTTTTAAAACAAAAGCAGTTATCCGCTCAATGACAGTTCAAAAAACTCGATAAGACAACAAGATTCACCCAAGTCAACTTTGACTATAACAGATTTTATCATGAATAGAGCAAAACTCAGATCTCGTGGCGACTCTTGTCAATACTCAAAATCAATTCGACTCAACAAAACTTTAAATAAATAAATAAAACTCGACTCGACTCCACAGGACTCACAATATTAATGTATTTTAATAAAAACATGAAGAAATTCATTTGAGTTACTCGAGTTGACAAACTTTCTAGAGTTGAGATTTTGAGTTTTTAATCTGCACCCTCAACTGACCAGGTTTTATAGTCAGCTGGTCCTGTTGGGCATCTGCTTGTGGTCCAAACGGGTTTGGTGTCTGGAGTCTATGGTCTGGGTTTTTAAAAATAATAAAGCACAGCTGTCTACACGTCCTCCTCTATCTGTTTCCTTGATTGGCTGCATAAAATCGGGTATTATAGAATCTTGTAAAGTTATACCTTGCCTTAGATTACTTATCCTAGAAGATAAGATCTGATAAATATTATAACAATATAGATCCTAAACTATATGATCTCAAACTTGTATATATGTGTACGTTAGTAATACAGAAAATTCAAGCAAGTTTTCCACATATTACAAAATCTGTTTAAAAAAGGTGTACGAAATACCAATTACGGCTAAATAAATCTTAATCCATCGAGAAGTTTTCAAGGATGCTGTTATTATGATAATGTTACAATGGACTGTGGATGCATTAGTAATCCCATGAGTAATGAAATTGGAAAGCCAGGAGTAAATTGAAATGGGTACATATGCATGCATATTAATGTAGAACGTAGGCGTCTGAATCCAGTGTTTGTTCTTACCTCTCATCCTAGCATTACACTGTTTTCATCAGAATCAGAGTGATCAAGAGGAGCCTTGCCCATTAAATGACAGGTCCCACTCTCTTCCTCTATGCTACGTAGAGATACTGAGGAATACACTGATGGGCCTTCTGTTGATACTGAGGAATACAAGAATTGACCCTCTGTTGATATGCTATGCATTTGGCTGTCTTGAGAGTGCCTATCCAAGGCCTTGAACCTCAAATTCTCATTCCTTGAAGTCCGCTTCACAAGTGGGGCCCGCACTTCTATTTTCCCTTCAAGCATGCTAATTGCAGCAGACATAGCTGGCCTGAGGCTAGGAGATGGGTTCGTGCATAAGATAGCCAAATTCAGCGTCCTCAATGCCTCTTCCTCGGAGTAGTCTGACCCGAGTCTCGGGTCTACAAGTTCTAAGAGATTTCCCTGCTCTTGTAGGACATAGGCCTGAAATCATACAGAGAGAAACATAACTATCACCCTTGTGATTATTTCCTTTCTTCGAGAAGTTAAAAAATTGGCTTGGGAATGACAGGAGTCACCACTTGCACCCTTTTTGCAATCGGTAACGTAATAGTACAAAATTGTGTCATAGTACTACCCAAAATATAAAAGAAGAGTATATCTATCAATGGGGGTGGTTGTAAATATCAATTCCCATGAAAGATATGTTAAGCACAAAATGATGGGAGAGAACTTAACTGCAATATGCTTGAATACTAATGATCATGTTATTTTAGTTATGTAATTGGTCCAAGTACTTGTGCATCCTTGGTTTTAAGACTCGGCAACTCAGGCCGACTTGTTAGATCTTGAGCTGAGTCATGACTCAGCTGAGTTGGGCTGAGTCACCCCCTATTTTCAATTTTGACTATTTTCATTTCCAAGTCCGAGTAGACTTGAATGATTTACACGGGGCTTGTCTGAGCCTTAAAACCTTGTGTGTATCTGAGACCCCATCCCTCTAGGTGCCTGAGTTGAGAGTCCCAATTGCGGTAATTTATCAATTCAAACCATTGCTTTTGTTTTAACTTCTTTTCCATGTAAATGGAAATCAAAACAACGACCTCAATGTTGCTATCGTTATGTCCTAACATCACCCCTATAGCACAATCCTCAATCTGGGTTAGCTATTTTATCCACTTGATTCAAGTCATAAACCAAAGCTAGGTCTGACTCAAGCAAGTGGGGTCCAATCGCCAAGTTCCAACTTGACATACACTGTTAGGGGTTTTGTCATTTCTAAAATACGTAAAAAGGTAGGTGCATAGAGTAAACTTTAAAGGGTCCACCCAAACTTTGGTGTAAGAGTGATGTATGCTTCATGTGTCATTATATGAATTGCAAGACAGCTTAGTTTACCCAGTCAAGAAGATAAACAAAATCATCCTTTGGCATGTAATTCGTGTTGTTCGTCCCACTGACAATCTCCAGCAAAACAACTCCGAAGCTGTAAACATCTGCTTTGTCGGTCAAGTAGCCCCTCATTGCATATTCAGGAGCCATATATCCTCTGAAAAAACAATATACTTTTCACCACATGAGTTGCATCGCTTAAATATTCTGTTGACTGTAACAAATCCAACACTTTGCATTACTGCAAACACCGCTAACAATTCCATGTATGATTGAGAAAGCTTATCATCATGAGGAGTAATGAAACTACAATGCAGCAGCAACTCTTATGCATTATTCAGTATTTCTCGTCTTATATATGTCTGTTTAACAATTTTAATCCTATCCATTGCTTTACAATCCTAAGGATATTTTAAAACAAAAACGCATGCAAATGGAAAGAGAGGATGAGTGAGATTAAGAGTATTTCCATGATTCTGTAAATGTATGCATGTAATTTCTAGACGTTTGTGTACACAGTGAGGGATGCTTACGAGAAAATACCAAATAGTTTCACGATGTATCTAAGTAGGTTCTGTTGGAAAACCACAGAAACTTGGAAATTTTAAGTAGGAAATTAATAATGGCACCCCAACTGATATTCATTCTATCTTTTCTAAAAATGGCAAGAAAATGGTACAATTTGTATCATTGTATTTCCAAATCGCAGAAAGGGGTGGGTGTATTTATCAGTCAGACTGGGTTTAAACTCTAAACAGTCACTCAAAATAACAGTATTTCAATGGCTCCAAAATTTACGGCTGCCCCATAATGATAAATAGAAAATGATTAGTTGAATCAGATGAGTACAAATTGAACATGACAGAAAATAATAGAATTGGGAAAGAAGATGAAATCACTCACATGGTTCCAGCTATTCGAGTGCTGATGTGTGTGTTTTCCTGTTCATCGAGCTTAGCTAAACCAAAGTCAGATATCTTGGCATTAAGATCCTTATCAAGCAGAACATTGGTTGCCTTTATATCTCGATGAACAATCTTCAGCCTTGATTCTTCGTGTAGATGGAACAAACCCCTCGCTATCCCCAATGAAATCTTATGCCTTGTTGGCCAGTCCAGATTCAATTTATGTTCCTCACGACCTACACATGATTCCATTCCAGTCATCATCTGTGATATATAAATCATTGTTCAAAACAAACAAAGATGAAGAATGACATGGTTGTTCAGTGTACTCATCCTTGAATAAGTCTAGTATAATGGATGGCAAGAATGCACTTACCAAACAGTGCACGCGCAAGGCTATTGTTTTCCATGTATTCATATATTACAAGCAGCTGGTTTCCTTCCACGCAACATCCAAAAAGTTTTACAAGATTTGGGTGTTGTAGAGCAGATATCATGCCTATCTCGTTTATGAACTCGCGGTTCCCTTGCTTGGACCTAGAAGAGAGTTGCTTTACAGCTACTCTGGAACCATCTGAGAGTGTACCCTACAATTGTGATAGGTGAATTTTGCCATCAGAATTCCATAGAGGACTAAGGATATGAAATTTGAGATACAAATAAGACATATCAGCTTGCAGGTGACACATCAGCTTGAAAAAAAAAAAAATCCAGATCTTGATTTCAAAACCATAAATTTACCTTGTAAACTGGCCCAAACCCACCTTCACCTATTTTATTTGCAGGATCGAAGTTATTGGTTGCAGCTTTAATTTGTTTTAAGCTGAAGTAACCTGTCTGTAATTCTAGGCCTTTGAGTTCTGCCCAATGACAGAAAATCAGTGAGTTTGAAGATCTCTAAAATGGCAACTCTTCATTATTTTGAAAATTTTATACGCCGGAAAACCAAAATGCCCGTAATGACCTATTAGTCTGTTTGATGAATACACATGCACGTGTGTGTGTGTGCGCGTGTGTGTGAGGGGGGGGGGGGGGGTGTTGGTTGAGCTCTGTGGGCCCCAACATGATGTGTGAGGGACATCCACCCCATCAGTTAGATGCACCCTTCCATGGTGGACCATGGGCCTAAAAATCTTGCCAATCCATGACTTAGGTGAGCCACACCATATACCAAAACACAAGTTTGCCACATGGAATATAGGAACATTGACAGGTAAGAGCATGGAGTTAGTAGATAAGTGAAAAGAAGGAGAATTAATGTATTTTGTGGGTAAGAGACCAAATGCAAAAGGGCCAAAACTAGAGAAACTGATGGATACAAGCTTTGGTATATAAGAAAGGACAATAATAGAAATACGGTAGGGATAGATAAAGATTTAAATGGTAAAGTTGTAGATGTTAAGAGAGTAAGTGAGGGAATTTTATTAATAAAACTTGTGTTATGAGATGGGATAATCAATGTTATTAGTGCATGTGCATTGCAGGTAGTGTTAAAAGATAGCATCAAGAGAAAATTCTAGGAGGATATGGATGGACTAACGTAAGAAATTCTAAATGAAGAGAAGATATTTAAGGAAACTTAAATGGTCGTGCAAGAAGATAAAAGCAGACGATATGGGAGGTATGTGGAGGATATGGTTTTGATAGAAGAAATGAGATGGGGGAAGCTATCCTTGATTTTGATGTGGCATACAAGCTAGCTCTAGCAAACACATACTTTAAAAAGACCATTGAACATTAGTTAATTTTCAAAAGTTGATCATATACAAGCTAAATAGATTCTTTCCACTTAGGAAGATGGAACGATCAATATGTAAGGACTGCAAGGTGATGCATGGAGAAAGTTTGGTAGCGCAATATAGGTTAATAGTTATGGATGTTTACATTAAGAGATGAAAGAAAGGGAATGAAAGGAAATAAAATTAATAGGTGGAATGAAAATTAAGAGATGGAAGAAAGGGAATGAAATTAATAAAACTAACTGGTAGAAATTAAAAGGAGAGAACAATGTTATTTAGAAATAATTGATGAAAGACAGAAATTGAAATGTTGAGGAAGAAATAAATGTTATGTGGAATGAGATGGTTGAGTTCTTTAGGAAAGTGGCAAAAGATGTTTTAAGAGTATCTAGAGGGAACGCCAGTTATATAAGGAAACTTGGTCGTGGAATGATGATGGAGAAAAAGCAATTAACGAGAAAAGTTCATGTTTCAAAGCCTGGCAAGGGACTAGAAACAATGAAAATATTGAACAATATAAAAATGCCAAAATGATTGCTAAGAAAGTAGTGTGTGAGGCTAAACTTAAGGCTTATAATGATCTTTACAATAAATTGGGGAGAAAAGGTGAGAAAGATGTCTTCAAACTTGCAAAAATGAGAGAAAAAGAGAGAGGAAGTGTAAGTACCTAGGTCCTAGATCATCTTAGATGTGTTAAAAGCGACGATCAGAAGTACTAGCCAAGGACAATGAGATCAATGCAAGGTGAAGCTGTTTTTAGAACTTGTTAAATGACAATCCATCCGAGACTGTAGAGATAAAAGAAACCATAAACTCAAAGGACGTCGGAGCCCACAATTAAGATTGGGATATCTGAAGTGAATGAATCTTTGAGAAAGATGAAAACAAGAAAGGCCCTTGGACAAAATGGTATAGTAATAAAGGTTTGGAAGTGTATGGGAGATATTGGATTATTTTGGTTGACAAAGTTGTTCAACAAGATTGTTAGATTAGAGAAAATGGCAAGTGAATGGAGGGAAAGTATCATGTTACATATTGATAACAACAAAGGAGACATTCAAAGTTGAACTACTTATCATGGGATTAAACTTATGAGCCATACTATGAAACTTTAGAAAGAGTGATCGAGCTTGAGCAAACCCTAAGGCATGAGATGAATGTATCAAACAATTGGTTTGGTTTCATGCAAAGGAGGTCTACGACTAAAGCTATTTTCCTAATTAGACAATTGATGGAGAAATATAGAGAGAGGAGGAAGGATCTCCACATGGTCCTTATTGACATAGAGAAAGCTTGCATTATGGTCCCTAGGAGTTAATCTGGTGGGTTTTGCAAGAGGTGAGTTTTGAGAGGATATATTGACATGATTGGGGATATGTATGATGGAGAGTAATAAATGTGAGGGCCACTAGTGGAGATACAAGTGAGTTCCCAATTATTGTAGGCTAACACCAAAGGTCGGCATTGAGCCCGTACCTTTTCGCATTGGTTATGGATGAGTTAACGAGGCGTTTGCGGGAAGAGATCCCATGGTGTATGTTGTTTGCAGATGACATAGTTTTGATTGACTAGACAAGTGAGGGCATAAACACAAAGCTAGATTTATGGAGAGGAGCTTTAGAATATAAAGGATTTAAAATTGGTCACACTAAAACAGAGCATATGTGGAGCAATTTTAGCAACAATAGCAGTTGGAACAAGGAATTAGTAAAGATTGATGACCAAGAAGTTTCCCCAAATGACCACTTTTGATATCTTGGCTCGATAATTCAAGAGGGTAGACAGGGATTGAGAAAGATGTTGCTCTAGAATTCAAGTGAGGTGGAAGAAATGGAGATGTGTCTTTGCAATTTTATGTGAGGAATTTGTATAGGATGGCTACAAGACCAGCTATATTTTATGGGACAGAATGTTGGGCAATTAAGGAATTTACATGTCCATAGGATGAGTGTAGCTGAAATGAGGATGTTGAGATGGATAAGTGGCAAGACAAAGAAGGATAGAATTAAAAATGAATGCATTCAAGGGAATTTAGGAGTACAACCAACAGGTAACAAGATGAGGGGAAGTAAACTAAGATGGTACAACCAACAGGTAACAAGATGAGGGGAAGTAAACTAAGATGGTTGGGTCATGTCCATCAGAGACCGCGAACTGTGCTAGTTAGGAGTGAGTTGGTACCTGGTACAAGTTCAAGGCTCTATAAGGGCAAGGGAAGGCCTAAAAGGATGTCAGTGGAGGTTCTAAGAAAAGACTTGATGACCTATAGTCCAACTGAAGTTAAGGCCCTTGATAGAGCGGATTGGTGAAAAATGATTCATGTATTTGAACCTGATTACTTGGCATAAGACTTAGATGATGATAAAAGCACAAGTTAATTCATAAACTTACCTTCATCTACAAGGTCTTTTCGTCCCAAGCAACCTTTCATCCAAAGAATGAGCAATATCAACGCAACTGTTATGCAGGAAGCAGCTGCAATACCAACAATAGCTCCCACATATAGCCCACTGTCTCCAGTATCTGGCTTGAAGTCTATGTAGGGAAAAATATCAGACATCAGAATAAAGTAGCTTAGAAAGTATGTGGAACACTAATGTGCAGGTGGCTACACAGTTCCATGCAGTTCCCTGACAGTATATGTGGCAAATAATGATGGTAGCTGGGAGTGCTGTTCTACTGGGCCGCCATGTGGATGGGCCATGTACCAAAAATCCAGGGGATTGGACTATCACAACCAACTGATAAGTTTCTGGCAAGAGGAATGGTTAGAGCAGTAGTGATGATCAGAGTTCTTTGATCACGGCAATTGGGTTATAGCCCATCTACACTGTGGCCCACCAGATCAATAGTCCCGGATAGGTAGACCATTTAGAATATCTTACTCGGTGTCACTGTAATAGCTGATATGAGCGGTCCATATACACCTCTATCTGGAATGGCAGTTGTCCCTTTACCAGCCCAGTATAAGTGGATCTCCAACGTGTGATCAGTCACATTCGTAGTGAAGGGCTTAATAACTTCCCGACCAGGTCCACCAGCTACTTCTTGGATGTTGAAATCCTTCAAAACTCTTCGACCCTGCAGAAGTCAAAGCAATGCCAAAAGAATCGGATCATGATCATCATCTAAGCCTTATACCAACCAATTGGGGTTGGCTACAGGAATCATATTCCGCCATTTTGTACAAATACAGAAGATCAGTATGGAGGCTCAACAAAATTAGTGCGGAAAAGTAAAACCTACGCAACACGCAAATGCATGCATACACAGATGAACACATGCATCAAACTACTACAAAGGCTTAAGGTTCTGAGTACCACATGTAGATACAAACTGTGATACAGCCTAAGGAAGGATGTGGTGTTGAATAGACTATTGATAGATCTTAACTGGTTTTTAGTTAGGGGAATGCTAATATGACAATCACTTCATGAAGTCCCATGAATGCATGTGGAAACATCTCTATTGTACAGGCGGCAATTGTATATGCCCATTCAGTGATCACTGTTCACTGTTCTAGCCATGTGTATGGGCATGTCCCAAAAGGCAATGCCATCAGACTTTGCTAGCCATCTGACCTGATGAGTGGCCTGACAGAGGATGATTAACTAAAAAAATGAGTAACAAGTCCACATTCCATGGACAAACTTTACAACAATCAGATTGTCAGAGTTGTATAGTCACTACCATTTATTTGATGTAGCCCATCACATGGTAGCCAACCAGATTAATGGTCCCGATCATAGATGTTTTCCATGCATACAACAGGAACACTCAAATAGGCTTTGACACACAAATAATAATAGAATTTCCCTTCTAATAGCAATCAGAGGAGCCCGATATAAATAGATACAAAAGATATCAGTTCAACCCAGGGAGGGCTTGCATCAAGCTCCGCAGCCAAGTGTGCAGATTCCTTCTTCCACCGACATACATGGAAAACATACCCCCACGGACAAACTATCTATGCGATAGAGTACCCACCTGGATCGATACGTCAAATATACGCCTTCCATTGCTGATATAGGTTTGGTCATCTGTATATATTATTTCAGCAAAGTGAAGTTTCACCGAGTAATTGCCATTCTGCAAACAGAGTCCATAGTATTTAAGGGAGAGAGGGGCAAGGCGAGCAGTCATGTACAAGTCCGGAGTAGTTATCTTCAACACAGATGTATTTGTTGCTATGAAGTGTGCCTTGTCATTGTCCATGTAGTCCCCTGTGCTACTATAAGCCCATCTGTCAGTAGAAGAGAATGTCGAGGGTCCCATTTCTGATAAGTCACCGTCATATTCTTGCTTCCCAATAGTCATTGCCCTGCCGCCGCAATTTATGAATAAGGAATAATCTGCAAATATTGTAGCACCATTATGTGAACATTATTCATACAAATGATTTTTAAAGACCAATTGGTGGTTCCATGGGCTAAAAATATATAATATTGGAGTTCCCACATGAGAAATGTGAAATATGCCATTGTGGCACGTGTGTGCATTGCAGGCCATTCATCAGGTGTGTGTATCTGTCATGGCAGGTGGTCCTTTTTTATCACTGGGTGGGCCACACATGTATGGAAAATGGGCAATCAAAAAGAATTGACAGATGGTCTATGTACAAAGTGCATGTCTGGCCCAACTGATGACCATATCAGCCTGATTTTCAGACCATGGCACATAACAGTGGTGCCCAACTGTTGAATTGTATGGATCACGTGACATGTGCTATATTGTTGCGTACGAGGAGAGTAGGATTCTATATTTCTATTCATATCCTAATCTGCCAAATAGCCATAGCAGAGCTCTTCCCACATAGTTAAGTCACAGAATATAGTACTTACATTGTGCTTTTTTTGAGCAGGGGAGGTTCTGTCTAAAGCATGAAGCAATACTACAAAAACACAAAAAAACAAACAAAAAAAAAAAGTAGGATGAATTCATCTACAAATTGGTTTAAAACCAAAACAAGCAAAGTTGGAGGCAGTTCTAGGCAGCTTAAATGCAGATCAGATGTAGAGTTGGGAGAGGATCTTACGAGCTGTTTTCAGTAGATGAATAACTGGAGACCAAATTCCTGCAAGTGATAGGAGATGAAAGTCCATAAAAGAAAAGTAAATACAAAGAATTTATTAAGGATGAAAATCTACAGGAAACAAAACATGGAAAACGAGTATACTTACACATTCCCCTGCTGACAATGGGATGGTGGAGGCGGACCTGTAAAATGATTATTGGATATATCCCTGCAAGGTAGATTGACAATTCAACACAAGGCATTTCTCTATGTAAGAAAAAGAATTCAGCAGCCTTACAAATCAATAAAAGATACAGAAAGATGTTAGAGCAAATAATATGCAGATGGAAGCTTTTCATGATCAATACGTACAAGCGTGCCGTGCTTCTCAATATCCACTCGGGTATATCTCCAGTCAGCTTATTGTTAGTAAGGTACCTATATCAGACAATAATATCATATCATGTTATTGGAAAGATATCCAAAGCAAGAACATGAAACAAAGGAATGAGACCCAAATTGAAACAAATCATCTATTATAAGTGTCTAGTAAGACCATAAAAATAAAAAGTATATAGAAATATGAGTTTGCTCACATAAAATTAATTGAAGATGACAAATCAAAGTTTTCGGGAAATTTTCCGGTCAAGTTGTTAAAGCTTAGGTCTCTGCAAGAGAAACCAACACAAGAACAAAAATTAGATCCAATCATCCCCATAAAAATCAGAATGTTTCGAAATTGGATTTTTTTCACCTAATAATACATGGTCATCATTGATGAGAGATGAAATTCCCCATGCATCTGTAAAAGGCCCAGTGGAAGTAACTTACAGGGCTTTTAGATTCTTCATGTTGTTGGCAATAAAATTCGGGATTTCACCAGAAATCAAGCAATTTCTTAGTATCCTGATGCATCAGCCAAGCAACGTACTTCATAAAATGAATGAAACAAGAGACCATTGACATTGTTAAACCTAGGATACTAGTATATTCATTCAACTCACAGTATCTTCATGTCTCTCATATTCTCCAATGGCGGGAAGCCCACACTCAATCCCTTCAAGTCAGTTATCCTCCTGTAAATTGAAATGTGTCAGACCCAATAACTTATAATTTGTATCATAATGCTGCCATAGTTCATTAGGGATCTTATGAAATGCCACTGAACTAGTTTGTAGTTATACATTTCAAAATGAATGCGGAAAGTCTTCTCACAGTTGTGTTAAATTTTTCAAGAGAGCGATGTTAGGAGGAAAGGGTCCCTCCATAGACGTCCCTTGCATATCTCTGCAATGGGTTAAAATCGCAGTTCATGTAAATGAGTTTGTATAGAAGTTGTTTTTCTGTCACATAGAAAGTAAATGTTAGTCCTTACAATCTTTGGATTTGTGTCCAGTTCCCAATGAAATCAGGAATCTTCCCGTAGATAGGATTCCCATCTATTGTACTGAAAATAGGAATCAGAGGTTAGGCCTCTAACACTTGTAAAATAAAAGACAATCCCAATAAGCAGAATCGACATACAAAATAGTCAACTTTGTCAGCTTGCGAAATGTGTCGGGAAGTGGTCCTGTGAAGTTATTTGCAGAAGCGAGGCTGCTCAGATAAACATGAATCTGGGTCAGATTTCAGCATAAAGTAAATGGTACCTGATACAATCAGTGCCTGCATATACAACAAACATTTTAAGTTTCAACCAAATAGTGATTATTAGTAGGATCAAACAATCTGCAAGGAGGTGTGGGAACTACTCAAGTATGGATGTAACCCTAGCAGCTGGTGGGCCCCACAATCACATGGTGATGAATAGTGCATGTGCCAAATCCTCGATAAAGAGCACATGCAATGAATTTTTGCTTGTATATGCTGTCATGTAATCATTTTATATTATCGATATCATCTCCCATTTGAATCAGCAACTTCATACCAATCAGCAACTCGGGGAAAAAAAATACATGGGTGTGTTTGGATGCTCAGTTGAACTGAATTGCAATCCATTCATTTCATCATTGAGGAGTTGAGGAAATGGCCACAATAGGGGTGGCACTACTTCTATTCATCATCAATGTTCCGAATCCAACTTGAAATGATAGTGATTGCAATGTGGGGGAATGTCATTACCAAAGGATTCTAGCTAGCTCCACTCTGTTCCAATAGGGTGCATTTGGTTGCACTAAATATCATGGAATTTCATAATATTTCATGATCAATCAGTCTAATTTGCTGCAAAATTTCATGATATTTCTTGAGATTTCGTGCAAACAAACACAACCTTACTACCTTATTGAATTGAGTTGTTTTCAATTCAATTAAATTGCAAGTGAAAATGCATCCTATGTAAAAAGAACAAAAATTTGTTTCCTGAGTTCCTGAATGCTCCATGGTGCTAATTATGAACTGAATCTCACAGCCAATTAAATCCAGCAACACTGATTGCAGCATGGGGACCCACATTCCAGTGATCAAGACCATCCATCTGGGTGTGTTCCACCATGGATGGATAATGCTGAGAAAAAGAAAAATCCCCACATGGACGATCCAAACCTTCCAATTGTGGGCCAGCCAATGGATTGTTAAAAATCTAACATCACTACCGATAGACTGGTGGGATTTTAGATGCAGGAGAGTTCTTCGGTCCATCACTCATTGACAGTCTGTCGCACCAGATGACCAATCTGGATCCTCAAAAGAGGGAGACTTACAATCTCTGTAAGTTGCTCAAGTTGCCAAGCTCTGGAGGAAGAGGTCCTTCAAGTTGATTATCTTCTAATACCCTGCCATAATCCCATTTTCACATTTCTTAATTACAATTAAAATGCCATTGATCTGCCCAACTATCTATTACTGTTAATTAACCTTCAAGTCTAACCAGTTGGACCATAATTTTTACAGTCCTCGCCGTAAAAAACTTCCAACCTTTCATGCGTGTGTGACATCCAACCTGTCCAATAGATTGGCACAATCATTAAGATTACCATACGCAAAAGTCATCCACATCCACTCATTTAGTGGATCACACTTGTATTTTTTTTATTTATCAATGGCTAAGAAGGGATGGATTTTGCACGAACGTGATAGGTTGGAAGTTATTTGTTAGGTGGACCTCAAATTACGGTCCAACCGGCTGGACTTTGAAACCTTCTCGTAAAGTAACGGTAGTTCAATTTCATACAATGAAGTGAGGGTGCCGATTCTTCCGAACTCTTTCGGGACCGTTCCGGTGAGGCGGTTTCCCAAAATGGACCTGCAAATCACAAATTGCAAATCACAAATTCCGGTTATGCCCCTCTACTATTTAAGGCATACGATGGCAGTTTTTGTAAAAAGGAGGGTAGTGAAGGGCTTTTACACGTGAGTGAGGGGGAGAGAAGCCCATCTGGCTGGTATCTTTCCGCTCAGGAGGTTAAAAGTGAGATCGCTGTCACCAGACACATGACAAAAAGAGCAGAAGATGAATTTATTTACAGGCCGAGACAGACGGACCTTCGTTTTTCAGCGGTTGGAAAGAATCGGAAAAGGAATGCTAGGTGCACCTGCTTCTTACACGCGGCAAAACTTGACTAAGTATATGTGATCCAAGCCGTTCATCAGACCTTTTCACTTTATAGATGTCTCATACCAGAAAGCGAGTGTGAAACGATCATCAGGTGGGGTACACGAGAACAAGAAAAATATGCGGTTGAGAGAAATGAACTAATAGTCCGAACTCAAAAGTACATATGTGGGCCATCTGCTTGTTGGATCGGCCTTAAGAAAATGAAAAAAATAAATATAGGCAGTAGTATGAACCTGATGAAAGGCTTGGATCTATTGCACGTGTTACTTTGCTACGTGTGAGAGGCTGGAAGGCACTTCCTATTACTGAAAAAATAATTTGCTGGAGAAATGGTAAAAGAGCCAGGCCATTACTTAGGTGGGCCAAGATGGATGTGCCCGGCCCAAAATCAGGACCGTCAACTCATCAGGTGTTAATAGAAGAATAGAGAGGTCCACCTGATGAGTGACCAACCTCTTTTTTGGCTAGGACGTATCTACGCTGAGCCCCAGATCATGAATGGCCCAGATTTCACACCACAAAACCCCACTTGAATATGGACTGTTGGATAGCATTTAATCACTCACATTTGTTCCAAGTATGGAAGATCTGCGAATTCTTCAGGCAGCAGTCCAGTCAGGTTCTGACCCTTGAGCTCTCTTTGGATTAATTCCAAAAGAAAATTGATAAAAGATAGAATTATTATAATTTATGACGGGATTCGTATGGAATATGCAAGAAGCAAAGCAAGGATTAAAAAAGGATTAGAAAAATGCCTTACATGACTTTAATATGACATACGGTCGAGCTGTTGTACGAACAGTCGCACGTGACATTGCTCCTGAAGTGCTCGTTCACGATGTTGGCCCACCCTCCGGTCCCACTGCATGGATTTTCTTTGAAATCCCAACCGCTCATCTTTAATTTATTCGCTATTAGCTTAAGCGTCTCCACTAATCCACAGAGATAACTTGTTATATATATCCGTTGATTACCTTTCATTAATAATATAAATAGATGAAGTATCAAAACATTACTTCTGCACTTCCATTAGGTCGTGGGACCCAACAATAGATCTCAATCTAGACCGTCTAAATTGTGGGTCCCAGTCAATCCACCATCCTTAGTAGGAAAGAAAATTGTAGACCGTGGACAAATGATGAGTGGTCAACGAATGAGATCAGATGGCAAAGATCATTCCATATTATCCGTCCGATCAGGGATCTACAAACCATGAGTAAAAATAATGGAAGGCCCGCACTCTACTAACGCGTGGTCGTTGAGAAGACAACCGTTGAAAATCAGGGGCCCACCCTGAGGGCGGTCGATTCCTTGATCTTTTACAATGGGATTGACATTCCAATGCACATGATCTACATGAATGTCAACTTGTCAACAAAGTCCAACTCAAGAGCGTTCCAGCCTACGTGACACACGTGCCATACTGTCATACAGACGTGATACACGTGTGTGAATAGCATGTGCAAATGTACCAGAGTTTTATTCAACAAGAGAATTGATTAAATTGTTGGTACATGAACACAAATTGGAGATAGAGATCAAAGATCCAAAGTCTTCTTAGCCACCAATATTCCACTCCATTCAAGTGATTATGGAAAGGAAGTGAAGTTAATCATTTTCAGTGGGTTTTCTTTTTTGTAATATTATAACAATAGACGTGAGTGTACAGATTTAAGAACTCGTTGTTTCACCAACAATTTAAGTTCAACATAATTCTCAACTAAATAAAAATGCACATTTAAATTAAACAATGCAAAATTTCACTGATTTTATTAATATTTAAAAATTAATTTAATTACAATCGACAAATTGCGGTACAAACAAATGAATAAACAAAAGAAAATGATAAATGCCTTATGCGACTATCGGAACAAACGATCGAGATCAAACAAGTCAAAACTTAGATAGTAACGATTTACAATTTAAGGTTACAGAAAGACTACCTCTACTCCTAAAGTACTGTAGTAAGAGTCACTAAGCAGTAGCTCTAAGCTATGCTAAATAAATAAAAGATAAATAAAAGATAAATTGAGGTGTTTGGCATAAGGCCCCGAGCTCTTCTTCGATTGCTCCCTTTATAATTTGTCGAGGTAGTAAACCTTGGTTAGGGTTTCCTTGTTGCTCATATATCCTTTTTACTTATGCCGCTGTTATGGATATGGGAATCCCTTTGATTGCTTCGGAACTGGTGACTTGAATTGGGAAAAAGGACTCTGGCTAAATTTAGATTCCATGGCTTCTCGAATCTTCTTCTCGTAGTTGATCCGTTAGAAGGATCCTCGTGGCCTAATAAAGATCAGGACTATGACCACCAAATGTTCTCTGGATTAGGCCATTAGATCATATGCAGGAGACTTCATGGGTTGATACGAAGGGGATCTCTCTAAGAAATCGATGTCACTCATCTATAGGATCCCATTGGATCGCTTTGATGGTTTGGAGTGCTGAAGGAATAGATGGATGAGATCTATCACATCAAGATCTCCTAAACCTTTGATCAGGGGGATTGGTCAAACTATATTTTAAATCTAGTTCTCACGTTTTCTTGAATCTGATTAATATTTGGAGAGAAAGGCTTAATCAAGTTGATATGTTTGTTTCTCCCAATTTGGGCCTAACCTATCGTTGGGTTCACTTGGACATTGGTCCGATCTTCAAAGATTCAGAATTTTCTTAAACGCTACAATTATTCAGAATATCTCTGGGAATATCTACTATTTTGGAAGGGTAGTAAGAGACGGTCTCGCAGAGAATATCATCACTAGATTCGTGATAAATTGATGTAGAGCGGGTCGCGGACAGTTACATGGCTAAGATGGATCAGAAAAGGCCCGGTCGACGACAGAAGTGATCCAGACCATCGAACCTTAAATCGGGCGTATCTTGCAATCCGGAATGAGTTATCTAACGTAAAATATATGATTTTGGGGTAGAACGGGTTACGCAGCCCGGAATTGCGAAAAACCCCTGGATTGATAGTTGTTTCCCCGTTTTAATTTCGTTTTTACTATAAATAGTAAGTTTTAGTTTAATTATAACTCTTCATCCGTTGGGCTTTAGGAGTTGCGCCCAACGTGAAAAGAGCTTAGAATAATTAGGAGAACGGTTTGGTGAAGCCAAATAGGACACTTACTATTTTTGGCTGAAAACCTTGCGCACTAGTAGACATCACGACCATCTATAAATAGTAAGTTTACTATTTATAGTAAGTCGCGGATTCTAAGAGTTTGAGTTATAGTTTGATTCTAATTTCTTTCCCATTGCTTGGTACCCCTATTTAAAGGGTTGTGAACTCGTTTTTATTCATTAATTAATCAATTTCGAATTTATTAGAATTTATTTCTATTTTCTGCTTTCTTTCCTCGTGGATTCGAGAAGTCTCTGTGAGGAGTCCAAAGAAGCTCCGTGGATTCGGAGTAGTTATCCTCATCACGTTCATCCCTGCGTCATAAATCCATTCTCTCAGCGGATCTCTTATAGACATAGTAAGCACATTATGTATCATTAATGGACATAATAATCGTAGCCATGTAGCATGCGACAATGCCTTCTCTTAAAGGCAAGCATAAGGATTCATACCCTTGCATTAATAACCAAATGTGTATCCCCGAAGAAAACGCAAACATCTCTACTCTAAAATGAGAATATGTATTGCATCAACTGCGGTTGCATGGTGTCAACACATGGTGACCTTTGATTGGTAAACGTCATGGCATTGAAAATAGGTGTAAACATTCCAAGCGGATTCATTTATCAAATGGGTAACGCATGAAAGATAAAATGGCTCACCAACGGAGAAAATTTGATGCGCACGTGTTTCGCTCGTGATAGTCAGCCGGCCTGATTTTAGTATAGGAAATACGAACCATGGAGGCGATGATTTTAGGACTCGTACGAGTCTATGAGACACTCCCGTGTCGGGCGAGTGGAGCCGAATCAGGCCCGACTCAGGTGGGTCCTGACTTTGACTGACTACTGAACGAGTCGGCTCCAGTTGCCCATGTCTTTTTCCATGGAGACGATTACTTTCCTCTAACCCAGCCCATGCGACCTAAGTTCTATGGGACCATCGTGATTTCCCAGTAGCATCTTCTCCATCCATCAGTGTCGCCAGCGTTTATTAGGACATGAGCCTGAAAATGAAGCAGATCCAAAACACAAATGGACTACACCATAGGAAAAAGTACAGAGCATGGACCACCGTCTAGACGTCCCCACTTCCGCACTCAGATGCCGCGTTCACGTATTTGCGCTCCAGGTTGTCTGGAATTGACATCCCCAAAATCCTACTCGGACAGCAAGCTTTCACTGTGTATCTAATTCTGATACACCGTAATTGAATTTTTGGACCGCTGACCACATTATCTTCACGCGTTTATTTATGGGCACTCGTTAGAAGGGTTCCGGTCGTCTCTAAACCAAACAAACTTAGGCCCCACCACATGATTGAGCCGCTACGTTATGTGCTCCACACGAGTAGTGTTTGAGTCAGATTAATAAATGGTGACAAACACACACCAACGCATCTACAGCTGCACTAGTGAAGTTGCAAGTCCACGACAGATACGGACAGGCTCCATCATGAGTCCATCCTATTTTGTGCAGCATGGCGATCCATGCGCGGCTGTTCCAGCATGATTTTCCAAAGGCCACATGCAGCTCTTACCGCTGCCACACGTGCTAGACTGGGACGCGTACAGGACGTCCGAGTTGGACCGGCCATGATTCTATCTGACCGAATAGTCAGGCTGGTTCCTCTAACCCAAAGCTCTGTGGGGCCCACCGTCATATTCGTGTGACATCCCCATCACCCGTCGGTTTGGCTCTCTCTTCTTTGGACGTCAGCCCAAAAATGAGGCAGATCTTACTCAAGTGGGCCACCATCCAAACCTTCCCAAGGGCCAACATGATTCCTACATGCCATCGACCCTGTTCTAAAGGGAATGCCACCGTAAAATCTCTATGGTTCCATACGAGTTTTGGATCTGTCTCATTTTGTAAACTGCACAAACATCGTTGTGGGCTGCATAACGTATTGGGTCACTGGAATGGACCTTGGCTCGTTTGCTAGATGGCGAAGTCCCTAATGCACAGCTTCACGTGCATGCCCCGTTATCAGGTGTTGCTGCGTGCAGGAGTACTTGTAGGGCTATCAAAAAGGCCTGGCTGCCCTACGTGCATTCACGGCTGACCCACTTCGGCCATGCCAGGGTTGGAATATGAAGCCCATACTTGGGTCTGGGCTAAAATTCAAGCCCGTTTAATAACTTGGGGCTGGTTCGGGCTTTGTTTAAGAACCCAGACCAACGTAGTTTTGCCACATATGATCCAAGATAGGGGCTGTTTGCTTGGGCCCACCACAGCCCCGTCCAGGCCCGGGCCTATGTTTTAATTTGCTGGCCGGGGTTGGCAGACCACGCCCACTACAAGCACGGCCGTTGACGGCATTGATGAAAATGTGGACAGATATATCTCAGATTTTACGCTGGTAGCCCCGAGAATGCCTCGGGACCACCAGCATGTGATGCCTCAAGACAGAACAAATGAAGATGCAGATTGTATGGTGACCCAATGTGTCGTTATTTGATTGGCCACATGCTGCTGGCAAATATACATTCCACCTAGCTATGGAAAAAAAATGGATTGACGGTGTGGATCTGATACATAAGTCATGATAGGCCCACGGAAGTTCCACATGTCAACACTTTGATTTTCTTCCCTCGACGTGGAATGTGCTGCACCACCATGGGAGCAGATTAGGTGAGACCCAGGCCTCACCCAAGACGGTGAGGCCGCGGCCCTTATGGGTGCCCACCTTGGTGTGTGTATTTTATATCTACCCTATCCATCCATTTTTTTCAGATCATTTTAGGGCATTATCCCAAAACTTAAGAGGATCCAATGATCAGTGGACCATACTTCAGTAAACAGTGGTGATTGAACACCTTAACATTAAAAATTTCTTAGGGAGCACCTTAATGTTTCCTTAGTTTTTATTTGCGATAGGGAAAAACAAATATCATCTTGATTCAAAACTTTTGTAGCCCATTAATGATTAATTGCCACAGTTTCCTACCATATGGTCCACCTGATAATTGGATCTGTTTCATTTTTTGAATAATGCCCTAGATCTGGAAAAATGGATGGACAAAGTTGATACAGAATACACACATTAAGGTGGCCCCCACGGTAAGGGCTACACCGTCTTGGGTAAGGCGGGGTCTCATATAATCGGCTACGAAATCTCTTGACCTGTGAAATTTACATGGGCCCCATGAAGTATTTTTTAGATCCACACCGTGCATCCATTTTGTCGGATCATTCCAGGATACAATCCCAAAACTAATGAAAATTCAAAGCTAAAGTGGACCACACCATTGAAAACAGTAGGAATTGATGCTACCAGTTGTGTTGTGTAGCTAGCAATCGGGAGAGAGAAATCCGGCGTACCTCGTTAGCCAGAGTCATCAGAAATGATGTGGATCAATGCGAATAGCCGACACTGGAATTGCCTATGCCTTCCAGACAGACAATCCGCACTCGCACATCATAAGGGTCCCACTTTCCATCGAGCGGAAGGGACGCTCCCCAGTCCGAGAAATGCTAATTGCCAAATGCAAAAACCTTTATACTCCGGCATGAGTGTGATGCTTATACACAGGCACTTAGATATTGTACCAAGGGGTCCAAATAATGGATATACATGAACTGAGTTAGCTTGATTAACTCGCTCGACTTGGTTTGAATTAAAGCTCGACTCGACTTGAGAGCTCCGAAAAATTCAAACCAAGTTGGAGTTGGACCAAACTCGACTCGACTTGGCTTGGTCCTTGGTTGAACCCGACTCGGTTAAACTCGGATCAGGTTCGACTTGTTTGACCGAGTCTAAAACCCTCCTTTTTCCTCTCTATCCAGCGCTGGGCCAGTGGCCGGACCCTAACCCTAAGACCCTAACCCACCACTCCATCCATATCTCTCTCTCTTTCTGTCTAAAGTTCCGGCTAATCCCTCTGATCCAAGCACCAAGCTCAAGCCCTTCGGTACTCTTTCACTCTCTCTCTCTCTCCTCCTCCTCTCTCTCTCTCTAGCACAAACTCAAACTCTGCTTGAGCTGTTGATCAAACCAGGCTGAGTTGGACAATTAGGCTTGAAGACTGAGCTGAGCCGAGTTTGAGCTGGGTTAGCTGCTGGCTGAGCCAAGCTAAGCTGTGCAAAGCTTGACTCAATTCAACTTGTGTACCACTCTAATACCAGCTTGTATGTACCGTGAACAGAGGACTACCCTAAATTGATAATCTGACCGGGGGATCCGTGGGCATGCATTAGACGGTTATAATGAGCATATTCAATGGTCCGAGTTTAATAAACAAGTCTAGGCGAATTAGTGGTTTGTATTTTCAACAGATCTAATCTGGTGACTGTGACTTCACGGTAGCAGTTCCAATGCTTAATTGGTCGGTTTAATTTGAGTTCATGTAGAATAATATGCCCTGCTAAAATATTATTCTCCCAAGGGGACCAGGAAAATCAGGTCCTGCTCAGGGACCGAGAAATCAAGCCCGGCCTATTTATGGTGTGAGTGTCCCTCCACCGTCGTAAGTATGTTCCCGTGCGCAGTTCCTACCGGCACCTGCGGGGGTGTTGAAGTCATGAAATCCATTGATACACATTGATACACCACACTCCAACAGCTTAAGCTTTTAGAGTAAATGGTTGTTCGACAGTCTGCATATCAAAAGTCACACTACGCCAGAGTGTCAAGTATTTCCCCACAGTCAGGGGGGAGAGAGGGAGGAGTACTCGCCTAACATGTGGAAACGAGGCACACTTTTGCAAGATCAATACCTCTCATCAGAAGCCGTCTTCGGGAAAAATCAGGCTGATAATAAGATAAGGTAGGCCACACATCTAATAAACGGTTAGAAGGAATTTATCAATGGTAGCCCAGCTGCAAAATCAGCCTTATTTCCAAGAAAATAGCACTACACAGCGTAGTTGGCGAGGGAAGCGGATTGCGTACTGAGTAACTCAGTACGCTAAGTATACTGAGTAAACTCTGTGGGGTCAGTACGCTAAGTATACTGAGTAAACTCTGTGGGGTCCAGCTTGATTTATATATTTATCCACTCCGTCCATACATTTTACCGGATAATTTTAGGGCTTTAGACCGAAAATGAAGTATATCTAAACCTCAATTGGACCACACCACAGGAAACAGTGTGAATTGAACATCTACCATTGAAAATTTCTTGGGGGCAATAGAAGTTTTGGATCAAGCTTGTATTTGTGTTTTCCCTTCATCCATGTTTGTGTGATCTTATGAACAGGTTGGATGAGAAATAAACATCACTGTGGGCCCTATAAAGGTTTCAACGGTGGAAATCATTATTCCAACTGTTTCCTATGGTATGGTCAACTTGATCTTTGGGTATGCTTAAAATTTTGTCTCAACCCCTAAAATAAGATGAAAAAATGGATGGACAGCGTGGATAGACCAGATACATTCACGGTGGGCCCAACAGAGTTTACTCAGTACGATAAGAGCGTACTGAGTAACTCAGTACGCAATCCGATTTCGTTGGGGAGACGAACAGCTCCGATATTGCTCACCTCTTTCGCATTTCCTGAATGCTACTGATAGATCGACGGAAATCGAACAAAGACCGCTCAAATTTCCAGCAATTTAGCTAAAAACGTCAGTCTCCAGATTCAAAAATTCCAAATTTGCCCCTTTCTTCAACTAAACAACCTCATTTTCACAGATTTCGGCCGCGTATTAAAATATAAAAAATAAAATAAAAATCCCGAGCATAAGAAAACTATTTTTAGGAAAAAAGAAAAAGAAAAGAAGAAGACAGGAATTTCAGCAATTTCAACAGTTTCGTTAAAAAATAAAAAATAATAGAAAAGAAAAAAGCAATTTCAGCAACGCAAAGGAAAAGGAAAAATCTCACGTACTTTCTTCATCAGGAAGACGTTGAGCCTCAGATCTAAGCTCTGTGATGCAATGCCACGTGGCTAAAAACAGGAGAAAAAGAGGAGAGAAAGTTCTCATGGGCATTGGAGGAATGCTTTCTTCTCGATTTCTTGGGGGAAATGCGTTTGGTAGGAGTTCAAGGTGGTACTAGATGTGGGGTGGTAGATGGAAAAAAAAATCCATCTGCTTTTTGACTAGACTTTTGATAACTCCACACGCGGGCACATGTGCAAGTTTGAAACACGTGTGCAAGTGAAATACACTGTCTGGGACTTCTTTCGTAATGAATGGATCATTCCCAGCTCAGGTGGGCCTTAGCATGTTAAAACAAATGAAACCGTCAGTTTACCTTGTACACTGTGGCACACTCAAAGAGGAAAATTATCATTTTAAAAAAAATATTTACAATTATATTTCCAACCTTACGAAAAGCTGAGATCTTATATTACATGAATGTTTCGTATTTGCAGGTGTACTCGCGTGTGGAATTACTGGAAGCGGATTGGCTGGTGGACTGCACACCAGCTATATAGCTGGTGTCGTGCGAAGACGAGCGCCGACGCTCCTCGAACGCGGAACGGTTCAAAGGTGATCAAAGTTACATGGCCCTACAGTGATGTATTTATTATATCCACACACTTCATCTATTTTTTGAGATCATTTTAGAGCATTATCCAAAAAAATGAATTGTTTCCAAAGCTTAAGCTTTTAGAGTAAATGGTTGTTCTACAGCCTGCGTATCAAAAGTCACACTACGCCAGAGTGTCAAGCAACTCCCCACAGTCAAGGGGGGGAGAGGGAGGAGTACTCGCCAAACATGTGGAAACGAGGCACACTTTTACAAGATTAATACCTCTCATCAGAAGCCGTCTTCGGGAAAAATCAGGCTGATAATAAGATAAGGTAGGCCACACATGTAATAAACGGTTAGAAGGAATTTATCAATGGTAGCCCAGCTGCAAAATCGGCCTTATTTCCAAGAAAATAGCACTACACAGCGTAGTTGGCGGGGGAAGCGGATTGCGTACTGAGTAACTCAGTACGCTAAGTATACTGAGTAAACACTTTGGGGTCCACCTTGATTTATATATTTTATCCACTCCGTCCATACATTTTACCGGATAATTTTAGGGCTTTAGACCGAAAATGAAGTATATCTAAACCTCAATTGGACCCCACCACAGGAAACAGTGTGAATTGAACATCTACCATTGAAAATTTCTTGGGGGCAATAGAAGTTTTGGATCAAGCTTGTATTTGTGTTTTCCCTTCATCCATGTTTGTGTGATCTTATGAACAGGTTGGATGAGAAATAAACATCACTGTGGGCCCTATAAAGGTTTCAACGGTGGAAATCATTATTCCAACTGTTTCCTATGGTATGGTCCACTTGATCTTTGGGTATGCTTAAAATTTTGTCTCAACCCCTAAAATAAGATGAAAAAATGGATGGACGGCGTGGATAGACCAGATACATTCACGGTGGGCCCAACAGAGTTTACTCAGTACGATAAGAGCGTACTGAGTAACTCAGTACGCAATCCGATTTCGTTGGGGAGACGAACAGCTCCGATATTGCTCACCTCTTTCGCATTTCCTGAACGCTACTGATAGATCGACGGAAATCGAACAAAGACCGCTCAAATTTCCAGCAATTTAGCTAAAAACGTCAGTCTCCAGACTCGAAAATTCCAAATTTGCCCCTTTCTTCAACTAAATAACCTCATTTTCACAGATTTCGGCCGCGTATTAAAATATAAAAAATAAAATAAAAATCCCGAGCATAAGAAAACTATTTTTAGAAAAAAAGAAAAAGAAAAGAAGAAGACAAAAATTTCAGCAATTTCAACAGTTTCGTTAAAAAATAAAAAATAATAGAAAAGAAAAAAGCAATTTCAGCAACGCAAAGGAAAAGGAAAAAATCTCACTTACTTTCTTCATCAGGAAGACGTTGAGCCTCAGATCTAAGCTCTGTGATGCAATGCCACGTGGCTAAAAACAGGAGAAAAAGAGGAGAGAGAGTTCTCATGGGCATTGGAGGAATGCTTTCTTCTCGATTTCTTGGGGGAAATGCTTTTGGCAGGAGTTCAAGGTGGTACTAGATGTGGGGTGGTAGATGGAATAAAAATCCATCTGCTTTTTGACTAGAGGTTTGATAAGTCCACACGCATGTGGCAGCGAACACATCCACACGCGGGCACATGTGCAAGTTTGAAACACGTGTGCAAGTGAAATACACTGTCTGGGACTTCTTTCGTAATGAATGGATCATTCCCAGCTCAGGTGGGCCTTAGCATGTCAAAACAAATGAAACCGTCAGTTTACCTTGTACACTGTGGCACACTCAAAGACGAAAATTATCATTTTTTTAAAAAATATTTACAATTATATTTCCAACCTTACGAAAAGCTGAGATCTTATATTACATGAATGTTTCGTATAGCAGGTGTTCTCGCGTGTGGAACTAGTGGAAGCGGATTGGCTGGTGGACCACACACCAGCTATATGGCTGGTGTCGTGCAAAGACGAGCGCCGACGCTCCTCGAACGCCGAGTAATACGAACGGTTCAAAGGTGATCAAAGTTACGTGGTCCTAGAGTGACGTATGTATTATATCCACACACTTTAACTATTTTTTGAGATCATTTTAGAACATTATCCAAAAAATTGAATCGTTTCCAAAGCTTAAATAGACCACACCAAAAATAACAGCGGGATAATGATTTTAACCATTAAAAAATTACATATTGCATAGGCCACACCATAACATTTATTTTCCATCCAATCTATTCGTAAGGCTGCATATACCCAAATGAAGAGAAAAAACAAAGTTCATATTAAACCTATACTTGTTGACCCGGAAAGGATTTCGGTGGTATATGTTTAATACCTGATGCTTTTTGCAGTGGGGCCATCTTTAGATCTACCTTCTTTTCCGGCTCAAGCCTTAAGACAAGCTCGCGAAAATGAACTGACAGTTTAGATATAACACATTCTTTTGACGTGACTCGCAAAACTTATCAACATTAATACACTAGCTATATAGCTAGCGTGTGGAACACCCGCCAATCTGCTTACGGTGAAGAAGCAGTGACAGCTTAGTGGGTGTGCCCTCACTGTTCCATTGTATATTAAAGGGGCTATCTGGTGTACTACACAATAGCTATATAGCTGCTGCATTGACACCAATAAATTTCATGGGTCACATTATAGGTATGTGTTATATCTAAATCATCTATTCATTTGGTGATCTCATCTTAAGGCTTGAGCAAAAAATTAAGACAAATCTAAAGATTAATTGAACCATGATAAAAATAAAAAATAAAAAATAAAAAATAAAAATAAAAAAAAGTAGTAAGAGATTGAATGTCTATCATTGAAACCCTTTGGGCATTACAGAAGTTTCGAATCAATATGAAATTTGTTTAGCTCTTCATCCATATATTTTTGACTTTATTAACCGATGGGATAGAAAATAAGCGTTATAGTAGGCCCCGTGAATCTTTTAACAGTGAAAATCATTATCCTTGTTGTGTTTTTTTGGTGTGGTCCAATTGACCTTTGGATACAATTAGTTTTTTTCCTAATGCTCTAAAATAATCTCAAAAAATGGATGAAATGTGTGAATATAATAAATACATCATTGTGGGGGTCATATAACTTTGATTTTCTTTTAACCGTTCTTCCAACACAGAGCTCGAGGAGCGTTGGCGCTCATCTACAACAGCTATATCCGCTTCCTATGTTAACCCCATACATCCGTTTTCTCGGGAACCGTATTGGCTGGTGTACCACACGCACCGACCTGGCACGGATTAGGTACTACCCCCGCCTGTTCTGAGCTTGGGACAAGCGGAAGCTCTGAGGGCCACTGATGAGTCACCGTGATGTATGGATTTCATCCACACTGTCTATTCATTTTTTTCATTTTATTTTAGAAAAAATTGGACCAAACGTTAGGCAGATCCAATGCTTAAGTGGACCACACCATAGAAAGAAGTCGTGCTAAGGACACTTACCATTGAAACCTTCTTAGGATCCACCGTATTGTTTATTTTCCATCCAACCTGTTGATACGGTCATATACAGTTGGATGAAGTGAAAAAAAACAAATATTATCTTGATCCAAAACTTCTATGGACCCTAAGAATTTTTCAATGGTATAAATATAATCCTCATTGTGTGGTCTACCTTAGACTTGAATATGCCATACTTTTGGTCCAGTATTCTAAAATGGTATGAAACAATGGATGGACGGTGTCGATAAAATCCATACATCACGGTGGCCCCTTAGTGGTCCTCAGAGCATTTGCCTGGCCCGATATTCGAATAGGCAAGGTAGTACGTAATCCGCGGCCCCACCGACCTAGTTGGGGGATACGCATCGTGTGAAGACGAGCACCGACTCTCCTTGAGCTCAAAGTTGTACGAACGGTTTAAATGAGATCAAAGTTACTTGGTCCGCAATGATTTATTTATTATATAGGTTGTTCATCCATTTGGAAAGATCATTTTAAAGCATCACTCCAAAAATAGTTA
Source organism: Magnolia sinica (assembly GCF_029962835.1). Taxonomy (NCBI): domain Eukaryota; kingdom Viridiplantae; phylum Streptophyta; class Magnoliopsida; order Magnoliales; family Magnoliaceae; genus Magnolia; species Magnolia sinica. The sequence continues at coordinate 12,554,084 of NC_080577.1, forward strand.
TACCCGAAGCTTAGGTGGACTCCACCAAAAATAAGAATGGGATAATTATTCTCACCGTTAAAACATTCTTAAGGCCCATTGAAAATATGTTTATAAGGTCACATGGACCTACATGAAGAATAAAAGCAAATATCATCTTGATCGAAAAAGTCAATGACATTAAAAGGGTTTCAATGGTAGACATTCAATCCCCGCTACTTTTTGAAGTGTGGTCCACTTGGTTTTTAGATCTGTCTTATTTTTATCAGCTCAAGCCTTAAGACGAGCTCCTTGAATGCGCAGATGGTTTGGATATAATACATACCTCATGATGGGACTGACTGAATTTGGTTACGTCAACTAGGGGTGCACATCGAACCGGTAGAACCGTGGAACTGGACCAGAACCGTTGGATCGGTCCGATTTGGTCTGGTTCTAGATAGCATCGGTTCCGATTCCGGTTCCAAATTTTCAATAACCATTGCATACAGATTGGTTTCGGTTTAGGGCCATGTAGAACCGAACCAAACCGTGAACCGAACCGTTGATCCGAACCATTAATCCAATCATTGGATCCAAATATTACTTTTTAAAAAAACCCTAATCTAATCTCTCTCGCCCAACTGCTACTGCCCCTGCCCTACCCCCGCCGTCTCTCTCGCCGACTGCCGCCCCTGCCCTTGCCCTGCCTCTACGGCTCTGCCCTCTCTCTCTCTCTCTCTCTCTCTCTCTCCGTCTCTAAATCTGGTTCTGTTTTTTAAGCAATGGCGGATTTGAAGGAGTTTGCTGGGCAGCTTTTTGATGCATTGGGGAGGCGCACAACTTGGACACTGCATATGGTATATCCATGGATGAATTGAAGGAGTTTTGGGAAGATATGACAGATCAGCATTTCAATTCCCAGGTTCAGATATTCTTCGATATGTAAGATTCTCTGAATCTTCTCTTCTTTGAGAAATTGAATACGTGGGACGACCTAAGTGACCTCCTTTAATTCTTTAGGTGTGAAAGAACGGCGATGAGAAGCTTTCAAAGGATGAGGTGAATGAGGCGTGATTGAAACTGCTGTAATTTTGTATTTTCTTTTCTCGTGTTTCTGATTTCTTGGAAATGATAGAGATGGGTATCCTAAATTGTAGGTGATTGTACTAAGTGCATCTGCAAAGAAGCTCGCGAAGCTCAAGGAAAATGTTGCAGCCTACGTGACTCTGATAATGGAAGAGCTTGACCCTGATCACTTGGGTTACATAGAGGTGGGTATTTTGGAATTTGATTTCTTTTGACCCATGTGCACCCCTACCGACAGTCAGCAAGAGAGAGGGTAGGGATTGATGTTCATGATTAAAAAAATGACTGGATTTTTAAAAGCCCAAAATCGTGGAACCGATCCGGAACCGAACCGTTTTTTACGGTCCGGTTCGGTTCAGTTCTAGGGTGCTAACGGTTTAGTTCCGGTTCCAAAAACTGTAGAACCGTTAGGAACGGTTCGGTTCCGATTTCACCCCAGAACCGGACTGAACCGACCCATGTGCACCCCTAACTTCAACACCCAAGTCAGGTCCATGGTGCGTGTAACACCGACCAATCTGCTTCCATTTCCCTGTTGTATCACACACCACCAGCCTTGGTGTGTTGACGTCACCAAGTTATGTAGGGCACCATGAGGTATGTGTTATATCCGAACAGTCGCTCCGTTCAGCGAGATCCTTACAAGCTCAAGTGGACCATATCGCAGAAAGGAGTGGGGATTAAATGTCTATCGTGGAAAGCTTTCTGATATTTGGATTGATCTATAGAAGTTTTGGATCAATCTGATATTTGGTTTTTTCCATTCATTTAGGTCTACGTGACCTCACGAACAAATTCAATGAAAAATAAACATAATGGTAGGCCCTGTAAATATTTTAACGATGATAATTATTCCCCCCACTGATATTTGTGGTGTGGTCCATTAGAGCTTTCAATATGACTTATTTATGGCCTTATGCTCTAAAATGACCTCGCAAAATGGATGAACGGTTTGGATATAATAAAAACATCACTGTGGGGCCATGGAACTTTGATCTCCTCCCCCTCGTTGGTACCTTCCAGGGCTCAAGGACCTGACCCTCCTCATCTGCCACCACGTACACGCACCAAGCAAGTCGGTGGCATGTGTTATGCAATTCACTTCTCGTTTTTCCTGCTCATTTTAGGGCATGGTGCCAAAATGAGGAACATCCAGATCTAGGTGGACCACGCAGTAAGGATTGAATCCCACCGTAAAAAACTTTTTGAGAGCCACAATAGTTTTGAATCAAGCTGTTTTCTATGTTTTCTTTTCTTTCAGTTTGTGTGTCCTTATAAACAAGTTGGATGACAAATAAACATGATAGTAGGCGCTAGAAAATATTTAATAGTGGGCTTCAATCACTAATGTTTTCCTGTGGTGTGGTCCACTTGAGAGTTGGATCTGCCTCATTTTTGGGACCCTGTCCTAAAATGGATGGACAACGCGGATATACACCACATACATCGGGGTGGGACCGACAGTCAGAGCCTCTGCTTTCACAAACCAAGAGCCACATGTCTAACTTTCATCAGATCCACCCAGTCCATCAGGTACCCTGACTCATTTTAACCATTGAAACTGAAACGCATGATCATTCAAAACTCATTTAGGCGACACTACAGGAAACATTTTGGGATGAAACACTCACCATTAGTATTATGTAGGCCATACCTGGAGGTTGCTATTTCATCCAACCCATTCATTTGATTCTCCTCAGCATGATGAATAAAATACCCAAATCGCAGTATTCCAAAACTCAGATGGGCTATTGCAAGTGAATTTAGAGGTGTTAGGTACAATTATGTTGCACTGGTCCACCTAAATTTTGTATCATGTCTTTTCCTTTCTATTTGATTTCATCTTGCTTGATTTTGAGTCTTGCAATGGGCCGGGCTCTGCCCTGAGAGGTTTGTAATGGGCTTGGACCAAGTATCTGGGCTCATGGGTGGGCTTGGCTCAAGATATTTTGACCTGACTCGGCCCGGCCCAACCCAGCTTCCTATGCATGTGTTATATCCAACAAATATGCCGTTCCAAACCTTCTAGCAACCCATGCATTTTGATTGTAGACTTCTGAATTCATTGTTCTAAGTGTCTAGCCCACTTAAGTTTTGGATAGGTAAGGAACGTTCAAGTAAGAAATAGGGTTTTTATCAATTTTTGGGCCAGCCCAGGTGGGCCACAAACTTGGGCTTGGGCCCACTATGATACTTATGTTGGGCTTGGGCCTACTAAGATTGGCCACACAGCAATATACAATAAAAGATGGAAAGTATATGGAAGGTCTCACTTCTACCATGGGATTCTTTGGCTTATTGTTTGTGTATGAAAGGCTCCACACATTAGATGTTGGATGTCGTGTAGTGTTTCGAAGTTGGAAACTTTTGTTTTTTTTGTTTTTCGGTTTTTGTTTTTTGGCATAGGTATTGTTGATGCTATGATTTGGTTGTCCTCGCTAGACCACGACACACCTGCAAAAGAAGACAACAATAAGGACCCTGGCTACAGCAGGGACCCTCCGATGCCAAAGTCAGTGTAGGGGATTTGGGTCTAGTACAACTTGGGTTTTTAGTGTGTACCTTTCAACCTAGGTGAGGCTTGTATTTATAGCGTTAGAACCCGTCACTCAGATGGAAAATTCCCCTAATTTGGTAAGTGTAAATCATAATTGTTTCTCAAGGTCTGTGAGGTAGATCTCCGCGCCATTTTGTTAGTAAGGTCGCGTAGGTGGCTTCTAGAATAACCAGCCCAGGTCGATCAGGCGACGCCGACCTTGAGGTTCAGGTCCCGAACTGACCTGAGTTGAATGTCGAACCATAGTCAAGGCGGACCATATGAATGTCGAACCATAGTAAAGGCGGACCATAACACGTACTGATCCTTGTAATGATTGACCAGGGCTCACAAGCAGCTCAGATCGCTTTAGTTCTAGTCGGATCGATAGGCCGCTAGGAGGGTTCGGCTCTGACAATCAGAGCTCGACTGCCCTCCTCGGGGACAAAGTATTCTCCCATACATGTCACTTCTGGTAGTCCCATTTTACCCATAGTAGGTATCGTGTCATGCGCATGCGCTCATGGGTAAAGAATCACCATGCACGGACAGATTAATTAATGAGTTGAAATGCACCGATATGTTATTATTGTGGTGCTAACATGCACAAAATCTTTTTTCTCTTTCCTAATCTTCTTTGAATTTTTTATTTGCATTTTTTTTCTTTTGAAGAAATATCAAAAAGTACATCTTGAGTAGGTGTGGTTAAGATGGCACATACACTTGATTAACGACATTCATTTTGAAAGAGAGTTGTTGTATCTCTGCAGCAGAGTTATTACGATATAGTGCATCAAAAAGATTCTTTACGAGGACAAATCTATTTTTAAGATAGCAACCATAACAAACCTCAACTCTTCAAATAATATTTCTTTTATTTTCGGTATGTGATATTTTGATTTTCTACTTTATTTCTTTATTAGAATCCACGAAACGTTTAAAAGCTTGAAATGTTCTAATGCATGAGCTTTTTTTGTAAATCTCCATTCCAACGGTTCACTGGAACAATATGTCCGTACTGCAGGCAGGTCATGTGCACAAACCACCTACCCCACCGATTAAATCTTGGGATAAAAACACCAATCATGGTATCTTGATCAACAGTGCTCTACCCACGCAAGCCAGATCTGGACCGTCCAACAGGTAAATCCCATATTGTGCATGCATGGCACAGAAGATCATGGGTAGGATCTTCCAATCTAGGAGATTTTTGGGGCATCACGCTTCTGCCGTGGGCAGCCACAGAATAATGATCTGGCCCTACTTGTTATACGGTTTTCTTTTTTATTGTTATTTACAAAATTGACATATAATCATTGTTTTAAAACATGGATGGACTTCTTTTTTATTGGTGATTGGATCCAACTGCCGGTTGTCATATGATCCTGTTCAATCTAAAATCATTGAAAATACAAGTAACTAATTCGTTAAATTAGTCATTAGAGCCCTTGATTTTTAAGGCGTGAGCAATGTGTTTGAGATTTTCCTAGTGATGTAGCTGCTCTTTTTTATATTTCAAGAAAGCAGTTATCTTAGCAATGGTTTAAATAATCCGGATCCATTGGTTACTATAAACAGAGAATTTTTATTTGTTGCAATTTGATTGGGGACATAATCATACACAGCAGTTAATACTGCAGTGCTGATAAAGTCAATGATGACATGAACCAATCAGGGTACAGGAAAACAAGAATTTTCTATTTGTTTTAAGCAGAGGATCCAAATTCCTAGTTCGAAAAGCCAATTAGACAACTTTACTCACCCAGGTCAATAAGTCAACTTAAAGTTGGCCTGATGAGTGCGCTTGTAGGATCCAACGATCTACACAATCTGATCTATACAATCTTGAAACCTTCACACAAGCCAAAGATTGGATAGTTTATGTCTAAAGGTATTACTAACCCTAGCGGAAGTAGAGGAGATCTTGTCACCCCTCTAATGTAGAGGGTCATCTTCACCGTGAGGGTCACCTTATGCACCACCCAAATGTTCCACACACTTGCCCAAATGGCACGTATGCAAACCTCTTAACGGCAGCGAGAACAGCTGAACATAACATTTTATGTTAGTAGGCAGGTGTTTAGGGTTCACATGTGGCTCCCCAGTGTCAAATGTCCATATTCAACCTAGAAGAGGGCAAAGATTCCATGGTTGCGAACCTTCTACATAATGGTTTCTTTCTTTTTTTTTTTGGATTGGTGGACCCAGCATATCAATGGTTTGGATGGCACAACCATAGGTCCAAACCAATACATGGGATGTAGATCCATGGTGGTCCTAACTAGAGCTATACACGAGTCGAGTTAGCTCGGTTAGCTTACTCGACTCGACTCAAAAAAGCTTAACTTGCCTCGGCTCGAAGTTAGATTTAGATCGAGTCGAACTGATTTTTGGAGCTCAAAAAAATTTCAAACCAACTTTGAGCTTGCCCGAGCTTGACTCGACTCGGATCGAACCTCAACTTGAATTGAATCAGCTCGGTGACTCAGTTATTTTGATATTGATGTTGCTCGCCGAGTGTTTGATGAAATGACTCAACGAAGTGTTGTTTCAGGTGCGCACATTCTCGAGAAAAGAATTGATGCAAAACAAATCACTAAAAAAAAAAACTTTACATTATAAGATTGCCCTTGTATCTTGATTTTGATGCTGCTCACATAGTGTTTGATGAAATACATGTAAAGTGTTGTTACTATTTTGCATTCTATGAGAAATTGATGATGCATTTTATGTGTTTGAGAAAATGTCACACAAGCTCCAACTCGGCTCGAACAAGCCCGAGCTGTCGATCAAACCAAGCTAAGCTAAGCTAGGCTACGCAGTTCAATGTGTACCGCTCTAATAATCATAATTCAATGGTGTTAGGATATGACGTGATTTAATTGAGACATGCACTGCTTTTAGAGGGGAGCCAGTAAGGTGTTATCAGGTAACACCAAGGTTTGCCCCCATTTGATGGCATATCCTTCACATTCATATGCCTGTCAGCGAAGGATTAAGTGTACTTAGTGCTCGAATATGAGGTGATTTGATTGAGCTATGTGCTATTTTCCCATGGTCTTGGTGAAGTGAAAACACACATATCAGCTTGATCCAAAACTTCTATGGCCACCAAGAAGTTTTCAATGGTAGGCATTCAATCCCCATAGCTTTATGTGGTGCGGTCGACTTGAGCTTTGGATGTGCTCCATTTTTGGGCTCAAGCCCTAAAATATCTCGCAAAATGGATAAATGGTGTGTATATAAGCCTCATTTTTGGGCTCAAGCCCTGAAATATCTCACAAAATGGATGGATGACTAGCATAACTTTGCAATCTGCGTCTCTCCTACACAAGTTTTCTGTTCTGGCTGTTATTCACTAAAACCATTGATTAGGTTTTCAGTTCTCACAATTATTACTTGTTATTCATTAAGACCATTGATTAAATGCTTTCCACCATTAAAAGGCCATGCCCTAAAAATCTTTTAGATTGGAAGATGTTAGCCACAAAGCTTAGTTGAACATTGGCCCTTTATTTCTCTTTTAATGGTTTACATATAAGCCATCTTCATCTAAAAGGAATCTCACAGCATGGAATCCATCTTTATAATTATTTCTATTAAATTTTCAGTGCTTGAGTTGTTCAGGCCCATTAGCCCATTAATGGGTCATTTCTTCTTCTCAATCTTTTTTCTTCTTTTCTTCCATCTCCAACCCATTCTGCATCCATCTCCTTCTTCCCTTTCTTCCCTTTTCTTATCAATGTACACCAGAAAAGGGCACTCCGGCTGGCGGCTACCCGAGGCTGCAGTGGTGGTGCACCGGGGGGGGGGACATCACATTGATCTCTCTATGTATTCTTTATTCAAATTTGAATTTCAAGTTCCTCTTCGTAATTTGTCATTCAATTTTGAGAGAAATAGAGAGAAATTTTGTGTGGCACCCATACACTAGTGGTTGCTCAGAGGTGATCTCTCCATGTATTCTTTATTCAAATTTGAATTTCAAGTTCCTCTTTGTAATTTGTCATTCAATTTTGAGAGAAATAGAGTGAAAATTGTGTGGCACCCATACACTAGTGGTTGCTCACAGGTGATCCCACTGGTGTCAGGTTTTGAAAACACTACACAAACTATCAATCAAGGCTATATATTGGCACCTTGCTTTTGGAAATCTTAAATGCAATACCACGTTTTGAAGGATGATATTATCATGATAATGTAACAAAATGGACCACGGGCATTTCGGCATTCCCATAAGCAATGAAATTGGCAAGCTGGGACTAAATTGAAATGGGTACATATGCATGCATATTAATGTACAACGTATCTGAATCTGGTGTTTGCATCCTATCAGTACTTACTTTTCATCAGAATCCGAGGAATCAATGAGAGGCTTTCCCATTGAATGATGGGCCCCACTCTCTTCTATGCTATGTAGACATACTGAGGAATACATCGATGGGCCTTCTGTTGATATGCTCTGCATTTGGCTGTCTTGAGAGCGCCTATCAAAGGCCTTGAACCTCCAATTCTCGTCTGTTGAACTGCGCTTCACAAGCGGGGGCCGCACTTCTATTTTCCCTTCAAGCATGCTAATCGCAGCAGACATTGCTGGCCTGAGGCTAGGAGATGGGTTGGTGCATAAGAGAGCTAAATTCAGCATCCTCAATGCCTCTTCTTCAGAGTAGTCTGACCCAAGGCTTGGGTCTACAAGTTCTAGGAGATTTCCCTGCTCTTGTAGGACATAGGCCTGAAATCACACAGAGAGAAGCATAACGATCACCCTTGTGATTATTTTCTTTTTGAGAAGCTAAAATATCAGCTTCTGAATGATCAGATTCACTACTTACATGTGCCCTTTTTGTAATCGGTAATGGAATTAGTAAAAAATTGTGCCATAGTATTACCCAAAATATAAAAGAAGAGCATATCTATCAATGGGGTGGCTGTAAATATCGATTCCCATGAAAGATATGTTAAGTACAAAGAGAAGGGAGAGAAATTCAGTTCTTATGCTGAATAAGCTAATCTGCAATATGATTGGAATACCAATGATCATGTTATTTTAGTTATGTAATTGGTTCAAGTACTTGTGCATCTAATTTTAATTTTAATTTTTTATTCACTTGCGGCTTGTCCAAGTCTTAAAACACGGAAATCAAAATGATGACCTTAATGCTGCTAACCTTAGGTTCTAATGTCACCCCTATAGCACAATCCTCAATCTGGGTTGGCCATTTTATCCACTTGATTCGAGTCATGAGTGAAGCCATGTCTGACTTCCAACTTCATACACACAAGTCAGGGATTTCATCATTTCTAAAATACACAAAAAGGCGTGTGCATAAACTTTAAAGCATCAACCCAAACTTTCGCGTAGAAGTGATGCATGCTTCATGGGTCATGATATGAATTGCAAGAGTGCTTATTTTACCCAGTCAAGAAGATAAACAAAATCCTCCTTTGGCATGTAATTTGTGTTGTTCGTCCCACTGACAATCTCCAGCAAAACAACTCCGAAGCTGTAAACATCTGCTTTGTCGGTCAAGTAGCCCCTCATTGCATATTCAGGAGCCATATATCCTCTGAAAAAACAATACAATTTTCACAAAATGCATTACATATCTGAAATAGGCTGTTGATGTAACAAATCCAATACTCTGCATTACTGCAAACACCAGCTAATAATTCCATGCATGATTGAGAAAGCTTATCATCGTCAAGAGTAATGAAACAATAATGCAGCAGCACCTCTCATGCATTATGTGGCATTTCTCATCTTATATACGTTCATTTAATAGTCTTAATCCTATCCATTGCTTTAAAATCCCAAGGATATTTTAAATGAAAACACATGCACATGGAAAGAGAGGATAAGTGACGTTAGTGTTTCCATGATTCTGTAAATGTATGCATCTAATTCCATGACGTTAGTGATGCCTGCTAGCAATAACAAATACTTGCAGGATGAATCTAAGTAGGTTCTGTTGGAGAGCCTATGAAATTTAGAAATTTTAAATAAGGAATTGATAATGGCACCCACCCCCACTGATAGACATAGGGAATTGATAATGGCACCCACTCCCACTGATAGACGTTCTTTCTTTTCTAAAAACGGCAAGAAAATGGTACAATTTGTACCATTGTATTACCAAAAGCAGAAAGGGGTGGGTGTATTTATCAGTCAGGGTGGGTCTAAACTCCAAACAGTCACTCAAAATAATAGTATTTTGACGGTTCTAAAATTAACCACTGCCTCAGTAAGTAATAATAAATAGAAAATGAATATATTTGAATCAGAAGAGTAGAAATTTAACATGTCAGAAAATATAGAATTGGGAAAGAAGGTGAAACCACTCACATGGTTCCAGCTATTCGAGTGCTGATGTGGGTGTTTTCCTCTTCATCAAGCTTAGCCAAACCAAAGTCGGATATCTTAGCATTAAGATCCTTATCAAGCAGAATATTGGTTGCCTTTATATCTCGATGAACAATCTTCAGCCTTGATTCTTCGTGTAGATGGGCCAAACCCCTCGCTATCCCAAAGCAAATCTTACGCCTTGTTGGCCAGTCTAGCTTCAACCTATGTTCTTCACGACCTACACATAATACCATTCCAGTCATTTTCCATGATATATAAATCATTGTTTGAAACAAACAAAGATGAAGAATGACATGGTTGCTCAGTGTCCTCATCCTCGAAAGTGTAGTATAATGGATGACAAGAATGCACTTACCAAACAGTGCACGTGCAAGGCAATTGTTTTCCATGTATTCATATATTACAAGCAGCTGGTTTCCTTCCACACAACATCCAAAAAGTTTCACAAGATTTGGGTGTTGTAGAGTAGATATCATGCCTATCTCGTTTAGGAACTCGCGGTTCCCTTGCTTGGACCTAGAAGAGAGCTGCTTTACAGCTACTCTGGAACCATCTGAGAGTGTACCCTACAATCGTGAGAGGTGAATTTTGCCATCAGAATCCATAGAGGACAAAAGATGTGAAATTTAAGATGCATATAAGACATTAGCTTGCAGGTGACACACCCGCTTGAAAAGTAAAAAATAAAAAGAAATCCGAATCTTGATTTCAAAACCAAAAATTTACCTTGTAAACTGGCCCAAACCCGCCTTCACCTATCTTATTTGCAGGATCAAAGTTATTGGTTGCGGCTTTAATCTGTTTTAAGCTGAAGTAACCTGTCTGTAATTCTAGGCCTCTGAGTTCTGCCAATGACAGAAGACAGTGAGTTTGAAGATCTATAAAATGGCAACTCTTCATTATTTTGAAAATTTTACACGCCAGACAACAAAATGGCCTGTAGTAACCCTTTAAAAAATGGTCCATAGTAACCTACACGCACGCACACATGTATGTGTATATATACATACACATATATGTGTATGTCTGTATGTGTGTATATATATACATACATACATACATTCACGTTTGTGCGTGCGTGCAGAAAGAGATCCATTGCCTCTTTGCCTTTAGGCACATAATTTTCATGCCCCCATATTGTCTACCATACTCATGACATTTGAATGATGAGCTATTATAAACATTGAATGAATGCAATTTGCTCACTGGATGTGTGCCATGGCTAATTTTTGCCTTTTGATGTCACTTGATAACTGCTGCTTAAAGGGTTAGGGTCGTCCAAACATTGTCACTTTGGTCTATGGTTCATTCATTATTTGGTCTACTAAATGGATGGTTCTGATCTCATCCATGTATGCCATGTGTTTGGCAATGATATGGAAGCCATGTCTCTAGAGGCACTGGATCAGCTCCCTCTACGTGTATGAGTGTGTGTGGGTGTATCCTATTATTATGTAGATATACTTTTATATGCATCATCCTTTTAGTTTTGATGTTATTGTCCAATTCAATGAAGGTAACACAAAAGTTAATGAAGCATAGGTGTAATAATAATACTATAAATTTTGCCACATGGAATATAGAAACATTGACAGGTAAGAGTCTTGAGTTAGTAGATACGATCAAATGAAGGAGAGCTGACATAGCTTGTGTTTAGGAGACCAAGTGGGAAGGGGCCAAAACTAGAGAAATTTGTGGATATAGCTTTGGTATATAGGAAAGGACAATAATAGAAATGGGTAGGAATAGTGGTGGATAAAATTTTAAGATAAACTTGTTGATGTTAAAAGAGTAAGTGATAGGATTTTATTAATAAAACTTGTGTTAGGAGATGAGATAATTAAAGTTATTAGTGCATGTGCATTGCAGGAGGGGTTGGAGGATAGAGTCAAGAGACAATTCTAGGAGGATATGGATGGACTAATGCAAGAAATTCCAGATGCATAGAGAATATTTTTAGGAGTCTTAATTGGTCATGTAGGAAGATAAAGTAGACGATATGAGGTGTATATGAAAGATATTTTTAGGAGTCTTAAATGGTCAAGTAGGAAGATAAAGTGGACGATATGAGGTGTATATGAAAGATATGGTCTTGGAAGAAGAAATGAAATGAGCGAAGCTATCCTTGATTTTGTTATGGCATACAAGCTACTCTAGCAAACACATACTTTCAAAAGAGAAATGAACATTTAATAACTTTCAAAAAATTGATCGTATACAAGGTAAATAGTTTTCTTTCTACTTAGGAAGACAAAACAATCAATGTGTAACAACTGCAAGGTGATGCCTAGAGAGAGTTTGACAACACAACATAGGTTAATGGCTATAGATGTTTACATTAAGAGATGGAAGAAAGGGAATGAAAATATTAAGGGATGACTTAAAGGGAATTGAATTAATAGTTGTCCACAAACTAGATGGTGAAAATTAAAAGGAGAGAAAACAATGTTATTTAGAAATAAATTGATGGAAGAAAGAAACTGAAATATAGAGGAAGAAGTAAATGTTATGTGGAATGAGATAGTTGAGTGTATTAAAAAAGTGGCAAAAGATATTTTATGAGTATCTAGAGGGAAAAACCAATCATATAAGGAAACTTGGTCGTGGAATGATGATGTACAAAAAGCTATTAGTGAGAAACACTCATGTTTCAAAGCCTGACAAGGGACTAGAAACAATGAAAATCTTGAACAATAGAAAAATGTCAAAAAGATTGCTTAGTAGTGAGTGAGGCTAAACTTAAGGCTTATGATGATCTTTACAATAGATTGGGTACAAGAAAATGTGAGAAACATGTCTTCAGACTTGCAAAATGAGAGAGAGGAAGAGTAAGGACCTAAATCATGGTAGATGTATAAAGAGCGATGACCAAAAAACTAGTCAGAAAATAAGATTAATTAAAGGTCGAGAACCTATTTTCAGAACTTGTTAAATGAATCAATCTGAGAGCTTAGAGATAAAAGGAACCATAAACTCAAATCACATTAAAGTCCATAGCTACTTTTGTAGGATTATGATATCTGAAGTGAAAGAATCTTTGAGGTTAGGAAGTGAGTGGGAGATACTAGGTTATTTTGGTTGACAAAGTTGTTCAACAAGATTGTAAGATAGAAGAAGTGCCAAACCAATGGAGGAAAAGTATCGTGGTACCTATTTATAACAATAAAGGAGACATACAAAGCTGCACTAACTATCGTGGGGCTAAATTTATGAGCCATACTATGGAGCTTTTGGAAAGAGTGATTGAGCAAAGAGTAAGGCATGAGATGAATGTATCAGAAAATCAATTTCATTTTATGCCAGGGGGTTTACCACTAAAGTTGTTTTCCCTACTAAGACAGTTGATGAAGAAAATATAGGGAGAGGAGTAAGGATTTCCACATGGTCTTTATTGACTTGGAGAAATCTTACATTACTAGAGAATTAATCTGGTGGGGGTTGGGAGAGAGAAGAGTTTTAAGAGGACATATTGACATGATTAAGGATATTTATGAGGGACAGTAACAAATGTGAGGGCCACTGGTGGAAAGGCAAGTGAGTTCCCAATTATTGTATGATTGCACCAGGGGTTGGCCTTGAGCCCATACCTTTTTGCATTGGTTATGGACAAGTTAACAAGGCATTTGGAGGAAGAGATGCCATGGTGCATGTTATTTGTAGATGGCATAGTTTTGATTGACAAGACGAGTGAGGGCATAAACACAAAGCTAGATTTAAGAAGGGGTGCTTCGGAATCGTAAGGATTTAAAATTGGTCTCACTAAAACAGAGTATACAGAGATCAATTTTAGTAATGACAGGAGTGGGAATGAGAAATTAGTAAAGATTGCAAACCAAGAAATTTCCCAAAATGACCACTTCGATATCTTGGGTCGATAATTCATGAGAACAGAGAGATTAAGAAGGATGTTGCCCATAGAATTCAAGCAGGGTGGAAGACATGGAGAGGTGCCTCTGCAGTTTTATATGACCATTGTGTACCACTCAAACTAAAAGGGAATTTTCATAGGATGGCTACAAGGGTAGCCACGCTTTATGGGACAAAATGTTGGGCAGTGAGGGAATTAACATGTACATAGGATGAGTGCTGAAATAAGGATGTCGAGATTGATGAGTGGCAAGACAATGATAGAATTAAAAATAAATGCATTTGAGAGAGTTTAGAAGTAGCACCAATAGGTAACAAGATGAGGGGAAGTAGCCTAAGATGGTTAGGTCATGTGCAACGGACACCAAGATCTGCACCAATTAGGAAGAGTGAATTGGTAAAAGTTGAAGGCTCTAAAAGGGAAAGGGGAAGGCCCAAATGGATGTTGGTGAAGGTAGAAAGAAAAGACTTAATGACCTATGGTCTAACTGAAGTTAGGGCCCCTGACAGAGTGGAATAACAGAAAAGGATTCATGTAGCTGACCATAGTTGCAATAAGGCTTTTTTTAAAATAAACGCACACACCACAATGGGCACTCGAACCCATGACGTGAGTGTTGAAACTCAGTCTACCACTGAGCCATGAGTGGGGACCCTAGGGATAAGGCTTAGATGATGATAAAAGCACAAGCTGATTCATAAATTTACCTTCATCTACAAGGTCTTTTCGTCCCAAGCAACCTTTTACCCAAAGAATGAACAATATCAACAAAACAGTTATGCAGGAAGCAGCCACAATACCAACAATAGCTCCCACAGATAGCGCACTGTTGCCAGTATCTGGTTTGAAGTCTATGCAGAGAAAATTTGCAGACGTCAGAAAAAAGAAGCTAATAAAAATGTGAGTGCTAATGTGCAGGTAGCTACATAGAGGTTCTATGCAGTTCCCTCACAGTATAGGTGGCCAATGATGATGGCAGCTGTGAGATCTGTTCCAGTGGGCTACCACATGGATGGGCCATGTCCCAAAAAGTCAGGGGATTGGACTAACACAACCATCTGATAAGTTTCTGGCAAGAGGAACAGTTAGAGCAGCAGTCCACAACCAACCAGCAAACTTACAGCTGGCTGATCAGAGTTATTTGATCACAGTAATTGGTTCATAGCCCATCCGCACAGAAGCTCACCAGATCAATAGTCCTGGAAAGGTAGACCATTTAGAAGATCTTACTTGGTGTCACTGTAATAGCCGATATGAGCGGTCCATATACACCTCTATCTGGAATGGCAGTTGTCCCTTTCCCAGCCCAGTAGAAGTGGATCTCCAATGTGTGATCAGTCACATTTGCGGTGAAGGGAATAATGACCTCCCGACCAGGTCCACCGGCTACTTTTTGGATGTTGAAATCCTTCAAAACTCTTTGATCCTGCAGAAGTCAGAGCAATGCCCAAAGAAAAAAAGAAAAAAAAAAAAAGGATCATTGGCGTTGTCATCATCTAAGCCTTGTTCTAACTAATTGGGGTCGGCTACATGAATTCTTTTCCCTCATTTGGTACAAAAACAGAAGATCAGTATGGAGGCTCAACAAAATCATTGAGGAGAAATAAAATCCATGCAAACACCCAAATGCATGCAACACAGATGAACACACGCATCAAACTAGTACAAAGTATGAAGGTTCTGAGTACCAGCATGTACATATGAACCGTGTTACAGCCTAAGGAAGGATGCAGTGTTGAATAGACTATTGAGTGATCCTAATTGTTTCTTAGTTAGGGAATGTTAATATGACAATCACTTCATGGAGTCCCATAAATATGCATGGAAACATCTCTATTGTCAGGCAACACTTGTATATGCCTATGCAGTGATTGCTGACCACTGTGCTAGCCACATGCATGGGCCATGTCCCAAAAGGCAATGCCATCAGACTGCTAGCCATCTGATCTGATGAGTGGCCTGAAAGGGGATGATTAACTAAAAAAATGAGCAAAGGTCCACATTCCATGGACAACTTCACAACAATCGGATTGTCAGAGTTGTATAGTCACTCCCATTTATTGGATGTAGGCATGTAGCCCATCAAATGGTAGCCAACCAGATTAACGGTCCCGATCATGGATGTTTTCCATGTGTAAGATGTGGACACACTTAGATAGGCATTGAAGAACAACTCATAATGGAATCTCTTCTAATAATCAGAGGATCCCAATATAAATAGATGCAAAAGATACAAGTATTCAGCCTGGGCAGGGCTTGCATCAGGCTCCACCCAAGTGCACAGATTCCATCTTCCACCAGGATACATGGAAAACATACACTGCGGACAAACTATCTACATGATCAATCACCCACCTGGATTGATACGTCAAATATGCGTCTTCCATTGCTGTTATAGGTTTGGTCATCTGTGAATATTATTTCAGCAAAGTGGAGTTTCACCAAGTAATTGCCATTCTGCAAACAGAGTCCATAGTATTTAAGGGAGAGAGGGGCAAGGCGAGCAGTCATGTACAAGTCCGGATTCGTTATGTTTAATGCAGACGTGTTTGTTGCTTTGTAGTGTGCCTTGTCATTGTCCATGTAGTCCCCTGTGCTACTATAAGCCCATCTGTCAGTAGACGAGAATGTTGAGGGTCCCATTTCTGATGAGTCGCCTTCATATTCTTGCTTCCCAACAGTCGTTGTACTGCCTCCACAATTTATGAATAAGGAATAATCTGCAAATATTATGGCATCAATATGTGAATGTTATCCATACAAATGATTTTTCAAGACCAACTGGTGGTTCCATGGGCTAAAAATTATGATATTGGAGTTCCCACATGAGAAATGTGACACATGCCATTGCAGCATGTGTGCATTGCAGGCCATTCATCAGGTGAATGTATCTGTCATGGCAGGTGGTCCCGTTTGATCATTTGGTGGGCCACGCATGTTGAAAAAATGGGCAGTCAAAAAGAATTGACAGATGGTCCATGTACAACGTGTATGTCTGGCCCACCAGATGACCATATCAGCCTGATTTTCGGATCATGGCACATAAACAGTGATGCCCAACTGCTGAATTGTCTGGACCTTGTGACATGTGCTACGTTGTCACATGTGAGGAGAGTAGGATTCTGTATTTCTACTCATATCCTACTCTGCCAAATAGCCATAGCAAAGCTCTTCCCACATAGTTAAGCCACAGCTTATCTACTTACATTGTGCTTTTTTAGAGCAGGGGAGGTTCTTCCTGAAGCATGAAGCAATACTACAAAAAAGAGAAGTAGGATGATACTGATTGGTTTTAAATCAAAACAAGCAAAGTCAGAGGCAGTTCTTGGTAGCTCAAATGCAATCAGAAGTAGAGTTGGGAGAGGATTTTACGAGCTGCTTTCAGTAGACGAATAACTTGAAACCAAATTCCTGCAAGTGATAGGAGATGAAAGTCCATAAAAGAAACGTAAATACAAAGAACTGATTAAGGAAGGAAATCTAAAAGAAAGAAACATGGAAAACAAGTGTACTTACACATTCCCCTGCTGGCAATTGGATGGTGGAGGTGGGCCTGTAAAATTATTATTAGATATATCCCTGCAAGGTAGATTGACAAATCAACATGACGCATTGCTCTATGTAAGAAATATTAACTGCCTCAAAAAAGAGTTCAGCAATCTTACAAACCAATAAAAGATAGAGAAAGATGTCAAAGCAAAAGGATATGAAGATGGAAGCTTTTCATGATCAATACATACAAGCGTGCCGTGCTTCTCAATATCCACTCGGGTATATCTCCAGTCAGTTTATTGTTAGTAAGGTACCTATATTAGACAACAATATTGTATCTTTTAATTGGAGAGATATCCAAAGCAAGACCGTGAAACATAGAAATGCAACCCAAAACGAAACAAAATCATCAGTTTATTAAGCATATAGTAAGAACATAAAAACAAGAAGTACATAGAAATATGAGATTGCTCACATAAAATTTATTGAAGGCGACAAATCAAAGTTTTCGGGAAATTTTCCGGTCAAGTTGTTAAAGCTTAGGTCTCTGCAAGAGAAATCAACACAAGAACAAACATTAGATCCAATCATCCCCATAAAAATCGGAATATTTGGAAATTGGATTTTTTTTTTCACCTAAGAATACATGGTCAGCATTGATGAGAGATGAAATTCATGAACCCCATGCATTGTAAAAGGCCCGGTGGAAGTAACTTACAGGGTTTTTAGACTCTTCATGTTGTCAGCAATAAATTTTGGGATTTCACCAGAAATCAAGCAATTTCTTAGTATCCTGATGCATCAGCCAAGCAACGTACTTCATAAAACGAATGAAACAAGAGACCATTGACATTGTTATATATACCAAGGATAGTAGTATATTCAATTCAACTCACAGTATCTTCATGTCTCTCATATTCTCCAATGGAGGGAAGCCCACACTCAATCCCTTCAAGTCAGATATCCTCCTGTAAATTGAAATGTTTCAGACCCAATTACTTGTAATTCGTATCATTATTCTGCCATAGTCCATTTGGGATCTTATTAAATGCCCCTGAACTAGTTTATACAGTTCAAAATGAATGCAGAAAGTCCTCTCACAGTTCTGTTAAATTTTTCAAGAGAGCAATGTTAGGAGGAACTGGTCCCTCCATAGACGTGCCTTGCATATCTCTGCAATGGGTCAAAATCACAGTTCATGTAAATGATTTTGCATAGAAAATGTTTTTCTGTTACATAGAAAGTAAATGAAGTCCTTACAATCTTTGGATTTGTGTCCAGTTCCCAATGAAGTCAGGAATCTTCCCGGAGATAGGATTCCCATCTATTGTACTGAAAATAGGAATCAGAAGTTAGGCCTTTAACACTTGTAAAATAAAAGACAATCAAAATAAGCCGAATCAACATACAAAATAGTCAAGTTGGTCAGCTTGCGAAATGTTGTGGGCAATGGTCCTGTGAAGTTATTTGCAGAAGCAAGGCTGCTCAGATAAACATGAATCCATATCAGATTTCAGTATAAAGTAAATGGTACCTGATGTTTTAGGCTGGCAATCAGTGTCTACATATACAACAAACATTTTAAGTCTCAACCAAATAGTGATGATTAGTAGGATCAAACCATCTATTAGGAAGTGTGGGAACTACTCAAGTATGGATGTAACTGGAGCAGCTGGCGGGCCCCACGATCACATGGTGGTGAATAGTGCACGTGCCAAATCCTCAATAAAGATCACATTCAACAAATTTTAGCTTGTATATGCTGTCATTTGATCATTCCATACCATCAATATCATCTCCCATTTTATTCAGTAACTTCATATCAATCATGATTACAACTCGGGAAAAAAAAAAAAAAAACATGAGTCTGTTTGGATGCTTGGTTGAACTGAATTGCAATCCATTCATTTCACCATTGAGGACTTGAGGTAATGACCAAAGTAGGGGTGGCACTATTCATCATGTTTGTTCCAAACCAACTTGAAATGATAGTGATTGCAATGTGGGGTATAGACTGTCATTATAAAAGGAGTCTAGCTAGCTCCAATCTGTTCCATATGCGTTTGTTTGAACCAAATATCATGGAATTCCATCATTATTTCACAATTAATCAGTCTAATTTGGTTCAAAATTTCATGATATTTGGTGCAACCAAAAATACCCTTACTACCTTATTGAATTGAGTTGTTTTCAATTCAACTCAATTGCATATGAAAATGCAACCTTATATATATAAAGCGAACAAAAATTTCTTTCTTGAGTTCCGGAATGCACAAATCTACAGCGCTAATTATGAACTGAATCTCACAGCCAATTAATTCCAGCAACGATGATTGCAGCATGGGATCCACATTCCAGTGATCAAGACCATCATCCATCATGGTGTGTTCCACCATGAATGGATAATGATGAGAAAAAGAAAATTCCCCACATGGACGATCCAATCCTTCCAATTGTTGTCCAAACAATGAATTGTTAAAAATGTGACATCAGTACATAATGATGAGAAAAAGAAAATTCCCCACATGGACGATCCAATCCTTCCAATTGTTGTCCAAACAATGAATTGTTAAAAATGTGACATCAGTACCTATATACTGGTGGGATTTTCGATGGAAGAGAGTTCTTCTGTCCATCACCCATGGACAGTGTGTCACACCAGATGACTGATCTATATCATCAAGGGAGGGAGACTTACAATCTCTGTAAGTTGCTCAAGTTGCCAAGCTCTGGAGGAAGAGGTCCTTCAAGCAGGTTATCTTCCAACACCCTGCCAAAATCCCATTCCTTAATTACAATTAAAATACCATTAATCAGCCTAATTAACTATTAATGTAAGTATCCCGAAGGTCTCTAGTCTAACAGGCTGGACCATCTTTTTTACTGTCCTCCCAGCAAATAACTTCCCTTTCATGCGAATACGACATCCAACCCGTCGGACAGGTTCGTCCAATCATTGCAATTACCCTGTGCAAAATTCATCCACATCCACTCACTAAGTGGGCCATACTTGGATTTTGTTATTTATCAATGGCCAAAAATTGTTTTCCATGGGGTGGCCTACCTAATGGCTGGACGGTACTGATTTTTTCACAAGGCGATCATCATGGTGGGCCCAACCTAGTGGATGGGTTGGATGTCGCAGGAACGTGATAGATTGGAAGCCATCCGCTGGCTGGACCGTAAATTATGGTCCAACCGTTTGGATTGAAAACCTGCTCGCAATGTGATTGTAGTTCAGTTGCATACAATGAAGTGAGGGTGGAGATGCTTCCGAACTCTTTCGGGACCGTTCCGGTGATGCGGTTTCCCAAAATGGACCTGCAAACCACAAATCTCGGTTATGCCACTCTACTATTTAAGGCATACGATGGCAGTTTCCGTAAAAAGGAGGCTAGTGAAGGGCTTTTACATGTGACGGAGGGGGAGAGAAGCCCATCTGGCTGGTATCTTTCCGCTCAGGTAATTCAAGGTGAGATCGCTGTTGCCAAAACATTACAAAAAGGAGCAGAAGATGAGTTTATTTACCGGCCGGACCTTCGTTTTTCCGCAGTTGGAAAGCATAGGAAAAGTAATGCTAGGTGCACCTGCATCTTACGCATGGCAAAACTTGGGCTAAATGCGTATGATCCAAGCCGTTCATCAGACCCTTCCACCTTATAGATGTCTTATCTTAGTGAAATGATCATCAGGTGGGGTACACGTAAGCAAGATAAACGTGCGGTTCAGAGAAATTATTTAATAGTGCAAATTCAACATATATATGTGGGCCATCTGATGGTTGGATCTAGCCTTACTTTTTAATAAAAACATCTATATAGTAGTACCTCTCTGATGAGAGGCTTGGATCTATCGCACGTATTCCTTTCCTATTGAATTGGACCGCTGTATAGTATTTAATAACTCACAGTTCTTGCAAATAAGGAAGATCGGCGAATTCTTCGGGCAGCACTCCAGTCAGGTTCTGACCCTTGAGCTCTCTTTTGATTAATTCCAAAAGAAAAACGATTGAAGATAGAATTATTATAATTAATGACGGGATTCGTATGGAATATGCAAAAAGCAAAGCAAGGTTTAAAAACAGATTAGAAAAATGCCTTACATGACTTTAATATGGCACACGGTCGAGCTGTTGTACGAACAGTCGCACGTGACATTGCTCCTGATGTACACCCTCCCGATGTTGATCCACCCTCCATTCCCATTGCATGGATTTTCATTGAAATCCCAACGGTTCATCTTTAATTTATTCGCTATTAGCTTAAGCGTGTCCACTAATCCACATAAGTAACTGGTTAATATCTGTTGATTACTTTTCATTAATAATAATTGAAGTATTAAAACACAGCTTTTGCACTTCCATTGGGTTATATTGGTGGTGGGACCCAACAACAGATACCAATCCAGAGCGTCTAAATTGTGGGTCCCAATCAATCCACCATCCTTGGTAGGAAAGAAAATCGCAGATCAATTACGGACACATGGTGAGTGGTCTAAATTCGGCAAGTGATATCAGATGGCAAAGATAATTCAATACCATCTGTCCGATCAGGGACCTACAAACCATGAATGAAAACAAAGAAAGGCCCACACACTCAACTAATGCGTGGTAGGTGAGAAGACAACCGCGGAAAATCTAGGGTCCACCCAAAGCGGGGTTGATTCTGTTGTCTAATGTATTAAATCTGTTTGTAACCACTCGATCTCATCGAAGAGTTGTCAATCAATTGATAGCCACTTGATTATTAGTCTTTATTCGTTTTATAGTTATTAGGTCCAAATTGATATGATTGAAGATAGCTTTGATCCTATCAATATACGTCAATGACACATGATTTGATCGAAGCTCCAACAATTTTACAGAATTATAGGTTTTGTTTTCTATTTCGGTTTTTAACCTATTAAAGGGCTTGTAATTGAGGATTAAGGTGAGAAAAAACATGTCTAGTGCTTTTGTGGAACAAAGGGAGTTCAAAGCTAGGGTTTTATGATATTCAAGGTAATATTCTCAATTGGTAAGCTTCTCCATCTCAGTTTGATCAAAGGACACTGGTAAGGAGTCGTTACGTGTGGTAACGAGCCACATGATTCGTATAAGCACTAGTGATATAACGTCGGTATCCTAGTTTCGCCAATATACTGGATGAATAAAATATAATAATTATTCCGCTAACATACGTATCAATCGCATTGCATTAGATGGGATGTGGCAATTTAGTGTTGGAGTCGCATGATGAGGGAATGTTGGCATTTGCGAAATAAGCGTTGAAGTTGGTTATGAGGGAGTGTTAGATTATGAGATGCATGTATCATTTTATAATCTCATTCATACATTTAACAAGAGGATTTAAGAAATGTGAGCTAGTGGAGGTTTTGATGGGGTAAAAATTAATTGGGTGTTTGTGGATTTAAAAGAAGAAACATAATAGATATAAGATAAGATTGGTCGCGAAAGGGTATGCGGATAATGAATGTGTCGACTTCAACGAGATTTCCGCACCTGTAGTCAAGAATGTGTCTATCAGATTTGTATTGGTTTTAGTTACTCGATACAATCTAAAATTAAAATAAATGGATGTGAAGACTTTTTATCTGCATGGGGAGTTAGAGGAGTAGATTTACATGAAGCAACAAAAATGGTTGGAAGTAAAAGGGACTAAAAATAAATTTGCAGATTAAGGAGGTCGTTATACGACTTGAAACAGTTTCCTAGGCAGTGGTATAAAAGTTTTGATACTTTCACGATTGGTTTACGATTTATCAGGAGTGAGTATGATCATTGTGTTTATTACAAGGCACTGGATGATTGATAGTTCATTGTATTGGTATTGTACGAAGATAACATACTTATTGTCAGTCATAGCATGTCTAAGCTCGATACATTGAAAACTCAGTTGTCAAAGACATTTGAAATGAAAGATATGGGGGCTATAAAAAAGATTCTCGGCATATATAGTTACAGAGATAGAGAGGAGCAGGCTACAATTATCACAAGTTGAATATATTGAGAAGGTATTGATAAAGTTTGGTATGAACAAGGTAAAACCAGTTGGCACACCATATGCTATTCGCTTTAAGCTTTTTTCTTAACAATGTCTATTATAGATGAAGAAAAATATACGATGACTTGTGTGCCCTATTCGAGCGTTGTTGGCAATTTGATATATATCATGGTCTCTACGAGACCAGATATTTCATATGCAGTAGGTATTGTGAGTAGATACATGTCCAACATCGACAAGCAATACTGGGAGGCAGTGAAATAATTACTTAGATATATTGAGGTACAGTAGACTACGTCTTGATATTTAAAAATTCAAATGATAAGTCGATAGGCTATGTGGATATCGATTACGCATGAAATGTAGATAGCATGAAATCGATTTCCGGTTACTCGTTTATGCTAGCGGGTGGAGCAATCAGTTAGATGTCGAAGCTTCAGTGTGTACTGGCTCTTTCTACAACCGAAGTAGAGTATATAGCAGTGACAGAAGCATTCAAAAAAGGTATTTGACTGAGAGGAATGATGATTAACTTGGACTTTAGCAGGAGACCATGCTAGTTAATTGTGACAATGAAAACATGATTAATTTGGTGAAGAATTTTATTTATCACTAACGTACTAAACATATTGATGTTCGTTATCATTTTATCTGACATGTGTTTGAGAAATGAGGCGTGACTCTAGAAAAGGTTCACACAAATGTGAATCCAACTGACATACTTGCAAATGTGGTTACTATAAAGAAGTTTAAGTTTTGTGCGACTTCTTTTGACTTGACGAAGGTGGAGCATGCACGAGAAGCGACGATGATGGTGTAGTTATGATAGAGGCAATTAAAGATAGAGCTTGAATATATGGTTTGTTAAGATTGAAGGCATGATGGAAATTGTTGTCTAATGTCTTAAATATATTTGTAATTGGGTCTGTTAGTGGCATTGCCAAACCACTCGATTCTATCGAGTAGTTGTCGATCCCATCGACGACCACTCAATCCCATTAAGAAAATCTCAATTATTGGCCTTTACTCGTTGGACGGTTTCTAGGTCCAAATCGATATGATCGAAGGTGACTTCGATCCTATCAATAAACATCAATGACACTCGATATGATTGAAGCTCCCATCGACTGACTTGTGTAATTTTGCGAAATTACGAGTTTTGTTTCCTATTTCAATTTTTAACACATTAAAGGGTTTGTAATTGAGGATTAGAGTGAGAGAAAAATGTGTCTAGGGCTTTGTGGATCAAAGAGAGTTCAAAGCTGGGGTTTTATGATATTAAGGGTTGTATTCTCGATATGTAAGCTCTTCCATCTCTTATAAATATTGATTTTTTAATAGATTCAATGTCGCTTTGTGTTTTTTTTTTTTTTACGTAAAACATTGGGTTTCGTTTATGCTTGATTTGATTAATATCTTATTGTTTGATTATAACTTAGAGTTGCTTCCGCGTGTCTTCCAATAAATTCCTTAATCATCTATAATGAGCCTGACAAACCAATACACATGATCGACGTGTATGTCAAGTTGTCAACGGAAAAGTCCAACTCAAGATCATTCGAGCCTACATAACATACGTGCAGAACTATCACCTGTGTGATCCAAACCCCTGGACGAATTTATTTATCAAATGGGTAAGACATGAAAGATAAAATGGATAGCTAACAAATGACCATCAATATTCTATATTCAAACAACGTGTGTTTCACTCATGCTAGTCAGCCAGCCTGATCTTTAGAATCGGAAATATGAACCATGAGGGCCATGGTTTTAAGCCCGATACAAGTATACGAATCACTGCCGAGCTAGATGAATAGGGCTGAATCAGTCCTAACTTGACTCACAACTGAATGAGTTGGCTCGAGTTGCCACGTCTTTTAACATGTAGACATGATTTTTCTTTTAATTAAACCCCTGCAACCTTAAATTCTATAGGGCCACTGTCATGTCCAATTAACATAGATTTCATCCATTAGTCCTGACAACTCATGGTAAGACAATCGAAAAATGAAACAGATCCAAAACTCAAGTGGGCCACATTATAGGAAAAGGTTGGGATGAAAACACTCATCATTGAAACCTTCTTGAGGTGCAAAGTGGTGTTTATATGCCATCTAACCTGCTCGGAATGTGACTCCCACCTCGATGAATGCGAAATAGCCCGTTCTAAAACTTTTGTGGCTCTAAATTAATTTTAAATGAGGTATTCAATTCTCACAGGTTTTTTGTGGCATGGCTTAGTTTTGAATCTATCAAATATTGAGATACACCCTAACATTAGTTGGCACAATAAATGTACAGAGTGAATTAACATTGGCTGACACAATAGATGGAAGAAGAGAATTGTTAGTACTCTCTATGTAGTGAAGCCTAGCTTTTTTGGGCTTTTTCAAATGCTCTTCTCTATGATATTTTTGTATTAAAAGGATTTGTGTAAACGGTGAGTGCATCTTCTCGAGAGATTTATTAAGCATAAAAGAAAATTAAAATTTGACGTGATTAGTAACCCTTATAATTGGTAAGTTTTGTAATTTTGATTTCTCACATTTTAGTAATATATACATATATTTATTTGTTTTATATTACTACTTTATAATGTCAGTATATTGCCGAACCATACAAATCTTTTTAATTCTTGTCTCTTGATTTTTTATTTGCCTAATAGATTTTTATTTTGAAATTTTCATTTAAAATTTTTGTGTTGCTAGCATCAAACATTTACAAGTATAACTCCACAACAAATATAACAAAGACGTCCAAGTTCTTAGAGACGAAGTACAGAAGGGCTTTCTGTAATTGGGGGTTACACATGAAATTTGCGTCTAGACCGTGCCACGTTGGCATACCTGCGTTTAGTAATTGAATACCGGATGTGTATACTCGGCATTCAACTTCGACAGAAAGCTTATACCTTCTATCCAATTCAGATACTATTTAATAGAATTTTTCGACTGTTGACCGCATTAATTAGAAAGTTACGTTCGTCTGTGACTTCTGATGTAGGCTAACCAAACTTGGCCCACGACACGGTCGTGAAGCTACGTTATGTGCTCCACACGTGTACCGTTTGAGTCAGATCAATCGGATGCGGATTGCGTCCTACCCACGACGGTTTCTAAGCCACGAACGGGCAGTTCTGTGGGAGGGCCCACCGTTATGAATCCGCTTATCCATGCTGTCCATCCCTTCTCCCAGGTCATTTTAAGGTATGTGCACAAAAATGAGTCAGGTCCAAGGCTCAAGTAGACCACACCAAATAATAATCTTGGGTAGTGCGGTATACTTCACGTTGGATCTTACCTTAAAATGATAGGAGCAAAGAGATCGACGGCATAACAGATGCATGACGGTGGGCCCGTTCACGGTAGGCCCGTCCACAAAACTGTCCGTTCGTAGCTAGAGACGGGCGGGAATATGACGTAATCCGCGTCCAGATCAATAAACGACAAACACTGCAGCGTACCTACCGCTATCCTCAGAATTTATAAATGATCCTGCAAGTCAATGCCGTATCCGGATGGTCCACGTCACGAGACGGGACGCGGATTGCGTACTACCCCCGCCCGTCCCTATCTCCGAATGGGCAGTTGTGGGTGGGCCCACCGTGTTGTATTTATACATCCAAACTGTTTATCACTTTTTTCAGATTATTTTAAAGCATCAAAATAAAAATAAAGCAAATCTAACCG
The DNA here is from genome assembly GCF_029962835.1 of Magnolia sinica. NCBI lineage: Eukaryota > Viridiplantae > Streptophyta > Magnoliopsida > Magnoliales > Magnoliaceae > Magnolia > Magnolia sinica. Next base: position 12,581,082 of record NC_080577.1, read on the forward strand.
TTAAATGAATCACACTGCAAATGACTCTAGCATTTAATGTAATTGACATTTAAAGCTTTGTAAATTTTAATGCAACTAAGCTTATTATTTGGTGTGGTCATCGTTGGATCTGCCTATTTTTTGTTTTAATGCTTTAAAATAATCTGATAAAAGGAATAAACGGTTTGGATGCACAGATACATCACGGTGGATCCGCCTACAGAACTGTCCGTTCGGAGGTAGGGACGGGCGGCGGTAGTACGCAATCCGCGTCCTCACGAATCCATCCTACGTTGTGCTTCATGGCGATCCATGCGCGTTTCTAGCATGGGTTTACCCAAGGCCACATGCGGCTTTAAACGCCGCCGCGCGTGCTAGACTGACCCGCGTCCAAGACGTACGATTTAGACCGAACAACAATCTGACCGAAGAGACAGGGTGGCGGAGGACTGAGTTCCCGGTAATCCAAATCTCTGCGGGTTGGGTCACCACTCAGTCCGCGTCCAACAAATGAACGGTCTGTGTTCATAATTATTATTTGGTCATGGCCGTTCGAAGTATCCCTAAATGGAGTGTTTGGGGCAAGGCATTGGATTTGGTGGGATGGGATCCGAAAAAACATAATTATTATCCATGGCAGGATTGTTCCCCCTCAACATAGGATAAGCTTAAATCCGTGCTTTGTTTATAATACAGTGGTACATTGAAAGGATATATTCATCATCATTTGAAACTACTGATAATAACGTACATGTGTGATACTTAAACTGTTCATTTGTTTTGTAACTTATGTAGCCTTACAGAAGTTTTCGACTGTAAATATTCAATCCCCATTGCTTTCAATGGTGGGTCTACTTGAGCTTTAGATCTACATTATTTTTTCGCCCATGCTCTTAAATGATCTCAAAAAATGAGTGGAGGTGTTGATATAACCCACACATCAAGGTGGACCTACACAACTTGCTAATATCGAGTGAAATTGGCACCGAACCTATTGCAATTCCATCTTCTCAAACATGGAGTGGAATTGGCACAGGACCAGATGCAATTCCATTCCACCGATGGACGCTTCCAATAGCTTTACTACATATGCACTTGAGATGATCCTATCCGCCACAATCTGTCCCACTTTCCACTAACCCAGTTGAGAACGCAGAAACTTCGAGGCTGGCAAACACCGGAAGCGGATTGCGTACTGAGAAAACTCAATGGGGTCTACTGTTATTTATTTATTTTATCCACTCAGTTCATTCATATTAACAGATAATTTTAGGGATTTAACCCAAAAAGTAAGCATATATAAAGATCAAGTGGATCACACCACAGGAAACAGTGTGATTGAACCTCTACCGTTGAAAAATTCTTGGAGGCCATGGAAGTTTTAGATATAGCTGAAGTTTGCAATTTCTCCTCTTCCATGTCTTTTTAATCTTATTAACAGGTTGGTTGACAAATAAATATTACTGTAGGCCCTAGGAAGGTTTCAACTGTGGAGATCATTATTACATACTCTTTCCTGTGGCATGGTCCACTTGAGCTTTGGATTTACTTTAATTTTGGGATGAACCCTTAATATTAACAGGAAAAATGGATGGACGGAGGCGTGGATATACTGCATATACATCAAGGTGGGACCAGGTTCACGGCCTCACCGCAAGAAGTGTTTCCCAACCAAACCGATTCCACCACGTTCCCATCGGAGGGGCGGCTACCTAATCCATCCAAGTAATGCTAATTGCCACTCCGGCACGAGTGTGATGCATATACGCAGGCACTTACAAATTGCACACGTGGCATCTTCCAAATCGTGAAATCAGAACAAAAGACTACGCGCTTATTTGATAATCTGACCGTGGCGTTGGTGGACATTCATTGAACGGTTACAAATGAACATATCCAACGGTCCTATTCAACAAACACGTGTTCAGCAATCATTGGTTGGCATTTTCAACCGATCTAATATTTTCTCCGTGACTTTACAGCAGCAGTTCCAATGTTCAGTCGGTGTAATTCGAGTTAGCGCAGGCACGTGTACTTTCCACGTGCCTGCGTATAGAACGTCATACTCCGCCAGAGTATCAAATAATTCCCCAAAGTACAGAGGGCGCAGAGAGGAAGATGCACTCGCCAAAAATGCGGAAACATGCCCACTTGTGCAAGATCAATACCTCTCGTTAGAAACCATGTTCTGGAAAAATCAGGCTGATAATAAGATTAGGTGGACCACACATGTGATGAACAGTTAGAAGGAATTTATCAATTGTAGTCCAGCAGCAAATCAGATCGGCCTTATTTTCCAGAACATAGCATCTACGCAGCGATGTTGGCAAGATGAACAGCTCCGATATTTCACGTCTCTTCCGCATTTCCCGAATGATGCTGATAGATCGACGGAAATCGAACAAAGACAGCTCAATTTTCCAGCGATTTTGGTCAAAATCAGTAGCTAAAAATGCCAATATCCAGAATCGAAAATTCCAAAATTTTCCCTTTCTTCGACTAAATAACCTCGTTTTCAGAGATTTCCGCCGCGTAGCAAAGCAAAAAAAATAAAAATCCGGAGCACGAGAAAACTATTTCTAGAAAAAAGATGAAGAAGAGAACAGCAATTTCAGCAGCGAAAAAAGGCAAAAGGAAAAATCGTATTTACCTTCTTCATTAGGAAGACGTTGAGCCTCAGATCTAAGCTCTGTAATGCAACGCCACGTGGCTAAAAACAGGAGAAAAAGAGGAGCGAAAGATCTCGTCGGCATTAGGGAGCGTGCTTTCTTCTCGATTTCCGGGGCAAAATGCTTTCGGTACGAGAACACGGTGGTACTAGTATATAAAAGGGAATTATACAAATTGCTACCTCCTCAATACGTTGCTTACATCTTGGTACCTTTGTCAAAAAGGTTTTCAATAAGCTACCCTATTAATTAAGTAATTATCGTTGGAGTAACTTGCTTGGTAGCTTGGGTGGACCCCAATGAGATGTTTGTGTGAAATCCACCGTGAGCACCAGGTCGTCACCTGATGTTAGGCACAGGACCCATCTATGATTAAGGTGGGTCACATAATTTAGAAACATTTTATGGGCAATGCCTTACCCTCCACGTTGTTTCCCCAAGTGATTCCACTCGATTATGGATAATTATGATTTTTGGTACTTGGGCTTAATTTGTGGTGTGAAATTTAATGGTTGGAGTAGATTTCATATGATCATAACAGTGGGCCGTGTCAAAATAAGGGTGGTCATCTCTCTTTCAACTGTTTCCTTTGGAATTATCCACTTTGATCATACGTAGGGCTGATTTTTGTTACCCTAGGTCTAATCGTTGGATCACACTTGGATCTTGTATACACATCAAGGTGGGCCTATAAGCAATCAAGGGTCGTGGTCTCGTAACTTTTTTTTTGGCAAAATTTAGAAATAGATGGGAGATGGTCACCAACAATTAATTTTTAAAGAGGCCTACCTTAATGTATATATGCAATCCACTCCGATTATTAGATGTGTAATTTCACATTAAGCCTAGGGTGAAAAAGTGATTTAGATTGGCCACACAAATATCGGTTAGGATACCTTTTATTTTTATGTTCATTGTCATGATCATAAAAAATCCATTCCATCCATTAAGTGTCACACAAAAATTTAGGCATAAGGCCCAAAATCAAACTATCTATGATTTAGTAGAGCTACACGAGCCTACTTATTTTTCAAATCACACAGCAAATGCAATGTAAATGGGTAGTTATTATTTAGCTATTTACACCTAGTAGCTGCCTCTTGACAATGACCTATGTTGGCAGGAAATTTCTTTGGAAAGCTCTTGCACTTGAATAGAGAGTGTGAATATTTTTTCCACTAAAATACGTGGGTTCCACTGTTATCTAATATCTTGATTCACACCGTCCATTCATTTTTTCCTCTCATTTTAGGGTATGACCCCAAAAAATGAGATAGAACCAAAGCTCAGCTGGACCACATCACAAGAACAGGGGAAAATGAATGCTTACCATTCAAATTTTCTCTAGGGCCATAGAAGTTTTAGATAAAGCTTATTATTTTTTTTGTTTTCCCTTCATCCATGTCTGTGTAACGTTAGGAACAGGTTGGATGGAAGGTATACATCCCTGTGGGTCCTAGGCTCATTAAAAATGACAATGACAAATGTTCAATTCCCCATATTTTCTAAGGTGTAGACCATTTGAGCTTTGTATCTATCTCATTTTTTGGCTAATGCCCTGAAATGAGCACATAAAATATATGGCCGGTGTGGATTACACACATGTATAGTGATGGGCCCCACAAAATTTACCACCATAATTTTGGTAAGGGGACTATGTTTTGTGCCATGGTTTTCGAGATGAAATTACAGCCTCAATTTTCCTTTAGAAAAAGTAATAATGGCCCATATTCATTGCATTTGCTGTGGAATTTGATAAACCAATGGGCCCCGTTTGGATAGTGAGCCTTGACTTATACACAATTTCCAATCGTGTCACTTGAATTATAAATGGGGCTGATTTTTGGATTATACGCCTAACATGGGTGGGGCCCAATGAGATGTTTGTGTGAAATCCACCGTAAGCACCAAGTTGTTACCTGATGTTAGGCATGATTAAGGCGATTCACACAATTTGGAAACATTTCATGGGCAATGCCTAACCCTCCACGTTGTTTCCCTCAGTGATTCCACTCAATTATGGATAATTATGATTTTTGGTACTTAGGCTTAATTTGTGGTGTGAAATTTAATGGTTGGAGTAGGTTTCATATTATCATAACAGTGGGCCATGTCAAAATAAGGTGGGTCGTCTCTCATTCAATTGTTTCCTTTACCTTTACCCACTTTGATCATATGTGGGGCCGATTTTTGTTACCCTAGGTCTAATGTTGGATCACACGTCTAATGGCCTAAGTATATCTTGTATACACATCGAGGTAGGCCTGTAAGCAATCAAGGGTTGTGATCTCGTAACTTTTTTTGGCAAAATTTAGGAATAGAGGGGAGATGTTCACCAACAATTGATTTTAAAGAGGCCCACCGTGATGTATATATGCAATCCACTCTGACTATTAGATGTGTGATTTCGCATTAAATTAAGCCCAGGGTGAAAAAGTGACTCAAAATGGCCACACAAAAAATGGTTAGGATACCTTTTATTTTTATGTGCCCATTGTGATGATCATATAAAATCCATTCCATCCATTAGGTGCCACACAAAAATTTATGCATAAGGAAAAAAAATTAGACTATTTATAATTTAGTTGAGCCTCACCGACCTGTTTATTTTTCAAATTACATGGAAAATGCAATGTAAATGGGTAATTATTATTTACCTATTTATACTTAGTAACCACCTCTTGACAATGACTTGATGTTGACAAGAAGTTTAAAAGAGAGAGGGTGAAGATTTTCAGAGAAATTGACTACTGTAGATGCAATTCTTTATCTAGCATCTTTTCTGAGTAGTCCAAAACTTACCTTCCCAACTTATACGTTGGATGAACGGATGAGCATTTGAGGACCAAAATACCCCTGCCTTCACGGATTTGCTGGTGCGCGAAGATGAGTATTAACGCTTGGACACAGGAAACGGATTGGCTACTCCCCTTCGGCTGGCCAATGGCTGGTGGTGGGTGCTCTGTGGGCCCCACCATGATATATGTGTTTCATCCATCCCGTTCATTATTTTTCTAGATTATTTATTGCGTGAGAGAAAAAATGAGGTATATCCCAATCCTAAGCGGACCACATTATACGAAACAGTGTTGAATGAATTTGGACCATTAAAAACTTTTTGGGGGCATAAAAGTTTTGGATCAAGCTGATCTTTGTTTTTTCCCTTCATCTGGGTCTGTATGACTTAATCAACATATTGGATGTCAAATAAACAGTACAGTGGGCCTTAGGAGTATTTTAATGGTGGATATCTAATCACTATTGTTTTCGTATGGCGTGGTTCACTTGAGATTTATATTCTTATCATTTTTTATTATTTTTTTTGTGTCAAGCCCTAAGATGACCAGTAAAAATGAATGAACAGGATGAATGAAGCAAATATGTCATTGTAGGGCCACGGAGTACCAACCACCAGCCACGGGGCTAGTGGCAGGGAGTAGCCAGTCCGTTACCGGGAGGCGGATTAGAAATTCAGGTTGAGAAGTCGGCTACTGAAGTGACGTCACCAAGTTCTACGAGCTCTTGTATGTGTTATATCCACGCCGTTCATCCATTTTTAGATATCATTTTACCATTTGAAGTAAAGAATGGGGCAAATAAAAATCTGTAGTGGACTCCACAAGAAAACAATGGGGAGAGTGATTCCCACCGTTGAAACTATCCTAAGGCCCCATTATAATGTTTATTTGAAATCCAACCTATTCAAAAGTTAAAAAAGACATGAAATAAGGAGAAATACAAATATCATCTTGATCTAAAACTTTGTAACCTTTAGAAGTTTTTAATGATAGGCATCACTGCCCTACTGTTTTGTGTGCTGGGGTCCATTGGAGATTTGGATTTAACTGGTTCTTTGGATATTGCTCTAAAATGATCTCTCTAAATGGATGAAAGGTGTGGATACAAAACATACATCAGGGCAGGGCCCACGAGCGTCTGCACTCATCTTCGCACACCAGCCAATCCGCTTACGAAAGGAAGGCAGGGAATTTTTGGTCCTCAAATGCTAGTCCGTACGTCCAACGTATAAGTTGGGAAGGTATGTTTTGAACTCTCTGGTAAATTGAAACGGGTAAAAAGTTGCATCTACAGTGGTCAATTTCTCTTTGATCCTCAAACGTTTGTCCGTATGCCCAACGTGTCAGTTGGGAATGTATGTTTTGAACTATCCGGGAAAAAGAAACAGGTAAAAAGTTGTAGATGGTCAATATCTCTCTGCTCCTCAAATGTTTGTGCATATGTCCAGCATCTAAGTTGGGAAGGTATGTTTTGGATTCTTCGGATAAGAAATTACGTAAAAAGTTGCATCTACAGTGGTCAATTTCTCAGGACCAAAATACCCCCGCCTTCTTTTACGAAGCGGATTGGCTGGTGTGCGAAGACGAGCGCTGACGCTCGGACGTGGAAAACGGATTGGCTACTCCCCTGCCACCAGCCAATGGCTGGTGGTCGGTGCTCTGTGGGCTCCACCATGATATATGTGTTTCATCTATGCCGTCCATCTATTTTTCTAGATCATTTTATTGCATGAGAGAAAAAATGAGGTATATCCCAATCTTAAGTGGACTACATTATAGGAAACAGTGTTGAATGAATTTGGACCATTAAAAACTTTTTAGGGGGCATAAAAGTTTTGGATCAAGCTGATCTTTGTTTTTTCCCTTCATCTGGGTCTGTATGACTTAATCAACATATTGGATGTCAAATAAACAGTACAGTGGGCCTTAGGAGTATTTTAATGGTGGATATCCAATCACTATTGTTTTCGTATGGTGTGGTCCACTTGGATTTATATTCTTATAATTTTTTATATCAAGCCCGAAAATGATATGTAAAAATGAATGAACAGAATGGATGAAGCAAATACTTCATGGTGGGGCCCACGGAGCACCGACCAGGACTGGTGGCAGGAGAGTAGCCAATCCGTTCCCCAGGTGCGGATTAGATACTGACAGATTGAGTAGCGAGTCCGCTAATGAAGTGACGTCACTAAGTTCTGTGGGCCCCACTATGATGTATATGTTATATCTGCACCATCCATCCATTTTTAGATATCATTTTAGAATATGAACCAAAGAATGAGGCAAATAAAAATCTGTAGTGAACTCCACCAAAAAAAACAGTGGGGAGATTGATTCCCACCATTGAAACTATCCTAAGGCCCATCATAATGTTTATTTGAAATCCAACCTATTCAAAAGTTAAAAAAGCCATGAAATAAGGGAAAACACAAATATCAGCTTAATTTAAAACTTTGTGGCCGTTAGAAGTTTTTAATGGTGGGTGTCACTGTCCCATTGTTTTCTGTGTTGGGGTCCACTGGAGATTTGGATTTAACTGGTTCTTTGGATATTGCCCTAAAATGATCTCTCCAAATGGATGAAAGGTGTAGATACAAAATGACGCAGGGATGAACGTGATAAGGATAACTACTCCGAATCGACGGAGCTTCTCTGGACTCCTCACAGAGACTTCACGAATCCACGAGGAAAGAAAGCAGAAAATAGAAATAAATTCTAATAAATTCGAAATTGATTAATTGATGAATAAAAATGAGTTTACAACCCTTTAAATAGGGCTACCAAGCAATGGGAAAGAAATTAGAATCAAACTACAACTCAAACTCTTAGAATCCGCGACTTACTATAAATAGTAAACTTACTATTTATAGACGGTCGTGATGTCTACTAGTGCGCAAGGTTTTTGGCCAAAAATAGTAAGTGTCCTATTTGGCTTCAGCAAACCATTCTCCTAATTATTCTAAGCTCTTTTCACGTTGGGCGCAACTCCTAAAGCCCGACAGATGAAGAGTTATAATCAAACTAAAACTTACTATTTATAGTAAAAACGAAATTAAAACAGGGAAACGACCGTCAATCCAGGGGTTTTTCGCAATTCCGGGCTGCGCAACCCGGCGTAGCGGGTTGGTTGGCTTCAGTAGCTCGTTCTACCCCAAAATCATATATTTTACGTCACATAACTCATTCCGGATTGCGAGATACGCCCGATTTAAGGTTCGATGGTCTGGATCACTTCTGTCGTCGACCGGGCCTTTTCTGATCCATCTTGGCCATGTAATTGTCCGCGACCCGCTCTACATCACAAAACATACATCATGCTGGGGCCCACGAGCGTTAGTGCTCGTCTTCGCACACCAACCAATTTGCTTCCGGAAGGAAGGCAGAGGTATTTTGGTCCTCAAATGATCGTCCGTACGTCCAACGTCTAAGTTAGGAAGGTAAGTTTTGGACTCTCCAGAAAAAGAAACAGGGTAAAAAGTTACGTCTACAGTGGTCAATTTCTCAGATTTTTTCCACTAAGATACGTGGGGTCCACTATTATGTATGATCTTGATCCACACCGTCTATTCATTTTTTACTCTCATTTTAGGGCATGAGCCAAAAAAATGAGACAGATCCAAAGCTCAAGTGGACCACACCATAAGAAATAGGGGAAAATGAATGTTTACCACTCAATTTTTCTTTGGACCATAGAAGTTTTAGATCAAGATTATTATTTTATTGTTTTCCCTTCGTCCAAGTCTGTGTGACAATATGAACAGGTTGGATGTAAGGTATAAATCCCCGTGGGCCCTAGGCTCATTTAAAATTACAACAAGAGACGTTGAATTCCTCATGTTTTTTATGGTGTGGACCACTTGGGCTTTATATCTGCCTCATTCTTTGGCTCAAGCCCTGAAATGAGCACGTAAAACATATGGCCGGTGTGGATCACACACATGTATAACGATGGGCTCCACAAATTTTACCACCATAATTTTGGTAATATGACATTGTTTTGGGCCACGATTTTCGAGGTGAAATTACAACCTCATTTTCTCTTTTCCAATCGGGCAAAAAAAGTTATAACAGCGCATTTACGTTGTATTTACCATGGAATTTGAAAAACAAATAGGCCCGAAGGAAATGGTTTAGATACTAAGCCTTGACTTATACACGATTTCCAATCATGTCACTTGATCAAATGGGGCTGATTTTAAGGTCATAGGCCTAACATGGGTGGCACACTAGGTAGTTAGAGTGGATTTTATATAAACATTATGGTGGAGCCCACTCAAACTATCAACTCCTTGCTCGCACGAGATCTTCGCCTCGAAATAAAAAGAAGAATCATCTCCGTATATGGGTGGGATCACCTCTCGAAATCTCCATCGAAAATCACGCCGATCAAGGTAAAGTCGGATATATTTTTGAAATTAGAATTTGACTCTAATACGACTGTGAACACTGGGAAATTGGCGCCCACGTTGGTTCTGGCATTTTATGGAAGGTGATTGGGCTAATTCAAATTGCTGATGCAATAGTCTTGGAGTCGCTATTAGCCACTTAATTCAAAATCCCACAGTCGGCTAGAACCTTCAGAATATGTAAAGTCAGAGAATCCGAGGACTCTCTTGCTTTAAGTTGACTCTTGGTCTGCGATTTGAGATTCTGAGTAACGGACCTCAGTTACAAAAAGGGAAGGTGTTAGACACCCTCTCTAGCCGTACGAGTGTACGGTTTTTACTTTGTGTGGTAAGATGATCTTAGGGGATAAGATGATAAGATTGAAATGAGACTAGGCAAACTTGAATTTCTGATGTGACAAGGTCCGGAATTCCAATAAGCCACAGAGCATACATCCAAAGAATGTTTAGAAGAGTTTTTGAACAGATGTGATGATGATAAAATATCATTACAAATAGACTAGGCCACCATGAGTTTCTGATGTGACAAGATATAGAGTTCTGGCAAGTCACAGAGCATACATTTAATGGTAATCTAGAGGAGTAGGGGGGTTGAGAAGGAAAGTAATGATGCGATGTAATAAAATATGAATGCTAATGATGATTGCATGACCTTTGGCTTGCACTTGAAATGACTTGGATATTTGAACGCACCATGGTTAGAGGGATTGACCTAAATGAGACTGAGAGGCTAAGAGGAGGGGGGGCGTGGTTAGAAATATGCGAGCTTGAGAATTCAAGCACTCCCTCTCACTCTCACTCATTCACTCACTTACTCTCTCTCATGGTAATGGTTGTTTGTTGATTGATCTTTTTTTCTTTTTTTTTTTTTGTAAATTGAAGAGAATGGGTTTTAGGATGACATTTTGGTAATTCTAAAGATTTTGGAGGATGAATGATGATGTGGCGGCTTGTGATTGGTTGAGGAGAGGGTAATGCCACATGACATGCTTTTATAGGTTAGCTTTGGTAGGATGGTAAATAGAGTGAATGTTGGGGGTAAATTTATAGAAGCATTGACTTTTGGAGGGGGAACAACTGTGTACTCAGATGACACATTTGTCGAGAGAGGCGGTATCGGATTACCGCTGGCGGTAGTTAGACTACCACTCGGGTACGGTTGCTCCCGCGGTTTGGCCGGTGGGCCTATTTTGGGCTCTGAGAGCATCCCGAAGTCCATTTTTGGATATTTAGCTCAAAATGACTCGAAATTGGCTCGATGAAGGACCTACAAACAAGAAGCGAAAGATCAAGGACCTACAAACGATGAATGAAAACAAAGAAAAGCTCACACTCAACTAACACATTGTAGGTGAGAAGAGTGGAAAATCTAGGGTCCGCCCAAAGCACGGTGGATTTTGTTGCCTAATGTCTTAAATTGTTTGTAACAGGGTTTGTTGATGGAATCGATAAACCACTTGATCTCATTGAAGAGATAATCCATCAATAGGCACTCAATTATTGGTCTTTACTCGTTGGGCAGTTTTTAGGTCCAAATCAATATGATTGAAGGTGACTTCTATCCCATCGATAGATGTCACTGCCACTCGATATGATCAAAGCTCCTATCGACTGACTTGCATAGTTTTATGAAATTGTGCGTTTTATTTTTCTATTTCAGATTTTAACTTATTAAAGGATTTGTAATTGAAGGATTAGGATGAGAAAAAACCTGTCTAGTGCTTTTGTGGAGCAAAGGGAGTTCAAAGCTAGGGTTTTGTGATATTCGGGGTTGTATTTTCAATCGGCAAGCTCTTTCATCTCTTGTAAACACCGATTTCATAATGGATTCGTCGTCACTTTATGCTGTGGTTTTTTTTTTTTTTCCCCCCATGAAGGTTTCTCCACGTAAAACCTTGTGTTCTATTTGTGCTCGATTTGATTGATCTCTTATTGTTTGATATAACAACGGGTTACTTCCTCGCATACCCCTTAATAAGTTGTATCAAAGTTAACATTGGGGCTTTTTTTTTTTTTTTCGAGTTTATTAAATCTGAAAATATGTCTTCTAAGGGATCTAACATTAAGTATGAACTATGAAGGTTAAAATGAGAGACATTCTAGTTCAACAAGGATTGCAACATGCTCTCATTGGTAGGGCTAAGTGTCTTGCATCTATGACAGATGAAGAGTATGATGAACTATACGAGAGGGCTACAACCTTGATACAATTATGTCTAGCCGACAATGTTTTATATACTGTCTTATATCAAAAGACCGCCACAAATGTATGGACAAAACTGGATAGTTCGTACATGAAGAAATCCATGTGCAGTTGTCTGTATCTTAAGAAACAATTTTACAATCTCAAGATAATAAAAGGATCTGATATCAATGAACACATGAGCGCGTTCAGCGAATAGTTATATAAACTGACGAATGCGGAGGTTAAAATTGGAGATGAAAACTAAGCATTAATTCTGTCAAATTCGCTTCCACCACGGTCTTACGAGAATCTCGTAGACACTCTGATCCACGATAGAGATACCATTGATATGGAAACTGTCATCTCGACCCTTCATGAGAAACTCCTAAGAAGGAAAGATAGTAGCGAGGGTACTTCTACAAATGCACTGGTTGCCAGGGGAAGAAATTCTGAACGGGAGAAGGGTAATTCTCGATCGCGATCCAAATCAAAATGGAATGATAAGATGAAGTGCTGGAATTGTGAGGTGACATGACATATGAAGGACGACAGGAAGCTCAAAAGGGGAGAAATCTCTGAATGCACCAAAAGAGGCTAACACAATGCAATCATGCGAGGATGTAGATGGCAGTCATGTCTTGACTGCATTCAAATCTGATTATCTTAGTAATGTGAATCCAGTTGATATGCTTACAAAAGTGGTTCATATAGAGAAGTTCAAGTTCTGTGTGACTTCTTTGGGTTTAGTGAAGGCTTGACAAAAACAAAGTATGCATGAGAAGCAATAACGATAGTATGGTTATGATAGATGCAATTAGAGATAGAGCTTAAAGATGTGGTTTGTGAAATTTGAAGACATCATGGAGATTGTTGTCTAATATCTTAAATATATCAGTAACTGGGTCTATCAATCCCATCAAGAAAATCTCAATTATTGGCCTTTACTCGTTGGACAATTTCTAAGTCTAAATCGATATGATTGAAGGTGACTTCGATTCTATTAATAGACATTGATGGCACTCAATATGATCGAAGCTCTTATCGACTGACTTGCGCAGTTTTGCAAAATTGAGAGTTTTGTTTCCTATTTCGATTTTTAACCTATTAAAGAGTTCGTAATAGGGGATTAGGGTAAGAAAAAATGTGTATAGGGCTTTCAAAGCTAGGGTTTTGTGACATTTGGAGTTGTATTCTTGATCGGTAAGCTCTTCCATCTCTTGTAAATATTGATTTCATAATAGATTCGTTGTCACTTTGTGCCGTAAATTTTTTTTTTCCCAGGAGGATTTTTTTACATAAAACCTTGGGTTCAGTTTTGTGCTTGGTTTGATTGATATCTTAATGTTTGATTATAACTTGAAGTTGCTTCTACACGTCTCCCAACAAATTACTTGATCTTCTATAATGAGACTGACATACCAATACACATGATCTACGTGTATGCCAAGTTGTCAACGGAAAAGTCCAACTCAAGAGCATTCGAGCCTACATAACACACGTGCCAAACTATCACCTGTGTGATCCAAACCCCCAGACGAATTTATTTATCAAATGGGTAACGCGTGAAAGATAAAATGGATATCTAACAAATGATCGTCAATATTCTAAATTCAAACAACGTGTGTTTCACTCATGACAGTCAGCCAGCCAACCATGAGGGCAATGGCTTTAAGCCTGATATAAGTCTACAAATCACTGCGGAGTCAGATGGGTGGGGCTGAATCAGTCCTAACTTGACTCACAACTGAACCAGTCGGCTCAAGTTACCAAGTCTTTCAACATGTAGATGTGATTTTTCTTTAATTAAACCACCGCAACCTTAAATTCTATAGGGCCACAATCATGTCCAATTAACATAGATTTCATCCATTAGTCCTGGCCCATGTAAAGACAATCGAAAAATGAAGCAGATCTAAAACTCAAATGGGCTGTATTATAGGAAAAGGTAGGGATGGAAACACCCGTGCAAAGTGGTGTTTATATGTCGTCTAACCTGTTCATAAGGTCTCTCCTGCCGTGATGAATGGAAAATATCCTGATCTAAAACTTTCGTGGCTCTAAATAAATTTTAAACGAGGTATTCAATTCTCACAGGTTTTCTGTGGCATGGCTTACTTAGTTTTGAATCTATCAAATACTGAGATACACCCTCACGTTAGTTGGCACAATAAACTGACAGAGCAAATTAACATTAGCTGACACAATAGATGGAAGAAGAGAATTGTTAGTTCTCTCTATGCAGTGAAGCCTAGTTTTTTTTAAGGCTTTTTCAAATGCTCTTCTCTATAATAGGTTTATATATATATATAAAAGATTTGTGTAAATGGTGAGTGCAGCTTCTTGAGAGATTTATTAAGCATAAAAAATAAAAATTGATGTGATTAGTAAGCCTTATAATTGGTAAGTTTTGTAATTCTGATTTCTCTCATTTTAGTAAAGAATTTTTATTTTATTTTATTTTATATTACTACTTTTTTATGTCAGTATATTGTCGAACCACAAAAATCTTTTTAATTCTTGTCTCTCACTTTTTTACTTGACTGGTAGATTTTTATTTTGAATTTTTCATTAAATTTTTTTTTTTATGTTATTAGCATCAAACATTTGCAAGTGTAACTCCACGACAAATATAACAAAGACGTCCAAGTTCTTGGAGACCGAGTATAGAAGGGCTTTCTATATTTGGGGGTTACACATGAAATTCGCGTCCACACCGTGCCACATTGGCATACCTGCGTTTAGTAATTGAAGACCGGATGTGTATACTCGGCATTCAACTTCGACGGAAAGCTTATACCTTCAATCCAATTCAGATACTATTTATAGAATTTTTCGACTGTTGACCGCATTGATTAGAAGGTTAGGGTCTTCTGTGGCTTCTGGGATGTAGACTAACCAAACTTGCCCACGACACGATCAAGAAGACACGTTATGTGCTCCACACGTGTACTGTTTGAGTCAGATCAATCGGATGCGGATTGTGTCCACCCCGATCCCCGACAGTCTCTAAGCCACGAGCGGGCAGTTCAGTGGGCGGGCCCACCGTTATGTATCTGTTTATCCACGCCATCCATCCCTTCTCCTAGGTCATTTAAAGGTATGTGCACAAAAATGAGTCAGATCCAACGCTCAAGTGGACCCCACCAAATAATAATATTGGATGGTGTGGTCTACTTCAGCGTTTGATCTAACTCATCTTTGTTTTCATACCTTAAGGGCCCGTTTGGCCGGTGGATTGGAAGGGATTGGATGGTATTGGAAGGGATTGGAAGTTAAATCCCAAGATTAGCCTAGCATGCCAAATATAGTCGATGATTTGCTCCCAATCCCATGGATCTTATGACAATCCAATTACCTTTAAATCCCATCCCATTCACTCTAAGGGCCCGTTTGGACGGATGGATTAGAAAGGATTGAATGGTATTAGGGTGGATGGCATGGATTTCAAGGTAATGATGGTGTCAGTGGATTGTCTTAAGATCCATGGGATTGCTATATCCCCGGATTGCTATAACGAGTTGTTTGGCACGCCCGACCAATCCCGGGATTAAACCTTTCCATCCCCTCCAATCCCTCCAACCAAACATGTCCCAGGTAAATTTGAATAGATTAGGATGGATTGGATGGGATTTAAAGGTAATGATGGTGTTGTCAGTGGAATTTGAATAGATTAGGATGGATTGGATGGGATTTAAAGGTAATGATGGTGTTGTCAGTGGATTGTCTTGAGATCCACTATCCCGGGATCAAATCACCCAGCACGCCCGGCCAATCCCGGGATTTAACTTCCAATCCCTTCAAATACCATCCAATCTCTTCCAATCCACCCATCCAAACGGGCCCTAATCTGTTTAAATTTGCATGGGACGTGTTCGGTTCGTGGGATTGGAAGGGATGAGAAGGTTTAATCCTGGGATTGGTTGGGCGTGACAAACAGACTGGATATAGCAATCCCTTGGATCTCAAGACAGTCAACTGACAATACCATCATTACCTAGAAATTCATGCCATCCACCCTAATACCATTCAATCCCTTCCAATCCACTGGCCAAACGGGCTTAAAATGATGCGAGAAAAGGGATGAGCGGCACCGATAAACAGATACATCACGGTGGGCCCGCCCACAAATCTGTCCATTCGTGGCTTGAGACGGGCGGGAGCAGGACGTAATCCGCGTCCAGATCAATAAATGGCGACAAACCCACCAGAGCACCTACCGCTATCCTCAGAATTTACTGTTGCAAGTCAATGTCATGTCTGGACGGTCTACATCACCAGCCCATCCTACGTTGCGCAGCATGGCGATCCATGCGCTATTCTAGCATCCGAGGCCACTTGCGGTTTTGAACGCCGCCGCACGTGCTAGACTGACACGCGTCTAAGACGTACGATTTAGACCGGTCATCAATCTGACCGAAAAGTCAGGCTGGCGGAGGACCGAGTTTCCTGTAATCCAAATCTCTGTGGCGATGGGTCACCATGCAGTCCGCGTCCAACAAATGAACTGTCTGTGTTCATGATGATTATTTGGTGATGGGGCATTCGAAGTATCCCTAAGTGGATGGAGGCTTCCAATATCTTACTACCTATGCATTTGAGATGACCCTATCCGCCACGCAGGCAAAACGATCTCTTCCTCAGCAGGATTGGAGCACCTGCGGCAATGGGTCCCAGTTTCCACTGACCCAGTTGGGAACGCAGAAACTTCGAGGCCGGTAAACAACTGAAGCGGATTGCGTACTGAGTAACTCATTACCCTTAGCTCACGGAGTAAACTCAGTAGGGTCCACCGTTATTTATTTATTTTATTCACTCCGTTAGTCTATATTAACGGATAATTTTAGGGATTTAGCCCAGAAAGTAAGCATATATAAAAATCAACTGGACCACACCACAGGATCCAGTGTAATTGAAACTCTACAATTGAAAAATTTTTGGAGGCCACGGAAGTTTTAGATCAAGCAGATGTTTGTAGTTTCTCTTCATCTATATCTTTTTAATTTTATTTTATCTTCGTCCATATCTTTTTAATTTTATTAACAGGTTGGATGACAAATAAACATTACTGTAGGCCGTAGGAAGGCTTCAATGGTGAAAACCATTATTCCACACTGTTTTCCGTGGCATGGTTCACTTTGAACTTTGGATTTACTTTAATTTTGAAATCAACCCTTAATATTAGTTGGAAAAATGGATGGACCGAGGCCGGATAGACCAGGTTCACGGCCTCAACGAAATAAGTGTCTCCCAGCAACACCGATTCCACCACGTTCCCATTGGAGGGACGGCTACCTAATCCATCCAAGTAATGCTAATTGCAACTCCGGCATGAGTGTGACGCATATACGCAGGCACTTACAAATTGCATACGTGGCATCTATCTAAATCGTGAAATCAGAACAAAGGACTGCACTTATTTAATAATCTGACCGAGGCGTTGGTGGACATTCATTGAACGGTTACAAATGAACATATCCAACGGTCTTATTCAACAAACACGTGTCCATCAATCATTGGTTGGCATTTTCAACCGATCTAATCTTGTCTCCGTGACTTTACAGCAGCAGTTCCAATGTTCAGTCGGTGTGATTCGAGTTAGTGTAGGCACGTGTACTTTCCAAGTGCCTGCGTATTAAACGTCATACTCCGCCAGAATATCAAATAATTCCCCAAAGTACAGAGGGGGCAGAGAGGAAGATGCACTCGCCTAAAATGCGGAAACATGGCCCACTTGTGCAAGATCAATACCTCTCGTTAGAAACCATGTTCTGGAAAAATCAGGCTGATAATAAGATTAGGTGGACCAAACATGTGATGAACAGTTAGAAGGAATTTATCAATAGTAGTCCAGCAGCAAATCAGATTGGTATTTTTTTCCAGAACATAGAATCTACCCAGCGTTGTTGGCGGGATGAACAGCTCTGATATTTCACATCTCTTCCGCATTTCCAGATTGATGCTGATAGATCGATGGAAATCGAACAAAGACAGCTCAATTTTCCAGCGGTTTTGGTCAAAATCAGTAGCTAAAAATGTCAACATCCAGAATCGAAAATTCCAAATTTACCCCTTTTTTCCGACTAAATAACCTCGTTTTCAGAGATTTCGGCCGCGTATCAAAGCAAAAAAAAATCCCGAGCACGAGAAAACTAGAAAAGGAAAAATCGTATTTACCTTCTTCATGTTATATTTTGTTTTAAAATAGAATTAAAATTTAAATTTTCAAATTTTTAGTGATTTTCCTTCATTTTTGAAAAGTTGTAGTACTTTTGAGTTATGAGTTTTGTCGCACATCGAATTTGACAAAGTAAACTATCTTGTATATAAGATAATCTTTTTGCCTAGGGCTTGAGCCCCTTTCAGGGGGCATGTGAATTTGTGGGGGGCTATGCCAATAGTTCTAATCTATGTCATTCACCACACGTGCGCGCGTGTGCGCGAAGAGCTGGGCTGGGTGTGGGCGCAGGAACGGTGTGAGTGTACTAGCGTGGGTGTGTATATGGGTACTCGCAGGACTGTATGTGTGAGAGTGTATTCGCACTTGCGCTTTTTCGTTTTAAACCAGAGAGATGCATCCCTTCCGGTTGGTCGCTAAAAGGTGCTTAAGCACCACTTCGGAGTCTATATAAAGACTACCGATTCTAGTTTTAAATATACAAAATTATTATCTCTCTTATAAAACTCTCTCTAATACAATTTTAAGAATTTTACTGAGTTCATCGCTGAATCAACTCAGCACTTTCGGATTAAACTGCAAGTGGTTCGATCCCGTGTACAGTGAGTGCACCGCTGGGACCGGGTCATAGTCGTTGTATCCTGGAGGTCGATTGCTCTGGAAACTTGTTGCACTTGGGACGCTGTCCAAGGGGAGCAAATTCGATTTCAAGTCGAATGACTCAATCACGCCTCAACTTAATTCAATAAGTTCTTCTTTCTCAATTTTTTTTTTTTTTTTTGGTTCTCGATTTTTAATAGTCTATTTAATTCAACCAAATATTCCAACAATCTTGAAATGAAATTTGTTAAATTACATATACTATGGCTACAGTAACAGTAAATGCTTCTGCTGAGTTAGCCAAAATCGAACCGTTCGCTGGACAATCATTTAAACAGTGGAAACAGAAACTGATGTTCACTCTGACCATCCTGAAAGTTTCATACATTTTATCTGAATCATTTACTATAGATTCAGCAAATCAAACTGAAGTAATAGATGAAAATAATTGTAAAAATATATTCTAAACTCTTTATCCAACGAACTATATGATGTGTATGCTTCTTACGTGTCTGCTAAAGACATATGGACTGCTTTGGAAAAAAAATACATATTAGAAGATGCAGGCGCTAAGAAACATGCAATTACTAATTTCCTTCATTATGAAATGACAGACGATATACCTGTCACAAATCAGATTCACGATTTTCAAAGTCTAGTTCACGAACTATCGACAGAAGAAATTAAGTTGGATGAAGTATTTCTGTCAGGAGCGCTAATAGAAAAGCTACTGCCCTCCTGGAAAGAATATAAGAATAGAATGAAACATAAAAAGAACGGTGTTTCTTTGGAAACCACTATCGTACACATACGAATAGAGAATATAATTAGGGACCAAAAAGAAAATAAAAATGAAATATATTCAAAGGCGAATCTTGTGGAATCAAGTCGGGCAAATAATAAGAAAAAGGGCAACTGTCATAACTGTGGCAAACCTGGATATTATGCAAATGAATGCAGGTTCAAAAAAAAGAATGCAAACAATCAATTCAAGAAAAAGGGAAACTGCTACAACTGTAAAAATCCTGGGCATCATGTCAAAACCTGCGGGCTTAAGAAAAACAAAGATAAGCCGTAGGCTAATCTTACAGAAACAGACAATGAGTCTGACGTGATAATAGCTGTGGTGTCAGAAGTCTTCCTTGTAAACAACTTGGAGTGGGTACTATACACTAGTACAACTAGGCACGTGTGCAAGGATCGTAGCATGTTTACCTCCTACCAAGTATCAGGAGATGATGAACAGGTGTTCATGGGTAATGCTAGAACATCTCCAGTTGTAGGGAAAGGGAAAGTACTTCTGAAACTCACTTCTGGAAAGACTCTAATGTTGAATGATGTCCTACATGTGTCCGACATTAGAAGAAACTTGGTCTCTGGTTCACTCCTCAATAAGGCTGGTGTTAAGTTAGTATTTGATTCAGATAAGCTTATAATGACTAAGAATAAAACCTTTGTTGGTAAGGGGTACTGTAGCGATGGTTTATTCATTGTAAATGTATCAAATGATAATTATAAAAAGACATCCAGTTCTGTTTATATCGTTGAACCTTTTTATCTATGGTATAGTAGATTAGGTCATGTGAATGTAGTATCTTTAAAAAAAATGAAAAGATTAAGTTTATTACCTAATATATCTAATGAAGGATTCGATAAATGTGAAACATGTGTAGAATCAAAATTCATTAAAAAACTCTTTAAACGAATAGAAAGATCATCTGTTCTAGTAGAGTTGATACACAGTGACTTAGGTGATTTTAGAAATCACATGTCTAGATGTTGAAAAAGATATTACATAACTTTTGTAGATGACTACTCTAGGTTCATTGGAGTATATCTGTTAAGGAACAAAAATGAAGCTTTAGATGTTTTTTCTAAATACGAAATTATTATCTCTCTTATAAAACTCTCTTTAATGCAATTTTAAGAATTTTACTGAGTTCATCGCTGAGTCAACTCAGCACTTTCGGATTAAACTGCAAGTGGTTCGAGCCCGTGTACAGTGAGTACACTGCTGGGACCGGGTCATAGTCGTTGTATCCTGGAGGTCGATTGCTCTGGAAACCTGTTGCACTTGGGACGTGTCCAAGGGGAGCAAATTCGATTTCAAGCCGAGTGACTCAGTCACGCCTCGACTTAATTCAATAAGTTCTTCTTTCTCAAAATTATTATTATTTTTTGGTTCTCAATTTTTAATAGTCTATTTAATTCAACCAAATATTCCAACAATTCATTAGGAAGACGTTGAGCCTCAGATCTAAGCTTGTAATGCAATGCCACGTTGCTAAAAACAGGAGAAAAAGAGGAGCGAAAGATCTCGTCGGCATTAGGGAGCGTGCTTTCTTCTCGATTTACGGGGGAAAATGCTTTCGGTACAAGAACACAGTGGTACTAGTATATAAAAGGGAATTATACAAATTGCTACCTCCTTAATACGGTGCTTACATCTCGGTACCTCTCTCAAAAATGGTTTCCAATAAGCTACCCTATTAATTAAGTAATTATCGCTGGAGTAACTAGGTTGGTGGCTCGGGTGGCCCCCAATGAGATGTTTGTGTGAAATCCACTGTGAGCATCAGGTCTGTCACCTGACGTGCTGTGTCAAAATAAGAGTGGTGGTCTCTCTTTCAACTGTTTCCTTCTCTTCTTTTTTTTGACACGCACCCGCCACACACCAACGCACGCCATGGTGGGATTTCACCATCTATGGGCTTTGAACCCAAGACCACGTCGTATTGAAACTCCTCAGAGTCTACCACTCAGGCAATGACTGGAACCCACCTTGATAATATGTAAAGGCTGATTTTTGTTTCCCTCGGGTAGATCTTGTAAACATATCAAGGTGGGCCAGTAAGCAATCAAGGGTTGCGATCTTGTAACTTTTTTGGGCAAAATTTAGGAATAGATGGGAGATGGTCACCCACAATTGATTTTTAAATAGGCCCACCGTAGTGTATATATGCAATCCACACTGACTGTTAGATGTGTAATTTTACATTGAGCCTAGGGTGAAAAAGTGATTCAGATTGGCCACATAAAAAATGTTTAGGATACCTTTTATTTTTATGTGCCCACTGTCATGATCATATAAAATCCATTCCATCCATTAGGTGCCACACAAAAATTTAAGGATAAGGCTCAAAAATAAGACTATATATGATTTAGTTGAGCCACACAGGCCTGTTTATTTTTCAAATCACACGGCAAATGAAATGTAAATAGGTAATCATTATTTACCTATTTACACCTAGTAGCCACCTCTTGACAATGACCCTATGTTGACCGAAAGTTTCTTTGAAAAGTTATTGCCCTTGAATAGAGAGGGTGAAGATTTTTTCCACTAAAATATGTGGTGTCCATTGTTATTTATTATCTTGATCCACACCCTCCATTCATTTTTTTTCTCTCATTTTAAGGCATGAGCCAAAAAATGAGGTAGATCCAAAGCTCAGGTGGACTACACCACAAGAAACATGGGAAATGAATGCTTACCGTTCAATTTTTCTTTGGGGCCATAGAAGTTTTAGATCAAGCTTATTATTATTTTTTGTTTTCCCTTCATCAATGTCTATGTGACGTTATGAATAGGTTGGATGGAAAGTATACATCCCTGTGGGCCCTAGGCTCATTTAAAATTACAATGACAGGCTTTTAATTCATCATGTTTTCTATTGCATGGATTACATGGTGCCCTCTCTGTCTTCTCTTGTTCTCCGTTAAATTGTAGGTACTTAGCAGCTTGCGACAGGCAAGACAGGACTTCTCTGATTTTCCATTAAATTACATATAGAAGGCAGGCTAACAAGGATAACTAGATTTCAACATCAATAATCTACGAAGCAGAATATTAGGCCATCAAAATTATCCACATTATAATCATATCTCATCAGAAAAGTATGAAGGCCCAATGATATATGTACAATCTTTACTATCTATATATGAAATGAAAAGATGGCTGCTGAGAATTATTGACAGCAAGATCATGCCTTGCTTTGGTGAACCGAGACTTTGTACAATCTTCACTATCCAGTAAACAAAAAGATGGCAGCTGAAAAGTATTGACAGATGAATCACGCCTTAATGGACAACGAATAGTTGTGCAAACTTTACTATCTATGAAACGAAAAAGATGGCCGTTGAGATTTATCGGCCACGAGCTTATACCTTGATGAACTAAGATTCTTTATACAGTCTTAACTATCTAGCAAACGAAAAGATAGCCTCTAAGAATTATCAATAAATGGATCATGCCTTGATGGACCTAGAATAGTTGTACAATCTTCACTATCTATTAAATTAAAAGAGCGCCGCTGAGAAATATCAACTATGGGATCATACCTTGATGGACAAAGACTCTTTGTACAATCTTCACTATCTATTAAATAAAAAGAGCGCCGCTGAGAAATATCAACTATGGGATCATACCTTGATGGACAAAGACTCTTTGTACAATCTTCACTATCTAACGAACGAAAAGATGGTCACCGAGAATTCTCGACAGATGGATCACGCCTTGATAAACTAAGAATAAATGTACAATCTTCACTATCTATGAAATGAAAAGATGGTCATTGAGAATCATTGACCATGGGATTATATGCCTTGATGGATCAAAACTCTCTATACAGTCTTCACTGTCTAGCAAACGAATAGATGCCCACTGAGATTTATGGACCACGGGATCTTGCCTTGATAGACCAAGACTCTTCAAAATCTTCACTTTCTAGCAGTGAAATGATGTCCGCTAAGAAGACTGATGGATCATGCCTTGATGGACCGGGAATAGTTGTACAATTGCAAATGGGTTCTGCAGCACTTTAACATAAACTGAGTATCACGACGCGCGCACTAGATTCGATGGCAAAATCCCATGTGTTGTCCTCTTTTCAACAATAGTTATACAACGTACTTTATTTACATATAAGGGTATCTAAAAATTGAAATTTTGTCCCTAAAAAAGGAAAAGATATACACCAGGACATCTTTGTCATTTGTGATGTCAGTTAGAAGGAGTGATCTACTACCGTGGAAAGGGTAAATATTAATTTCAATATCATATTTCTCCGGGATTGTCTTCATAATCTTGTAGAATTTAGCTATAAAAACTCCGGGTATGCAATATTATTGCTCAGTACTATATATTTCGAGACCCCACCCATATACGGTAATCTCTTTTCTTCTTATACAAACTTCCCAACATAATTACATAGGAGGAGCTGAAGAGCCATGATTTGCAATTGTGACAAGTTAAAATTGCAGGAGTACCTAAAATTAAATAAACGATGGTTCATTATGCATATAAAAACATTGCATAATAGAAGCTTCTGGGGTATTATGAAGTATATGGATCACTAAAGTGAAATTTGTGGGGTCACGGTGTGGGTGTGCACTTCAACGCTAAAAGGAGCTGTGGTTCTTCATTCTCATTACAAATATACTGGCGGTTCTCATTACAGGGAGCGGATTGGATACTGAACACTTCAGTAGCCAAAACGCTACTGAAGTGACGTGGTGAAATACAATTGGTTGTATACTAATGGCATGTTCCCTTACAATTAATGCTCTTTTCCCTGGGTTATCTTAGACGTCTCTCTCCGTTTGCCGGTGCACGCACTCGACCACATATTGGTAACTGGTAAGCTTTAATTTTCAAGTCATTTTTTCTTTGCTCCCCTGATGAAGTGACGTTACCACTTTCCATGGGCGCCAGTATAATGTATGTATTGTATCCGCACCATCCATCCATTCCGTGATATCATTTTAGGGCATAATCCAAAGACTGAGAAAGATCCAAATTTCAAGTGCACCCCACTGTAGAAAACAATGGAGATTGAATGCCTACCATTAAAACCTCTTTGGGCCACAGAAGCTTTTGATCAAGTTAATATTTATGCTTTACCTTCCTCCATGTCTTTTTTAACTTATAAAAAGGTTGGATCTCAAATAAGCATTATGGTCGGCTCCAGGAAGGTTTCAACGATGGCCGTCACCTCCCACTGTTTTCTGTAGTGGGGTCTACTTAAACTTTGGATCTGCCTAATTCTTTGGCTTACTCACTAAAATGATCTCTCCAAATGGATGGATGGTATGGATACAACACATACATCATGGTGGGCCTAAAGAACTTGGTGGCGTAACATCCCTCTGGTTCATAAGCTAACCCGCTTCCGTTTCCAATCCGTTTCCAATTGCGGCTAAAGCCATCCGCACGAACTTCCTTCGACGGCAAGCCAGGGGCACACTATGATATTTGTGAGAAATCTACTTTGTTCATTATTTTTTCCATATCATCTGTTGAATAATCTAGGCTAAAAAATAAGGTAGATCTAAAACTCATATGGGCAGCTTGGAAACAGTAAGTGGGGGAATTCTTGTGGTTGAAAATTTCTTGGGTCCACCATGATATATATATATGTCATCCATATGGTTCATGAGGTTATTCCTACTGGAATGAACTGAAATTATAAAAACATTAACATAATCCAAAACTTTAGCGGCCACTTGAATATTTCAATGGCAGTTGGATCAATATCATTGCTAGGTCCATGTTGTAACATAATCTAGAAAAATTGATAGCCGGATAGATATATTAAAAATATTTCGGTGGGTGCTACTTAGACATGTTATTACTTTTAATACTCATGTAGCCGCATTTTTGTAATTTACAGAGGATTTTTAATTCTTTAAATTAAATAGAGTTGGGACGCTCTGGTTGGCTACTGAACCAGACGGTAACTAGTCTTGCTATCGATGTCAAGCACGTCACCGCATTCTTTGGGCTCACCATGATGTATGTGTTGTATCCACACTATCCATCCATTTGGAGAGATCATTTTAGGGGTGAAGCAAAAGAATTAGGTAGATCCAAAGTTCAAGTGGACCTCACCACAGAAAACAGTAGGAGGTGACAGCTACCGTTGAAACCTTCCTGGGATCCACCATAATGTTTATTTGGGATCCAACCTTTTTATAAGTTAAAAAAGACATATAATAAGATAAAGCATAAATATTAGCTTGATCGAAAGCTTCTGTGGCCTAGAGAGGTTTTAATGGTAGGCATTCAATTTCTATTGTTTTCTATGGAGGGGTGCACTTGAAATTTGGATCTTTCTCACTCTTTGAATTATACCCTAAAATGATATCACGAAATGGATGGACAGTATGAATACAATACATACATCATGGTAGCGCCCATGAAAAGGGGTGATGTGACTTCATTAGGGAGCAATGTAAAAACAGTGAGTTGAAAATAACGTTTACCCCTTATTTGGTCGAGTACGTGCACCGGCAAACGGCGAGAGACGTCTAACGGAAGTCTAAAGAAATGAGCATTAATTATGAGGGTAACACGCTCGTGGCATTTAACCAATTGAATTTCACCACGTCACTTCAGTAGCGTTTTGGCTACTGAAGTGTTCAGTATCCAATCCGCTCCCCTCATTACACCATGGTTTTCTTTTTCAAAGTCTTGGTTTGCGGTTCGCAATTACATACTGGTTTGCTTTTTCAAGGTCTTAAGTCTGAATTGCTATGTCATGTTTTGGAAGAATCTGATACCAGGTCCGTCATGCCCCCAAATCGACAGTCCAGCTCTTCAACTTTCCGCCTGTTCGTGGGTAGGCCCACTGTGATGTATATGTTTATCCATGCAATCCATCCGCCCTCTAAAGTTATTTTAAGGCATAATTACAAATATGAGATAGATCCAACGCTAAAGTAAAACACACCACAGGTGTCTCTTGCACTTAATGCAACTGACATTTAGTGGTGTGTGCATTTAATGCAAGCTAAGCTTATTATTTGGTAAGGTCCATTCAAGAATTGGATGTGTCTCATTTTTGTACTTGCGCCTTAAAATGATATGAGAAGAGGGTTGGACGGCGTGGATAAATAGATACATTACAATGGGCCTGGATACAGAGCTGTCAGTTCGTAGCTAAAGAAGGCGAGGTTGGATGCAATATGCATCCAATACTCTTTCTTACTACACATTAAACTTGGTAACCGGGCTCACTAAATTTCTGAACTATAAATCCAGCTCACCCTTGAAGGCATGCCGGTTAATCTCCTGTCTCAATTTCATCATGACCATGAACATGTACAATTTTTCTTCGTTGTTCAATGGATTGGATGCTCCGAACATTGGCGATGAGTTGTTGAAGTGATTTTTTCAGAAAAATAAAATAAAAAATAAACTACAAAAAATGGCAGCACAGGAAAATATATTTTGAAACTGGAGACGTCGCGCAGCCGATGCAAGAACACCTGGGTTGGCCGGAGTGAGAATGCAATAGTGACGACGGTGGAATATAGATTTTCTCTCTTTCTTCCCTCAAAAAATCCAAATGAACTTGGGAATTGTGTACATTTGAAACGTCGTGTGGGGCCTCTGTAGACTTCGACAACCAGCCACACCGTTCATCCGTTTTCTCTTATAATGTAAGGTTATGGGCTGAAGAATAGGAAGGATCCAATCCTCAAATGGACCACCGTTATCATCTGTGGGCCAATTGGCCTTTCCGATCACGACAAACATTTTTATTGTACACTGATGATGATACGTGAAACCTTTTGAATGGCTCGTTTGAACGGTAGATCTTTCATCAGCTGAATCTCCGCGTGAAACTACAGCACCTCGCTGCAATCGCCGTAATCGGCTCGAACTCGTGCAGGGCATTTTCGTCCGAAAAATATGCATCCACTGCAGAGGTAAAAAATAAATATATCGAAAGCCGCCTTATTACCTAATTAACGGAGCAGTCTTAGGGAAATTCTAACGCAATCTAGCGATGATGGCAATGGGTAATTTTTTTACTATAAACACGACCTTTGACTCACCTGACCTTTTTCAACCGACCCAAAACCTAACCTACTAAGCTAGACCTGAGAGGTACGGAAAAACACATTTGTGACGAAAATACCCTAACCTTTTTCACCTGCTTTTAGCTTAAAACGAGGAGTATTTTTGTCCAAATGCCTCTTTCGGTACCCTAAGATATTACTTTGGTAATCAAAGTTTGCGGCCTTTGAGAAAAAAAAAACCCTTAAAAGATAAGTGTCAACAGTGCTAATTTTTTCATTAATTAATAGAGTAGCTTATAAAAAGGTAGTGTAAACACTGATTTAATGAGGTCCCAAAAACGCAGAATAAAAAACCATTGGTGTTTGACCGAAATAGTGGAAGCAAGGTTTGATAATTCAATGTGCACGTGGGAGCGTACACATCCACACGCGGGAACTGTGGAAATATGAAATGCGGGTGCGAGTGAGATACACTGTTTGGATCTTCTTTTATAAAAGAATGGGCCATTCACAGCTCAGGTGGGCCACATCATGTTAGAAAGAAAATTTTAACCGTCGATACACCTTGTACATTGTGGTCCATATTTCCAACCCTATAAAAAGCTCTGATCTTTGCACACACGTTTTATTTTTTCACTTGTTCTCGCGTGTGGAATTAGCAAGCCTTTGACAAAAACGACGGGTTTTCTGTTACGACAATTGTTGCTTCTTATTCACTAGACACCATTTATCAGATGCGTTCCACCGTTGAAAGGTCATGCCCAGAAATCTTCCGGATTGGAAGATCTTAGACACCAAAACTCAGTTGAATATTGATTTTTTTTTATTTTTCTTTTAGCCGTTTACTTATTGTTGCCTCTCTTTTCTGTTTTTTATCATGTGTGGTGTATGAGGGCATGCGAGACTGATTGTGCATCTCAATTCAAACTTTGACCCCAAGCCTCGAGATATTCAGATGAGTAAAACGCGATTATATGCAGTGGATACATGAGAAAATCGGTTGCCTTTTGATGTAGAGAGGGTCATGGACACTTACATGACCAAGATGGATTAGAAAAGGCCCGGTTAATGACAGAAGTGATCCGGACCGTTGGACCTTTAATCAGGCGTATCCCCCAATACATAGGAGATGAACTAAGAAAAATCGCATTCGACATTAACTCGGAACCCAATCCCAGACTCATCTTAACATTTGGACACAATGATGGGGGCCCACCTACTATTCCCTTTTGTGTGGCGTCCTGAGGGGAGAGAGTGTAGTACAATAACAGGTTCGTAGTCCCCATGGTGACTAATAAGAGCTAAGGGCTTGTTTGGCTGGGC
Source organism: Magnolia sinica (assembly GCF_029962835.1). Classification (NCBI taxonomy): domain Eukaryota; kingdom Viridiplantae; phylum Streptophyta; class Magnoliopsida; order Magnoliales; family Magnoliaceae; genus Magnolia; species Magnolia sinica. The sequence goes on from NC_080577.1 coordinate 12,610,022, forward strand.
GGATTGGAAGGGATTGGATGGTATTGGAAGTTAAATCCTGGGATTGGCCGGGTGTGCCAAACAGACTGGGTGATATGATCCCAGGATATAGCAATCCCATGGATCTTAAGACAATCCACTGACAACACCATCATTACCTTTATGGCCCGTTTGGCCGGTCAGATTGGAAGGGACTAGATGGTATTGGAAGTTAAATCTCGGGATTGGCGGGGCGTGCCAAACAGAGTTGGTGATCTGATCCCAATCCCATGGATCTTAAGACAATCCACAGACAACACCATCATTATCTTTAAATCCCATCCAATCCACCCTAATCCGTTCAAATTTGCCTGGGACCTGTTTGGTTCGAGGGATTGGAAGGGATGGGAAGGTTTAATCTCGAGATTGGTCGGGCGTGCCAAACAAATTGGATATACCAATCCAGGGATATAGCAATCCCATGGATCTCAAGACAATCCGCTAACAGCACCATCATTACCTAGAAATCCATGCCATCCACCCTAATACCATTCAATCCCTTCCAATCCATCAGGCCAAACGGGCCCTAACGTGAATCGTGTTTGGCTCATCGAGGTAAATCAAGCAACTTCTGGTTCGCATTGCCATCCTGCTCAAGGTCCCTCACACTTAAAACACCAAAAAATCAAAATTTCTAAAAATCCAAAACATCATACATTTCAAAATTCTACAAAAAATCCAAACATTTACAAATTTTCAAAAAAAAAAAAAAACTTATAAATGCCTTTCAAAAACTTGACCACTAAAGTGCTAAGTCTGTCTATTAAAGCACTTGAGCATAAAATTAACTTTTATGATTTCAATTTAAAGTTGAACTTTGAAAACAAGGGTTTAAACGAAGCTGATGATCTGGAAGATGTTGAGTCGACTCTTAAAGTAGAGGATATCCTCAGAAAGTTCAAACCAAAAGCCAGTATCATCCTGAAAAATTTTGAAATTGTAAATTTATGATCTCCTGAAACCATTGGGGAAGTACGCATTGAGAATCCTTATCCTCGAAAAATAAGCAACGAATGATTGAATTCTTCAAGCTATGACTTCCCAATCTTGTTGTCACGCCCCAAACTCGGAAATCGGGCTTACAAAATTTTTGATCGCCGAATCCAGCACTGACAGCCTACATAGTACCCCATTCTCGGCTCCTAGCACCCATACACCAGATTCCGATCTTGGGATCCTACAAGGAGGATTTCAAATATGATTTGATTCGTAATGAGCATAACCCATGAACAATAACCACAAGAACACCATTACAAAATTCACTATGATAAAAAACTTTGAGTACAACGCGTATGAAAGGAAAATACAAAATAATGAAAGTAACAGAAACTCCAGAAGCTCGACTGCACACTCTAACTGCAGCGAGGCTATGACTGCGTCCTAGCATCACCTGCACGCATCAATCGTGCATAAGCTTATAGAAAGCTTAGAGGGTAGTGTAAGTGTGCATAGTATGAACGTGCTCAGAATGCAATGCCAGAGTAATGCGAAATCATGCTGATAGGTACATGAATGCAATCAGCCGTACTAAGGCTATGTGGTATAAGACATGAATGCTATCGGCAATATCAAGACTATGCGATGCGAGATGCAACTCAAGCATGTTAATCCTCATTTGAATCCTCATACAACTCATCAAATATCAATACAGTTCTTATTCTGGATAATCACCAGGGTTTAGTACACTCTAAATGGCACTACCCCTTTCCCAGGCGCGCAGTCCAAGTGAGCATAAGAAACCTCACTATCCGCCTGACCAATAGTCTACTAATATCTATCCGGCACGTCGATAGCGGATCCATTCATGAGCTGGTCAAACTTAGCCTAGTAATGCCCCCTACCCTCGGGCGAGTAAGGCCACACCCCTTTCCAATCGACCACGAATCAGTGGGAGACACAACCTCCTGGTATTCGGCCCTCATGCGCTCATATATCCACTTGATCTCGACATTGGAGTCATCCTCTGGTATCATCGGGCTTAGAAATTTTTACCTAAGGACATCTATGGCACCCCAATGCTAGAAACAGTATTGCCAGTGTCTAATCCTGCCATCCATAATGTATCTATGGAGGTCATAGCCCTAATGTTGCTAGGATGTATAGAAATCATCTCATACAAATGCGAAGTGCATGAATCACACTACCAGTCATGCAACAATCCTATACGTACCGTGCGCTCATGAAGGGCAATTCCGCCGATCCGGGAGCCCATAAACAATCTGCCCAAAGGCATATGCTATGATCAGTGTTAAGGGTCAAAAATTGTATATTAGACCTCAGTTATTACCTACTTTTATGAACATGATACTGTTTAATGCCCTATTTTAATCGTGTTTGTGATGCAAGGTGTATTTACGAGCGTGGACTGAAAAAGGTTACTAAAAGTATAGATTTGACGCTCTGAAGTACCTAAGGCAAGGGAAGGACCCCAGGGGACCAAGATCGAAGGATTTACATGCTATAGATCTAAGAAAATCTCGTGATCAACGATAAAAAGGCATGAAAATCGTACAAAATACAAAATCACAAGGTTCCAGCCATCTGTTCGGCTTGAGACTTCATACATGGGCTGAGGACACTAAATTAACCGTACACAAAATTTCAACCATTGGATCCCTCTAAAAGTGGCCCAACGGATAGATTAGACCCCATATCCCTGATTTGGGGCCCACTTTATCTTTGGATATGCCTCAATTTTGGACTCAACGCCTTAAATGGGGAGACAAAATGAATGGATGGATTGGATTGCTCGTAAACATCACAGAGGATACCACCTGACATGGCGTGTGCACATTGCACAAGTGCATTGAAGGTGCACTGTAATTCAAGACGGGTCAAACCGACTTTGACCCGTCTCCCTTTCAAAAATGGCAACTGCTGTTCTCTGTTGCTGTGAACGGACGAACATGTGATCTTTGTGGGTCCACACCGTCCATCAAACCAACAATCAGGACTGTCCATTCGGTCCATGAGGCGTCCACGACCCGAGTTAAGGCTTCTTCCTGGTTCAATGCATGCATACACAGAAAGATTACATTCACTTATAAGATGAACGGCAGAGAAAAATATCATGTGGTCCTCATCAACAGAAGGCAAAAATTACACATTTCTCGACTAAATTTCGATTAGAATTCAATGAACGGTGTGGATTTCCCAACTGATGTTGATCATGGGCCCCACTGGCAGCCAGCGCAAGAAGCGCACCTCTGCTTCATAGTCCGTGAAAACCGGACGCAATATGATGTTGTGGCCCACCAAAATGGCCCATCCGACCAATCCGGACCGTCCAAATTCATGTCAGGGGATGGCTGACCAGCTCCAAGGAGCCTGAATGGCTCAGATTTCGTAGCATGCTCTTCTACAGCCTCAAACATAGGACGACAGCCAACCGATTTCACAGTTTCACTGCGTAAGTTTCGTAGCCATCGCTGTTACTTCCGCACCGACTTCATGGAGTGTGGAAACTCTCCACCGACAGTTCCCATCCACCGTCTTTCAGAATCTATATAAGGGAGAGGGCTGAGACGTGCAATGGGGGGAAGGAGATCTCGGCTTGAGATAAGGAACGTGGAGCAGAGAGAGAGAGTGGAATCTGGGGGCTGGACGTGAAGCACAAAACGAGAAAGAGAGATTGGAAAGAAATCAAAGGGATGTGCTTCTTCTCAATTATATTTTTCTTCTTTCCATTTGAATCCATGCTACTTCCCATGAGTTTTTAATTTCTTAGCTAGGGCTAAGATGAAGCACCTAATTTGAATGATTCTTGTTATTTGTTGATTTCATCCGGAATTGATTGATTTATTTCTTTCTTTATTGTAATTAAATGAAAACTCCATACCTCTCTAATCTATGAGCTCACCTAAAGTCTAGATGTGGATATTGTTTGGAATCTTATTCTAGGTGTGCATGTGTCTAATCATGAACAGGTTTTCCTACAGAGAAAAAAATAGAAATTTACATCTATTCATGCCTGAACATGGATGGAAAGATGTGATCCTTGAGATTTTTTTCCCAATTTCATCTTCTGTGAGTCATAATCAAGATATTAGATGGTGGATGTGGATTTAAGTGGTTTGGTTGATTCTTAATGTCTATATATACATAACAATTGATGTACATGCATTAGGGACAATTGATGTTAAGAGAAAAATCACTTGTGCTTCAAGGGAATTATACATCCTGTGTGCTTGAACAAGGACACAGATTGTGCTTTATTTATTAAATTTACATCAATCTGAATTAGGGTGAATCAACAAGTAAAACAAGAGTTAAGATAATTAGGGGTGGATTCAAAAGTCCTAGTGTTGTCCTTGAGTGAATTTTCCTTCTTGTTCTCAGTTATTTTTTATTGATTTTTGTTATTTTACTTAATAACTAGCTAAACTATTTGTTGGATTATTTAAGAAGAATCATAAAATTTGAATTGTGACAACCAGTCCTCGTGGGAATGATCTCATAATACGTACCGAGTCTACACCTGATTCGTATACTTGCGAGTTTAAAATCAATTTAAATCAGGTTGGTTTAAATAAAACATCAATCAGTCACTTCCCATATCAAGCATACATATGATGCGTATGAGCATGAATCATGGAACTATATTAAACATGATATATGGTGATGGACTTTGTTCATAACGAAGATGGGCCTAGACAAGTTGAATATGCCGAGTCAAATGAGTCGAGTCAAATACATCAAATGGGCCACACCACGTGGGCCTCATATATATATCAAAGTGGGCCTCAACAACATACCTCATACACATCAAGGTGGGCCTCAACAACAGGCCATAAATACATCAAGATGGGCCTCATCATATACCCAAAAAGAGTCATATTGAAGGATCATTTGGACCATACCCCAAGTAACAATGGAGATAATTTTCACTGTTTCAACAATTCACAGGGTCCTACCATAAGGTTTATTTCCCACCCAATTTAATCATAAGGTCTTAAAGATCTAGATTAAGAGGGAAAAACAAATATCATATCGGTCCAAACCCTGTAGTCTAAGGGTTTTAATGGTAGACGTTCAAACCCACTGTTTCCTGAAATGTGGTCCACCTGATCCTATATCTGTCTTATTTTTAGTCTCAAGCGTTGAAATGAGCTTTCAAAATGGTTGGACGACTTGGATGCAGCCCATGCATCATGGTGGGTCCCATAGGGATGAACAGCATAGGTAAGGCACATGCCTCATGGTGGGGGCCACACTAATGGAAAATGTGGAACACATACATCAGTGGGTCCCACGTGGGGCCCACCATAATGTTTATTTTCCACCCAATCTGTTCATGAGATCACACGGACCCAGGTGAAGAGGAAAAACAAATTTCATAATGATCCAAAACTTATGCAACCCAAAAAGGGTTTCGATGGCAGACGCTCAATCCCACCGTTCCCTATGGCGTGGGCCACCTGAACTATGTATACGGCTGATTTTTGGAGGGGCCACTGGCCTAAAAGGGGGCCACCAAATGCGCGGTGTTGATGTTCCACACAAATCACGATGGGGCCCACGGCTAGGACCTGTGGTCCCTGCCCGTCCAGCGTCAAACGCAGCAAGACGTCCTCAGCAGCGTCTGCTGCTATATATATATATATTTATATATATTTAAAACGAGTTGTTTTGAGATTTTTCCTAGGTAGGGCCCGCATCAGGTGGATCCGCTCCATCCATTGGACTCTACGGCTCATGATCGACCAAATGAGCCCAATATGCGATGTGTTTTGGTGTATAGAAACATTAGAGTGAATTTTAATGGTAAGAACACTGTTTTATATGCTACAGCCCACCAAAAAGTTGGATTGACTTCATTTTTTGGCTCAACGCCTAAAATGATCTGGGGAACAGGATGAACTGAATGGATTGAATTCATACATCAAGGTGGGGCCTACATGAGCAGTCCACCCTAAAGCTTGAATCAAACTAATATTTATTTATTTGTTAGTACGCTTCACTATCCATTCACACTTTAGTGAACACGTCCAGCGTCCCTGGACGCTGGACAGACGACGTGCATATACCATTCATCAAGGTGGGTCCCACATGTGGGGACCACAGCTAGTGGGTTCCACGTGGACGTGACCCACTTGATTGGATCAACCTGATATGTGTATTTTCCCATCATCCAGACCTTCCAAAAGGGGGGTGGCTCCAACAAAGTGGGTTGGCCCCAAGTTTGGACAACCATAGGGTCCATTTGATGGATGGTTTGGACATCACATATACTTATTAAGTGGGCCACAAAATAAAGGAAGGAGAGAGATATAGAGAGAGAGAGAGACGACAATGGAGGGGCCCCGCCACTATGGGCCCCTTATGATTACAACACATACATCATAATGGGTCCCACCTATAAGTGGGCCCTCAAATGCAAATTGACGGTAGATCACCCACCTATTGGCTTCCTTCTTGCTCCTTTAGGCTTGTATGCTCCTATGCTCAACTTTTGACGGTGGATGATGGAGTTTTGATGGTGGGGATGAGAGGCGAGAGGGTGGGCCACACTTGTTGATTTGGGAGACCTTGGGAAGGCTTGGACATGGGATGCTTGGTTGCTTGGGAGTGAAGAGAGGGAATGAGAGAGAGAGAGAGAGAAGTGATGGGTAAAAAGGGATGGGATGAGGTGTGATGGGTGATGGGTGAAGTGATGGGGTTCTAAGAAAGGGATATGTGAAGAAAGAGAGAGAGAGTTGACTTTGGGAATGGGAAGGGATGAGTTGTTGTACTTGGGGTATGGAGTGTACTTGACTTGTACTTGACATTGATTGATGAGACATGTTGTAGAGATTCTCTAGAAATTTGTAACACGCGGCGTTTTCCTCGAAATGAACGCGGGCCCACATCTTATGGCACGGGTATCGGTTCGGTGTGCAAGTCGCGACGTTGGAACCGCGACGACAGCGCGGCCGCCAAGATACAAGTTTCGGGTCGAGCTGACTTTGGTATGCAGGACTCGGCTTAGGATCGCGCGCAAACGTTGGATACGCGTCGAGGGTTGCCGGAATTTGATCGGAAGGAACGCGGAAGCCTATAAAACCATACGGTCTATGATACGGGCCTTACACTTGTATCATATGAAGACTTGTTTGGATTTAATCGAAAAGTTGTCCACCAAGACTGAAATCAAGCCTATCAAGCAGTCGCGACCAACACCATGCCTACATTCTGTGCTATAGTGTGCGGCTTGTACATGAATGAATACATAATGGCAGGAGACATCCTACAACTAGATTATTATAGCTAAAAATGGAAACAAATTGCAGTCAACCTGTCAGAAAGTATTGCAAGTGTCAAGAGCACGTATACCGGATCCGTGCGTGTGCTTCCAAACTCTACAACCTGACAACACCTTAGCCATTCTCTACGCAGGGTATCACATAAGCAAATTTTTTTTAGCTCGATGGCATATAATAGCCAGGAGTACATACTACTACAATCAACTACTTCATAAAAATGGATAGAAACATCATCCTAATCTCACATGCTAATGCTTTCAAAGAACGACATACCATTGACATCAACAATGGGACGCCAAAGATGAGCAAATCCCTCAAAAAACTTGAACTCAGAAGATATTGTACCACTTTCATATATACCTTGGGCAAATCAGACATCCTTATATACAATTATAGGTGAAATTCTTTATAGGCTAACTGGTGAGATGAAAGGTTTTTTTTAAAAAAGAAATTTACATACACACACACAACCCACACACTCACGCCTTAGTGGGATTTCACCAGCTATGGATACTCGAACCCTTGACCAGGTGTTGAAACTCCTAAGAGTCTACCACTGGAGCAGGAGTCAGGATCTAGGTGAGATTAAAGTTATCTTACAAGTTCAAGTCAAAAATCTAATCAATGTGGGTGTTGATGGAAAATGAAGCCAAGCAAAAAAAAAGTTAGGCCACTACTGCATATATATATATATATATATATATAGAGAGAGAGAGAGAGAGAGAGAGAGAGAGAGAGAGAGAGAGAGAGAGAGAGACTTAAAAGGGTAAGTTCAAAGCTCACATGAAATGACCTGACGATCAGAACAATTCTTCTGGGAGGCACCTTTTGACTCACACCTATCTCAAAATAGTAAATTTACATCAATCCATCCTTGCACCTACTCCACATATGAGTCCCTTTTGAAATCACTATCTTCTTTAAAATATTCTAAAATCCAAAATCCAAATTGAGTTTCCCTTCCACAATTCTAATTTGACTCTCAAGGAGAACATTTATAGTCGTGCATAAAAATATCCAAAATACCACATTCGGTCTAAGTCAGTCTTCAAGTTAGGTTTCGGATCAAGTCTCGTTGTCAAATATGAAAAATGTAGATAGGTAAATGTCTGTGCTCTTAACTGTCTATTCATAAGCCAGGAAAAAAAAATAAAAGATACAAAGTTTTGTGCTCTCATCAAAGAGACTTTTGGGGCGTGATATTGTTGCTTAGACCTATCCATAAACAATGAGGGAACTAGCCTGATTTCTCTAGTGAAATAGATATATGCGTGTCCATTTGTTTCTTTATCATGGCCCACCTGAAGAGGGAAATAGCCAGAACATGAACTTTTAAAAAGTGGGACCCACTCGATGGAAAGCTCAGATCTCACACATTGTTGTTAGAGGAGTCAACAAACCTCTACATCTAATCTTATTTAAAAAGTTTTCCAATTTCTAACTGAAGTCAATTCTGGAACATGCTCAAATCTTATTCAGATTAGAAATCAAATCAAATACACCGTTCAAGTATGAAATTAAGAGTAATGAATTAGAACGTATTCCACAAGTGGCATTTTTTCTTTACATTCTATGAACAAAAAACAATAAATGAAACCAACATCTTACATTCATTAAAAAAGGTACTAATCCTCCTACTTTAAAACATGGGCACCTCCTACTTTAAAACATGGGCACCCCCCCCCCCCAAAAAAAAAAAAAAAAAAAAAAAAACCTACAGCAATTAAACATCCATTCAAAAAAGTAAAAAGTAGATAATGTAATAAATATTTTCTCAAATTCGCCAATGACATTTAAGATAAATTTTTAAGTATAATGTTACAAGAGATCACTTGATTTTTAGGCAACTTGGATTAGTTTTACAATGAATCAGCCGATTCATCCCATCATGAAAACTCCTACCGAGTTAATCCCTTACGAAAAAAAAAAGAAGAAAAGAGAGACTAAAATCAATTAATCAACATTAATCTTTGTTGTTAGTGTTGTCAAAAGATGTCTTAAATCTTTTGTCCATGTTGCTCGACCAGTCGAGGGGCTGGCTAGACTAGTCGAAGATCCCTTCGATTGGTCGAAGCCCGTTTAACTCAAAGCCCAACGACGATGTATTTAGGATTTCCGGGATGCTCAACCAGCTGAGGGATAGGCTCGACCAGTCGAAGCCCTGACTCGACTAGTTGAAGGTCACGCAGACTGCGTAAATTTGAAGCGATTTTCGGATTGTTCCAAGGTCGGTGCGAAAGTGTGGTTTTCTAAACTATAAATAGGAGTCCCTAGGGCCATTTTAAAGTATTCTAAGGCTTCCTAAAGGTATTTCAAGGGTTTCTAAAAGAGTTCTAGGGTTATCAAAGGGTGTAGCAAGGGTAAGATTTGAAGTTATTCAAATCGGATAAATCTTCTCTCTTTGTAATTTCTATTTTCATAGTGAAAATTTATCGCTTTGTGCCGTGGTTTTTTCCTCAAGGATTTTTCACATTAAATCTTTGTGTTCTCTTGTGATTGCTTGGTGCTATCCTAGATCCATATCTATGTAATTTCGCAGACCAAATCCCAACAATTAGTTGATTTATTTTCTTTGATTTTATTAGTGATATTTCTAAATTTTACTTTTAAAGCAATTTCATATCAATTAATATGCTTTATTAGATTATAATCCTTTTTTATTTCAAAATTAATCTTCTACACCTTTCCAAATCACATCCATTTTGTTATTCATAAGCCCAAATAAATTGTTTTATTCACAACATTTGAAGCTACATGATACTAAGCTCCTAACATGTAATTGTAAATCTTCCTTTTTCTTTTATTTTAAGTGTGTTGTATATGTACAGATGATGACTGATGCATTACATTTCAAGTTTAAGGTCTGTCATGTAAAAGACAATTTATGTAATTGACATTGGTTGGTAGTGCTGAACATAATAAGTATTAAAATGAATTTTACTTTCATATAGTTGAAAGTTTATCATAATATGATTTGAATACATTGATATTATTGGATCTGTTATTTGTAATTATAACTCTCTTTTTTTAAAGTTTTAACTGAAAATATAATAGACCCGGTCAAAATTTAGGAGACTCAGCCGAATAACTGTTGGGTTTTTTCAAAATAAGAAGAAAATAAATTTTGGGGAAAGGATAATTGTGGCTTTGGTGATTGTTGATATAAATGGTGATGCCTCTTAGTAAAGAGAACATCTTTTGAATTTAAAATGGAGCGTTGCCATTGTTGGAAAGACACCACCATTGATGAAAAGACACCATGGAAGAAAATGTCTTTTCATGAAAAGGGTCTTAAGCATCTCTTGTCATTCTATATAAACCCATATTTAGGTCAATCCGAATTCACAATTTCCAACAATCTCCTCTCCATCTTTTTTTTCTTCACCATTTTCATTTTTAAAAAGATATAGTTTTCAGGCGCTAAACTATAAGTAGTTTTCAGGCAGTAAATTACAAACAGTTTTCAGGGGGTAAGTTATAACAGCACAGAAGTTAGGGTTGTGCGCTGTAAAAGTGTGTTCGGGGTGCGGTTTTTCAGTTTTGCAGGTTGAAACCCACATTTCTCCGGTCTTGGAGAAGTGGCTTATTGTATCCTAGAGGCGGATTTGTCATAACCCTCTTGCAAATTGGTTTAATCACTAGTAGGGTGTGAATATCGCCTTAAAGATAGCGACATCGTAACATGCCTTAAGCCTATCTTTAAGTGATTCATTTTTTATTTTCCGCCTCAAATATAACAATTTTAAGGCGATATTATGGCCTCTTCTATGGGCTATCCTGACTTTGTTCGAATTACACCGTTCAACGGCTCAAATTTTCTTCGATGGCAATCGAGGGTCCATCTCTTACTCACATCATTCAAGTTGGATCACGTGCTCAATCAAGTTCCTCCTTCACCACTATCTGACAATGATACGTTAGAACAAATTCAAAAGAGACAAAGTTGGGAGCGTAATGATTACACTATGTGAAGGTCATATCTTCAACGCTCTGTCTGACTCGTTATACGCTGTTTACTGTCAAAAGAAGACTGCTAAGGATTTGTGGCAGGTGTTGCTCACCTAATACACATCAGAGGATGAAAGCAACAAAAAATTTCTTGTAAGTTAGTTTTTATAATTCAAAATATTGGATGAAAAACCTGTCATTGATCAAGTACATGAGTTACAGGTCATCATCCAACAGATTATTGCCGATGACACTAATCTCAACGAATCCTTTCAAGTATTCACAATTATTGCTAAACTTCCACATAAATGGAAGAATATTAGAAAATCATTGAAACAGAAAACAGAGAAAATGTCCTTAGAGGACCTCGTAATGTTTCTTCGAAAAGAAAAAGAATCTACGCTCCGTGATAAAAAGGAAGAACAACAGGAGACCCTAAGTAATGCTAATGTAATCGAGAATGGTGTGAATCAGAAATTAGAGAATCCACCTTTCAAGAAAGATGGTAGTCTCTAGAGTACTCAAATCCTGGAAAAAAATAATTAACTATGGTTTACATTTTTCTGGTTACCCTAGTGTACTTAAAGAATATAGTGATATAAGTTTGGTTACTGATTCTAATGAATCCAAGTCTACCAGTGGATGAATTTTTACACTTGGAGGAGCTGCCATTTCGTGGGGATCCAAGAAGCAAACTTGCACATCTCACTCTACCGTGCAATCTAAATTCATAGCTTTAACAGCTAGTAGTAAATAAACAGAATGATTAAGAAACCTTTTATTAGAAATACCATTATTGATAAGGCCTTTACCAGTGTCTCTATCTACTGTGATAGTGAATTGATACTATCAAAGGCATATAACAAGACTTATAATGGAAAATCAAGACATATCAGTCTAAGGCATAGTTTTGTGCGACAACTACTTGGTGATGATGTTATAACAATACTTTATGTACGATCTATCCAGAATCTAGCGGACCCGTTTACCAAGGGACTGACAAGGGATGTTGTCAGTAGAATATCAAGAGGAATGTGACTTAAGCCAATTTCTCAGACACCGGATGACGAAAACCCAACTTAAGTTAATAGGTTTAATGGGCAAAGTACCTCATACGAAGTGTCTGAAGCAGCACCGTACGTTTTCTATCTGTCTCATTCCTGGATCTATGTATAGTGTTGAGTACTTGTAATGATAAAAAGGAGGACGAGTTACTGCTCTTAATGAGTTCTTTCAAGGGTGCTACAATTACAGAGGCATTCATAAGGACTCACCTATATGAGTATTTCAAGTGGGGCCGCTTCCGGATGCTCGAGAGTTTTGGCTACTCTCATGAACTCATAAATTCAGGACAGAGCACAAGACCGTTAATGTGCTATACTTTTAGAACATATGACAATTGAAATATATGTGTGCATAAAATGTCCGGTCGTGTCATATAGAATACTTAGTTCAAGACTATGGTCACTAAGGATTCTGATTCAACTTTAATTTATTTATACTATGTGAAGGTTCAAGTCTATAAGACACATTCTCCTATGCACATATTTTTCTTACATACCCTCACCTCTGTATTTTGAAAAATAGTGGGGGATTGTTGGGTTTTTTTCAAAATAAGAAGAAAAGAAATTTTGGGAAAAAGATAATTGTGGCTTTGGTGATTGTTGATGTATGGTGATGCCTCTTGGTAAAGGGAACATCTTTTGAATTTGAAATGGAGGGATGCTATTGTTGGAAAGACACCACCATTGATGAAAAGACACCATGGAAGAAGCATCTCTTGTCATTCTATATAAACTCATCTTTGGGTCAATCTGAATTCACAATTTCTAACAATTTCCTTTCCATCTTCTTCTTCTTCACCATTTTCGTTTTTGAAAAGATACAATTTTCAGGTGCTAAACTGTAAATAATTTTCAGGCAGTAAATTACAAACAGTTTTCAGGGGGTAAATTATAACAACACAGAAGTTAGGGTTGTACGCTGTAAAAGTGTGTTCGGTGTGTGATTTTTCGATTTTACAAATTGGTTTAATCACCAATAGAGTGCGAATATCGCCTTAAAGATAGCGACATTGTAACACACCTTAAGCTTATTTTTAAGTAATTCGTTTTTATTTTACGCCTCAAATATAACAATAACTGGGTCGACCTATCCTAGTCTCATCTCATTCATCGACTGGGCCTTGTCTGACTTCCTGGTTCAAAGGCTTAGGCTGCTTATTGTTTCACATTATTATTATTATTATTATTGCTGTTGCTACTACCGATGAAAGTAAAAGAAGAAAAATCAAACATGAAATTGAGATAAGTGCTGATTTTGTCATATTTTCTCTCTCGAAATCTATTAATAGCCGAGCAGGACCGACGTGTGGGACCCACAAGATTTAAAATAATCTTATAAAAATTCAGCACATGCTGTTTGTCAAGTAATCCAGTAGGTGTGAACTGTGGACCACTTTCCATCCGAGGTATGCATTCAAACAACAGACTCTATATATATATATATATTCCCATGAGGTCGAGTTATGTGGGCCCCACCGTGATGTATGCCAAACATCTGCCCCTTCAGTCAGATGCACCATTCCATGGTGGGACACTGGCTAAATTCAATCCAAGACTTAGGTGGGCCACACCACATACAACAGTTGAAAAGGTTTATCTTCCCATTAAAACATCCATAATCATTTTTTGGCTCCACTGAGATGTGGTTCATAAATCCAGCCCATCCATTGTGTGTGTCTCACTTGGATGAGGGGTCGGACCAAGTTTCAGCTGCATCCAAAACTCAGGTGGCCCCAACCAAGTGCTTTTATATGTTTTAGGTATCTCATCGTATGATTTTAAATGGTATGGCCCACCTGAGTTCCGTATATGGCTGATTTTTGGGATATCCCATAACCCAAAGGGACCTATCAAATGCATGGTGTTGATGTTTGAGACACATCACGGTGGGGCCCACACAGCTCGATGTCATGGGACCCACCGTGAAGATGATCATATGCTGAAATCTGAACCGTCTGCTCATCAGGCAGGCCACCTATGTAAGCGGGATGTGTACCGTTGGCAAACTTTACAAGCCGTCCGTTCTTTTCATCTAGGCGTGGCCTACCTAAGGAGCGGGCCAGCTTGATTTGTAGGTATATTCGTCTCAGTGACGGATCCCACCTCATGAACTGCTCAGATGTCCCTCTAAGTCAGCACGTGTGCTGCTTGTAACTATGCGCGTGGCGAGGATCTATACGTGTGGCTGGTGTGTGTATCAAACCTCATGATCCAATACGGTACCTTCCATATTACAATTGGCAGAGGGCAAGGTGTATCAGAACCGCCCATCAATAGGACCATAGCATAGATGGTCCATAGTTCAATAACAACACCAATCAAACAATCCTAGCCACTACTTTTTCTCACTTCTTCACTGCTGAAGTTTGATGGCGAGGATCATTGCAGTTGTCAGTGATGGACCGTCCATGGTAGTGTTTAACAGATGAACGGTCCAAGATTCCAAAACATAAGGTGGTACCCTGACCGTTTGGAAGCTACGAAATGAAGGGTGGGGATCTTCAAACTGTAGGTCACCGACTCACGCCCAAACACGGCTTACTGAAATATTTTAGACGTTACATCGGTTGCTTGGAAATTTACAACAATTGGACGGTTAGGATTGTCCAATCACTCTGACTTCTACCCTATGGGTTTCAAATGGATGGTTGTAGCCATTCGCAGCTGGGCCACAGGAGATGGACCATGGACCTAAAATAATCACAAACAGATTATCCTAACCATTGATTGGTGGCATGCAAACGGATGGATGAAAGACAAAAATAGTCAACGGCCCAGATTCAATAGGAAAATTAATGGTCAGAGAGATCGTCCGAGGTACTTTTTTGGACCAACCTAAATGGTTTTTATCATCCTAACATGCATGCATGTGGACCCCACCCCAAAAGGATGGTTGGGCACCAGTTCAGATGAAAGTCTCCCTTTCTAAGTTGACCTCGTTGACTGGCATGCAAGGACGAGTTCGGCAAGCTGGCACTTAAAAACAGCTATTTTATTGCGGTGGAGTGGGATCGATGAAAGGTAGGAAATCAACGAGGAATTTCCGAGGAATTACTTTAAAACCGCTCTTGACTCTTGGCTCTAGATAGATTCGAGCCTGTGGCTTGGTAATTCCACACGCGTGTGGGATCCGTACACACTCACTTGACATCTATAACTCATGTGTTAAATCTTAGCTTTCCATCGTGTGAAATAGACTGTTTAAATTTTCTGGGATAAACTTCAGATCATTTATCACCTCAACTGGACCACGGATTATTAAAAAAATGAGTGGCTAGAAAAAAAAACGCCTCAAATTACTTTATCTTCTGTGGCCCACCTGAAGAGTGAAATTATCCAATCTTGTAGTAAGAAGCTAAGCATTATTCCAGATTTTTTGAAAGCTCAGATCTCACACACGCGTTTCATATGTAAGTGTTCCCCTATGCGGATTTGTACTGCTCTACATGCATGTAGGATGAGTAAACAATAAAACAGATGGACGCGGATTGCGTCCTACCCCCGCGGGTCTCTAGCTGGGAACGGGCAGGAGCTTTGCGTGGCCACCTTTATGTATGGGTCTTATCCACACCGTCCATACATTTTTACGTATATCATTTTAATGTATAATCCCAAAATTGAGGAAGATCCAAGACAGATGTGGACTATACAACGGGTATTAAACTCTTACCGTTGAATACTTCTTGCGGGCTACGAAAGTTTTGGATGGAGCTGATATTTGTTTTATCTCTTCAACCAGGTCCAGGTAGTTTTATGAATGGGTTGGATGGAAAATAAACATCACGGTGGGCCCTAGAAAAGGTTCAGCGGTGAGAATCATTATCACCTTTTCTTCCTGTGATGTGGTCCATTTGAGCATTTATATGACTCATTTTTTATTTTTGAACTAAAATGATATGAAAAAAATGTATGGACGGTGTGGATAAGATCCATACATCACAGTGGCCACTCAAAACTCCTGCCCGTTCCCAGCTGGAGGCGGGCGGGAATACGACGCAATCCGCTGGGGAAACGCTGCCAGTGTAATTCCACGTGCCCGTCGATCCCTGGCCGTCCACACGGACGACGATTTCCTGCGAAAGTCATTCGCAGGAAGTTCCTGCGCTGGGATGCATGGTGGGGGCCACCGTGATGTTTATGAGAAATCTAACCCGTACATCTGTTTTTTTTAGCTCATTTTAGTACATACGACTAAAAATTAGGAGGATATAAGACTCAAGTGAGCCATACGAAGATGAAACAGTGGGAAAGGAATGTCCACCGTTGAAACCTTCCTAGGCTCCACCTTGATGTTTATATTCCATCCAAGCCGTTTATAAGGTCATTTTCACTGGGATGAAGTAAAAATCCCAAATATTAGACCGAGACAAAACCTCCGTGGACATATAAATGTTTCAACGGTGGTCACTAAATCTCCACTGTTTCCTCTCGTGTGGTCGATTCGAGTTTTGAATATACCTTATTTTTGGATGCATATCCTAAAATGATCTCTAAAATCGGGTGGACGGTGTGGCTTTCTCACAAACATCTCAGTGGGCCCCACCTAGATTCCTTGCGCAGGAACTTCCTGCGAAAGGCTTTCGCAGGAAATCCGCGTCCCGTCCACACGCAGGAATGAGTACAGATATGAAACACGTGTGAGTGATCTAATCTCTTCCAAGATCACGCTATTTCAGTTTCAGGTGGGCCACAATCGACAAAGTAAACAGACTGTTGAAACAAATTTCTAACCGTCCGTTTGTTCTGTGCCTTGTGGGCCACTAATTTAGAAAAAAGATCTAAACCGTGTATCCTACAAGATGTAAAGCCCCCAACTTACACACGTGTTTCATATTGATACGTGGGGACACAATGTTCAAAGTAACCTCAATGTTAAAACTATATTTCTGGCCGACCATTCGTTTCGTACGCTGAGACCTACTGATCTGTGAAATACCAGATCATCTGCCACATTTTTCCACATTGGCCTTTGTTCCTGCACGTGGATGGGACCAACCCAACGGACCAGCCCAGACGCGGGTGGAATTAGCAAATCTCGAGGTTGATATGAGTCCTGTGTGGCTAAGATGGGTGTGAGGCTTACAATACAACACAAGTAATTTTGGAAAACTTTAATTATTTCCTAACTAGGACTATCAAGGGGCTGGGCTGGTCCATTGGGCTTAGGCTGGAGTAGCAGGCTTAAAATTCAGCTTTGTTTTTCAAGTGGGCCGGGTTTGGACTGTTTACAATAATCCATCAGAGTGGTCTGAATCCGACCGGGCCTGGCCCGTTATGATTTGCAAAGACAATTTTGTAATATAAACAATTCATAGATTTTTATTTTTAATTCTTTATTTTATTTTTTTACGCTGTGACCGGCCCGACAATGGATTGGGCTTGGGCAGGGTGTATATAGGGTTTGGTCTCGAGCTTGGGCCATATAAACGCCAACCCGATAAAACTTGAGTTGGGCTGGGGTTGAGGTCTCGGGTTGCCCAACCTAACCTGAACCCAATCAATATATAAGTTTTTTTTATAAATTAATTATAATTGAGTGTGGATAGTCTATGTTGAAGGCATAAGAAATTCCAATGCCATCAAGTTTCATCGGTCCACATCATTTTCGATGACTCCAGGTAACAAAATACACTGGATTTCCCTCTCCCAAATAGATTGCTTGACATACAATACAACTTATAAAGGAGTATTTGTCATGTATTTTAGCTTGTTTGTTTAGAAAAAATATTCTTTATAATAAATAATTACATATATAATTAATACAATTATAGGTATAAAAAATAAAACTTGTAATGAAAATATAATAGATTAATATAATAATAAAAATATTAGTATATATCTAGCCGACCCAACCTGCTTGGGTTGGGCTGGCGTTGAGAATTCCCAACCCCCGAGGTGAGGTTGGGTTGGGTTGGGTTGGGATTGAGGCATAGAAATCTTGGGTTGAGATGGGGTTGAGCACCAACTTGAGATGGGGTTGAGCACCAACTCGGCCGACCCGCCTGACTTTCAGCCCTAGAGTCTACCACTATAGCGAGAGTAAGGATCCAGAGTCTCTAATACATAGTTACGTCATGTCTCGACATGAGTGGCCATGATGATGTTTTAATCCAATCCATCCATCCCGTCCCTCTAATGATCTCTTTAAAATCCGTTATAAGCATTCCAGATTGTATGTGAGACCCACCGTATTTTGTACACGTCATCAGCATGATTTTAGGCCAGATATGTTCAAAAAAAAAAAAGATTTTGGGCCAGACCTCGATTGCGGGTACACTACACAGTGAGCCCCCTTTTCAAGTCAAAGACGGGGACTACTTTTAACTTATTGTGTGGCTCACCTGATCATAACAAGGGTACCTTTAGGTCGTAAGCGGATCGGCTGGTTTACCTCTCTCCGCTATATAGCTGCTGTAGGTAAGTGTCGTGCGAAGACGAGTAATGATGCTCCTCGAGCTCCGAGTTGTAAGAACGGCTCAAAGGAGATCAAAGTTACATGGCCCCACAATCATGTATTTATTATATCTATACCGTTCATCTATTTTAGAGATCATTTTAGAGCATTATCCAAAAAAATAAATCATATACAAAGATCAACTGGACCACACCACAAATAGCAGTGAAGATAATGATTTTCACCATTAAAAAATTCATAAGGCTCACCATAAGGTTTATTTTCCATCCAATCTGTTCATAAGGTCACAAAAACAAAAAAAAAAAAAATTGTATTGATTCAAATCTTTGTGACCCCAAAAAGGCTTTCAATGGTAGACTTTCAATCCCCTATGGTTTTTGTAGTGTGGTCCACTTAATAGTTATATTTGTTTTATTTTTCATATCAAGCCTTAAGATGAGCTTGTTCAATGGATGGGCTGTTTGATCATAACACATACCTCGTGATCAAACCCACAAAACTTGCTATCGTAATATAGCAGATAAATAGCTGGTGTGAGGTACACCGGCCAATCCACTTCCCTTCACGTCATGCATGGGATGTCATCAAGTGAAACGGATTCAACTCCCCCTGCCACCGGCACCACGGCTAGTGGTCTGTGATCCGTGGGCTCCAGCATGATGTATGTGTTTCATCCATTCTGTTAATTCATTTTTAAAGATAATTTTACAGCTTTATTTCAAAAAATGAGAGGGATATAATCTCAAGTGGACCACACTACAGGAAAACAATAGTGATTGGATATCCACCATTTGAATTCTGAAAGGACCACTGTACCGTTTATTTGACATCCAATCTATTCATTAGGTCGTGATGACCCAAAACAAAGATCAGCGGGATCCAAAACTTTTATAGCCGCCAAAAAGTTTTTAATGGTCCACGCTCATTCAACATTATTTTCCTTAATGTGTTCCACTTGAGACTGGGATATACCTCATTTTTTATGTAATACCCTAAAATGATCTAGAAAAAATATTTAGACAGCATAGATGAAACACATACATCATGGTAAGGCCCACATAGCACCGACCATCAGCCATTGGCTGGTGGCAGGGAGAGTAGCCAATCCGTTTCCGTCATAAAGGCATCATGTTGGCCCACTTCTACCCGTTCCCACCACAGCTTGTGGTACTGCCGCTACCACGGGAGAATGCCATTGTCGTACACGCACATACTAGAGATTTTTCTACGTAGCTTTGAAGGCGACTGATGAGATTGATGCGATCCAACTTCTTTCCACGCCACTCGGTTCTTCCAGCTGTTGGGTTTTGGGTTGAAAGATTTTCCACGCATGGAAATGGATGACATGCCATTAATTGGGTGGGCCCTACTATTGATCATCTCTCCAGGATTTTCTTCGCCATTCAATACACAGATTTTTCTTTCGTCATTGTTTCCAGAGTCCTGAGAAGGCTACCGATGACGGTCAAGCTATTCAACGATGGCGTGCCTTCGGGACAATTCTCCATCCTAATGAGGTGTGCATGTGGGGCCTGCATGGCATGATGGACCAAACGATATAAAGTCGAGCCACATGGACATGAAAAATGAACGGTGGAAGATGCTTGATTTATTTGGTAGCATCCTGCACGCGCACCTTCACGTGCCAATCTGGCTGTGTGTGTGTGGAAAACCAGAGGGGGTGTATATGCATTGTATAAGGGAGAGGATCAGGTGCGGTTCGGCCTCAGTGCAACACTTTCCATGGGACCCTTTGATGCATGTATTCTACTTCGAATCTGGCCATCCGTTTTTTCAGATCATTTTAGAGCCCATCCGTTTTTTAAGATCATTTTAGGGCCTTTATATATATATATATAAAATTCGAGCTGAGTCGGGCTCAAGCTCGAGCTGCGAATCAAGCCGAGTTCGAGTTAAGCCGTGTCAAGTTGATCTGCGCCATACTTGAACTCAGCTTAATTTCAAATCGAGTTTTTTAAAATGAGCTTGACTCATCCTCAGTACATCCCTTCAAGTCAAGTGGATTCGAGCTAACTCGGGCCGAGCGAGCTACTGGAGCTAGCTCAACTGTGTACAGCTCTAGAATGGACTATACTGTAGAAAATAGTAGTGATTGAATGTATCACCATTAAAATTCCTACGGCCAATATATGTTTCTGTAATTTTTATTTTCCATTTAACCTTTTGATTAAATCACACAAACCTTGATGAACGGAACAACCAAATATATATAACTTGACATAAAACTTTTGTGGCCCATAAGAAGTATTTAAAGGTCAGTCACCTCTCTTTCCTATGGTATTTCCAGCTGAGATCTGGATCTGTTTCCCTTTTCACATTGTCCGCTGAAATGATCTTACAAAACGGATGGACAGTTAGAATATATACATACATCAAGTAGACCCCGTGATAAGCACCTAATAAGCTCATAGGAGCGGACGCGATTTGCCTTTGTCCACCGGCGAACAGGAAGTTCCTTCATGGGGAACCTATTTGGGAACCACCAAGAAGTCCATGAGAAATCCAATCCGTTCGTCAGTTTTTCAAGTTTACGATAAGAGAAGGTCCTAAGAATGAGGCATCTCCAAAACTAAGATGGGCCACACAACAAGAAAGAGTTAGAATGGATATGCCCACCATTGAAACCTTCCCCGAGGCCATCGTGATATTTATATATCATCCAAACCGTTCATAAGTTTATTTCCACCAGGATGAACTGAAAACACAAATAGTGGCCTGATTTGAAACTTTTGTCCCCCAACAAACGTTTCAATAGTAGGCATTTCCATTTTCACATTCTTCTATTGTGGCCCACCTGAGTTTTGGATCTCCCTCATTTATTACCTCCTGTCCTATCTTGAGCTTGTGGAAGTGATGGACGGATTGGATTTCTACAGAATCTTGGTGGACCCATATGGATTCCACATGCGGGCAGGCAATTGGCCTCCCATAGAACCCACCATGAAGATGATCGTATCCGAAAATCAGGCCTGTCTGCTCACCGTGCATGCCATATATCTTCACTGAATGTGCACCCGTTGGTAAACTGTTTAAGCTGTCCATTCATTTCATCTACGCGTGGCCCACCTGACAAGTGGACTAATCTGATTTGTACGTACGATCATCTCAGCGGTGGTTCCACCTCGTGCACTGCTCAGATGTCTCGCAGACTCTCATTCCTATAACGTGGCACTGGTGCAGAGCTATCCAGACCATTCAATTTGTAGGTCCCATTATAGATGGATGACATTTAAAATCACAATGATCAAACAGTAATAAACACGTCTAGAATCAAATAGATAGAAAAAACACAATCTACATAAAGGAGAAAATGGTTAACATTAGAATTCAGATCCTTAATCTTGCTCCAATGGTACTCTCAGGAGTTTCAATACCCGGTCACGGGTTCGGTTATCCATAGGTGGTGAAATCCCACTACAGCATGGGTGTGTGTGTGCATGCCTGTAAGAAAAAATTAAAAAAAAGTTTCAATCCTCTTGCTTCTGAGTAATGGACATTTTTTCTATTCTTTGCAATGTGATTAGTCTATATTATCACCGAAGACTTTTTCTATTCCTTGCAATGTGATTAGTCTATATTATCACCGAAGACATCAGCACATTGAATATAACATCAGCACATTGAATATAACAATGATGATGTTATTAGTTATGATGTGGCTCACTAGAAATAGAGAATCCCGACACTTGACATTATCTTCGTGGGGAAAAAGGTTAGATGGTTAACATTATTTTTTTCATGATAATTTTTCAGTTATACCCTATCCGTAATTAGTCCAATATTCCGGCTCTAACATCATGTGGTGGTGAGATTTAATTGAATCACTTGTCATTGTCAGATGTGAATGATTTAACAATTTGTAATCAGATTTTTCACGGGTTATCTCTGACAACAACATACGGCCCAATCAAATCCCATCAAAGCTCTACACTACCACGCATTCTAAGTCCATTTTATACCTTTTGAGTTGGCATATGACAATGCGATGTCATACTTTCGAGAAGGTAACTTTCTAAAATAGTGCAAAGCTAACAGGATTCTAAAATCCTCATTGATGAGAAATGCTTCCAGATAGAGCACACGTGCCCATGTGACACGATCGTACCAGATCAATGCATGGAGCTATTAGGAACAAATCCAGCTCCAAAAATCAATATGGCCCATTCATCAGGTGGGGCCACACAAGTATATTGAATATATACAATTGATTTTTTTTTTTTTTAAATTCTAATTGTTTATCTTTATCATGTATATGAGACCCATTTGATGAGTGCACTGATATGATTTTTGGGCCTTAGTATGTTCACGGTGGTCTGCCCCTTATTAATTGGCCTAGGATCTCAACATGTGTACTCACACAACATCTTTACATGCCTTACACGTGCATTCCATGAATATTTAAGGTGGATCCTTACTCTTACCCCGGTGGTAGACTCCCAGGAGTTTTAACATCCGGTCAAGGGTTCGAGTATCCATAGGTGGTGAAATCCCACTACGGCATGAGCGTGTGGAGGTGTGTGTGCCCGTGTAAAAAATTAAAAAATCAATATTTAAGGTGCATTTAGAAGGTCGTTTGTTGAGGGTCAAATATTGCATATTAGACCCCAGTTATTGCTTGAATTTACGAACATGATACCGTTTAACGGCCCACTTCAATCATGTTTATAATGCAGAGTGTATTTACAAGCGTGGACTGAAAAGAGAGCTTAAAGCATGGATTTAATGCTCTGATGACACTAAAGGCAAGGGACGGACTCCAGGGGACCAAGATCGACGGAAATTACACGTCAGAGATCCGCGAAAATCGAGAAACTGAAGCTCAAGCAGCTTGAAAGTCAGCCAGAATGCAAGATCACTGGGTTTCCATCATCTGTTCGGCTCAAAAATTTATACATAACTCAAGGACCAAAAACTAACCGTACACGTCGAATTTTGGCCATTGGATCCTTATAAAAGTATCGTAACGGACAGATCAGCCACTAAAATCATGATTTGGGGCCCACCAGATCTTTGGATATGTCTCAATTTTAATCTCAATCCCTTAAATGAGGTTCTAAAGAGGATGGACGGAGCAGATTTGTCACAAACATCTCCATGGGACCTACATGTACAGTGAGTGTGCATGTACTTAAGTGCACCGGACATATACCCATTCACTTTAAGTCGGTCAGCGTGCGCTGACCGACTCATCTTCTCAAATCAAGAAAGGCTTCCAGTGGACGCTCCAGCGTCCGGCGGTTCCTCTCAGTGGGGCCCACTCCTCTTCCAAAGTATCAATTGGGACCGTCCATTGGGTGCATAGGTGGGGTATTTACCTCACCAAGGTGGCCTCTTGAGACCATGTAAGATGTTGTAGAATCCTAACCATTAAATGCATGATGAACGGCGGAGTAGAAGATATTGTGGGCCACATAGAATTTGATCCAAAAACAGTGATTCCCACTTTTTCGAGCAAAATGCAGTGGACGGCGTGAATTTCTCAAAACAAAAGCGATATGGGCCCCACCATCAGTACAGCGTAAGTGCGTTACGCACCCTGTTTCGCGTCCGGGAAATTCGGAACTTCCGGCCGATTGTGGGCCACTGGCTGTGATCGGATTGGTGATCCGAACCATCCAAGTGAAGCCCAGGCCAGGGTTGACCCTAGCCATGAAGACAGATCCAAAAGCAGGGATGATCAGCGTCCTAGCCAATCCCAAACGTAACTGGTTATACGGAAGGCTGCGTAAAGGAGAGTCCGGTTTTTCTTGAAGTTCGGACTGCAGAAACAGGCCAGAGGGCTGCAAATCTCTCCAGGGATCTGGCTCTTCTTGTTGCTGCCTATAAGTAAGAAAGAGATAGAGAGAACCGGGGGGAGCTTGAGATCTGGAAGTTGGAACGTGAAGAGAGGGAGAGGACGGCTGAGGCTTGGATGCGAGGCTGGAGTGGCTGGACGTGAGGCAGGGCTGGGTTGGACCTGGTGCTTCTCTTTCTTTTCTTCTTCTTCCTTTGTTTATTTTGAATTCAGCCTAATCATGCCCGTGATTGGTTGATAATTAGTTTAATTCTGTTGGTTGCTTTGCCTTCTGGGCATGGTTTGATGATGGAATTCATTTTAATTCATATACCTTTCATCTCTTTAAAACTGTATTAAAATAAGTTCAGTTTAATTTTCATGGTGATGGCATAAGATCTCCCTGATCTCTACAAGTGGATCCTCTGAATCCCCAGTTTCCCTTCCCTGAATTGTTTAAGTTTTAGATAATTATTCCACAATTATTCCTTAAATTCTATTTGATTTAGATTACATCTTAATCTAGTTCTAGTTTTATTTAGTTTCAGATTACGTACAAGTATCAGTCCTTTGGGATTCGACCTCGGTCTCACCGAGTTTATTACTACATCACAACCCTATACTTGAGGAGTGAACATCGTTGTATTTACATTCACCACAATGGCCATTTGTGAGAAATTCAGCCATGAATTGGTAGCAAGAAAAATAGAAATAAATTTGTAATTTGATTGATTAATGAAAATAACGAGTTCATAACCCTTTAAATAGGGATATCAAGCAATGTGAGAGAAATCAGAAGCAAACTATAACTAAAAATCTTAGAATTCACAACTTATTATTTATAGAGGGTCGTGATGTCTACTAGTGCGCAAGGTTTTCAGCCAAAAATAGTAAGTGTCTTATTTGGCTACAGAATTAAAATAGAGAAACGATCGTCGATTTGGGGTATTTCGCAAATCCGGCTTGCGCAACCTGGCTATGCCGGGTTGGGTGGCTAAAGTAGCTCATTCTACCCTAAAATCATATATTTTATGTCCAATAATTCATTCCAAATTGTGAGATACGCTCGATCTAAGGTCTAACGGTCTGGATCACTTCTGTCGTCGACCGGGCATTTTCTAATCTATCTTGGCTATGAAACTGTCTATGACCCGCTCTACATCACTAGGTTGGTCTGCGGCTAGACTTGAAATGCTCAAGGTTTGGCTTGTTCAAAATTTTGATTTTCTTTAGCACAAGCCAGCTCATTTTTTGGAGTTTTATCCTAAAATCAATGTAAATTTTATCTATTGATGACATGAAGGGTATTTGATAATATTGTTGATTTTGACCATAATGTGGCCAATAAAAAATGGATGTAGCTGACATGTTTATCAAGGTGCATTAATACTAACATAGCCTAGTGAGAGATCCACTAATTTCTTAAGAATTTATTATGGTGTAAATTTTGAAGATTATAAAATGTTTATTTAAATAATTTTTCTGTTAGGCTTGTCACTCAAAAGGGTTTCAAATGATAGCAAATATTTTTAACCATTAAAATAATTTTAATTGCACTTGACAATGATCTGATGGTTTATATGTGAAGGTCTATTACTTAGTTTGTATAGGAATTAGGTTTACGGTGGATCCACATGACAGTGGAAAGATTTAATTATATACAAGTGTATGGGATAAGGTAGAATCATAGACTACCGATTCAGTGGGATATTTGGAAGACTATAAGATGGTAGAGTATTGTATAATTACTTTCTATATAGATCATATACTAAAGAGAGAAGTCTTGACATAAAAGAGAGAGAGAAAGAGAAAGAGAGAGAGAGGTGAGAATCTCTTTCCTTTCTTCTTCATGTTACACGTTCCACACGTATGTGGCCCATTGCATGGGGGCTATGGACCTACTCCAAGGGTGACACGTGGCTCCCATCCTCTCTTATATACTCAGGATAAATTAGAGGTACACCGTCTTGTTGAAGAAACAGTATTGACAAAATCAACAATTCCTCGATAACATTGATAAAGAAATCACAGCCATGGATATGAGGTTTTTTTTTTTTTCCTCCTTTCCTAGCAACTTGAGAATATCTTAACGGGGTCTATGGATTTATAAATTTTACAATTGGATTTTATTTTTTAAAAAACTTTTATTTTCCATTGCATTTTGAAAATCCGAGCATCATTGCCATCCTTAGCCTTGAGTCCACTGGATGACTTTCTCCTTTGAATATGTGTGGCCTAACAACTCATTATTCTATTCCCAACATAGTTTGAAGACTCATTCAAGTTTGATAAACTCATCCAAGTTGTTTCAAACTCAATCAAACTTGAGTCGAGTCAATAATAGTACTAGTATTGAGTGATGGTGTAAGCAAGTGTAGAGTCGGGAGAGTCAGTTAAGACTGGGGTGCCCAGTACTATGAGTCGATGGCAAATGATTTGTCATAACTCAATTTTTTATTTTTTTATTTTCTTGTCCTTCAAGGTGAGTTTTCTTTTAACATTGTATTTCTTTACGAGTGTATTTCTTTACTTTTCACCCATTTTCACTTTATCCTGGAAATTAATACTTAGGAGCCCCTCACTAATTTTTTAATTAAATGAATAATTTATGAAAACTTTTATTTTATTAAAAACAATCAAATGAATATAGTTCGTGATAAGGGGGAATAGAATTCGTGTAACTGACCCAGTTGACCAAGATAAAGCTTAAACAATGATGGCGATGATTAAAAAAAAAGGTAATTACCTATCCAACGTTCCATATTTGGGCTAAACGTTAACTGGATTTTATCTTAAAACTAACATAATTATCATTTTTATATTTTAAAATTTTTAAATTTAAATTTTTTCATTAAATTTTGAGAAAAAAGAGAGGACTTGACCTAACTACGATGTGTCACCCCTAACTCATCTAGTACAACTTAGTAATGAACGAGATGTTCCTGCCTTGAAGTCTTAAAACTATGGTTATGAGTTAGCTTAGGGCGCATATGGATGCACGAGATGTACCTTCCAATCTTGAAGATTTTTGAGGCAGCCACCATCAGTCATGTTTCTCAATGGATCAATGGCTTGGATCACAAACAGGACTCTAATCCAACGGCTACAATCTGCACTTATTTTCCTACACTGGAAGTCAAACTTAGCATAGCAAACCTCTAACGGTCATAGTCAAAGCAATAGAAATGTATAAGATTAACATTTATACTGTGCCCCAGTTCAGCAGACCTGGCCACACTATCATATAAGTCTATGGGAACTTCTAAATGCGTGGAAAATCATGGATACAGGCAATCCAAGTGTTTGGCTCACTTTTAATGAGCCAATAAGACAGTTCCAATGAAAGATGGTCTAATAATCTAAGTGATTTGTCCATTTTATATGGCCAGTTGCTCAATCATGTTCAGAGTGAGAGAAAACCTTAAAAAAAATAAAATAATAATAATAATAATAATAAAAGTGGAAAGGATAACTACCACTAATATAATAATATAAGTAGAAAGAAAGTGATATTACTCGCAAGAAGAGGAAAGCTTTTGCACTCATTGTTTTACAAGAGAAACTGTTAAGAAAATATCAGTATCTCTAGTTATGATGGTTGCATGCACGGACCATGTGAGACTTTAGTTTGTTGAAAAACGAAAGATTTTTAAAAGCCTGTTTAAAAAAGAAAACTTCACATAATAGAAAAGCTAATATATATATATATATATATAAAGAAGGATGGTAAATGTAAGTACTTGATTTTTATGATAAAACAAAGAATCCAAATCTATAAATATAAAGAGACTCATGCTCAATGGCAGTTCTCATAGATTCTGGTAAGAACTTTTTGAGAACATATTTTAGATTATATGAACCCAAAATTTGAACTATATGTGCACTGGATACAACACCCCATGAAACCCCTGGGGTCCAACTTTTACATACCTTGATCCAAAACTTTGGTGGGCCATGCTTAAAAGAAATAATTTTCTCCCTTGATTTGTCTCTCTTTTATCTTAGCCTACCAAAGTTTTAAATCAAGGTAAAAGTTGGGCCCTAAAAGTTTCATGGGATACTGCATCAAGTAGACAGCTCAGATTTTAGGCTTATATCATTGGAAATGAGTTCTCAAAAAATTCTTAGAAGAACTCTTGAGAACTGGTGCTTGGGTTTGCATTCCTCTTTTATCTAATCTCAAAATTATACGCACTTGGAGAAATTTAAGTAAAAGGTGAGCTAATGACATTGGCATGCGTAGGGACATGAGAGAGATGATTGAGACTGCTCATCAACAAGTTTAGTAGGGTAAAAGAGTTTCATGCATTCAGGATACCTTAAAGTAAGTAGCTAATCTCATTTTTAGTTGACATCCATCCTAGTTATAGAATTATGATTATCAATTTGATTCCATGAAAAGTACTAAAATATATTTTTAGTTTTATTTTTTGGTATTTTGACAAGGGCTGTACATGAACTGAGTTAGCTCAGCTCACTCGACTCGACTTGAAAAAGCTCAAATCAACTCAGTTTGAAACCGAGCCGAGCCGAGTTCGAGTCGGGGTCAGCTATTGGCCGAGCTGTGCCAAGCTCGGCTCGGTTCAACTCGTGTACACCTCTAATTTTGATCATAACTTTAAAGGAAAAATATCTTTTATCATATAAATTTTTCTATTTACAATGTCGCATTAGAGGATAAACTCTCTCTTTTTTTTCTTTTTTTTCAACAATTAACTCTCTGGCGATAATGTTTTACTCATTTTGTAAGTAAATTAATTTCTTTCTCTTTTCCATTTCTCAACCGGAGAAAAATATTTTATCAAAAGAATTCATTCGGTTTTCATTTGATGGTGTTTCATCTCATTGATGGCCAAGAAAACTAACAGCCATAAAAAAGAGATGGTAACATTTGGAAGATTACCATCCTCTGCTCATCCAACGGATTTCATGTGGCCCATGAAAAGCGTGATGAAACACTTGGAGCGTCCGGATCAAATGTTTGACTATTCACACATAAAGGTCATGATCCACGAGCTTCTTCCTTGAAATGTTACCGTTCGAATTCATTCGTTAACATCAAAAGTCTTCAAATCATGCTCCGCTGTTCGTTCTCCTTCTCCTTCCAAACTGAAATTCTCTTCCGAAAAGAAAATCTATTTGATTTCTTATACGATTTCAACTTGATTTTGATTTCTACTTTTTCTTCTGTTCAACTTCTCTTTTGTCAGGAACTGATCTACAAAGAGGAAGATGTTTTCCGTACGTGTTCTCCTCGTTTGGGCTCTTGCACTGCATCTCTGTAGATCGTTGGGATGTGGGGCCCCTCTGCTGGCTCAAGATGAAGGTACGAGGTTGCTTTTGAAGATAAACTAGCTATTGGGTCCTGCTCATCGAATGTAGGGCCGTGATTCATGATTGAAACCGTTGATCTGATGAGATAAATACACGGTTGATGGGATCCGCCTCATAAACTTTCCGGAAGCGGATTGCGTCCTGCTCCGCCTGGATGATAATCCGTACAGGCAGGCCTCTGTGGGGCCCACTGTGATGTATGGGTTTTATCCATACCATACATCCATTTTATCAGATTATTTTAGCATATGAAACAAAAAATGAGTTATATATGAACTCAAATGCACCACAAAGTATGGATTGAAATCTCACCATTAAAAAGTTCTTGGGAGCCTTAAAAGTTCTGGATCGAACTGATATTTGTGTTTTCCCTTCATCCATGTGTATATGACCTTATGAACAGGTCAGATGGGAAATAAATATCACAGTGGCATCTTAGAAGGTTTCAACGGTGGGTGTGATTATCACCTCTGCTTCCTGCCGTGTGGTCCACTTGATCTTTGGATCTGCCTCATTTTTGGATTCAAACTCTAAAACGATCTGAAAAAAATGGATAAACGGCATATATAAAAACCAAACATAAAGGTTGGCCCCACAGAGCCACTTCATGGACAGATTAACGTCCAGGCGGTGGCAGAACGCAATCCGTTTCCGAACTTATAAGATCATGTGTATTTCATGATGGAAGGGTTTATGCGAGATTTTTTGGATCCCTCGTCCACGATTGAAGCCCATCATATAGATGGCTTGGATCAGTGGCCCCACACGCGCATCATCAGCCAACACAGCATGAAATACCCTGCAATTCCTTTTGAATCTTTGTTTCTCTCTCCCACACAAACGCTATCTTTTGCATTTTCAACATATGACTAAGTAGCTTTTCTCATATAAGCTACTTATGCCTTAATTAGCTTATCTTAATCATCAGGTAACGATCTTAGTTCCTGGATAATTATGTTTTTGAAAGGAATTTTTCCCATAAGCTGCCTTTCTCTTGGTCTATAGATGAAAAAGTGATACTTTTAAATTATTTTTCTAAAACCACCTATTATTTTCACATATATAGCGACTTTCTACCGCTTAGATAACTTCTGAGTAACTGAAAGTTACTATTAAGTAACAAAATGATAAGTTTACCTTCTTCATAATTAAATATCATGGTCTTGTTGGAGACTTTGCACAAAACCTTAGGATCTAGCCTCCCAAAACAAATTAGAACTATGGGATAATAAAGCAATGAAATAAATCAAAGCATAAACCACACGACACCAGGGAATTTTACGTGGAAAACCCTCAAAGAGGTAAAAACCACGGGACCTCGTCTAGATCAACAATCCACTATAAAGCAGAACGTTACAACCGATCACAAGCACACACCGCTTGGATCAAACCTTCTTCACTCACGTAAGAGTGGATAAACAATAAGAGAACAAAAGAAAAATGGAGAGATCTCACCGATCACGAGGACGTAGAAGTGCTGAGATGTGGACTGCGAAGTAGATCACCTCTACGAGCAGAATCTCCCTTCCACAAGCTTCCTCTCTCTCTCTCTCTCTCTCTCTCTCTCTCTCTCTCTCTCTCTCTCTCTCTCTCTCTCACCTTTGATAACCCTAAACCCTTTTAGAGTACCTTTAGGAAACCTTAGAATACCCTGGAATACACCTCAATCCCGCATACACCCCTTTATATAAGAATAGAAAGAGGTAGAATCAAAATAGAAAACAAATTTTCTAGAATCTGCGTTTTCGTAATCGCATCTGCGTAACTCTTCGATGATATCGAAGGTCCTTCGATGACAACTTTTGATATCATTTAAGGTCCTTCAATGATATCGAAACAGGACCAAAACTGTCCAGCGACCAGGGGTGAAAATTTTCGACAATTATCAATGATATCGAAACTAGTTCGATTTCATCGAACCCAACAATGAGGAGAAAATCCTCATCAAATCTCTCCCTTTTCGACTCAGGAGGAATTCACATTCTTCAAGCCAGCCTAATTTTTACAAACCTCAAACTTGCCCTTGAGCAAAGCCTTGGTCATCATGTATGACCCATTATCGTCCGTGTGGACCTTCTCAAGTCGTAACACCTTCTGTTTCAAAGTATTCCTGATCCAGTGATACCGAATCTTTATGTGCTTCGACTTTGAGTGCTGACTTGGATTCTTACTCAAGTGAATAGCACTTTGGCTATCGCAATAGACCACGTGCTGCTCCTGCTTCAGGGTAAGTTCTTGTAGGAACCTTTTCATCCAAAGCATATCTTTACATGCCTTTGTGACTGCAATGTACTCGGCCTCTGTCGTCAATAATGTTACGACCTTCTGTAGCTTGCTCTACCAAGAAATCGCTCCCCCTACAAATGTGAACATGAACCCCGATGTAGACTTCCTGGAATCTATGTCGCCTGTCATATCTGCATCTGTGTAGCCCTCTGACATAGGTTTTCCATCACCATAACATAGGCTCAACCTAGATAAGCCTCTTAGATACCGCAGTATCCACTTCACCGCTGCCCAATGTTCTTTACCAGGATTAACAAGATACCGACTGACAACACCAACTGCATATGCTATGTTTGGGCGTGTACACACCATAACATACATCAAACTTTCTGCTGCTAACGCGTAGGGTATCTTCTGCATCTCTTCTACCTCTGCCTACGTCTTGGGACACTGCCTATCGCTCAATCTAAAGTGATCATCCAGTGAAGTACTGACCGGCTTCGCTGCATTTATATTTAACCACTCTAGGACTTTCTCAATATACTGCTCTTGTGACAGTTAAAACTTTTTGCTACTTCTGTCACGAGTTATCTTCATTCCTACGATTTGTTTAGTCGGGTCCAAGTCTTTCATCGCAAACGACTTGCCCAACTCTTGTTTTAGCCTATCGATCTTCTTGATGTCTTTTCCCATGATAAGCATGTCATCAATGTATAACAACAAAACTAAGAAATCATATTTGAGAACTTGCGCGTGAGCACACAGTGGTTCGATTCCGTTCTGTTATACCCATGCTTCAACATAAACGAGTTGAACTTCTTGTACCATTGCTGTGGAGCTTGTTTTAGCCCATACAAGCTCTTTCTCAGCCTACACACCATATGCTCCTTACCTTTGACTTTGAACTCCTCTGGTTGGTGCATGTAGATCTCTTCTTCCAGCTCACCATGGAGAAAGACAGTTTTAACATCTAACTGCTCTATCTCTAGATCCATGCTAGTTACCAACCCAAACAACACCTGTATAGATGTTATCTTCACCACTGATGAGAATATCTCCTCGAAGTCTATACCTTTCCTCGGACCAAACCCTTTCACCACAAGTCTGTCTTTGAACCTCGTCTGTGAATTCTTTTGCTCAATCTTCTTTCTGAACTTCCACTTGTTGCTCAGATCTTTCTTGTCATTAGACAGTTTCACCATGTCATAGGTGTGGTTCTTATGCAAGAATTTTATCTCCTCTTGCATAGCTTTCAATCACTCCCCCTTATGCTCGTCGGCTAGCGCCTCAAAATAATCTTTTGGCTTCCCCCATCAGTCAGCATAATGTACTCATGCGGCGAGTACTTCTTGAACGGTTGTCTGTCCCTAGATGACCTCCTCACCTGTGGCTCAACAGGTGGATCAAGTTGGGGCTGCTCCCCCGGTCCATCTTCTGTAGGAACTCCCTTGTCCTATGCACCTTGCTGTACTTCCCCGTCATCAGGCACCACGGGAGAAATAACCGGATCCATGTCCTCTAGCTCACTTGAACTAAGTTGGTTCTTCTCTGGCTTACCAATGTTTTCTATACACTGATATTTAAAGAATACCACATCTCTGCTCCTGACGAGCTTCTTCTTAGTCGGATCCCATAATCTGTAACTGAATTTTTCATCACCGTACCCCAAGAATACACACTGCCTGATCTTCATATCGAGTTTAGACCTCTCGTCCTTTGGTACGTGAACGGATGCCCTGCATCCAAACACCCTGAGATGACTTTACGATAGATCTTGTCCAGTACACACTTTCTCAGGCACTTCTCCATTCAACAGTGCTGATGGAGACCTGTTTATCAAATACACTGTTGTGTGCATTGCTTCTCCCCAGAACGTCTTGGGCAACTTCACATGGGACAACATGCATCTGATTCTCTCTACAATGGTGTGATTCATTCGCTCAACTACAACATTATGCTGGGGGGTCTTGGGAATCGTCTGTTCATACCATATACCCAGGGACTTGCAATACTCATGAAAGTTGCCAATGTATTCACCACCATTATCAGTGCGAATGCACTTCAATGATCTACCTGTCTTTCTCTCGACTATAGCATGAAACAATTTAAACACACCAAAGACCTCATCCTTAGATTTCAAAACATAAACTCAAACCCTCCTAGATGCATCATCTATAAAAGTGACAAAATACAATGCCCTACCCAAGGTTTTTGTCCTCATAGGACCACAAACATCAGAATAAATCAAATCTAATGCATGCACTTTATTAACATGAGAAGCAGATTTAACAAATGAAACTCTATGTTGTTTCCCTGATAAACAATCAATACATGTTTTGAGAGGTGTACCTATCACGTCTGGAAGGAGCCGCTTCCTCGCTAGTAGCTGAAGCCCTTTTTCACTCATGTGGCCTAGATGCTTGTGCCACATGTTAATAGCTGAATCTTTCACTGCGTTCAACCCACCCTTGCACACACTGACACTTGCCTTGTAAAGGGTGCAACACTTCTTTCCTCTAGCTGTGATCAACGAACCCTTGATGAGCTTCCAGTGCCCACCAGCAAACCGGTTTTCATAGCCATCATCATTCAGCCTTCCCGTCGACATCAAGTTGAGGCGAAGGTCTGAGATATGTCTCACATCCCTGAGAACCAATGTGCAGCCTACATCGGTCTTCATACAAAAATCACCAACCCCTACGATTTTCGATATGTCAGAATTTTTCATCTTCACGGTCCCATAGTTACCTGACTTGTAGCTTGTGAAGAAGTCCTTACATGGAGTCACATGAAAAGAAGCTCCTGAGTCAATCACCTGGTTGGTGTCCTGACTCGTAGCTGTGAAACATACATCGTGATCTGTTGAAAGAATAATTATAACGTCGCCATCTGAAATGACTGCAGTGGAATCTGATTAATCTTCCTTCTCATTTCCTTTTCCTTTCTTGTCGTTCTTATTCTTACGACATTCATGCTTATAGTGGCCCTTCTTGCCACAATTCCAGCATTCAACATCTTTCTAGTATTCGACTTGCCTCTTGATTTATCTCGGGCCTTCCCGCCCTTCCTGTTCTTTCCTCTCCCTCGTTCCTATGTCACAAGGGCCTCTTGCTGAGTAGACCCCTAAGACTTCCTCCTTATCTTCTCATTGAAGAGACAACTGGTTACCTGTTCCATGGATACCTTTCCGTCTAGCGCGGAGTTACTTAGAGATACCACCAATATCTCCCAACTGTCAGGCAATAAACTAAGCAATAACAAAGCCTGCAGTTCATCATTCATGACCATCTTCATAGCGGAGAGCTGGTTCATTATATTGCTGACCTCATTCATGTGCTCGGCCACAGAACCATCATCTTTGAACTTGAGATTCACAAGTTGTCTTATCAGGAAAATTTTATTACCAGCTGTCTTCCTCTTATATAGCCCTTTCAATTTCAGTCATAGGTTAACGGTTGAGGTCTCCGTAGACACATGGTGGAATATGGAATCGTCCAACCATTGTCTAATAAACACCACCGCCTTCCGGTCCATCTTCTTCCAATCATCACTGTCATATCCTTTGACTTTGCTGATATGCCTTGAATTGAAGAATACACGTCCTTGCAATAAAGCAAGTCCTCCATCTTAGCCTTCCATATGGTCCAATTAGAACCATTGAGGGTGATCATCCTTGATGAGCCACCTTCCATAATTCAAAAATCGATCTCACTTCGTTCAATGAACCTCGCTCTGATACCACTTTGTTGGGGGCCTTGCACAAAACCTTAGGATCTAGCCTCTCAAAACAAACCAGAATTATGGGATAATAAAGCAATGAAATAAATTAAAGCATAAATTACACGACATCAGGGAATTTTACGTGGAAAACCCTCAAAGAGGTAAAAACCACGGGACCTCGTCCAGATCAACAATCCACTATAAAGTAGAACGTTACAACCGATCACAAGCACAAACCGCTTGGATCAAACCTTCCTCACTCACGTAAGAGTAGATAAACAATAAGAGAACAAAAGAAAAACGGAGAGATCTCACCGATCACGAGGACATAAAAGTGCTGAGATGTGGATTGCGAAGTAGATCACCTCTACGAGCAAAATCTCCCTTCCACAAGCTTTCTTTCTCTCTCTCTCTCTCTCTCTCACCTTTGATAGCCCTAAACCCTTTTAGAGTACCTTTAGGAAACTTTAGAATGCCTTGGAATACACCCCAATCTTGTATACTCCCCTTTATATAATAATAGAAAGAGGTAGAATCAAAATAGGAAACAAATTCCGCAGAATCTGCGTTTCCACAATCGCATCTGTGTAACTCTTGAATGATATCGAAGGTCCTTTGATGACAACTTTTGATAACATCTAATGTTCTTCGATGATATCGAAACAGGACCAAAGTTGTCCAGCGACCAGGGGTGAAAAATCTCGACAATTATCGATGATATCGAAACTAGTTCGATTTCATCGAACCCAGCAATGAGGAGAAAATCCTCATCAAGTCTTACCTTATTAGGCGTGAGTTTTGAATTGTGTTTGCATGCTGGAAGATATCACAATGATAGTGGGCCCTATCCAACTCTTTGCAAATAATCTGAGTTGTCCATTTTTTACCTTATATTGTTTTAGAGCTTGGGCCGAAGGGGACAAGTAAAAGTGCATATTAAACGCAAGCCCTTCAAACTATCGTAAGGCTGAAGAGATTTTAGATCAGGTGCATTGGGAATGACCTTCTAAACAGTTGGGAATGTTGTTTCAACGATTTGGATCAAAAAATGGGCCATTGATACTTTCAACAGGTAGCAAGCCACTGACCCACTTTCCCAATCATAAACCGACATATTAGATCTGGTGAATTTTGGGCCCACATCATAAAATGAGATGGCGAAAATGGTGGACAATTTGTATTTGTACCACGTATCATGAAAGTGGTCCCATCGAGATTCAACAGACCACAGTGACTACTGACGACCTCGATTCATGTATAACTGTCCTTATGGGTTCACTGTATATAGTTTCTATGATTGTGGGGCTTATTATGATATTTAAGAGAAATTCACTACATTCACAGGTTTGGCCATGTAATTTTACATAGTAGATGAAGAAAATGGAAGATAATAAACAGTGAACTGTTAAAGGCTATTGTCCAATGCTTTCATGCAGGAGATCCACCTGTGCAATGGATCGGCCTCAATTTTGGGCCCACAACCTGAACTTTATATGACCAAACTTGTGGATAGGTTGGATTTATCACAAGCATCAACAAAGTGGGCCCACTTTAAATGTCATTGGGAGATAGTCGCCATGATCATGGCTCTCATCGTGTTGTTTGAAAAAAAAAATCTAAGCCGTCCACCATTTCCTTCATTTGATTTTACGGCTTGTGCCTAAAAATAATCTAGATCCAAAGTTCAAGTGAGCCACATGGTAGGTAAAAGTGCATATTGAACAGACCCTTTAAATCATCACGGGGAGAAAAATTTTAGACCAGGGGCAAAATCCAGGGGCTATGTTCAATCCATTGAGAATGAACTTCTGAAGGGTTGGAAATGTCACTTCAACGGTTTGGATGTCTTAGAAACATCAATATTAAACCAATGATAGCTTTAACGATGGTAAGCTACCAATCAGTTTTCCTGTCGTACGACCCACCTATGCATTAGATACACTTAAGAGTTTAGACCCAAATCCTAAAATGAGACGATCAAAATGGTTGACGGTTCAGATTTGAGACAAGAACACGAAAGATTGAATTGTGATATATTATAAAAATAATTTAAAATAAAATAAAATAAAATAAAATAAAATAAAGCTTTATGGGGCCACTATGATGTATGTATTTTATCCACTCCAGTCACCCATTGTTTATGATCATGTTATGGAATGAGCACAAAAATGAGGCTGATTCAATACTCAAGCGGACCCAACCACAGGAGACAGTAGGAACAATAAGCCTCCATTGAAACTTTCCTAGGGCCCACCATGATGTTTATTTATCATCCAAACGGTTGATAAGGTCACAAAAACCTGGATGAAGCTAAAACCCAGATATCAGCTTGATCCAAAACTCCTATGGCCCCAAGAACTTTTTAACCGTAGTCATTTAATCCCCACTCAATTAAGGGTCGCATGATAACAAATTAAGCCTCTAAAACATTTCTGACTCGTGCCAGATTCGGACAAGAGATGATTGTTGTGATCGTGGGTCCATCATCTTCTTCGCAAAAAATCCTGGCCATTCACTATTTGCTTCATATAAATTTAGGGCTTGGGCCAAAAAAATGATCCAGATTTGAAGCCCTGAGCCTTTTAAACCATTGTGAGGCTATACAAATTTTAGACCAGACGTAAAAATCTGGTGGTTACTCTCAGTTCATTAGGAATGACCTTTTAACGGTTGGGAATGACATTTCAATGGTTTGGATGGCCTGTAAACGTAAAAATGTGACCATTACTGGTTTTAATGGTGATAAGCCACCAACCCACTGTTTCCTGTCGTGGGACCATCTATGCATTGGATTCCCTAGATTTTGGGCCAATGCCCTAAAATGAGATGGCAGATGGCTGATATGGCGGACCGTTCAGATTTGCAAAAAGTGGACCCCCACCAAGCTTCATGGGTTTCTTTAAAGTGCATTTAGTAAAGGTTTATGCTTTAAAAAAATGAGAAGAGTGCTTTAAAACCACTTTAAATTCAAAATCTTAAGTGGTGTAACTAAAGCAGCCAAAATAAATTTAAAATTGGATGTGTTATCCAATTCTAAA
Organism: Magnolia sinica; assembly: GCF_029962835.1. NCBI lineage: Eukaryota > Viridiplantae > Streptophyta > Magnoliopsida > Magnoliales > Magnoliaceae > Magnolia > Magnolia sinica. The sequence continues at coordinate 12,648,820 of NC_080577.1, forward strand.
ACCATGACTTTAAGTGGGCCACATGATAGGAAGCAATAGAGGGAGGATGCACACCCATTAAAACCTTCTTAATTATTTTAGGTACCTACCATTTGAACATATGAGTTGTAAATTATATGTCTCACTTGAATAAGAGCTCATACCAAATTTAAGACATTCCAAAATAAATGGGCCCCACATGCACGTAATGGTGGGGCCAAAGAGCTTGATTTTACTGTGATTTTACCTTATAGCTCCACTCTAAGCTGTTTGCTAGAATGCATCACAACAGACTTCACTAACATGTGTCTGAACTCTGCCCATTGTATGTTACAGAGCTCTCCTTTGAAAGTGGAATTCTTAAAAAAAAAAAAAAAAGAAAAAAAGAAAAAAAAAAAAGAAGAAGCTTGTATTGAATATTTCTACCCTTAGATCATATAGAAGTTATGGTGAATAGAGGTGGGCATTGAGTCGAGTCAGGCCAGATTGGGTCCAACTCAACTCGATCCGATTTTTCAAGAACTTGACCCGAACTTGATCCAATATGAGACCGAGTCGAGCAGGGTTGACTCGTTTGATCTAAATCCTTGCTGGCCTGACTCGAACCGAGTCCGACTCGGTCTGGAAAACCGAATTGAGTCGGATCGAGTTAAGTCTAGGGAGAGAAAGGAGGAGAGAAAGAAAGAGATGTGGGAAACCTGGAGAGAAAGAAGGAGAGAAGGAAGGAGATGAGGGAAATCGAGAGAGAGATAGGGAGAGAGGAGGAGATATGGGTGGATGTGGCGCCTCCTTTAGGTAGAGAAAGAGGGGTTAGGGTTCGTTCTGATTTTAGATTGGATTGGTCCGTATTGACCACAATTTGAACTCGATCCGAAGTACAATCGGATCTGAGTGGTCCTACTTGATCCGCACCGATTCAAGCCTTCGGTTCGCTTCGGATCGGGTCGGATCCACCAGATCGAGTTGGAAGATTCTGCCGAGCTCTAATGGTGACCATATTCGGAGTGAAGTAGCCAATATCAAAGGTTTGAAATGAACCAATTGAGAACTTTATTTCATGTCTATTCATTCTAAAAGCATGATATCATATAAACGGTTTGGATTGTGAGAAGATGACCCAAATTCAAAAGCCGACCGTTTTAATTACAATATGCAGCCTAACTTTGAAACTAACATGTTGTGTCCAATCAGTACCTTAATTTGAGGAAAATAATAATAATAATAATAAATAAATAAATAAAATTCCTTACCCAAATCTAGTACTGACATGCATGGTAGGTTGTAAGTGAACATTCCTCTTTAATTTGTTTACATGTTAAAATAATCATGATTTGTATGGTAATTAGATTCTACCAGTTGGAATTTGAAAACCTTCAAACTTGTTTTAACATTTTTCATTTTTTTTTAAAAAAAATCAACAATTTACTAAGCAATGGATCATTCATAAATTTATTAGCAATGTTTATCTATTGCCACGCGTTGACATGTGGTATTGTGTGATGTGATTAGTGGACGCTCTTCAGGAAATTGCAACAACACTCAACAGACCAACTTGGAATTTCAGCGTCGATCCCTGTAGTGGTGAATCCAGCTGGGTTACACCTAACACCAACAGAGAGGGTGGAAATAGCTCGGTCCAGTGTAACTGCACCACAATCTGCCATGTCCGGGTCATGTGCGTTTCTTAAACTTGCCCGGATTGACTTTCTTTTCTTTTTCTGTAATACTAACCTCATTAACCCGCGTTGACATGAAAACATCAAAGGTCATGTCGGTTGAAATGTTAGTTTTTTAAAAAAATCAAATATTTGAAAATTTTATTTTTCTACCAAAACAATATTGAAAATTTTTATATAAAAAATGTAGATTTTTTTAATCACATGTCATAAAGGAGAAAAGATATTTTGTGCTCTATATATAGAGGTGTGTGTGGTATTATTACTTGGAGATTTAGAAGTTGAGATAATTAGGTACGCATTAGTAACACGCGCGCGCTTGGGCACAAGCAAGAGCATATGCAATGTGGCTCTAGTGCTATTGGATGATACATTTTGCACTTTAGTGGTCACTCTCTCGTAACCTTACATGAGATTGTGTGAGTGATGTGAGATAAGCATGTGTTTTATATGCTATAGAGAACAGTTGGATTTATGGATCCAAAATAGTCAGCCGTTTTGAGAATGACTAGCAGCCTTAAAAGCCACACCAATCCGAGCAATGGTTTACTCTCCCGTTGCCTATATAAATTGGACTATTTTGGTCCAAAACCAATCAGCTCTAACATATCTTATCTAAACCATTAAATCTCATTAAAAAGTCTTCTACTTCTAAGAATATTGCTAGACGATATCTAATCCAATATGCCAGATGATCAACTGCATTAAAAAAGTATCTAAGTAGACCCTTTTATGATTGTTACACGGAGAATCTAGATAAAAGACTTGTCTTATTTTGAAAGCAATTTGCCTATAACCCATCAACAATTGATAATGGGGCACATCACACTTCAAGGATAATGTATTTATAATTTTCCATCCAACATATTTTACCACATTGTTGAAGAAAATAGGTGTCACAAGCTCCTTACTTTGGGTAGGAATTGTCTGGACTTTACTAACTTATCCCAATTGAAACATAGGTATTTAGAACAGGACGCTAAGCCGCTTCAAGCCAAGCTATACCAAGCTCGATTTGGTTCAACCAACAACTTACCTTGGCTCAAATTCGGCTTGACCGGTCCTGGAGCTGTACTAGCTCAGTTCGATCAGTAATTTGATCCGAGCTCAGGCCCAGCCGAGTTCGATCAGACGTATGAACAGTCTATATTTGCCTATAATGATCTCTCCTTGGATTGTGGATTAGTTCGAACGAAGGTAGAAAATTCTCGTTTTCATGCTGGACGTAGTTTTCAGTTCTGGTTCCCGATCATGCATGCACTTGCACTTGCAGTTCACACGTGTACGGATTCACAGGTGCGATTAATCAGAGGTGGCCCGATCTTAGTCTGGGGTCATGATCTTTGTTGACTCACTGATTGTGTAATTTAGATAGCTGAAAATTAATTTTAATTTGATTATTTCTAATCGGTTGACTATAGCATTTGGTTTTGGAATTAAAAGATGGACTGACTTTAAAATCATCAATCGAGTAGGCCCACAGGGTTTCTAGGTGTGTTATAGCATAGATGTATGGGTGGTGAAGTTAGCCTTCAACAACATATAGAATCAATCTACTAGTAAGTCCCTATTTGATGTTGTATATATTCATGTTCCCAAACATTCCCTTTATCTAAGTTACAGAGTATGACTCTTGCCACAGAAAATATGATAGAATATTGAATTGTGACAGTGCATGCCGATATTTAGAAGAAGTTATAGGAGTCTAACATAAAGTACAAGGAGGGCTAATAAACAACGATTCCAAGAAGTGTTTGAAGTAAATGATAACATGCTAGTTCACTTGTGCAATGATAGGTTTTTGGATGAGGAATAAAAAGATTAGTCATATTTTGATCTTTAGGAAAATTAATAATAATGCTTATATTGTTGATCTTCCTAAGGACATATAGATCTCACATACTTTCAATACTGCAGACCGGTATGAGTATCATGAGTCGAGTTTATTGAATAATTCGAGAACAAGGTTTTCCAAGTGGAGAGGACTAGTGTAGGATGTGATACAAACACTCTCCTAACATATGACTAGACTAAAAGAAGATCAAATAGAAGCGAAAGTAGTCTGTCAAATCTAGGTCCAATCTTACGTATGCATGGTGCAGCTGGGCTAAAGCATGTTCGATTCAAAGAAATTCATTTTAGATAGGGAGAAAATGTCGTTTAATGTGTGAATAGTATATCTAAAGTATCTTTTGATTCGAGTATCATTATGGGATGCACGACTTATCAATCTTTAGGGTAACAGGCCATCCTAGGTCAACTGACCCGCATCTGCACGTCTGTCCTTTTTGCAAGAAAGCACTCTTCTAGTTAAAAATAAAAATAAAAAATTTAAGAAAATTTAAAAATAGTAATTTCAATTTTTGTCATAATTATTTATTTTTTAGAATTCTAGATTTTAATCTTTTTATAAATTACTTGTAATCATGTTAGGATTCATCCCTTGAAAAAATTACTATTTTAGTTAAGTTACATTTTAGTTGAATTACGACTTTAATTAAAATTAGAATTTTGTTATTTTTGATAATTATGAATTAAGATTTTATTTTATCTTTATGAGCGGTGTAAACCAGAGAAACACATCAGACAATTCAACAAAAAATATTTGACGGTTTTCTTATTTTTACTTATGGATTCAAGAAATTACTTTGTGGCTTCTCTTTCCTGTGTCAAGCATACACTTCTCTTTCCTGTGTCAAGCATACACTTCATAGTTTGTCTTGAAATTTAAACCCTAGACCATAAGCTATACCCACAATTAGAGCCACCACCCATGGAATAATGCCAACCATAGATTTGTGTGCAGGGTTACCATGGTATGTATCTTTCATCAAATCCTTTAATCAGGTGTGACTCTCCTTGATTCCCCAATCACAATAAATCCTTTAATCAGGTGTGACTCTCCTTGATTCCCCAATCACAATCCTATCTTAAACTCTATATTCCTAATTTTCTAAAAATTTCAATTCTAAAATTTTAAATTCTCATAAATCCTAAATTTTTAAATTTCAAAATTTTCTTTTCCCAACCATAATCATAAAACCTATAAGTCAGTTTCTTGAATGTGGGGTGTGCCTATACTAAATTTGAAGTTTTATTCTTTCTTGGGATTTAGTTTTAATTGATTTATGTAATTTCTTAATATGTGGGCATGTGATTTAAATTAAATAAAATTTTATTTTCTATTTTTTACTCTCAATTACTTTGTGAGTTAGCATATTTTGTTAATTAAATTACTTTGCGAATTCTGTCATAATATCCATATTGCATGCTAGCCCACGACTGACACGTGCGAGCACCTATTTTGACCATACGGACAATCGCTCAATCTGTCAATTTCTCCTTAATTTCCCATCCATAACCCTATTCCAAACCTTATATCTCCAATTTCTTATTTTCTCTGATTTCTAAAAATTGTGATTCCAAAATTTTGGATTCCTATGATCCTTAATCTTTTTAGTTTCAGAATTTTTAATTCCTAATTCTAATAATAAAACCCATGAGTTAGTAAATTGAATATCAAACGTATCTATGCTAAATTAGATATTCTATCTTTTTATCGGGCTCAGTTTTAATTGATTTATATAATTTCTTATGTGGGTATGTGGTTTAAGTGAAATTAGGTTTTATTTTCTATTTTTTACTCTTAATTACTCAATAAATTAACATAATTTATTAATTGAAATAATTCACGTACTTTTTTATAATCCTCACATTGCATACATGGCTTGTTAGCATTAAATCATATTTTCTATGTCATCAAGTCTCGTAAAGAAACGGCTGAATCACGTCCAAATACGAGGTTAAACAACTTCATCTTGCAAATCGCCCCTTCATTAGCTTTGAAAAAAAAATAAAAACCACTCTCCTTTCGTACCGCAGAATTCTTACGCAGTGGAATCTTCCTGGAGCGCTTCCGCCACAACTGGCCAGACTTCCCTTCCTCCGCGAAATGTACGTATCCTCCAGGCTCACGGTAGATTTTCCCACTATTACTTTCTTAAGCTACGCCTCGAACAATCGATACCATCTCTTCTTCGTTTTGACAGACAACTCACTCGTAACTACCTCAACGGTTCGATACCTACAGAATGGGCGACCATGCAATTGCAGCGAATGTAAGCTTTTCTTCTAACTCTCTCATTAGTTAATTTTAGCAAATCAAAGCATGATTTTTCTAAAATAAACCGTGGAGGACATGCTACTGCAGCTCTCTCGGTGTGAACCGCATTTCGGGGCCAATCCCAAAGGAACTTGGAAACATAACCTCCCTCACCAGTCTGTAAGTTTCGATTATTCTCTGTCCCCGTTCCGTTATTACTTGAATTTCTGTTTGGATTTTGTGTCTGTCTATCGATCTTGACAAAAGAAGTCGGATTTTCAGGGTCATCGAGGCCAACCAGCTATCTGGAGATCTTCCTCCGGAGCTCGGGAATCTTACCAACCTAGAGAGATTGTAAGGCCTTTCTCCCTTGTTTGAGAAATTCTATGGCAATCCGTGCGTGATTGGAGTTGCTCACTTGAGTGAGAACCTTGGCCACTCTCAAAGTGAACATTCCCGGGCCCAAAATCGTGATCGGGTGGGCCATCCTCGATTTTTTCTTATACAACTATGGCCCACCTGTGAGCCTCTGACATGGCCAGTTCAGAGCTATTCTCCCATTTAAAAGCTAACCGGAATTATTGGGAAAAAGAGTGATGATGATGTGCGGCCCAGATGATTAGTGGACCAGCCTATTTTTGGACTAGGGTATGTTCACAACGTCCGAATGGCCCAGATCTTGTATACGTATGCCACATCTTCCGTCAGCCAACCAAAATTGTTGGGAAAAAGAGGCTAAAATGAATGATGAATGGCCCGGCTGATTAGTGGATCGGCCTATTTTTGGACTAGGGAATGTTCACACTGTATGAATGGCCCAGATCTTGCATACATGTGCCACATCTTCCTTAAGCCACTTCTTCAATCTATCCTTGCCATGGTGTGCCTGCCATTACATAAAAGGTGATTATGGCAACCGCTACACATTACAGGGTTATAATGACTGTTATGTAAAAAATGACCCATAATGACTATTATGGGGTTGTAAAGGCTATTATGTAAAGGTAATGGTGGCAACCATTATACGTTATGGGGTCGTAACGGCCATTACGGAAAAATGATCTCATGGCTGTTACGGCCATTATGGCCCATTACTTCCCTTGTAATGACCTTAATGGTCTATTAATGGGCTGATGTAAGTTCTGCAGTTTTTATTTTTATTTTTATTTATTTTCAATGAAAAAAAGAGAGATTGTAACGGCCATTACGGGAGCCGTAAAGGCCGTTACAACATGTATCGTAAAGGTAATGGTGGTGGCCATTACAATCACTGTTACCATTATGGAATACCTTGATTCTTGCATGAATTGCATTAGTACTTCTTTTCTTTTCTCTTTCACTCTTTCTTTGACACTTTCTTCTGGGATTATTTTAGAATCGCCGTCTTTAGAGTTTTACATATTATTCCTGTTCTGGTGCTCTTGGTTGCAGTATAATTTCCTCAAATGACCTTACGGGGGTGCTGCCGGAGGAGCTTGCAAAGCTCTTGAACCTCAAGGAATTGTAGGAATTCTATAACTGTTTCCTTTTGCCACACAAAAGAAGTTCATCAATCTTTTTGGAGTGTAACTCATATTTTATTATTATTATTATTACTGTGCAAAATGCAGTAGGATAAGCGATAATCGTTTTACTGGAAAGATACCAGATTTTATTCAAAATTGGACAAGACTTGAGAGATTGTAAGCATTCTGTATCTGAAAATCTGTTAGTCTCTTCAGTTTTGCTTTCCCAAATTGAGGTGGATGGATTCGATGTGCTCTGTTTACCATTTAATAAATGTTATCAACTTATTAACCAATAAGATTGGCCAATGTGCTAATCAATCAGACTTACCATCTGATAGTTGAGATCATCGATGCACCAATGGAAAATAATTGTAAAACTTTTCTGACCATTCATGGCCGTTTCCGTCCATTCAATCATAGATGTTTTCTGCATCATTGTTAAACTTCTTTTCACTTTCCAAAAGTGGGTGATGGATTGGATGGTTATGAACTTACAATTACAGTGGTGTTTGTGGTGTAGCTCATCCAAGAGGCAGTCCAATAATTGAATGGCTGGGTTTCATTGTCAAATTGCACCTATCAAGGATTTATATGGCCCATACCATTTACTAAATGCCAGTCGATGCACATTGCATTCTAAACACTCTGAATTCATTCATTCATTTATTTAATTGAAATCTTGTATGGCAGAGATATACAAGGAACCAATATGGAAGGGCCAATTCCTTATGGCATTTCCTATTTGGTAAAGATGATCCAACTGTAAGTAACAGCTGTTTGAATTCCTGTAGTTAGTGGTTTTGTGTCAAATGCATCCTTTGTGATCTCCAGCTTATTAAAAAAAAATAAGTAAAGGGATCTGAACTTTTCCTTGTGGACTCTTTACGCGCAGGATTATCAGTGACATAAGTGGACCAGAATCAGATTTTCCCCAACTCATTAATATGGCAAACATTAGGACCGTGTGAGTTTATCTTCTTTATGTATTGTGGTAGTATGCCAGTTTATGCTATCTGTTGCCATTGAAGTCCATGCCTGATCTGATCTTGCAGTATATTGAGGAATTGCAATATTATTGGAGAGATACCTGAATATATTGGGGAAATGAAAGAACTGAAACTGTTGTAAGTTGGTTTTTATTTTTTATTTTATTTTATTTTATTATTTATTTATTTATTTTTTTAATGTTCTTGTATATGATACAAAATCTTCTTTACTGGCCAATGTCCATATCATTTACTTGCTTTTTCGGAGGAATAGGCTCGTTATGTATGATTCTTTTGCCATTCTGGTCCTTGTTGTCATTGTCCTTTATTTGTTTGTGTTATCTGTAACATTGTACCAGTGTACCTTTTTTTTTTTTTGTTTTGTTAGCTTGTTAGTACACCCCACTGTCAGTTCACACTTCACTGTTAGCATGATCCTCCCACTCGAATCAATGCTATCAAAAGATGTAGCTGCAACGGCGGATGCAATTTCAAGGGAATTAGAGAACCAGAGGGAAATCTCTTCCATACATGGACAAGCCCTATACAAGTCTTATTGTACCAGTGTACCTTTATACTATGTTAAAAGTTTATGCACTGCTATGTACTACTTGTACTCTTGTATTATTGTTCTGAGTGTGAAAACATCTAATGATGCTATTTGGTTGTTTTTGTGTCCAATGACTTGGTTCTTGACATTATCTCCAATCTTATGGAGGAAAAGTACGAGCTGTTCCTCTAAACTCTCCCCCTTCATGTCCTTCTCTCTCAACACAGGACACAGGCAAAAGAACGTTCTCTTCGGCATTTTCAAGTGAGCCATGCACTCAATGTCTGTCTTTGAAAAAATCCCAGATATGAAATGGGATCATTCTAAATCAACACGACGTGATGGCTGCTTCAACATGTACTTTTGATAATATTCTGCTACTGAAAGAACAATACATGCAGCTGTCATACATAATTGCCATTGTACATTTCTTATGTGTTTTGAGGTAGTAAAGGGAAGATAATGATGGCTTAATTTCCTAATAAATTTAAGAACAGTAAATTTTATAACAGGAACAGATGCATCTATGAACTGAGTAAGAGATCAAGGCTGGTTAACATACATAATTGTAGGATGGACAAAGCTACTTCAAGGTTCATTCCTAATAGACCATTCGACAAGCCTAGTACACCAACAATATCACTGAAAAGCATTTTAATTGTATACATTTAAAGATGACATTACTGGAAGCTTTGGTGATGCAAGAAACTAAAGAGTAAAAGATGATTTGTTGACATGCATTCTGTACTACATTTTGGATGGAAAAACAATCAAATCTAAATAATAACTACATTTAATCTATACAGAGAGATTCTTTTATTTATTTATTTTTTATTTTTAACACGCACACACACCCCCACACACTCACGCCATAGCGGAATTTCACCACCTATGGGTACTCGAACCCTTGACTGGGTTTTGAAACTCTCGAGACTTACCACCGGAGCAAGAGTAAGGACCCATATACAGAGAGATTCTTATATGAACCTGTTCAACGTCGCCTTTGGGAAGCTTTGTTACGCTCATCTTCTCAAGTAGTGATGGAGCATCTATTGAGAGATGGTCAGTCATATCTTCGAAAGGACCGGGTGCACTGAACAGGGTGGTCATGCGACTACTGGAATCCCATTGTATCTCACTGGGGAGATATCAAATGCAGAGAGAAATGATGCCGAATCTGGCGTAAGTGCAGTGGAAATCGGGGAGTAAGTGCGGCACATATTCCGAAAATGGAAATTTGGTGGCTAGGAGATATCCAACTGCCACAATGTCTCGTATAATGTGCATCTTACACTGCTTTACTGTGGTAATGAACGAAACAAACATGGCCTAAATATCCTTCTATTTAAGATCCTATTGCAGAAGGGATTAAGAGAGAGGGTTTAGAAGTCCCCCCCCCCCCCCCCCTTGATGTTTCCACATTAGAGAGAGAGCATAGGGCGTGGGAGATAAAGAGAGAAAAGTGGGTGTCCCCACTTCATCTCCTCCACATGTGTACATGCTAGGGCATATGTAGACAACTCTTGGACAACTCTGGTTGATCCTCAACCTTGACCAGAGGAATCAATGTAGAGTCTTTTCATCCAAAACTTGTAATAGATTTGGGAGAGATTCTTTATGTTGAGAGATCAACAATGGATGAAATGAGCGGATCAATCCGCACTCAGGTATGATCATGTGATTGTTTTAGGCTTTTGAAAAATGGCTTGATTTGGTGAATGGTGATCCTTAATATTAAAATTGATAAAAAGATTTTTAAAATTTTAATTATGTTGCATTTATCACCATTAGAAATCAATAAATAGTATTAGAGCCACTCGCTACTCATCCCATGATCAAATGCCTGTTTCGTCTGGAAACTTTGTTTTTATATGCCCACTTTTTGTGTCAACCTGCCAAGTTGAAATACTCGTTGTGAAGTTTCTTGGAGTAAAATTTTGGCTCAAGTGGGCAATTGGTTTGGGAGATCCAAGGGTTCCAATTCTACCATATCACCAATGGTCAAAATTAGATGTATGATCATTTATGGACACGGATTGATCTAATCGATTTTCTTCCATTAAAATTGATTATATACTGTATGTATGATAAATTGTGTGGTTTGGTGATGATTATGGCTTGGATTAATATGGTTTTAAGAATTACATGGTATCGTATGGTTATGACTAGAGGTAGCGATTTTGGGCTGTTCTTGAATCATGCTTTTGGAATTTCTTAGTTAGGATGATGATGATAACCGACCGCAGTTAGTTGGGATAAGGCTTAGATGATGATGATGGAACATTATAGTTAGAATTGCGTAGTTTAGGAAAAGTTGGGGATAGAGGATTTTGAACTAAGAAGAATTGGGAACTTTATGAAAGCAAAGTTTCTAGGTTCGGGAAATTGAGTAATTTTGATATTTTAGGGTTTTGTGGATTTTTTGGAATGTTTGAGCAGATGTAAGTTTTTGGAAGTGGTGTGCAACTATCACTTTATTTAAAATATTTATAACTTTACAATTTGTTTTACATTCTAAACTATTATAAAAAAAAATCAATATGTATCCCAAAGATAACATATAAGATTTTAACAATAAATTTCAAAAGAAAAAAGAAAAAAGAAAAAAAAACTGTGCCATGGAATCTCTAGGTGTGCGGTGAGGCGCACTTAGGCATTTCGAGTGTTATAGGGGCAGTTGCGCCTACGGTGCACCCTCGCACCTTTAACCACTGCAATCAAGTCCATTTGGCATTTAAGGGAACACATAAAACCAACACGAATGTGTGTAGGATTTAAGCCACCCATCAGGTTGACCCTTAGATGGCCTTGTCAATAAATTAGGTCTGTCCATTGATAAGGTGGGCCACAATTTTTGAAACAAATGGGCAGCTAAGGGTCATTTGGATGCCTGTAAAATCTTTTAAGTTGTAAAGGGAATCGGATTGCAGGGATTACAGACGGGTAATCAGATTGCAGGGGCTGTTTGTATACTTGCATCTGCTTGTAAAGGCTTTACAAGCTGTAAACACATTACAGCTTTTACCTGTAATCTAAAACTTGGCAAAAAGCCCATGTTTTAGATTGTAGGTAAAGGCTTTGCAGCTAAAAAGACATTATACATAATAGAACACAATGGTTGATACACACTCGTGATGTGTGGGCCATTGTAATGTACACGGTACATCCAATCTATCCATCATGTGCTTCCCCTTGATGCTCACCCATGCCCCCCCACCCCTCACCCCCCAAAGCTCTATGTGGTATGAATACCTGCTTTATATATTGTAAACACTTCACAAGTTATCCAAACACAATTTGTTTACCTGTAAACAGATTACCACTTAAAAGCCAAACAGATAGCATGTAGACAGTTTACACCTGAAACTCTTTTCAGGTGTAAAGTGTTTGCAAATTTGCAAGCATCCAAACAAACCCTTAGGAAAACTTCTCCAACTTTTCCAGGAGATCCATTTAATTGTGGCATGCATGATAAATAAAACAGCCTAATTTTTGGACCAGTGCATCTAGCTGGTGGGATTCACCTGATGGATTGGTTAGATCTCGCATCTGTTTCCCATGCCGGCGGACATAGTGGTGTAGAGATGGGCTTCCCTGTATGTGTCTGGGGATGGTAAACCTCTAAATTTCAGTACATTTAGCAGCCAATAATCTCTACTGCAAGTGTTAGCATTTGATTAAAAGTTCATGAGCAAGGTGGATGTGGCATGTGGTGTTTTGGTACAGACTTTTTGAGCTTGTGTTTTATTCTTGGCAGAGATCTAAGCTTTAACAAGTTGGCGGGAACAATTCCAAGCACCTTTAGAAGCCTACCACAAGTGGATTTCTTGTAAATGTTCTAATTTGTAACTACAAAGTTCTCTCTAACCAATTTGCATGATGATGATTATAATGATATTACAAAGAACTACTCGTCCACAGTGAGTTGATGATATGGCTTTTGATTAGGTATTTGACTAGCAATTTGCTAACTGGAGCTGTACAAGACTGGATGTTTAATAAGCCAGCAAACATGTATGTTTCTCTACTCGATGCGTGGTATCAGTTTTCAATATATTGATGGCTTATCTGTTATTTACAGTGCTATATCTGTTCTCCTTGCATGCAATTGTGACTCTTATTCATCACTATTCTATTTATCTGTCACTGAACCTTTTACTTTAAATGCTGGTAATTAATTTTAGCTTTGATTTGCTTAGCGACCTAACTTTCACTGTAGAAACTACTAAACGAATGCTAGGAACTTTCTGAGAAGTTTTTGGATATTTGATTGGCTTGCTAGACAAGCAGGTTGTCTCATCCTTGGAGGCACAATCATCACTACACCACACACCTGCAACTTTTTTATTTATTATGTTTTTCATCTGGAAGAAAAGCCAATTACACAATAATACTGGTAGGCAAACTAATAAATGACTGTATATAAGCCTAATCTACATGAAAGAGTGCATATACAACCTTCAAATATGACAAATTTGATAAGGCTGACCTAGTACTTTGTCGAAACATTTTTATGCACAAGCCTAATTTGCAAAAGAATGCATGACAGATGTTCGTGAACAATTCAATTTAGCCAGTCTCAATCTCCGGCCTCGTTAACCTGTCCTCAAAGCCTTCATATACTGGTTTACTTGCTTCATATCTTCCTGTGCACTTCTTCGGATATCATTCATCTGATTCCGGTCTTTATTATTGGTACAATGTTGCGGTGGAGGGTAAACATGAGCCACTTAAAAAGAACCTAACTGCAGAACCTCAATCTCTCGGTATTATTACTGGGAAGAGGAATGAATGCCGCCAGTCATTATAAGGATGTTTCTCTGTCATTGTTCGGTATTTACTCATACACTTATACTCACCTTCTACCATGAACCTGTTTTTTGTTGTTATCGTAGAGAACCACCCCCCCACCCCCCAAAATGAATGAAGAGATGACAGATAGTCTCTCTACTTCCATAGCCCTTCCGATAAGGCCAGGACAATGGAATTTTGGAAGGCCTGCTATCATGATTATGATGATAATGGGAAGATGTGAACACTTGGTTCTTGAGGCTGAGAATGCAAATATAGAAAGGTTTAGGCTATTTTTGGGTAGAGTATTATGCAAAATAAGGATTAAGACTAAGCCCAAGTTTGGCAGGCCCCATACCTTGCACTTCAGATTCGCGTTGCAGAAACGACACTGCTTAATCTCAAAATTTGAACATTTTGCTCTTATTAAAGCTTCTGAAATTGTGATCAAGTGGAAGAAAGTGACACTTTCTTGACCAAATCTGATGTGGAGGGTATGGGGATTAAGCCTAATCCCAGATTTTCAGGATCCCCTACCCAAATGAAGCCTTGATGAGGGGAAATCTCGTAGAAAATTTTGGTGGATTATTTCCCTCATGGATTTTGCTTAGATGTCCGGAGTGCTTGTATAGTTTTTGCAAAATCTATGACTCATTGAGCTTCCCTTGATTGGGTTGCATCACCCATGAGTTTCAAAGTAGGAACTTTCGATGTGTCCATTCTCACTGAAGATTTGTTCAAATGCTCAGAATTTTGTTCCTGAATCATTGGGCACTGTTTTTGTCAAAATTGCACTATTGAGGTTCAGAAATTCTTTTCCGTATCTTATTTTTTATTTACATGGAATGAATGCCTTTGTTTTTTTTTTTTTTTTTTAAATGTCATTTCCCTGAAAATGCTTGTTCAGATTGCATTGCAATATTTCCATGCAGTGATCTTTCTTACAACAATTTTACATGGGGAAGCCCTCTGCCACCTGATTGTCAACGAGAAAGAACGTAAGAAGAGTTTCTTGTAGTTTCAGTGTTTCAGTTCCCAAGGGTAGGGATGGGCACCGCAATGGGCTGCTTGGGTTAAGCCCTAGCCTGACCCTAATCCAGGCAAAAATGGCCTTGGCCCTAGCCCGGTAAGGAGAAGAGTATTAAATGTTTGAAATAGTTTCATCTAAGAAGTTTTTGGGGTATCCTTCATACATGACGAGTCCCATAGTAGAAATGGTTTTGATCATTGAAACATGATGAAGATCAATTTGAATGGGAACTGCTCATGAATGTCTTTAAACCGTCTTTTCTTTTTGTATAATAGTGGCCCACATGATGATTGGGCCATTCATCATTGGCGTGGGCCCAGCTGGACAACAGGCCTAGATTTCAAGCCCGGGCTGGGCCAAGTTTAGGTGTCCAAGCCCTTGCTGTGCAGGGTCTGTCTGCCTGGTCAATTGCCACCATTACGTAATGATTATGTCTTCTTCTTCTTTTTTCTGAATTTTTCACTTTCATTTGAACAGGAACTTGTTTGGAAGCTCTTCTACAGGGAACAGCATGTAAGACCTGTTTACGAAATTGCATTATAGTTATAGATAATAATTATACGTTTGTGTTCAGCTGCTTTCTTCATGCCGATGCATTCTTAACTACATATTGATGATGCAGAGGTGGAGCTTTTTCGTCATGCTTAAAAAAGACCTTCCCTTGTTCAAAATGTAAGTATGTCCTTTTTGAACTGTTGTCACCTTAAAATTTCTTTTTCATTTGCAAATCTGTCTTTGGTGCTTTGCCCATTCATATTCCTTCCAAAGTTTGTCCTTTCCAAATTAGTGTTGATGTTCTTTTCAAAATATGCAATTAGTAGCATCCATTAACAACCAACAAATTCTATCTTGTCCAATTCAACTAAAAGGCGTGAGCATATTTAGGTCAGATTTCGAGAAAAAGACAAAGGATGAGGAAGTTGACAACAATCAAGGAAAATGAAAAAAAAAGAAAGATGGTAATTAACAATAAAGTTCTCACTTGGAAAATAAAACTTTCCTGTGTCTATTATTTGATGTGAGTACCATTAAATGAAAAGCATCTATTAAGTACTAAAGCTAACCATATATGCCATATGCAGTTGAAGTGGTTCTTCTTTTTATTTAAGATGTTCAACTGTGTGCAAGTCTTTCCATATTAGTTGTTTTGTGATTAAATCATCATCATTTCTCTGTCCCAGCTATTTTTTGTCAGCTTTCTCATCATTGCTTGCCAGAAGTTTAACAACCAGCTGCCTGCTTGACCTCAACCCTACTGCGTTACCCAAGCTGGGGACTGGCTGGTGCATCATTACCAACTGGAGTTGTAAATTCATAATGAAATGACTTCGAAAATATTAGAAGTTTTTTCTTTGCATAGAAGGCAGCTAGAAAAGAAAGTTGAAGAAGGGGGTAACTTGGTGGAAGTCCTGGGTCTGATTAGGTCAATTTGGAAGCTTATTTGAAAACTTTCTTTTTCTTTCTTTCTTTTTCCTTTTTTTTGGATGAATTCTTTTGATTGTAGAATAGCAATGGGTAATAAGATGAGGGAAACTAGACTTAAGATAGTCTGGCCGTGTGCAGCGGAGACCAACAACTGCATCAGTTAGCAGTCAGTTCAAGTTGAAGGCTCTAAAGGGGTGAGGGAATGGCCCAAAAGGATGTGGGTGGAGGTAGCAAGAAAAGATTTGATGACCCATGGTTTAGCTAAGGATATGGTCCTTGATAGAGTGGATGGCGGTACAGGATTCATGTGGCTGACCCCAGTTAGTTGGGATAAGGCTAAGATGATGATGAAGATGAAGATTATGGTATATTATTTTCATTGAAAAAGGGAAAAGGTACAAAGAAAAAAAAAAGAAAAAAAATATATAAAGATGAGGCCTAGAGGCAGTGTCTGGATTGGGTTAGCTTTATGGAATTTACCTTTTCCTTTATCTTATCCCATCAATATTCATTTGTTCTTGCTTTTCGTGGCAGATCATTATTCCTTGTATATAAATTGTGGTGGAGGTCAAATAACCATAAACAAAAACACCACATATGAAGCAGATCAAGAATCCGGGGCTTCAACATTTGTTTTTAGTGATGGAAAAAGCTGGGCACTCAGCAGTACTGGAAACTTTGTTAATGACAACAAACCAATAGACAACTACATAGCAGAAAATAAATCCACACTCTCTATGCCCAACTCTGAGTTGTACACTAAAGCACGCCTTTCTCCCATCTCTGTCACTTACTATGGGCTTTGCCTTCAAAATGGGAACTACACCGTGAAGCTCCACTTTGCAGAGATAATGTTCACGGATGACAGAACATATAGCAGCCTCGGGAAGCGCTTATTTGATGTTTACATTCAGGTATTTAAGCACTCTACAGACAATACTTTCCTGTTAATTTACAGGATTCGGATGTAACTGAATTAGTTTAATGCAGGGAGAACTGGTATTGAAGGATTTCAATATCAAAGATGAAGCTGGTGGTTCCGGTCAGGAAGTCGTGAAGAATTTTACTGTTCCTGTTACTAATACCACATTGGAGATCCGTTTATGTTGGGCTGGAAAAGGGACACAGATTGTCCCTGTGCAAGGAACCTATGGTCCTCTCCTTTCAGCTATTTCTGTGGACCCGGGTACGATGCATGTTTTTGTATGTCTTGTTCTCATTATCTTTATAGTTAGGTAAATTGATCCTCAGGGCTATTCTCAACTAAGAAAAGGTCTTGAAGTAGTGTTGTTTGCAAGAGACCTTTCTTATCTTGTTTGATTTTAATTGGAGGATCTAGTTCTTGGTCAATTCTGATTTCATTACATTAAAACTAACTTATTTATTTGAAGAGGTCTGCAGCACTGCTCATCCTTGTTGCTCTCCCATTGGTGCTCGCCTGTTGTGCCTTGCCATGTGTTTATCTTTGTCATGCATCTAGTAGGTTCCAACAATGGATTTGCTCTCTGGCGAAACTCTGCTGTTTAGAGATCATCACCATCCATGGAATGGGAAGTTGGAAACAATGATCCCTAACATATTTCTATGAATGTCAAGGATCTCTGATCGATACGGTTTTCTCATATGGCCGTTCCACAGTGGGGCCTACTAGATGAACAATCTGGATTACCATGTAGTGAGGATAAAGAGGCAAACAACAAATGGTGAGGAATGTCAGTAGAATTTATACGCGAGATGTTCTTTTACTTCTTAAACATAAAATATAAAATGATTTTGAGAAGGTCACATAAAAGTTTTGTAAAATAAGTGATTTTGGTACTGTTGATCGGTTTTTATCTAGTTTTGAGGGCTTTCTAAGCTTTCATATATGCTCCATTTTTCATGATTAAATCAACCTTGGTCTATCACTTTATTATCAGGTAAATCTTGGTATTGGTCAGGTTTTCTTTCATTAGTCACCCTTGATAACCATGTTTGTTTGATATTGTTCTTTGTGCAGAATTTACGCCTCCAAAAAGTGGCAAGAAGATCTCTACTGGTGTTGTGGTTGGGATTGTAACTTCAGTATTATTTGTTACTTTCTTGTTTATTCTTTTCCTCTGGAGGAAAGGCTGCCCGGGAAGCAAAACTACCAAGGACCAAGGTTGAAACTAATCAAAATCATGAATTAACAAAAAAGAAAAATGTCAAACCCTGTCTGATAAATTAGTTTTGATGCTTGTATCTGCTTTTATCAGCATAAACAAGTGCCTCAAGACGTAAGCAGTTTTGATTTCCAGATTCCTGATGGCCATGTAAACTGTGCTCAAATCATGTCTCAGCCCTTCTCCAATCATTAACATCATCGCCATAATAACCTTGTTCCAGCTGTTTTATTTAGTACTCAAAAATATTATGCTTTGATGTGCTCCTTATATGCCTGTCTTCACATGTGCATTAGTGTATGTATACACTCGAATGTAGAAGGAACTGCTAAAATGGGTGCTTTATGTATATTTCAGAGAAATATTCTTCATAATTGATCATGTTGGTTAAATACGTCCATCATATTTAAATACTAGATGCATGCATGCGTTCTGACCACAAATAATTGGGAGTTGAGACTATGATGATAATATATGTGCGTGCTTGCACATGTGTTTGTATGAGGAAAAGACAAACTTGCTACTTAAGGAACAGCTAATACATATATCAAACCTTTAATACTGATTATTATGAGAATAATGTCAAAAAGATGTTGCTTACATTGAGAAAATGCTTTTTACTTCTAAAACCATTTTCCGATTTTTTTCTCCTCCTGAAATATAGAAAGAAATTCATTTTGAAAATTGATCAAGCACGACACTTCCTTTCCAAAAAACATGTTTAAAAAGTCCATTCTTCTAAAAAAAATTGTGTAATAAAGGTCATGATGCACTTTGTTATTTCTTTAATACCTATTTTGATGGGAAATGAAAGTTACTCTATTACCTCCTGAAGATCAGCTACTGAGAATCTACAAAAACAATGCTTTTCAACATACTTATGAAGTACATGTATCATTTATGGAAAGTCTGCATGTGTTTTTTTTTTTTTTTTTTAAAATAAAAATAAAAAAACCTAATAATGATTAGTATAAATCTTTCATTATTAGGCCTAGTAATATATGACATTAACACTGCCGATAAATTTGCTCTTACATATTTATATTTATTTTCCAAGGTTTTGAACATTTTTTCTGCTGTCAAATCAAATCCTGCTTTTCAACTTTGTTTCCGGTCTGATGACATGACCATAAGAGCTTGCTTGTAGTCCATTGTGTGAGAGATCATGTGTAGACTGTATGTTGCTAGTAAAAGATGCAGAATCTATCAACTTTTTCTAGACATTCTTGTCTTTGTCTGGTGGACAGATCTCAGAGACTTAGATCTGCAAACTGGTTCATTCACCTTGCAACAGATTAGAGCTGCCACAAACAACTTTGACTTTTCGAACAAGGTTGGCGAAGGTGGTTTCGGTTCTGTTTACAGGGTATATATTATGGAAATACTGTTTATTCTGATCTGTAAATACCTTTGAAATGAACTTATTTCAAGTAAGGGTAATATCTGGAACTTCTTGTATTACTCTAATACAGGGTCTGCTATCAGACGGTACCTCAATTGCAGTGAAACAACTTTCCTCCAAATCAAGTCAGGGTAACCGTGAATTCGTGAATGAAATAGGACTAATATCTGCTTTGCAACACCCGAATCTCGTAAAGCTTTATGGATGTTGTATTGAGGGAGATCAACTATCACTCGTTTACGAGTATATGGAAAATAATAGCCTTGCCCGTGCTCTGTTTGGTGAGTTCAGTTGTTGCCCTATCAATACAACTATGCAGGATGGGTGAAACACAAAGTAATATCTCTTCTTTTTCCTTTTTTTCTTGATTGCATGATTTATAGGCACAGAAGAACATCAATTGCAGCTTGATTGGCCAACCAGGCACAAGATTTGTGTTGGTATAGCAAGAGGTCTGGCTTATCTGCATGAAGAATCAAAGTTGAAAGTTGTTCATAGAGACATCAAAGCCACCAATGTACTGCTTGATAGGGATCTTAACCCAAAGATATCCGACTTTGGTCTGGCAAGGCTTGGTGAAGAGGAGAAAACCCACATTAGCACTCGAATTGCTGGAACTGTGTGAGTCATCGTGCACTATTTTCCTCCTTTTTATAAAATAGGAACCACACTTTCATACTCTTTAGTTATAATATTTATGTTCCTGTTCTGACATACAACTTGGGTGCACTTCTTAATTTTATCTTTCAAATCAGCACTGTGGTAAATTGGCTGAGTAGCTGCAAGTTTCAACCTAAAATGGGGAACCTAATGAGGCATCCATATAAACTGAACAGATAAATGAAAATGAGGTAGAAGTTTGTATCACTTGTTTGATTCATGATATTTTTGCCGTCTCCAACTGCCAAGATTGCACCATTAATGGCACTAACCAGAAAATGCTCGGGTGTTTGTAATCACACAATAAGGATTCATATAAGCGTGCCTTATCTGCACTAGTAAAGTGGTTAGTGATGCCAATGTTATCTGTATCGTTATTGTTTAATGTATTTGATGCAGGACATGATAATTAGATATGATGTGCAAGATTTCAGGCTTTAGATCATAATAATTTAGAAACAATTACAATAATTCCACATCCCACATAAAGTCAGGCATTCAACAAGGGGAATCTACAAGAGTCCAAGCTTACACATGTTAGGGCTGAATCAATTAAAAATTATAGACCAAACAATGCTCAAAGGATGGTAGATTCATCCACACATGCAAAGGATTATTTCCCAATCCAAAGGATTTTCACGTTTCAATTTGGAAAAACCTAGGGTTTCAAAAGTGGAATAGAACTTGGGGATTTGAGATGATTTAGGGTTAGGGTTATGGAAACAAGGCGAAAGAGGAGTGAAGTAGAGATGAGAGGGAACTTGTGATCAGTCCGCACATGTGGGCAGCAAACCGGCCCGACACACGTGCGTGGATAGCGGCCCGCACGTGTGTGGGGCCTACGAATCTGAAATCGGCCAGCTAGGGCCTAGTTGGCCAGGGATGGGCCACCTTCCCTCCAAATTTTAGGCCAAACGGATGATCGGTTTGAACACGGTGATCCGCCGAAGTTTCAGTCCTCTTGCAGGGCCAGATCTAGAAATCTGCTGTAAGGGAAAGATTAGCTACAAACGTTGGTAAATTTGATGAGGGGATGACTGTAGGAGATGAGGAATATGGATGGTAGGAGATGAAGGCGATTCAGGATGGGTGTTTCGCACCACAGTAGTTAGCCCTTCAAAGAAGGGAGTGTTTCGCATCCAATTAGGTTTCCAAAATTCAGAGAATTAGAGAAGCAGGAAAATGCAAATTTTATTAATCATCTTCAATGAAAAATACCTTACAAGGGGTTGCCTATTTATAAAAAAAATCTATACCCACAAGTCGCGCCATGTGCACATGCCATTACTTAAAGATGAAGTAATAAAAAATAACAACTAATCAATGCAATCTAAACCGTTCATGATGTTCCTAATAATGGTAATAAACAAAACTCAAAGTCCTAGGTCATATAGGGTAGTGGGCCACGATCATGAGATCCAATGATGGGATCCATATGATGATCGGGTCCACCCCAAGGAACCAAAACACAGTCCTCTAAGTAGGAGGCCTTCCATGGATGTCGTCATCGATCTAAATCGAAGGTGGGGCCCTCCTTGCGTACGTGCGAGATGTCCCCAACAACTCTCTCTAGTTGCGAAGATTTAGCCACTGGTGAAACAAAACTCCTGAACCACTCCAAGATATCAGGATCAAGTCTCTGAAGTTCCTCCTCAGTGAGCCACGTATTGTTTGAAGCTGAGCGTGACTTCCACTTGACCAGAAACTTTTGAAATCCGACGTCTGACGTCGATGTTATCTGATGGTTTAGAATATCCTCTATCTCCTCTCCGGGTATGGGAAAGGTAGGTATGGGAGGTAGAGGTTGGGAAGATGGGTCGGGAGGGGGCCATGGATCAAGGGAAAGGTCTGGAAAATCAGGATGGTTAGGTGACGGGCTGGACATGTATCAGTGGTCCTTTAAAATGCAACTAGATCCTCCATATTGAATGTGGAACAAATTCCCATAGAATGTGGAAGATCTACTATATACGCATTGAGACAGTTTTGTTTTATAATTTTAAATGGTCCAGCACTACGTGTGTGTAATTTACGAATGACTCCTTGAGGGTACCACTCTAGCCTGATGCGGACCATCACAAAGTCCCTTACATTGAATTCCTTGAATCGTTTATATTGGTTAAAAGAAATTTTGTAATGTTCATTACTAGTATTGATCTTTCGCCTGATTTCTTGATGCAATGAATGAATGTGATGTGTAGAGGATTTTGCAAATTCTGATGGCCTATGGGACAGGGACATAGGGACAAGATCAATAGACTTCCTAGGTTTATAACCAGTAATGACTTCAAAAGGACTTAAACCTGTGGATTTATTAACAGAACTATTAAATGCAAACTTGGCGATAGGTAGTGCAGTGTCCCACATCCTGGCGTGCTCCCCCACTAAACACGAGCAAATTTTCCAGACTCCCATTGACCACCTCAGACAGGTTTAGTAAAGTCGCCCCATGGACTAAATCAATGGCGTGTTGTATATCCCTCATAGGGGGCAGCTTATCCGGTAGATCATCGGTAAAGACATCACGAAACTCATCCACCATCGGAATGGCCTCAGTGGGTAACTCTGCACTAGCTTCTGGTGCACTTTTCCTAGCCACAAGGGCGTACACCATCGAGTCTGAATCAGTCTCTCGCTCAAAGTCTTTGGTATTTAGAATGGAGAGGCTTAGACTTGGACTTCGATTCCTCAACCAACCCCAAGTGATAAGAGAAATGGAGGTATTTTTTCTTAAGAGTTTCTTTCATTTCTCCCCAATGAACTATTGGGGGTTCCCTCAACCTCTCTTTCTTTCGCTCCACAGTAGCCCAAAACCTCTTTGCTTGGCCCACAAGCTTCATCTTGGCAAAATCGAACTCGATGAGCATCTGACATGTCGTACCACTCAAAATAGTGGTCCATATCCGCCAACCAATCTAGAAAAGCTCTAAGGCCCAAGTTGCCATTAAATGTAAGGGCCTTTACTCTAACTCCCTTGAGGAGTTGTGCATCTGGGTTATAATGATCATGATGCCCCTCGCGGGGTGGGTGCATGGGTGCGCGCCCATGTCTGTTTCTTTGGCCACCCTCATTCCCTTGTCTATCCTCCTGACCACTTGCCTGAGATTGAGCATCTTCCCCAATGGCAGGGTTTGCTCAGGCGGAGGTCTCTAGTTGGGTAACGCGCACATTAAGCTGATCTCAGCGTTGGTCAATATGTTGTTCCAAGCGCCCAAAGACTCAAACTGCCGGGTTATGTTGTCCATGGACTCTTGTAATTGTTCCATGTTTAGTGTAGGGTGCAACCCAAAACCGCGACCAATACGTGTGGGTATACAACTACTCACTCAACTCAAAGGTCCTTTAATGCACTTATATGCGTCTAAATAGGATTAAATGCTCCTATAGGACTATATGAGGGAAATCACGCAACGCTCGTAAAATTCCAGCAACATAACTGTCCAAACAGTTTGTTAACAGAAAATTCAGTAATGAAAATTGAGGAATTTATGACAACAGAAAATTCAGCAGTCTGTTGTGAATAATGAGTCCTAAACAGCCCTGTATGATGAAATTTAATGCGAAATAAATGTGAGTAGACTAAACCCTCAACTTGCAATGCAATCCCCTACGAAAAACCTAAGCTCTGATACCAAATTCGATGCAAGACATGAAAATTAGATATGATGTGCAAGATTTCAGGCTTTAGATTATAATAATTTAGAAACAATCACAATAATTTCACATCCCACATAAAGTCAAGCATTCAATAAGGAGAATCTATGAGGGTCCAAGCCTACACATGTTAGGGCTGAATCAATTAAAAATTATAGACCAAACAATGTTCAAAGGATAGTAGATTCGTCCACACATGTAAAGGATTATTTTCCAATCCAAGGGATTCTCACGTTTCAATTAGGGAAAACCTAGGGTCTCAAAAGTAGAATAGAACTTGGGGATTTGAGATGATCTAGGGTTAGGTTTATGGAAATAAGGCGAAAGAGGAGTGAAATAGAGACGAGAGAGAACCTGTGATCAGCCCACACATGTGGACAACAAACTGGCCTAACTCATGTGCATGGATGGCGGCCCGCACGTGTGTAGGGCCTACGAATCTGGAATCAGCCAGCTAAGGCCTGGTCGGCCAGGGATGGGCCACCTTCCCTCCAAATTTCAGGCCAAATGGATGATCGGTTTGAATACGGTGCTTCGCCGAATTTTCAGCCAGATTCTGAAAATCTGTTGTAGGGGAAAGATTGGCTGCAAACGTGGGTGAATTTGATGAGGGGATGGCTGTAGGAGATGATGAATATGGAGGGTAGAAGATGGGGGCGATTTGGAATGGATGTGGTTTCGCACTATGGTAGTTAGCTCTTGGAAGAAGGGAGTGTTTCACACCCAATTAGGTTTCCACAACGTAGAAAATTAGAGAAGTAGGAAAACGTAGAATTTTATTAATCATCTTCAATGAAAAAAAACCCTACAAAGGGATTTATAAGAAAAACCTATACCCCAAAAGCCGCGCCATGTGCGCATACTATTACTTAAAGACGAAGTGATAAAAAAATAACAACTAATCAATGCAATTTAAACCGTTTATGATGTTTCTAATAATGGTAATAAGTAAAACTAAAAGTCTTAGGTCACCTAGGGTAGTCGGCCACGATAATAAGATCTAATGATAGGATCCACATGATGATCGGGTCCACCCCAAGGAATCAAAACACAGTCCTCTAACTAGAAGGCCCTTCATGGATGTCGTTGTCGATCCAGATCAAAGGTGGGGCCCACCTCCTTGTGTATGTGCGTAAGGGGGGCATGCGTTTGCGCGAGATGTCCCCATCAGTATTGATCCCTTGGGATACGGATACATATCAGTTATCGCACGGTATATATCGGTTGTATCACGTAATTTATCGCTGTTGTTGGTAAACATGGGGAAACATTAGGAAATTGGTTAAATCTTTTAATAAAACTTCAAGAATTGTTAAAAAAGACACCAATACACGCTTAGAAATAAAGAAATAAAAATCACAACAAAAAAAATGCACATAATAGGTTTCCTTTATATAAGGGTCCTAATCTATGCGCAATCTGATTGAACTAACACAACTATATTCAAAGTCAATTTATAAAATTTATAATGTAAGAAGACATGTATGGAAACACAAGTATTATATTCAAAAGCAAAAGATGTAGAAAACTAAAAATATAACTTTGGATTTCGATATATATATAATTATTTTCAATTGAAATTTTTTTTTTTTTCCCGAAAAATCACCAAATTGAAATCTTTGTCTGAAGGCCCACTTGATGCAACCCAAATGAGATGGTCCAGCAGCCCTAAAAGACAGCCTCACAAGACCATATATATTAACAGAAATAGGAATAGGTTCTGGCAAGTGACAGCATATAAAGGGCTTTACTTGGTTGATTGATGGGTATAAGAAGGAAGAAGGGAAGAAGAGGACCTTATGGGGCTTCAGGTACATCGACACAACGTCATAATGGTGTATTTGGTGCATCTCCACTGAAATTTATCTAGTCCTAGAACTTTTTTATTTTTTTCATTGAGGCTTTTTTTTTTTTTTTCTTTTCCATTTTATTGTGTTTTACTCCAGCATTTTGCTCCCTTGTGCCAAAAATAAGGTTCCTTGTTCTTTGTTGGAAAGAATCAATTTTCTGAACAGCATGAGTATGAGACTTTAGCCCTATTGCCTTTTGTGCTTGTTTGGATGTCCCTCAGTCCTCATATTGCCCTGTCCTTGTGTGTCACCTAGTCTGCAAAACATGGGACCAGGAGTATTTGGTCAAACCTGTTAATGAGGATTCAATATTCCCCACTTCGATCAATCTATGTTTTCTGTTCCAGTTTGATTTTTAAGCCATCCCATCCATAAAGTGAGCAGCTGAGGGATGCACTTGGTAATGGATTCATACATCCAAACCAGTCCTTTTCAATTGCATGGAAGCGCCCATCTAAAATTAGCTGATTGTCTTGATAACAGTACTGTCTTTAACCAAAGTATACGCATCATTACCTCATTTAGAAAATATATATAATTCACAATGATCTTTCTTTCTTTTTATTCTTCTTCCTTTCTTCCCTATTTCTTTCTTTCTTTCTTTTTCATTTTTCTTTATTATTATTATTATTTTTCGCAGGGGCTATATGGCACCAGAATACGCAATGCATGGTTACCTGACTGAGAAAGCAGATGTTTACAGTTTTGGGGTTGTTGCTTTGGAAATTGTCAGTGGGAAGAGCATCACAAATTTCAGGCCAGAGGGGAATCACATTCATCTAGTGGATTGGGTAATTTACATCTCCATCTAAGGTTTGAAAGTTCCATGGTCCCAAAGCCAACATTATATAAAAAATGCAAGTGACATATGTTCTGGACTTCTCTGTACACATATCACTTGCAATTTGTGGTGGAAGAGACAAGGAAGCCTGCTTACTGCTGGTTCCACATTTTGTTTGCCCCAATGGAAAATTGCACCTTGTTGGCTAGGAAGCCCAGCCAATGGCAATTTGGCAGCATATCAATTGCAGATTGCACCTTTCATGATTTTGGTGGATCTGTAGTTGTCAAAACAGCAAACATAAAAATAATAAAAATAAAGGGGGAAAAAAAAACACAGTATGGGAAATATTTGTGTTTGATTTTATTTTATTTTATTTTATTTTAATAAAGCATGTTTGATTGAAGGAAAAAAAAATGTGTTTAATTGGGTTTGCCCCCACCCCCCCACCCAAAAGAAAAAAAAAAAAAACTAGTTTTTCCCTATCTTCCAAAATATACTGGGTTTCAAATGTTTAATCAAATATATGAATTCTTTTTTTCTTTTTTTTTCAAAAATTATACAGTTTAAAATGAAGTTTGCTAACT
The DNA here is from genome assembly GCF_029962835.1 of Magnolia sinica. Classification (NCBI taxonomy): domain Eukaryota; kingdom Viridiplantae; phylum Streptophyta; class Magnoliopsida; order Magnoliales; family Magnoliaceae; genus Magnolia; species Magnolia sinica. The sequence continues at coordinate 12,675,945 of NC_080577.1, forward strand.
AGGAGTGGATTGAGGCAGATTTCACTATAAATGATAGACTTTCTACCCAACTATGGATATTGTAGGCATACGTTCTAAAAGAGAAAGGAAGTATACTGGAGCTCATTGATCCAAAGTTGGGGCCGGAATTCAACAAGAAAGAGGCAACTGAAATGATCAATGTGGCACTCCTATGCACTAATCAATCTCCTGTACTTAGGCCGACCATGTCTGCTGTGGTGTGCATGCTCGGAGGCAAGAGTGTCATTCAAGATCCGCTTACAGATCATTTGAAATTTAAAGCCGGTGGCAGCCATTATCAAGAGATCCAAAGCCAGAGCTCGAGCCCTATCTCAAGCCAGGCCCTGACCATGTCAACAGATGCACTAGGGGCTGACACTTCTACATCTGCCGCTGATCTCTACCCATTCAATTTGGATTCCCGATATTGGAATAACAGTGAGTAATGGTACATATATTTCTTTCGATTTCCCACCCTTGTTGTATATGCAGCTTTTGGAGTTTAATATGGGCACATCTATTCCTGCTCTTTGCGATGAAATAGAGACTTTGATTCCAATGAATGTAATAGAACATGGATGATTTGAATGATTGAAATCCAATTCGTATGATTCTGGCACGACATGTGTAGCCTCTCATCTGAATCAAATAAATCAACTCACATAGCTGTTTTGAACTAAATAAATCTTCAAACACTTGTGAAGAATGTATTATTTTAAAACCTCAAGTGATCAGGTTTGCATTTTGCTTGTACTCAAAAGCCAAAATGAGAAGGCATCAAAGATCTGAAGTTACTAGGATCGGCCAAGACTCGTCCGATTAGAAGAAGTGGCTTGGTATTTGGACTAGTCAGGTAAGAATAGGGTCGATCGGCTATCCTAATCCAGGCCACATGTGCAAGATTCATGTTATCTCATCTGTTGCCCCCCACCATCTGTGCCCTGACACAAAATCAGGTTGGTAAGCTCATCAAGTGGCTGCAATCATACGTTCAATGTGGACCATTAGGCAATTTTATTTTTTATTTTTGATGGATAGCTGTCTTTTTATTTTTATTTTTCCATTTCAATGTTGCCTGCCCCCAAGTATTCAAAATCGGTTGCGTAACAGTATCAGTCATAACTGTTACGCTTTATGGGGTTGGAACGGCCGTTGAAGAAAAACAAGCCGTTACAGTCCTGTAATAGTTTTTTCAAAAAAAAACAAAAAAAAAAAAACAGCGGTTATGGCCATTACGGCCTACATTATAACAGTAACGGTGGTGGCTGTCACGGCCACTTTTACCATTTTGGAACACCTTGATAGTAAACTGACCTGATTTTTGGGCCAGGTCGCATAGACAATGGGCCCAGCTAATGAATTGCCAGGATTTCACATACATGTCACACCAGTGATAAATCCATGCCATTCATTAGCTTGTGGCCTGGCCTTTTGAAGAATTGGAGCAGTCTATTTATTGTCTTTGTGCTGGAAATGGCCTTGAGAGTTGTCTTTGACTCCAGTGGGCTGCTAAAGACATGACCTTTGGGTGACAGTATTATTATTATTAGTATTATTTATTTTTAAAAAAAAAAATCCTTAAGATGGTAGCGAGGTATTATCAGTTCGCTGTGCTCCCAGTTACTAGTGGGGCACATGACAAGGTGATCAAAACCGTTGATTTGATTGCAGCCATTTTTTATTTTATTTTATTTTATTTTATTTTATATATATATATTTTTTATGGGGTGTCCCTGAATCTTCTAGATTGAACTTGTACAGTGTCTGTCCTTTTTGGTATGGTCAAGATCTCCAATTCGGGAGTTCTTACATTTTTGGCCATCCCCTTCTACAATGAGGTCCAGTATATCTACGGTCTGGATCATTGAGGTGGGACTCCATTTGCTCCGAATGGGCATATCAAGACACATGTAATTTCAGATTGTGGGTTGTAACATATGCTCTGAAGTAGCTAAAATATACAAACGTCTTAGGAAGAATTGTATGTCATGCAATATACACACGTTCTCATTTTGTAAAAGTGGGCCCATGTTGAGCGGTTCATGATTGTTAGAAACAGATCGATGCAATAAAGAAAACAAGCACACACAAAATACAGTAGAATTATGTGGTTTGACCGTAATGCGCTTTCAGATGTGTTTGAATTTAAGGGGTGGAACACGTGTAATAGATCAGGGTGTAAGGCATACGTTTGAGAGATCTGGACCATTCATCAGGCAGTGCGAGATGTGAACATGCCATGGACCAAAAATGACTACCTTCCTCAATTTTTATTTTTATTTTTGTTTTGAAAAAATGGCAGTTAGATATTTAAAGTACAATAGTCATGGATGGCCAAGTGATAGACTTGCAAGAGTTTCTTTAAAAAGAAGAAGAGTACAACGGTCATATAGTTCAACGTGCATCAATGTCAAGCATGTTTATAACATGCACTACACGATGACTGGTCTAGATTTCCGACACGTCTCCTGCTCAGATCTCTAAGATTCAGATCATCCGGGAACCACGGAACTCAGTGGATCTGTGACTGTGCGACCCACCCTGATATACGCGTTTTATATCCATGTGATTGAATGCTAAAAAAATTAGTAAATCCATATCTCAGGTGGACCACACCGTAGGAAATAGTGGTGATTGAATGCTCACCGTTAAAAACTTCTTGGGGGCCACAGAAGTTTTGGATGAAGCTGATATTCGTATTTTAGCTTCATCTAGGCAGAGATCACTTGAATTTAGAGGTTCAGGTGGAGCTGACCCCATGAGTTGATAGGCCTGATTTATCGCGGCCGTCCGTTGATCTTTGTGATGGGATGCACCTTGTATACACATTCTACACGTTTTCCTTATTTACTTTAAAAATCGTCTGAAAAACCTGATACACGTGATATACCAACCGTCCAATCTTAAGATACACGTTCATTTGAAAAAAAAAAAAAACAATCCTACCATCTAATTGATTTCTATCAAATGAACGGTTGGACATAAAATCAGACTAATCCACCCACCCACCAGGTGAGCCACAATTTCCACAGATTAGATTCGCAGCCATCTACAGAAATCCCACTTGCGGTGGTGGACCCGTGCCGGCCATGACCAGGATCGTTCCATGAGTCTAGTGGAGTCTTTGGACTTCCATACATGAGTTCCGTATGCAAACTCGCATATTTACATGTTTCTGCGTACCTGTTACATGCTTTTATAATATAAGCTAAATGTCCAAATCGACATGTGGGACCATCACAATGTTTTAATCCAAACCATCCATCATGTCTCCCTGATGATCTCCTCGGGACCCAAAAGCTAAATGTCCAACTCTATATGTGGGGCCATCGTAATTTTTTAATCAAATCCATCCATCATGTCTACCTAATGATCTCCTTAGGACCCAAAAAAATCCAGTAGATCAACTTAGGTGGGCCACACCTTAGGAATAGTTGGATGAAGATGGGTACCGTTAAAAACATTCCATATTGCATATGAGGCAAATCATAGGTAGGAGTCTACTTTTAACTTATTCCATGCGGTGCGGCCCACCTGATAATGAGTTGACTTTAGGTCACGCATCTGATGGACGGATTGGATGTCATAAAGGCATCATGTGGGCCCCGGTACAACCATAGCTTATGGTACTACCGGTACCACAGCCGTGTGGCCCACCATATATGTACCAGAGATCTGTTTTGTACCATTGCTTTGAAGGCGACTGATCAGATTGATGGGATCGAACTTCTTTCCAGGGTACTCTAGTTCTTCAGCACGTAAATAGATGATGTGCCACTAATTGGGTGGTGATCATCCCTGCCAGATCATCCTAGCCATTCAATACACAGATTTTTCTTTCATCCTTGTTTCCAAGTCCTAAGAAGGCTATGGATGACAGGTCAAGTTATTCAATGGAGGTGTGATTTTTGGACCATTCTCCACCATAAGAGGTGGTGTGCATGTGGGGCCTGGCATGATGGCCCAACTCACAGTCGGTCAAGGGACATGGACGTGAGAAATGAATGATCGAATAGGTTTGGTACATGGGTCCTTACTCTTACTCGGGTGGTAGACTCTCAGGAGTTTCAATACCGGGTCAAGGGTTCGAGTACCCATGGATGGTGAGATTGCACTACGGCGTGCGTGTGTGGGGTGTGTGTGCGTGTGTAAAAAAAAAAAGAAAAAAAGAAAAGGTTTGGTACATTCCTGTGCACCCACGTGAAGATGATCTTACGGGGAAATAATTAGGCTGCTCAGATGTCCCGCGGGCTCTCGGGTTAGGATGTCGGCGCTTGCAAAGGTGCCCATGGAAAAGGATGTTTATTTATTATTTGCTTCTGTTATATCTAGCTATTCAAATGATGCCAAGTATGTTTATATATTATTTACTTGTGTTATATCTAGCGACTCAAATTATTTATATCTCAATAAAAAACTAACGGAAGATTTATTTGTTTTTATTATTTTTTCTTTTTAAGGAGCTCTACCGCGCAAACTTGATTAGAATTCAAAAAAGTCATTAGTAATCAAAAGGAGTAAGTGTAATAGGTCACTGCTACAAGACGTCGCATTAGCATTACATATCTCACTCACATGATAGGGGCGACTACTTGCCTTAGTGGCCTCATGCCAATAATAGATAACGACCGGACCACCTAAGGAGTTGTGAAGTATTGGGAAGACTGTAGGTGTAAGAGTACTAATATGGACGGTGATTAATGATTCAATAATGAGAATTATGCCCATGATACCGGCATTTGTACATGTATCATATCTATCACAGGACTTGTGATAAGAGAAACATTTATGGTTAGACCCATTTGTGAAAGAGTGAAAAGCAAAAGTTGACTAACTTTCATGGTATATAATATATGTTCGAGCGAAAAAAAGAATAACCATCATCTACATGTAACATTCTACAAAGAAATTTCATCTGTGTAATGGACTCACGACATGCACACAACCAATAGCCAAACACGACAAACAATTAATACATGTGTTCTATAATATGTTACAATTGTTTATGGGCCTAAATAATTATTTCTACATCAGCAAATGTGAGTAGTTATGACCATCTCTCTCGAGCTACGGCCTAAAATCTATATAAATAAGAGAAAGATCGAACAGCTCCAGGCCCTTGCTAACCTAACCCAACACATAACAACTTTATAGTGCAACATTGCTTATTCTACTTTAGTTCTTAGCTTAGCTCTTAGTGTAATCCAATTCATTAACACTACTACGTTAAATCAACTTTAGCTTATGAGTAGTGTAATCCAGTCCATCTATACTCTTTAAGTAAGACTGACTTTAGTTTAACTTATAGTGTAATTCTCTTCATTTACGCCTAATTCATTGGACTAAGGAAAATGATAGTTGTAGGATCTCACCATCTACATCACAGTCATCGAATCGCCGAGAATTGGGAAATTGACCGTATTGATCTCGAAGTTTGGGCAAATTACATAGAAAGCTATGACATTCCATATATCCTAAAAGTGGCCTTCTAACAAACTTTCAAAAATTACTTGGACTAAAATGCCCTTGTCCTTGTTTCAGTAGTTATACTATTTTCTAGGGAATAAGGAGTTACGTCGTATTCAATGCTAAGAAAGTGATTTGTACGGAACCCTTTTTTGTGCTTGGGCAAGGACCAAACTCGTGGGGCCCACATTGATGTATGTGTATAATTTATGTTGCTCATTCTTTTTGCCGTGTCATTTTAGGGCTAGGGCCCAAATATCAGCCTAATCCAGAGCTTGTGTGGGTCACATAATAGAAAAAAATTTTGACAATGGAACCCACTGTTGAAACTTTCCAGGCCAAGACTTTTTAGGCTCACACCACCCATCCTTTTTTGCCGTGTCATTTTAGGGCCCAAATATCAGGCTGATCCGGAGCTCGTGTGGCTGGTGCTCAGTGGTCTGTGAGCCATCGAGAATAGTTGGGATGTTAAATAAATAGTACAGTGGGAACATATTTATATGAAATCCATTCCATCCATCTGACAAGGAATCATATTTTCACCATGTATCATAAATTTTATGTAAATATAATAGTCATTTGTATCACATCACAGGAAAAAGTGTCATATCCATGACCCATTTAACATGAGAACCACGACCCATTTAACATGACAACGTTACCCATTTAATATGACAACGACGACCCATGGAAACTACGACCTATACAACCATGACCCACATCACATGAGAACCATGACCAATATAACATAATAACTATGATCTATGACAACCACGACCCATGAGATTTCACATTGATGACCAGGGGCATACCATTTCTGTCATTGAGTACTTCAAAGAGAAGTACAGAGTTGTCCTTCACGACCATAATTACAATACAATATGAGTCGTGGTGAACATGCAACAACCGCGACCCATATAACATACAACCACGACCCATATAACATGACAACCACGACCCATATAACATGACAACCATGACCCATGACAACCACGACCCATATAACGTAACAACCACGACCCATATAACATGACAACTACGACCCATGCAAACCACGACCCATATAACACAGTCACTGCCAGAAGAGAAGTTAAAGCTGCACTCTCACTTCTATCACTACCAGAAGAGAAGCTAAAGTTGCTGACAAACACAACCATAATTGTAATACAATATGAAGAACAATTCTCTTCAACGGGCACCCAACGAGCTGAAAAACTCTGTTGAGAAGGTGTCTTGAGAATTTCCTGTGGAGGCCGTTGATCTTCAGGAAGATCGTCAAAATCCCTGAGGAAAGGGAAGGGATCACCCATAAAGGAAGAAAGCGAGACGGACTCAATGGCTTCTTCGAATATCTCCTCCATTATTTTGATTAAAAGAGCAAAGAAATCTATGAATGTTCAAGGTGTTGCAATAGGATCCTGGTTCGGATTGGCTTGTGAAAGTACTTTGAAACCTAAGTACCACTTTTATAAGCTGGTCAAACATTTCGAAGGGTTGTGCTGATTCCGAAGGGATTACGGGGAAGTAGCGATATTAATGCGATTTCCTGAAAAAGAGTATGGTGATGATTTCGAAGCGTCGCGTTGATTTCGAATGGAAGGGTCGTGGATATGGATCGTGGTTGTCATATACACGGGGTCGTGGTTCCCAACCATGACCTAGCTTGTTTGACAACCAAGACCCTGTCGTGTGATCGTAGTTAACATGCATATTGGATCGTAGTTTTTATCTATTTTAAATCGTAGAAACATGAGAACCATGACCCATGTCACACGAAAACCACGACCCACATAAAACATGAGAACCACAACCCATATAACACTAGAACCATGATCCATATAACATGAGAACTAGAGATATCCTATGGTGTGTTCCACCTCAGATTTATATCCGTCTCATTTTTGGGATCAAGCCCTAGAGTTATCTGTAAAAAAATAGATGAACGACATTCTGAATAGAGAAGTGAGAGTGCAACTTTAAAAAACGATCGTGGTTGTCATGTTATAGGGGTTGGGGTTTTTTTATAAATGGGTCGTGGTTTGCATGGGTCGTAGTTTCCATGTTAAAAGGGTTGTGGTTGTCATGAGGTATGGGTTGTGGTTGTCATGTTATATTGGTCGTGGTTGTTACATGTTTACCACGACCCATATAACATGACAACTACCAACAACGACCCATATAACATGGCAACTATGACCCATACCTCATGACAACCACGACTTATACCTGTTGTCAGGTTATATGGGTTGTGATTTTCATGTTACATGAATCGTAGTTTTCATATGATATAGGTTGTGATTTTCATGTTACACTGGTTGTGGTTGCCAATCCGATCCACGAACCAATGCTGGATGACAACGATCCAACGTGGATAAAAACTACGATCCAATGTGCATGTGAACCACGATCACACGACAGGGTCATAGTTATCATACACATTGGGTCGTGATTGTCATATACAAAGTTTTTGATTAGGCTAAAACAAGACATTCTCAACGGAGTTTTTCAACTCGCTAAGTGACCGTTAAAGACGGTCGTGGTTGTTACTGTATATGGGTCGTGGTTTCCCATTGAGTCGTGGTTGTTATGTTATATGGGTTATAGTTTTCATGAGTCGTTGTTTTCATTTTAGGGTCAAGGCCTATAAAATGAAGACCACGACCCATATAACATGACAACCATGACCCTTACCTCATGACAACCACGACCCATGACAATTATGACCCTTACCACATTATAACCATTTAACTGCATTACAACCACCTGATGCGACCTATGCTACTATACAGATATCGTTTGCACGACTATGACGTCACTTGCACTAACTTGGTGATTACATGGGATAAGCATACATAAGATTTTTTCCGTCCATTAGATGAAACGATTTATTTAGACCGTGGATACTAAATTTCATTCAAATATAAATCTTAAATGGACCATAATGTAGAGAATGGAGTATAATTCTGAGTTAGGGTCGTGGTTGTCATGTGGTAAGGGTCATGGTTGTCATGTGCTATATGGGTCGTGGTTGTCATGTTATATGGGTCGTAGTTGTCAGGTTATATGGGTCGTGGTTGTCATATTAAATAGGTTGTGGTTCTCATTTCCTGCTCCCAGATTGCATGACAACCACGACCTATACATGCACATAAGATCCTTACTGTCCATCAAAGTTAAAAATGTAATGTGTCTTTCCATACCAAAGTTACCCTGACATTTTTTGAATATGAGATGACTATTGATAGACTGCAGGAGCAGAAAATGCAGGCTATTTGGGTCGTAGTTTGAATGGGTCGTAGTTGCCATGTTGCATAGGACGTGGTTATCATGTTATGTGGGTTGTGGTTTTCATATTATATAGGTTGTAGTTGTCATGGATTGTAGTTATCATGTACGTGAGTCGTGCTTGTCATGTTATATGGGTTGTAGCTGTCATGGATCGTAATTATCATGTTATATGGGTCGTGGTTGCCATATTATATGGGTTGTAGTTGTCATGGATTGTAGTTATCATGTTATGTGGGTTGTGGTTGTCATGTTATATGGGTCTTGGTTTATCATATTATGTGGGTTGTGGTTGTAATGTTATATGGGTCGTGGTTGTCATTTTATATGTGTTGTACTTGCCATATGGGGTCGTGGTTTGCATGGATTGTAGTTACCATGTTATATGGGTTGTGGTTGTTATGTTGTCTAGATCGTGGTTGTGGTTTGCAACATGCTCACTTCCTTTTTTTACCAAACAATTGGTACCATAACTTAAGGCCCACAATGGGGTGGATGCCTTACTCCTAGAATGACACGGCATGGATTATGGAAGGCATGGATGAAACAAATAAGCAACGAGCACCAACCATTGTCTGATGGCGGGGGGAGTAACCAATCCATCACTTTCTCAGGAGAGTAGCTACTCTATCACTCTAGGACCGTACGACTTCTGAACCAAGGACAGGGGCATTTTGGTCCAAGTAATTTCGGAAGCTTGTCAGAAGGCCACTTTTAGGATATATGGAATGTCGTAGCCTTCTAGGTAATTTGCTCAAACCTCGAGGTCAGTACGGTCAATTTTCCCTGAGAATTTTCTATTTTTTAAAAGCATTAATCTTTAATAAATACAATATTCTTTTATTTCTAATCATTTTCATGTTATGTTAATTAATTGATAATTATTATCACGATGAAAAAAAGTACTTTCGATTGAAAGATAAAATGACCTAATTATAAGAATGAACCCTCTTCATAAATTGTCTGGTCTTTATTATACGTGGTTGAATAGACAAATAAATTGTTAAGTTCTTAGTCTATCTCGAAGCTTAAGGTCAAAAGTGTTAAGGTCAAATTCAGCTGCTTTAGACTCTGACATTGCCAGGTATGCACACATATCAATGACGAATTTAGAGCCAAACAAAGGGTACATTTGAATGTGTGGCAATAACAAACCTCATGATTCAATACATACTCCCGTACTAAAAGCCATCCATATGCTTATTCACTACCCCAAGTATAGGGTTGTGATGGAGTAAGAATCTTGGTAAGACCGAGGTCGAATCCACAGGGACTAAACCTTGTACGCAATCTGAAAGTAATTAGAACTAGAACTAGAAGAAGATGTATCTAAACCAGGAAAATTTATGAAAATAATGGTGAAATATTTTAACTAAAATTTGTAAAATTCAAAGATAGGAAACTAAGGTTTCCAAGGATCCACTAGTAGCGATCAAGGAGATCTACGCTTGATTTAAGAACACAACTGGATTTAGAGTCCTATCTTCATCCAGTTGGAGAATATAATATTAAAAATCAAATCTGAACTTCCTTTGATCTAGTTTTCAAGAGATGAGAGGTATGCGAATTAAACTTGATTCCATCACAAAACTATGCCCATGAGACAAAGTAAACAACAGAATTTAACCAATCCACATCCAATCTGAGAGAGTTATGAACGTAGGGAAGGATTCCATCATCCAACCATGTCTATAAGACGATGGTGAACAACAGGGCTCCTATGACCATAACCTCTATATATGCATAGAAAATACTCAAAGATATCGCAAATTCATTGTAATTTAAGTCACAACAAACCATTAAAAACTATGAATATTCCTTTTAATCAAACTATAATCAAAGAGAGTTCATAAATATGAATCAAGACCGTAGAAAACTACTCATCACGCTACAAGCTTCACCTCTTAGCCCTAGCTAAGAGGTTTAGCTAGCCAAAAACATGATTCACTAAAAATCTCTAAACAAAATCAAAGGAAAGAAAGAAAGAAAACAAAGAAAAAGGAAGAAAACTTGAAGCCGTCTAGCCCTCTCTCTCTCTCTCTCTCTCTCTCTCTCTCTCTCTCCACGTTCTCCACATCCCAAAGATATCCTTTCTCTCTCTTTCTATCTCCCTTTTATAGATATGAAGGCTGGGAGCCGGTGGGAGAAGAGATCTTTCGCAGAAAAAGGTCCTACGCAGCCTGTTACACAACAACGCAACTTAACTTGCGTTTGGAAGGACTTTTCGTCCGGTGGACGTCCCAAGAATTGATTTTGGCTCCATGTGTGGGGTAAATATCCCCTTCCCGAGTTGTTGGACGGTTCGGATCAAAGATCTAATCATCATCTGGGCTGTACAGAAAAATCGGATGTGCATTGCATGCGAATTTTCCTGTGCTGAGATACTCGGTGGGCCCCACAGTGATGTTTTCATAGAAATCCACCTCGTTCATTGGATTCATGACGAAATTTCGGTCGAAAAGAAGTGGTTTTGGTCAAGTTTTGGTGTGACCCACTGTATCAAATCACCCCGTCGTTCATCTTACGTTTGACGGCGATCTGCATGTGTACGTGTGGGGCCAAAAAGCCACGATGTCTAGGGTCTTGACCACCCTCTGGAGAAAATGGACGGTCCAGATCTTCCATTAGGACGATCACGGTGGCCCACTGACAACGCTTGGCAAGACGCTGTCCGCCGGCTGAAGCTTCGCGCGAGAAGAGTCGAGTCAGCCTGGGCTAACCAACCTGTGTGGTGCGGGAATGCACCGCTTGTGCACTCCCTCATTCCCATGTGAGGTCCACTGTGATGTGTGTGAGAAATCCGCTTCGTCCATCCGTTTTACCACCTCATTTAAGGGGTTGAGACCAAAATTGAAGCATATCAGATATCATGTGGGCCCCAGATCAGTGTTTTATGGAATGATTTGTCCATTGGGCCACTTTCACAAAGATCCAATGGCTGAAATTCGACGTGTATGGTTAATTTAGGGTCCTCAGGCCAGATATAAAGTTTCTAACCAAACGGTTGGTGGGAACCCTGTGATCTTGCATTCAGGACGACTTCAGGCATCTTATCGTTAATCACTTAATTTTCTTGGATATCTGGTGTGTAAAATCTTGGATCTCGGTCTCCTAGGATCTGTCCCTTGCCTTGGTGATTCACGAGTATCAAATCTACGCTTTTAGTACCCTTTTTCAGCCTAAGTTCCTAAATTCACCTTGCAACACAAACATGATTAAAATATGGCGTTAAATAGTATCATGCTTGTAAAATCTAGTAATAACTGGGGTCTAATATATATGCAATATTTGACCCTCAACAATGCCTATACAAACACCATATATGCACATCACAAGTAAAGGGTGGATAAGAATCGCCAATCCATAGGGCACAACGTAGATGACCCATAGTGCAAAAGCAACACCAATGGAACAATATTATAGCCACTACTTTTGCTCACCTCTTCACCGTTGAAGTTGACTGATATGGACGTGAATGTTTGTGGGGCCTACGGTGATGGCCTTGTGCATCCAGTTTGCCAATTCATTTTAGGGCATGAGTCCAATTTGTGATGTTTGTGTTATATCTACTTAGTCTATTCATTTAGGATCGTGTAGGTCACAAGCGCAAATATAGGGGAGGTCCAAAACTCAAGCAAGCACGTCACGGGAAATGGTAGGGATTGGACGCTGTCATCATTGAAACCTTCTTACCATCACAGAAGTCTCGATCAATTTGAATTTATGTTTTCCCTTCATCCAGGTGGAGATAACCTTGGGAACACCATGGATGGCATATAAAAACCTGGTGGACCTTGAAAATGTTTCAATGGTGGGATTATTCATTCCCATTATTTTTTATGGTGTGACCCACTCGTGTTTTATATTAAAATGAGCTGCCAAAGTGAATGGAAGCCAATAAAGCACAAAAATCATAGATAATGATTATTTACTCTTGTAATTGTCATCACATAACTTACATTTGACTGTAATGATGATTTTGTTATATTGTTTGTTTTACTTGAAAACCACTCTAAAAATGTTGGTTTTACACCGTGAAAATGTAATGATTACATATTAGCTATTTATTTTACCATTGTATTCTGAGTCTTGGTTTATACGCTATAATTCCTACTTAAACAAACACTTGTAAATGATAAAAAACCAATCCGGCCCTAAAATTAATCTTGAGGTGTTTTTTGCAAACAATCTAGTTGGCTGCAAAATGACTGTCCATTCCCTTCCTGTAGATTGTTTGGTAATAATCAAGTTTAACATATGCTATTTTGGAAACAAGAGTTTTACTTCTTTTTCTTTTTTTAAGACACCCACAAATACGCCACACACTCATGCCGTAGTGGGCTTTCACCACCTATGAATACTTGAACCCTTGACCAGGTGTTGAAACTCCCGAGAGTCTGCCACCTGAGCAGGAGTTTTACTTCTTAATTCTTAATGAAATGAAAGTTTACATATTCATGAAAAGCTTATTGTGCTAAAGCAGGTGGGCATTTTGTTCTCTATACCTTCTCTCTCTTTCTTATCTCTTTATATCATGGACAGCCTTACATGAAGGACGACCCAGGCCCACACAACAGACGGCCCACATGAAAGGTGCACTCTACATGATAGGCAGAGGACATTGAAGGCGGGCACCACATGATGGACGATTAAAATTGATAGTTAGCCCTACATGACGACCTACATCAAGGTGGGCCCCATATAATGGACGGTACACATTAAAGGTTAGCCCCTAACAATAAAGGACCCACATTAAGGTCGGTTGTGCATGATGGACAACTCACTTTAAAGTTGGACCCTACATGATGAGTGGTCCACATTAAAGTTGGACAACTCACTTTAAAGTTGGACCCTGTATGATGAGTGGTCCACATTAAAGTTGGACAACTCACAACCAAAACAGGCCCCACATGATGGATGACTCCATCAAGGTCGGTGTCACATAATAGACAATCTACGTTAAAGGCCAGTCTCTAAAAATAAATTACCCACATTCAAGACGGTCCCCCACATGATGGTCCGTTCACATTAAAAGTTTTCCTTGCCGGATGTACTACCATTAAAAAAAGATCTTATTTAAATATTTTTACCAAACTTGCTTAGTAAGAGCTTTTCTTGTTAAAAAATGATTTTACCATGCCAGTTTATTATAAAACAAGAGCTTATAACAAAAAGTGCTAATCCTCGAGCTCTTATTGCATTAGATAAGAGTTGCCAGGTGGCCGCTAAGGATATATTATGATTATTATTATCCTTTTTTAATAATCTAGATGTGTGATGGTTTATACGCAGGCCCTAAAATGGTAAACATCTCATACATTTAACTTAAATTAGACCGACCAAATAGTGGGTCCCAAAATAGATGTATATTAAACTGAAAAGACACTGGTTTTAATTTTTCACTGAAAAAGATGCTAATTTGTGGGCATGTAATAGACAGTAAAGTAAAGCAGTAAATGGTTTATATTCAACAAAAGAAAGCCCACTGATTAGAGTTCTAAGATAGTTTGATCAACCTGACTTTTGAATGATGACGTATCTAAGGAGGTTACTACAATTTGGGCGGTTAGTTTGAGTTAATGCATGCCATGTGTACAGCTTCCAAGTGCCTTAGCATCAACCATCACACACTACAGAGTACCAAATGACTTCCCATGAGAGATGGAGTCCCTCTCCCCTCGATGGGAGAAACGTCATTTTCATTTCTACTATTACTATTATCATTATCATTATGATTATTATTATTATTTACGCGTTACACCTAAGTTAAATCTTCATCATTTAAAACAACATTTGGACCACAGGGTACTCAACCAAGTGGATTACTTCTAATCTATTAAGTACATGTGACATGGGATCCTTCCTTTTGCTCGGTGGTAGGCTCTCGGGAGTTTCAACACCTGGACAAGGGTTCGAGTATGCATAGGTGGTGAAATTCCACTAGCGTGAGTGTGCGGGGTGTGTGTGTCGTGTGAAAAAAAAAAGCTAAATTTTTTTTTAAAAAAAAGTACATGTGACATCCAATCCTTCCATTAGGTTGATCCCACGATGGGATCATTTAGTGCAAAAATAAGTCCTATCGGCTCATCAGGAGGGTCACATTATAGAAAACAATTTATAGCCATTGATAAATAGTAAAAAAAATACAATCGTGGTCTACTCCGTGAGTGAATAAAGCTGACCTTTCCATAAGGTGATCCTCATGTTAAGACAAACCTATTGTATGGTCGGATGTCTCAGACACGTGAAATATTGGAAGTATTTGCTGGGTGGACCATGAGTACTTAAGGTACAACCGCTTGGACCTGAGACTTCTTTAAAAAATGGTGGCGGCTTATCCTCAGATGTGACACTTGTACCCGGATACCTTGACCATTCAATTTATAGGCTTCATTGCAGATGAATGACATCTAAAATCATAATGATGAAGGGATACAAACCGCATCTAAAATATCAAATGTGGAAGATGTAAAACATTGGCTGGTCCACATTCGAAGGAGAAAAGGTTAGATAGCTACAATTTTCTTCAAAGGTTTATATATATATATATATATATATATATATATATATATATATATATATATATATAGGGAGATGGTACTATAGGGTCGAGCGCATGCAAGGTTATTGTGAGGTCGAGTCGTGTCTCCTCATCAGCCATAGGATAACATATTCAAAAATATACGGGGAAGATATTTGTGCTATAACATAGGCGAGAAGTGGAAAACCACGATAATCAGCTCTAAGCAATTGAATTTTGTTAATTAAGTACCCCACTCTTAGTAGGTGTTACCTTATCACGCGGGGGCTTACTTTTATGATTCTTTTTATATATCCATGCTGATCATCTATTTTTTCAGCTCATTTTAGAAAGTTATACCAAAACTTAAGCACATCCAAATCTCTTATGTACCAAACCATAGGAAAAGGTGGCGAATGACCATTAAAGTTTTTTTAGGCCACGAAAGTATGGGATCAATCTGATATTTGTATTTTCCCTTCATCCCGGTTTGGTCGACCTTTATCACTAGGTGGATGGTAAATAAACACTATGGATATGCTTTCGGTGGGTCTTGGTAAGCTTTTAATGGTGGGTGTTCAATCACCACTTTTCCTGTGGTGTATTGTACCTGACATTTGGATATATTTAAATTTTGGTACAACATTTTAAAATAGACTAAAAAAAAGATAGACAATGTGGATATACAACATATAATCAAGGTGAGCCCTATGGTAAGGGTAACATGTGTAATCTAATAACACGTAATAGAGTGTCCTACTGCTCATGCGGATTGCGTGGTGTGCATAAGACCTTAGTGGTGCTTGGATGTTATCAAGTTTTGTAGACCCACTATGTTGCATGTGTTATATTCATATCATTCATCCATTTCACAAGATCATTTTAGCACATAAGTGAAAAAATTGAGGTAGATCGAAATCTAAGTGAACCAACACCAAAGAAAGGGTCAGGGACAATGATGCCCACCTTGAAACCTTTAAAGAGACCAACAAATAATATTTACTTGCAATTTAACTTGTTCCTAAGGTCACAAAGACTTGGATGAAAGGACAAAACAAATATGAACTTGATGCAAAACTTCTGTGATTCCCAAGGAGTCCTCAATATTAAGCGTTCAATCCCCTGCTTTCTATGTTGTGGTTCACTTGAGCCTTGTATCCCCCTCATTATTTGGGCTTATGCCCTAAAATGATCTCACAAAATGAATGTACCGTGTAGATATAACACTTATCATTGTAAGGCACACATAACTTACATTAGGCAATCCATTTTTTATGCCCACATCTTGTCGTCCATATTGCGTGCCGTAACTTAAGTGGCCCACTGTGATATTTGTGAGAAATCCACTCTGTCCAACCTTTTTGTCAAGTCATGTTAAGCCATGGGTCCAAATATAATCAAATCTAAAACTCAAGTGGGATGTGTGACAAGAAAAAGTAGGGAGGGAAATGCTTACCATTGAAACTATTCTAATGTCCACGGAGATGCTTATATGCCATCCATACCATTCACAAGTTCATTCCTAATGGGATGAACTGAAAACTCAAAAATATCAACCTCATCCAAAGCTTCTGTAGCCCCGCGAAATGTTGAGCAGTGGAGGTTCAATCCTCACTTATTCTGTCATGTGGTCAATTTGATTTCCATTAATTAGACAACTAAGAATGCTAGGTCAGTGTTATTTTTGTATATGATAAATTAAAAATGAGACCCACAATTTGGTTGGTCTGAATAAATGTAAATCAGTGTAACATATGCAAAGAGGAAGACTGAACATTGAAAGTCTACTTGGTGGGGAACTATCATTGAAAGTCTATAGTAGTTTACAGTACATGTGCAAACGGCAACCTCATTGGAGTTCTTCAAGTGGGACCCACATATTATTTATGTAAAATCCACCCCAACTATCAGGTGAATTACCTCAACTTAAGCCTCTCGCTTAAAAATCAACTTCATCTGTGATTCAGATGGACTACACGGTTGGAAAGTGTATACGACCATTCTTACCCTCTAAATTGTTTCTATGCCTTCAGCCCACTCGAATCATAGATGGACATGAGTTTTAGAACCAGGCATAAGATGTATGTCGAATCTAATGGTTGGAGTAAATTTGTAATAATTATTATGGTGGGCCCGTAAAAATCAAGCGTGGATGTTTATGCCAACATTTTTCTGCTTGTGTGACCCATTTGAATCAAAACACATCATGATCATTTGGAAAAGGGCCTAACATGGGATTATGCATATAATGGTTAGATTAGATCTCACACACAAAACTTCAAGAAAATATAATAAAAAATTATACATCCTGTAATTTCTGTAGCTTCTTCTTGGAAGCCAATTGTTACCAAGTTCATTTAATCCATAATTGCACTATATTTTTTTAGTTTCAATGCCAGGCAATCAATTCCCATTGCCCCTAGCCTAGGAACTTAGATGCTGGCAAAGGTAAAGAGGTTGATAGGGTGGTACACAACTCTTTTCAATTGGTTACAGCCGGTTTTGCCGGTTTAGCAACTTGATTACACCGTGGGCATTTACACCATATATTAGCAAATATGTTATGCGACGGCTGACAAGGAGACACGACTCGACCTCACAAAAGCCTTGCATACGCTCGACCGTATAGTTCCCATGTGGGGCCCTCCACACACACACACACACACACACACACATATATATATATATATATATATATATATATATATATATATATATATATATAAAAGTAAAAGGTACTATACACTCGACCGCATAATACCTTCCCATAAGATCAAGGGCTGGCATTATTCTAGCGGTCGGATGATAAAAGTTTCAAAAGAATGGTGAGATTTTATAAGAAGAAAGGTGAGATTTGATAAAGAGAGTAGAGAAACAAAACCCGGGTCCACCTTTCTCTCTCTTATATTTCCTATCGAAGCCTCCTGCCCGAAGGCCTACTTTATAAACCTTGGTTGGAGCCTATCATGGGGTTTTTTGAGAAATCCACCCCATCCATTCATTTTTCCATATCATTTAAGGGGTTGAGCCTAAAATTCAACCAAATCCAAATCTCAAGTTGATCATATCACAGGGAATACTGGGAATAATAATTTCAACCATTGAAGCCTTGCTAGGCCCCACAGTAATGTAAGTGTTTTATCCACGCCGTTCATCATTTTTCTCATATCATTTTAAGCTATGATCCAAAAAATGAGTCAGGTCTAGGGATCAAGTGGACCACAAGTTGGGAATTGAACGTCCACCATTAAAAACTTCTTGAGAGATGGAGGAGTTTCTAATCAATCTGATATTTGTGTTTTCACTTCATCCACGTTTACATGACCTTTTGAATAGGTTGGATGGTAAAAAAAATAATTCAAGGTTGCCCTTAGAAAGGTTTCAGCCGTGGGTGTCATTATAACTGCAGCTTCTTTTGGTGTGGTCCATTGGAGCTATAGACCTCATTCATTTTTAGTATCATACCTTAAAATGATCCAAGAAAAGTAACAAACAATGGGGATAAAATACATATCACGTTGTGCCACACCGAGCCGTGCCCGGATAGATTACCGTCCGGGCGGGGAAGCTCGCAATCTGCGTTCTCTTTCTTCAGAAATCGGATTGCGTACTGAGTTACTCAAGTGAGCTCTCACCGTACTGAGTAAACTTTGTTGGATCCACTGTGAATACATGTGGTTTATCCACTCCGTCCATCTATTTTTAAAGATCATTTTAGGCGTTGAGACCAAAATTCAAGTATATCCACTCCTCAAATGGACCATACCACATAAAACAGTTGAAGTATTGATTTCCACAGTTGAAACCTTTCTAAGGCATGCAGTGATGTTTATTTTTCATCAAACCTGTTCATAAGATCAAACAAAAGTGGATGAAGGGAAAGAAATAGATATAATACTGATCTAAACCTTCCGTGGCCCCCAAAAACTTTTCAACGGTAGAAGTTCAATTCACACTGTTTAGGTTGGTGTCGTTCACTTGATCTTTTTATAGACTTTATTTTTAGCCTAAAGCCCTAAAATTATCTGGTAAAATGTATGAAAGGGTTGGATAAAATGCATGAATGGAGGTGGGCCCCGCAAAATTTATTCACTACGCTTAGGGTACGAGACAGTACGCAATCCACTGCCCTTTCTTTTGCGTTAGTGCGGTACGGGCGGAAAAGGTGCCACTGGCCCGTTGGTGGTGGTTGGTGCTCTATGGGCCCCACCATGATGTATGTGTTTCATCCATGTCATTCATTCATTTTTACATATCATTTTATGGCTTTATCTCAAAAATGAAAGGGATATAAATGTCAGGTGGACCACACCACAGGAAAACAATAGTGATTGGATATCCACCATTACAATCTCCCTAAGACCCACTGTAGTGTTTATTTGACATCCAATTTGTTCATTAGGTCATACAGACATAGATGAAGTGAAAAAAACAAATATCATTTTGATCTAAAACTTTTATGGCTCCCAAAACGTTTTTAATGATTGACGTTCATTCAACATTGTTTCCTGTAATGTGGTCCACTTGGGATTAGGATATACCTTAGTTTTGGTCTTATATCCGAAAATGATCTAAAAAATAGATGGACAGCATGGATGAAACACATGCATCATTGTGGGGCCCACAGAGCACCTACCACCCAACATTGGTCGGTGGCAGGGAGTAGCAAATCCGTTTCCAGAATGGCCCTGTTTGCCAGGAAGCAAATTGCGGGGGGAGTAACTCGCTACGCATAGTGTATTGAGTAAACTTTACGAGGTCTATCATGATTTATATATCTGATCCCCTCTGTCCATCCATTTTACCATATAATGTTAGGGCCTGAGCCCAAAAATTAATCATATAGAATGTTCAAATGGACCACACCACATGAAACAGTTGATTGAATGTCTACTGTTGAAAAATTCTTCGGGGCCAGGGAATTTTTGGATCAAGCTTATATTTGTTTTCTCTCTTCATCCATGTCCGTATGATCTTTTGAACAGATTGGATCACAAATAAACATCACTGTGAGGCCTAACAAGGTTTTAATGGTTGAAATCATTATTCCCAATGTTTTCTGTGATATGATCAACTTGAGACTTGGATTTGGTTGAATTTTAGGTTCAACCCCTTACATGATATGGAAAAACGGATGAACGGGGTGGATTTCTTAAAAAATCCCACAATAGGGCCTACCTACATTTTCAGAGCATTACCTTCATGCTAAAGCTTTCCCAGGAAATAGGAAATACAGGGAGTCGGATTTTAATAATTGATTTCTTCGATTTTGTTTCTTCACTCATCCTATAAAATCTCACCATCCTTTTCAAGCTTTCACCATCCGACCACTAGCATAGTGCCAGCACTGGACCTTATGGGAAGGTATTATGCGGTCGAGCATATAGTACCTTTTCCCATATATATATATATATATATATATATATATATATATATATATATATATACTTTTCCCATATATATATATATATATATATAGTGTCTTCTTTTTATGGCGAGTCTATTTCCCGCAAATGTATGCAATCAATTGTAAATCATGTGCACGGGGTAAAGTTTTGTTTTACCTTATCACAAGCTGGCCTATTTGTTAGAGTTGTACCCTATAAAATTAATATGAATTTTATTTGTCGATGAGAGGACTGGTATCCATTGATACTAATGATCTTGACCATAAATCATGATGATAATGTGGCAACACCATAAATATATGTAACATGGTTTAAATGAAGTGGATTCTCTAATTATCCTTAGAAACATGAAATTGGATACAACAATTATTGTTTCAAGGGAGAGCTAGGGGCCATGGATTTTAGACCATATTATACTATCACCTGTAAAGTTGTAGGATGAATTTGTGGTTACTAGTTACTATTATTATTACATGGGTATCTTGTGTGAGGAGATTGATAACAAGCCAAAATGGAAAGTTTTTAGCATTAGGCATAATGATGAGTCAGTGTACCTTTGCTCAACCCCACATAAAACTGTCAGTATATGACGCAGGGGAGGACGTGAGGTCGAGCACCGTCTTCCTCAAGAGGATAATTATTCCAAATCCATGGAACTTCTCTAAACTCCTCACAAAGACTTCTCGAACCACGAGGAAAGAAAGCAAAAAATAAAAATAAATTCTAATAAATTTGAAATTGATTGATGAATGAATAAAAACAAGTTCACAACCCTTTAAATAAGAGTACCAAGCAATGGGAAAGAAATCAGAATCAAACTACAACTAAAACTCTTAGAATCCGCGACTTACTATAAATAGTAAACTTACTACAACTAAAACTCTTAGAATCCGCGACTTACTATAAATAGTAAACTTACTATTTATAGACGGTCGTGATGTCTACTAGTGCGCAAGGTTTTCGGCAAAAAATAGTAAGTGTCTTATTTGGCTTCACCAAACCGTTCTCCTAATTATTCTAAGCTCTTTTCACGTTGGGTGCAACTCCTAAAGCCCGACGGATGAAGAGTTATAATCAAACTAAAACTTACCATTTATAGTAAAAACGAAATTAAAACAGGGAAACGACCGTCGATTTAGGGATTTTTTGCAATTTCGGGCTGCGTAACGCGGTGTAGCTGGGTTGGTTGGCTAAAGTAGCTCATTCTACCCCAAAATCATATATTTTACGTCAGGTAACTCATTTCGGATTGCGAGATACGCCCGATCTAAGGTCCGACGGTCCGGATCACTTCTGTCGTCCACCGGGCCTTTTCTGATCCATCTTGGCCATGAAACTATTCGCGACCCGCTCTACATCAGTATAACATGGATATAAGCTCCTGGTTCGGATCTACTGGGGCACTTGCATTGGTAGATCAATGTCAAGTCTCTGAACTAAGAGGCCTATCATACATGAATTATGATCAACTTGAAGATGTATCGATTCTAATTAATTCTTAGACTGACAAAGGTCTTGATCACATGTATTTTGATTCGCTTGATGAGGTCACATGTATATAATAAAAATTATATTAGCTAAGTACATCCATCAAGGTCCCCGTTGAGATTCATATGAACCAACAAGGGATCAATTAGTTTCTAAGAAATCATTTATGCATAGATCTTGAAAATCAGATATTCATCAAGTGATTTTCTATGGCCCATCACTTAAAAGGTCTTAAAATGTTTTACAAATATTATCAACCGTTAAGCTTTTATTTTAACAATTAAATTTATTTATTTTTTATTGCACTTGATAATGATATTGATGGTTTATATCTTTGGTCCACTACTTAATTAGTTTGGGTGTTAGGTTTATAGTAGATGGCAATGACAATCAAAGGATTTAATCAGATACGGTTGTGCAGAATAAAGTATGGTCTTAGACTTCTAATATAATGAGGCATTTGAAAAGTTGTAGGGTGGTAGAGTATCATAATTGATGTCACCCAGAAACTATAATCTCTCCCTCTAATAAATCCTACCCTAGATAAAGAAGAACCCAAACATAAAAGAATGAGCCTTGGTTGTCCCTTCGGGCGTCACCTGTAGAGAGCACAAAGAGAGAAAAAGATAAGAAGAAGAAGAAGAGAGAGAAATTCACATCTCTCTCCTTCCTTCACATCATACGTTTTACAGATGTAGGGTCCATTGTGTGGACAGATATAGCTTATCCCTTGGCCCTATTCCAAGGGCTAATGTATGGATCACATTCTTTCCTACATTTGACATAAATTAGAGAGACACCTTCTAGTTGAAGAAAAGGTATTTGACAAAATCAACAGTATTCGTCAAGTGTATTCTAGCTATAGCTTTGAGTTTTCCCTTTTTTTAATTTTTGAGAATATCTGAACTGAAATCTATAGGGCTATAAATTTGAGTTTCTAGAAACTTTTATTTTTCATTCGAGAATCCAAACACCATTGCCATCCTTACTCATGAGTCCACTCCGAGTCATATGCATGGTCTCACGATTCATTCAAGTCCCAACATGGTTTGAAGACTCATACTAGAGTCAAGTCAATAACACAAGTCCTGCATGATGGTGCAAATAAGAGTAGAGTTGGAGGAGTCGGCTAAGCCTCCGTGTTGGAGTCAGTCTCGCACGACTCATGTAACTAGAATTATTTTTTATTCAATTTATCATACTTTTCACCCATTTTCATTTTATCCTAGAAATGAATAAGGAGCCTCCCACTAATTTTTTTTTTTTTTTAATTGAAGAAAAATAATTTGTTAAAAAATATTTCTTTATTAAAAACAATCAAATGGAGATGATCCTTAACAGGGGAAATAGGATTCATGTAACTTACCCCAATTAGTAAGGTTAAAGCTTAGATAATGATAATGATGATTAAAAAAAATTGAATATCTATCCAACATTTCATATTTGGATAAAACATTATGATGTCGAGAGGGTTGTGAACAGTTTCATGGCTAAGATGGATCATAAAAGGCCTGGTCCATGATAGAATTGATTCGGACTATCGAATTTTAAATTAGGCGTATCTTGCAATCCGGAATGAATTACCAGATGTAAAATATATAATTTTGGAGTAGAAGAGCTACTTTAGTCACTCAACTTGGCTATGTCAGGTTGCGCAAGCCGGATGAAATAGTAAGCTTTAGTTTGATTATAACTCATTCATTCGTTGGGCTTTAAGAGTTGCACCCAACATGAAAAGAGCTTAGATAATTAGGAGAAAGTTGTGAATTTTAGGAGTTTTAGTTATAGTTTAATTCTAATTTCTTTTCTATTGCTTGGTATTCCTATTTAAATAGTCGTGAACTTGTTTATTATGATCATCAATCAATTTATGAATTTATTAAAATTTGTTTCTATTTTCTTACTTTCTTTCTTCTTGGATTTGAGAAGTCTTTGTGAGGAGTCCGGAGAAGTTCCGTGGATCCGGAACAGTTATCCTCTTGAGAAAGACGGTGCTCACATTAACAAGAATTTATCTTAAAACTAACCAAAATATTATTTTATATTTAAAATAAATATATTTTTATTTTTCCTTTTATTTTAAGAAAAATAAAGGACGAGGCCTGGCCAGGTTGTGTCACCCCAAACTCATTTGGTACAACTTGACTTATGTAATGACCGAAAGATGTCACAGCCTTCAAGTCTTAAAACTATGGTTATGAATAAGCTTAGGGCCCCTTTGGATGCACTTGCCAAAAGGTTTCTCAGAGAAGGGGATTTCAACTTGTGCCTATTTTAGTATTTTGTGGAGCAGGACAAAATGGGTTTGCAAAGTGCATCCAAAGGTATATCAAAAACCTTGGTTTGGTTCAAAAAGACGTTTTCTCCTCAAACACCCCTTTGGAGGGTGCCTTGAAACATGCCCTAAAGCTTCTCTGAAAACGGGAGTTCAACATGGCCAAATGACAAAGGTGGACTATTAGAAAATCTATTCCTCAAGGACAAAGCTGTGTAAATTTTCTAACACCTCGTGATGAGTCTTTAAAGTTGAAAAATGAATTGTCAGGTCCTGACCCACCAGAAGGCAGAGCATCCAGATGCATCTATTTTCTACAAGTAGGAACCACGTTTCAATGATCATGGACCTTGACTTCTTTTGTGAGCTATTGATTCAAAATTCAGTTCATTCCAATTTTAAAGATTTTCAAGGTAGACATCATTGGTTGTGTTCCTCAACAGATCAATGTCTTGGATCACAAACAGGACCTTAATCCAATGAATACAAACCTGCATTATTCTCTTTCACTAAAAGTCAGAGATTGTGTAGCAAACATGTATGGTCAAAATCAAAGCAATATAAACATGCAAGATTAATATTTACAAATGTGGGCCCCTCTTCAGCAGACCCACTATCACATAAGTCTGCAGACACTTCTAGATGCATGGAAAATCATGGATCCTGACAATCCAAGTGTTTGGCTCACTTGTAATGAGGCAGCTAAAATAGTTACACTAGCCCAAAAAACTTCTATTCAATCAATGCCAAAAGAAAATGGACGCTTCAGATTTTTTTTAAAAAAGGTTCAATTATCCAAGTGATTTGTCTTTTTTATATAGTCAGCTAGATTTAGTTTGGAGCGAAAGAAAACAAAAGAAAGAAGAGGATAACTACGATGGTAATGTAGAAATTGTTTAGAGTGGAAGGGAACGTGATATCACTTCTACGAGAAAGAAATCCCCTGCACCTGTTTTTGTTTGTATTGCAGTAAAAATTGCCTAGCTAGATGGTTGCATGCACAAACCATGTGAGGCTCTTTTGTTCTTTTGTAAAGCGGAAGCACTAAGAAATAAAACTATTCATAAAAGAAAACTCTATGTTTATAATTTATAAAAATGACCAAATTATAATTACTCGAACATTTTTATTGTTGGACCCTTTATATTTAGGGCTTGTTTGATGTTTGATTTTCTAACTACAATTGTTTATGGCTATAAATGGGTCATAATTATTTACTTCTATAATTTACTTGTTATATCACATGCATTTGATTATAACAATGATTTTATTATATTATTTGTTTAACCTTGAAATTGTCCTTAAAAAATGATTTTATGAGATATAAATATAACAATTACATTTTACTTTACCTCCTCTTTTCACAAGTGTATTTGACTGTTGATGTACGAGTAATAATACCTTTGTAACCCAATATCTAGAAATGATAATAATGGCTCGTTTACTTTGCATTGGAAACTCGAATTGCATTGTATTTTATTTTATTTGCAAATCAAAAAAATAGAAAATAAAATAGTCGATTATAGTGATTTTAGCTTGTAGAAAATGTATTTATCAAGTATATGATAAATTATGATGATTATATATAATATAAATTGTGTTTATTAGGTACACGGGCATAGTCAAAACCATAGTCCAAATGCTCCAAATTTCAAGTTTTTTTTTTTTTTTGGATCGAAATCAAAGCCATCGAATGTGTAAAAATTTGAGCCCATAACGATGGTTTCAAGCTGTTGAATAATTTTTCAGAATAATGGCTTAGAACCATAAAAAAAAATCAACAGGTTGGTTGACGGTTCATACATGCCGAAATTATTCTCCGCTGAAACTTGTATTTGATTGCTCTACTGAATCGACAAAAAAATATAAGGCGGTTTAGAACTACTGAATTTTGTTTTCGACATTGAAATTTTCGGCGGTCTTTCCCCACCTAAATGTTCATCAATTTTCAGTAAAATCAATGGTTTTAAACCATTGAATTTGACTCTTTTTCATGTAGTGCGTGCAGGATATGAGAGACCATAATGACCGCTTATCATCAAGTTTAGCTGCTTAAAAGAGTGCCGGGCATCATTAGATCAACATAGCTTAACTTAGGTAGTTAATTTCATTTTTAATGTGGGTTTTTTGTTGATATTATTTAGAGTTTTATGATCTTAATTACGAATCATGATTATCAATTCGATTTAAAATAATAATAACAATAGAAAATGCTCTCTTTCCATTTTTTAATATTTAGTTTGCAAGTTTGAAGAAAAAAAAAAAAAAAGATCTTTCTTTTGTAAATTTAATTATTTAAAACATCATGTCGGAGGAGAATTTATTTTCTCCACTATATTAACATTTTAAAGAAAATGTTTCACTCACTTATGAAAATAAATCAATTCCTTTCTATTTTTGAACAGGAGAAAAATGACGCATTAAAAGTACTTATGTACCTTCGATAACTCTTCACATGAAAGGAATCAATTTTACCTGATGGGCCGTACGGTCCCATCAATACCCAAGAAAATAACAGCCGCAGGAGTCGGTGACGCTTGAAACATCGGCATCATCTGCTCATCAAAAGGCTTTCCTGATGGCTCATGAAAAGCTCGGCGAACCACTCGTCCAGCTCAAATATTTGACTATGTGCAGCCCTAGCACATTAAGATGATCCACATCATCTTGAGCTTCTTCCTGCTGTGAACATTCAAGATCTTCGACTCATGCTCTGTTCGTTCTCTTTCTCCTTCCCAACTGAAATTCTCTTCTGAAGAGAAAATCTGTTTGATTTCTGATGCGATTTCAACTTGTTTTGATTCTACGTTTTCTTCTGTTCAACTTGTCTTTTGTCAGGAACTGATTTACAAAGAGGAAGATGTTTTCCGTGCGTGTTCTCTTCGTTTGGGTTCTTGCACTGCATCTATGTGGATCGTTGGGATGTGGAGCCCCTCTGCTTGCTCAAGATGAAGGTACGAGGCTGATTTTGAAGAGGAAATATAGGGTATTGTCATCGAATTCGCATGTTGGGCCATGATTCATGATCCAAACCGTTGATTTGATGAGATAGATACGCGGTTGATGGATCCGCCTCATAAATTGCCAGGATTGGAAGATCCTAACCTTTAACAATTTTCCGACAGAAGACGCTCAATGATGAAAGGGTTTAAATATTCCAGGATGCGAGATTTTTTGGATCCCTCATCCCCAAGTGAGACCCATGATCATATATGTGGCTTGGATCACTGGCCCCACATGCGCATCAGTCAATACAGCAGGAAGGACCCTGCAATTCCTTTAAATCATTGTTTCTCTCTCCCCCACCTTCGCTTTCTCTTGCATTTTTAAGACATGCCTTTCTTCTTCAGCACCGATGTGAATTGCCTACTGCGCTTGCCTGGTCGGACTCGGTCCAGACAGGGGCTCTGTGGGACCCACCGTGATGTATTTTTTTTATCCACACCGTCCGTCCATTTTTTTCATGTCATTTTGTAGTGTAACCCCAAAAATGAGGCAGATTTAAAGCTCAAGTGGACCACACATTAGGGTTTGGACGATCACCGTTAAAAACTTCTTGGGAGCCGCAGAAGTTTTGATCGAGCAGCTGATATTTGTGTTTTCCTTTCATCCTACTGTGTGTGACCTTATGAACAGGTTGGATGGAAAATAAACATCGTTGGGCCCTAGAAGGTTTCAACGGTCGGCGTCATTGTGACCACGGGTTTCAGTGATGTGTTTCACTTTAGCCTTCGATCTGCCTCATTTTTGGGACTTTATCTCTAAAATGATATGGTAAAATAGATGGACGGCGTGGATAAAGCATATACATCACGGTGGGCTCTACAAAGCTCCCATCTGCACACATCTGTCAAAAATGGCAGGGCGAAATCCGACTTCATGAAGCATTCTTCATGTGATGATTAACATCAAGGATTTACTGTTAGAAGAATCACGGAGGATATAAAAAAAAATCATATTTATGACCATGTGATTGGGGAAGCGGATTGGCTTGGCTGGTACACACCACCACACCACCGATCTGTCTGGTGTGTTGACGTCACCAAGCCGTGGGTCGCATCATGAAGTATGTATTATATCCCAACCATCCATTAATTTGATGAGCTCATCTTAAGGCTCGAGATGAAAAATAAGATAGGTATAAAGATCAAGTAAACAACATTTTAAAAAGCAGTGGGGATTTAACGTATATCATTGGAACCCTTCTGAGGATCACAAAAGTTCTGGTTTAATATGATATTTGTTTTTCCTCTTCGTGCGGTTATGTGTGACATTGAATACATTGGATGGAAAATAAATGTTATGGTGTGCCTATGTATATTTTAACAGCGAGCTTTGTTATCCCACTTCTATCTATAATGTGGTTCACTTGAACTTTGGATAGGAATCTCTTTTGGAAACGGATTGGCTGGCTGCTCTTGCCATCGGAATTAATAGGATTGGGTACCGAGTTACTCAGTATGCTTCAGTGGTTGATTCTAAAATAGAAGTATTCCCCAAGCTTAAGTGGACCACACTAAAGGAAACAATGCGAATAATGACTTCCATTGTTGAAACCTTGTTAGGGCCTACAGTGATGTTTATTTGTCATCCAACCTGTTGTTCACACCCCAAGTGCAGGGTTGTGATGTAGTAATAAACTCGGTAAGACCGAGGTCGAATCCACAGGGACTGAAACCTGTACGTTATCTGAAAATAATCAGATCTAAAACTAAGCTAAGATGAAATCTAAACCAATTGTGATTTGAGGAATAATGGTGAAATATTAATCTAAACTTAAAGAATTCAGAGAAAGGGAACTAGGGATTCAGAGGATTCACTTGTAAAGATCAAGGAGATCTTATGTCTGCTTCATGGATATTATACTGAACTTACTCGATATAGTTTTCAAGAGATGAAAGGTATAAGAATTAGGTATGATTCCATCACAAATCCAAGCCTAAAAGACAAGGTAAACAACAGAACTTAGACCAATCCATAACCAAGTAAAAGATGTATGAGTGTTAGGAAGGATTCCATCATCCAACCATGTCTATGAGACGATGGCGAACAAAAGGGTTTCCGAACATCAAAATAAAAGGAAAGGAATTATTCAAGCCATCACAGATCTACTGTAATTTAAATCACAACAAACCATTAATGACTAAAAAAATTTCTTAAATCAAAACAGAGTCAATCAGTTCAGTTCAAATCAAACCTGTAGAAGCTCCCATCACGCCACAAGCTTCACCTCTTCGCCCTAGCTAAGAGGTTTAGCCTAACATAATTAGACTAAATCTCAACATAATTCATAGGAAAAAGAAGAAAAATAAAGAAAAAATATATAAAAATTTCAAACACTTCTCTCTCCGCCTCTCTTTCTCTATCTGACGTCCCCTGTTCAAGCACACCCTCTTATCCACGTTTGGAACTCTTTTTATAACTTTTGGAGTGGTGGAAATCGGATTTGGGAAGCTATCGCACGCGCAGCGAAAACCTTTTCGCAGCCAAGTTCAGGGCTTCATAACTCTCGCGTTCCTTGCGTTGTTCCTGTAAAATCAACGTCTCTTGGAGTTATTTTGGCTGGCCTACACGATGGACAGTTCAGATCTGTCATATGATCAAAGATGGTGGGCCACAACTGCTTGGAAAATCAGATTTCGCGGACGTGCGTAGCCTTTCGCACGTCCGGCGCTAACGTGATCGGTGGGCCCCACAGAGGTATTTTCGAGGAAATCCACCCTATCCATTAGATTGCCCTCGAAATTTCGATAAGAAACGGATGGTTTTTCATGTCCATTGACTCAGAATCAGAGAAGAAATCATTCAAACATCAATTTGAACATTGCAGGGCAGTCCACTTATGCCCTCTGTATCGTGCACGTGTGCTTGCATGGGTACAAACAGTTAGCATAGGTTTGAAGAATTCATGGCCCTCTACAAGATGGACGGCTTGGATCATCCGTACGGTCATTCTATGGGGTCCACTAGCATCCGCAAAAATGGACGCCGTCCGTCCGTTTCAACAGCGTCAAACGGCAATTGCCGTTTTAGGAAGAAGATGCGGGTCAGCGCCTGCTGACCCGCCTTAGTCAGTTCGGTACACGGCGGAACGTGTGCACATTATGCACATACGCTGTACATACGGGGCCCATTATGATCTTCAATCAAAATCCAATCCATTCATTCAATTAGTCCCCCTATTTAAGGCGTTGAGACCAGATTTTAGGCAGCTCCAGATATCAGGCGGGCCTAGAATCAACGGTTTATGGGCTGATCTGTCAGTTGGGGCACTTCCATAGTGATCCGAGGGCTGAAATTTGATATGTACGGTTAATTTATGGCCCTCAGGCCATGTATGAAGTTTTGAGCCAATCAGATGGCGAGAACTATGTGATCTTGCATTTTTCACCAATTTCGGGCCTCTTTAACGTGAATGGCTTGATTTCCTCGGATCCCTGGCATGTAAATTCTTCAGTCTTGGTTCTCTGGAGTGCGTCCCTTGCTCTGGTAACTTCGGAGTGTCAAATCCACACTTCTAGCACCCTTTTTCAGTCCATGCTGGTAAATACACTCTGCATCACAAACACGATTAAATCGGGCCATTAAACGGTATCATGCTTGTAAATCCATGCAATAACTGGGTCTGATATGCAATATTTGACCCTCAACACAACCCCCAACCAGCATTTTGCTAGTCCCGAGCAAAATATGCGAAAAGTAAGTTGAGAATTACAGAACAATTTCTATAAACTCGAGTGATTTTTGTAGAATAATCCAGATATGAGAATTCCCAGATTCATGAATGTTGGATATTACTTTCTCCTAGACTCAAGCGCACGGTAAACTTCATAATCAAGTTCAAAGTATTATTCCATTAATTAGAAAAATTCTAATCATTAAGATCTATGAGCGTACAGTGTAATCTCAGCTTATCATCATTAAAATTCACTTCTCTATTTCAGGATATCACTGGTAACCAATAAGAAGATTCATGATAACCAAAACTTGCCTCACAGATCATTTTTTCATTCCTTCAGCTTTTGATTTTTCCATTAAAAGTAACGCCAAGAAGGGGAATCAAATCCTCACCTACAGGGAGCAAACCTATGATGAAGACTGTACACCCAATTTTTTTTTCATATTATTCATAAGGAATTAAATCTACACCTATAGGGAGCAAACCTATGGTGTAGACCATTCGCCCAATCCTTTCAATTTCTCAGGTTGGTTCCTTTCAAGCTTAGTGAGTACCAAGTAAATCCTTCAATATCAAACTGAAACCTTAATGTGAAAGCGAGATGTGACATGTGAGATCATAACTCAATCAATGTTTACAACTTCTAATTTTGGATTAACAATTCAAACTTAACTATGAAATCCAACAGATACTGAATCCAAGCGTCTTAAATTACCAACATCACGTATCTTGAAATTCCAAGTGCCCTAGATGGCCGTCAAAATCCCTTCGAATTCACAAGAAAGTCCAGAAAAATTAAAAAAATTTCACAATTTTTGCTCAAGACCAAGAAAATGCTGATTAGGAACCCTAATCTCCCACCCCCAACCTAAAATCTACATTATCCTCAATGTAAAAGAAATAAACATGCAATGCACATGGGACAACAAAATATAAGAGGAGTGATGGAAAGATAGTACCTGGACGAAAGAATCAAAAGACTTTCCAAAGATATCTACATAAGATCGGGTCAGCACAAGAGAGAAACCAACAGAAGTAAAATAAAAATAACAAAAATGAAATCCTACCTACACCACTTTCGCAGGTACTCTCGATTGCATTTAGCGTATGCAACAAGCCGTTAAACCCCTAAGTTACCCCTAGTGGACGAGTTGTAGTCTCGTGAGGGTTTGCAGCAATGTTACCCACAAACATTGAACTAACTAACTAGGAAAATGAAACAGAATGAAAAGCTGGGTTGGCTCCCAGGAGCGCTAAGTTTACCGTTTATCCTAAAATAGTATACAGGAAACTATCCTAGTCCTAAGAAAACAGGAACCTACCTATACCTCCATCAGACTAGGAGGTCAATCCTGGTAAACAGGATTAGTCAGAGGTATGGACATGTCCACGGAATCAAATTTCTCGACAAATGGCTTTAAGCGATGTCCATTTACTTTAAACTCCTTGCCATTGTCCGAATACGCAGTGACCACAATGTAAGGGCCAGTCCAACGAGATCGAAGTTTACCTGGAAAGAAATGTAACTGAGAATTATATAAAAGGACTTTCTGACCAGGTGTGAATGATTTTCGTAAAATATGTTGGTCATGAAACGCCTTCATCCTGTCCTTGTAAATTCTCGAGTTCTCATAAGCGTCGTTCCAGATTTCTTCGAGTTCATTTAACTGAAGTTTGCGTAGCGAGCCAGCGTTGTCCAAATTGAAATTCAAACTTTTGATCGCCCAGTAGGCTCTATGTTCCAACTCCACAGGCAAGTGGCAAGCTTTCCCATAGACAAGTTTAAAGGGAGACATTCCAATAGGGGTTTTAAAAGCAGTACGGTACGCCCATAAGGTATCGGTCAATCGAATTGACCAATCCTTATGGTCAGGGTTAACCGTTTTTTCCAAAATGTGTTTGATCTCCTTATTGGAAATCTTAACTTGCCCGCTTGTCTGTAGGTGGTATGGGGTGCTCACCTTATGAGAGATACCGTATTTCTTCATTAAACTCTCAAATGGTCTATTACAAAAGTGTGAGCCCCCATCACTAATGATAGCTCGAGGCGTTCCAAATCGGGAAATGATGTTTTCTTTCAGGAATTTAATGACCGTGCGATGGTCATTAGTTCGACACGGAATCGCTTCGACCCATTTAGTGACATAGTCTATGGCAAGCAAAATATATAAATTCCCAAAAGATTGGGGGAATGACCCCATGAAATCGATGCCCCAGCAATCAAATGCCTCTATGATAAGAATGGGATTCAAGGGCATCATATTTTGACGGGATAATGCTCCCAATTTCTGACAACGCTCACAAGCTCTGCAAAACTCATGAGTGTCCCTGAACATAGTGGGCCAATAGAAGTCACACTGAAGAATTTTTGTCGTGGTCTTTTTTGTAAAAAAGTGACCACCACAGGCCTGTGAGTGACAGAAGGAGATGACACTCTGATGCTCATCATCTAGCACAAATCTCCTCAAGATTTGGTCTGGGCAATATTTAAACAAGTATGGATCATCCTAGAAGAAGTTGCGCACCTTGGTCAAAAATTTCTTCTTATCTTGGGCAGTCCAATGTGTCGGTATGGAACCTGTGGCAAGATAATTAGCGATATCAGCGAACCAAGGCGAATGGGAGACTCTGAACAACTGTTCGTCAGGGAACATGTTATTAATTTGCGTCGTCTCAAAGGAATCAGAGGGATTAAGGCGAGAAAGATGGTCAGCCACTACGTTCTCTACTCATTTTTTTATCTTTTATCTCTAGGTCAAATTCCTGGAGTAGGAGGATCCATCGTATCAGGCGCGGCTTAGCATCATTCTTAGACAGAAGATACTTAAGCGCTGCGTGATCAGTGTAAATAATGATCTTGGATCCAATCAAGTATGACCTAAATTTATCCAAGGTGAACACTACGGCTAAGAGTTCCTTTTCCGCAGTCGAGTAGTTTACTTGGGCAGGATTTAGAGTCTTACTTGTGTAATGAATAACGTAGGGTTTCTTATCTTTTCTCTGGCCTAGAACTGCCCCAAGAGCATAATCAGACGTGTCGCACATAAGTTCAAAAGGAATGCTCCAGTCAGGTGGCTGTATGATGGGTGCACTAGTCAATATGCCTTTAAGCTTAGTGAAAGCTTCCTGACATGGTTCAGTCCACTCGTATGGTGCATCCTTTTGAAGTAGATTACATAGAGGACGAGAGATGAGACTAAAGTCCTTTATGAATCTTCTGTAAAACCCAGCGTGTCCTAAGAAGGATCGCACGTCCCTTATGTTCTTGGGTGGAGGTAGGTTAGAGATAAGATCGATCTTTGCCTTATCCACCTCGATTCCTTTGGATGAAATAATATGTCCAAGGATAATTTCTTTTTGAACCATGAAATAGCACTTCTCCCAATTAAGTACCAAGTTCTTTTCTTCACATCTTTTCAGCACGCATTTAAGACTTTCCAAGCACTCGCTGAAAGATGGACCGAAGACAGAGAAATCGTCCATGAAGACCTCTAAATATTGCCCCACCATGTCAGAAAATATGCTCATCATACATCGCTGGAAGGTGGCAGGAGCATTACATAGTCCAAACGGCATCCTTCGGTAAGCAAAGGTGCCGTAGGGACATGTAAACGTAGTCTTTTCTTAATCTTCAGGGGCGATCTCTATCTGGTTGTAGCCCGAATACCCGTCAAGGAAACTGTAATAGGAATGACCAGCTAACCTTTCCAAGATCTGATCAATGAAGGGCAAAGGAAAGTGGTCTTTCCTCGTGACGGTATTTAATTTTCTGTAGTCAATGCACATCCTCCAACCAGTAGTGACTCTAGTCGGCACGAGTTCATTATTGGCATTGGCTACGATGGTGATCCCGGACTTCTTAAGAACCACCTGAGTTGGACTCACCCATTGACTATCAGATATAGGGTATATGATACCCACATCCAATAGTTTAAGAACCTCGGCCTTAACCACTTCCTTCATGTTTGGATTTAGTCTACATTGTGGTTGCCGAGCGGTCTTCGCATTATCCTCAAGATATATGCGGTGAGTACAAATCGAGGGGTAAATTCCCTTGAGGTCCGCGATTGTCCATCCAAGGGCTCCCTTATGCTCCAGGAGAGTAGATATGAGCATACTCTCTTGTTCTTTCTCAAGGTGGGCAGAAATCACCACCGGGTATGTCTCATCTTGACCTAAGTATGCATATTTTAAATCAGAGGGCAAAGATTTTAGGTCAAGCTTCGGTGACTTGAGGTTAGACGGTAGAGGCACTTCATCAGTTTGGGATAACTCTTCAAATTGTGGCCTCCACCGGTTAACTTCAAGTACCGGTACCGCATCAAGCATGGCACAAGTCTCCCTAATTATGTCATCATTAAACTTATGGGAGTGGGCCAGGCACGTCTCTAGAGGATCGGAGGATAAGGTAAGGGGTGTCCTGTCATCCACGAAAGTATCGATCATGTTAATATCGTAGATATCGTCATCTTCCTCTATCCGTCTGGCCGTGTTGAAAAAGATATTCATTTCTAATGTCATATTCCCGAAAGACATACTCATGACACCATTCCTGCAATTGATAATTGCGTTTGAAGTGGCAAGGAATGGGCGACCAAGAATGACTGGAATCTGAGTGCTTGTGTTACCGATGGGTTCGATATCCATGATGATGAAATCAACTGGGTAGTAAAATCGATCAACCTGGACCAACACATCCTCAATTATCCCTCTTGGTATATGAACAGAGCGATCAGCAAGTTGTAGTGTGGTTAAGGTGGGTTTTAATTCACCTAAGCCCAACTGTTTATATACCGAGTAGGGGATAAGATTAACGCTCGCTCCTAAGTCAAGAAGTACGTGATCAATTCAATAGTCCCCAATTACACATGATATGGTTGGGCTACCGGGGTCTTTGAATTTTTGCGGCACATCTTGCTTTAGGATGGCACTCACTTTCTCAGTCAGGAAGATTTTCTTTTGAATATTTTGCCGTCTTTTGGTCGTACATAAGTCTTTCAGGAATTTGGCATATAAAGGTATTTGTTTCACGGCATCAAGTAGTAGAATGTTGACCTTCACTTGTTTCAACACCTCTAGAATATCCTGAGAGTTAGAGAGCGATTTTGGTGCAACCAACCGTTGGGGAAATGGAGCAACCGGCTTTCCTTGAGGTTCCGGTTCTAACTCTGGTGGGGCATGGCTAGATCCATCTTCTTTATCCACTTCCGGGTCCTTAGGTTCAGCCCTAACAGGAATGGTTTTGTCAATGATCTTTCCACTCCTAAGAGTGGTGATGGATTTAGGCTTGCTCCATCCGATTTGAAGAGCTTGGGTCGCTAACTTCATATTGCGGTTTAGGATTGGGAAGAGGTTGGGGGAAGCTCCCCTTGTTCCCAATCGTATGTTCAGCCTTAAGTCCTTGTATTGCTTTTGTTAGGTCTTGGAAGGCCTGTAGCATACCCTGATTGAAAAGCTCTTGCTTTTGAAAATGTTTCAGAACCGAATCCTCTTGAGGTTTCTCTTGAGTTGGATTTTGATTTAGGTAACCTTGAAATGTAGCGGTTTGTCCATTCCTCCAACTGAAGTTGGGATGATTTCTCCAGCCAAGATTGTATGTGTTAAAGGTGGGCCCACTGAAAGGTCTTTGGTAATTGCTTACAGCATTGGATTGCTCATTTAATACCTCTTGAAAGGCAGAGATAGTTGGACAGTTTTTAGTAGTATGAATGTTGCAATCACAGATGCTACAAACAATTTCCTTAGCTTTATCCTTCTTAAATTCCATGGCCTCGAGTTTCCTAATGAGATTAGCTACCTTAGTATTAATATTATCGTCTTCTCTCAGGAGATACATTCCACCCCTTTCCTTGGAATGAGTCGGCCTAGACGTAGTACTAGGTCTAGGGGAGATGTCCCATGATTGTGTGTTCTCAGCAAGTTTATCAAAGTAATCCCACACTTCATCGACTCCTTTATTCATAAACTCCCCATTACACATCGTCTCGACTAATTGGCGCATGGGAGATGTCAGTCCATCATAGAAAAAGTTCGTGATGCGCCACGTTTCAAAACCATGTTGTGGGCATGAACTGACAAGATCCTTGAACCGCTCCCAACATTGGAAGAATGTTTCATCTTCCCTTTGGGCGAAGTTCATGATCGACTTTCTCAGGGTGTTCGTCTTATGGTATGGGAAAAACTTCTTAATGAACTCCCTTGTCATGTCATTCCATCTGCCAATTGATCGAGGACGTAGTGAATGTAACCACGTCTTGGCTTTCTCTTTCAAAGAAAAGGGAAAGAGTTTCAACCTGACCGTGTCATCAGACACGTTAGGAAAGTATAAGGTAGCTATGATCTCGTCAAATTCTTTTAAATGTAAGTAAGGATTCTCTGACTCAAGCCCATGAAATTTAGGGAGGAGTTGGATCACCCCTGGCTTGATATCCATGCGTCCTGCATTCTCAGGAAAAACCATGCATGAGGGCGTACTCACCCCCGCCGGTTGTAAGTAATCTCGTAAGGTACGAGGCGGGGGTGCTTGATGCACCTCATTCTCATCCTGGAGATCTTCTACCCTAGGTTGGGGTAGAAGAGATTGATTTCCAGCTATATCCTCAATTAACTCGGGATTTCGAGCGGTGTCTAGTTCTACGATGGACAGTTAACCCCTCAACTAATCCTCCTTCAGTCAAGAGACGTCGAGTGTTGTCACGAGCCCACTTGGGCATGAAACACTCGCAGCCCTCAATCAAATTCTAAACCTAATCCTAAGAAGGGAAATAAAAATTTGAAAAGAGAAAGAGGGTTGGAAGGAAGTTACCAAATTGGAGTCCCTAAATTGAAACCTGCAAAATAGAACAAAACAAGTTAGTTTCTAAGAACAGCAAGCCTATAAAATTCCTAAGAAGAGAAATATATAAATAAAAAGAAACAAGGAAGAATTCTTAAATTAGAAAGTAGAAATTTAGAAAGAGCGTACTGAATTAGAAATTTCTAATAAGCCTACAAAACAGGAAAGTTAGTTTCTAAACAGAAAGCCTTAAAATAGAAAATTTCTAAAAATAAAATAGAAAACAAAATTAGATTCTAAAAGGGTTAGAATTAGAAACTTATTAAAAAGGAATCCTAATCTAGAAATAGTAAGGAAGAGAGAAATTACCAATTTAGAAACCTATCTCAGAATCCTACAAAATAAGAAAGTTGGGTTAGTTTCTAAAAAAAAGAAAAACTATCTAAAAATAGAAAGTTATTTAAATAGAAGATTTCTAAAAATTAAAGGAAAACCTGGAATTAGAAAATTCTAAAATAAATCCTAAAAATCAGAAAAGTCCTAATCTTAAACTAATCCTAAAACCAGTTAACTTCAGGAAACGTAGCGCCAAAAACTTGTTCACACCCCAAGTGCAGGGTTGTGATGTAGTAATAAACTCGGTAAGACCGAGGTCGAATCCACAGGTACGTTATCTGAAAATAACCAGATCTACAACTAGGCTAAGATGAAATCTAAACCAATTGTGATTTGAGGAATAATGGTGAAATATTAATCTAAACTTAAAGAAGTCAGAGAAAGGGAACTAGGGATTCAGATGATCCACTTGTAGAGATCAGGGAGATCTTATGCCTGCTTCATGGATATTATACTAAACTTACTCGATATAGTTTTCAAGAGATGAAAGGTATAAGAATTAGGTATGATTCCATCACAAATCCATGCCTAAGAGACAAGGTAAACAACAGAACTTAGACCAATCCATAACCAACTAAAAGATGTATGAGTGTTAGGAAGGATTCCATCATCCAACCATGTCTATGAGACGATGGCGAACAACAGGGTTTCCGAACATCAAAATAAAAGGAAAGGAATTATTCAAGCCATCACAGATCTACTGTAATTTAAATCACAACAAACCATTAATGACTAAAAGAATTTCTTAAATCAAAACAGAGTCAATCAGTTCAGTTTAAATCAAACCTGTAGAAGCTCCCATCACGCCACAAGCTTCACCTCTTAGCCCTAGCTAAGAGGTTTAGCCTAACATAATTAGACTAAATCTCAACATAATTCATAGGAAAAAGAAGAAAAATAAAGAAAAAATATATAAAAATTTCAAACACTTCTCTCTCCGCCTCTCTTTCTCTATCTGACGTCCCCTGTTCAAGCACACCCTCTTCTCCACGTTTGGAACTCTTTTTATAGCTTTTGGAGTGGTGGAAATCGGATTTGGGAAGCTATCGCACGCGCAGCGAAAGCCTTTTCGCAGCCAAGTTCGGGGCTTCATAACTCTCGCGTTCCTTGCGTTATTCCTGTAAAATCAACGTCTCTTGGAGGTATTTTGGCTGGCCTACACGATGGACGGTTCAGATCTGCCATATGATCAAAGATGGTGGGCCACAACTGCCTGAAAAATCAGATTTCGCAGACGTGCGTAGCCTTTCGCACGTCCGGCGCTGACGTGATCAGTGGGCCCCACAGAGGTGTTTTCGAGGAAATCCACCCCGTCCATTAGATTGCCCTCGAAATTTCGGTAAGAAACGGATGGTTTTTCATGTCCATTGACTCAGAATCAGAGAAGAAATCATTCAAACATCAATTTGAACGTTGCAGGGCAGTCCACTTATGGCCTCTGTATCGCGCACGTGTGCTTGCATGGGTACAAACAGTTAGCATAGGTTTGAAGAATTCATGGCCCTCTACAAGATGGACGGCTTGGATCATCCGTACGGTCATTCTATGGGGTCCACTAGCATCCGCAAAAACGGACGTCGTCCGTCCGTTTCAACAGCGCCAAACGGCAATTGCCGTTTTAGGAAGAAGATGCGCTGACCCGCCTTAGTCAGTTCGGTACACGGCGGAACGTGTGCACATTATGCACATACGCTGTACATACGGGGCCCATTATGATCTTCAATCAAAATCCAATCCATTCATTCAATTAGTCCCCCTATTTAAGGCGTTGAGACCAGATTTTAGGTAGCTCCAGATATCAGGCGGGCCTAGAATCAACGGTTTATGGGCTGATCTGTCAGTTGGGGCGCTTCTATAGTGATCCAAGGGTTGAAATTTGATACGTACGGTTAATTTATGGCCCGCAGGCCATGTATGAAGTTTTGAGCCAATCAAATGACGAGAACTATGTGATCTTGCATTTTTCACCAATTTCGGGCCTCTTTAACGTGAATGGCTTGATTTTCTCTGATCCCTAGCATGTAAATTCTTCAGTCTTGGTTCTCTAGAGTGCGTCCCTTGCTCTGATAACTTCGGAGTGTCAAATCCACACTCTAGCACCCTTTTTCAGTCCATGCTGGTAAATACACTCTGGATCACAAATACGATTAAATCGGGCCATGAAACGGTATCATGCTTGTAAATCCATGCAATAACTGGGTCTGATATGCAATATTTGACCCTCAATACCTGTTCATAAGATTACGCAGACATATATGAAGGGCAAACACAAATATCAGCTTGATCCAAAACTTCCATGGGCCCCAAGAAATTTTCAATGGTAGAATTTCAATTCACACTATTTCACATGGTGAGGTCTACTTGAGATTTGAATATATCTCATTTTTGGGATCAAGTCATATAATTATCTGTTAAAATGGATGGACGGAGTAGATAAAATATGTAAATCATGGTGGATCCCACGGAGTTTACTCCGTATGCTTTTTGTACTGAGTTACTCAGTACGCAATCCGCTTCCCCAAAAGAGAGGGAAACAGATTAGCTACTCCCCTTCCACTAGCCGTGGCTGGTGGTCGGTGCTCTGTGGACCGTACCATGATATATGTGTTTCATCCATGCTGTTCATCCATTTTTACAGATCATTTCATGGCTTGATCCTAAAAACGATAGGGATATAAATCTCAGGTGGACCACACCACAGGAAAACAATAGTGATTGGATATCCACCATTAAAATCCTCCTAAGTCCCACTGTACTGTTTATTTGACATCCAATCTATTGACTAGGTCATAAAGGCCCAGATGAAGGGAAAAAACAAAGATTAGCTTGATCCAAAACTTTTATGGTTCCAAAAAGTTTTTAATGGTCAACATTCATTCAACATTGTTTCCTATAATGTGGTCCACTTGAGATTGGTTTATACCTCATTTTTGGTCTCATACTTTAAAATGATCTATAAAAATATATGTACGGTATGGATTAAACAAATACATCATAGTGAGGCCCATGGAGCACCGACCATAGGCCATTTGCCCATGGCAGGGGAAGCGGATTGCGTAGTAAGCGTATTGAGTAAACTCTGTGGGATCCACCGTAATTTACATATTTTATTTACTCCGTCCTTCCATTTTAACAGCTAATTATATGGCTTGATCCCAAAAATGAGATATATTCAAATCTCAAGTAGACCTCACCACGGGAAATAATGTGAATTGAAATTCTACTATTGAAAATTTCTTGGGGCCCACAAAAGTTTTGGATCAAGCTGATATTTGTGTTTGCCCTTCATCTATGTCGATGTAATCTTATGAACAGGTTGGATGACAAATAAACATCACTGTGGGCCTTAACAAGGTTTCAACAGTGGAAGTCATTATTCGCATTGTTTCCTTTAGTGTGGTCCACTTAAGCTTTGGAAATACTTCTATTTTAGAATCAACCACTAAAATAATCTGGAAAACTGAATGGATGACGTGGATAACTCACATACATTTATAGTAAGCCCAATTGAGTTTACTCAGTATGATAAAAGCGTACAGAGTAACTCAGTACCCAATCTTATTCCCTCTTTTGAGTTCATGCTCTAGAGCCAGCCAATCCGTTTCCATATCTTTCGGGTTCATGCTCTTGGGTATACTCAAAAGATGGATGAATGGTGTGTATACAATAAATACATTATTGTGAGGCTCATGTAGGCTCGTGTAGGTACGTGTCGTACGAAGGCGAGCGTAGACGACCCTCAAGCTCCGAGTTATGTGGAACGGTTCAAAGGAGATCAAAGTTACACGGACCCCACGATGATGAATTTATTATGTCCACTCCGTTCATCCATGTTTTCAAGAGTACTATCCAAAAAATAAATTATATCCAAAGATCAACAGGACCACACATAAATAGCAGCCGAGATCATGATTTTCATCGTTAAAAATTTTGTTAAGGTCCACAATAATGTTTATTTTCCATCCAATTGTTCATAATGCCACAAAGACTTAAATGAAGAGGAAAAAAAAATTTCATATTGATTCAAAACTTATGTGAACCCCGAAAGGATTTCAATGGCAAACGTTCAATCCCCACTGCTTTTTACAGTGTGGTCCACTTGATCGTTAGATTTTTATTATTTATCGTCTCAATTCTTACTATGAGCTTGAAAAATGGATGGGCGGTTTAAATATAACAAATGCTTCGTAATAAGACCCACGGAACTTGCTGATGTCAATACACAGATATATAGCTGGTGTGTGGTACACCGGCCAATTCCGCTTCCCAATTTTTCATATTAACGTTGAGTTTCATTATCATAGTTATATTCCGTGTCACGTCGTTATCATCGTTGTTTCCTGTAATGCTCCTCGGTATTCGCGGGGCATTATCATAGCTGCATCACGTGTTATGTCATTATCATCGTCGTTTTCCTGTGATGTAGTTGGACGCGAATATCCTGCAAAAGCCTTCCGAAATAAGTAACGAGGCTGGGTGGGGCAACTGAAATATTTGTGAGAAATCCATTCCGTTCATCCGTTTTGGAAGCTCAATTTATAAGGTGATATTAAATATGGGATGGATACAAAACTCAAGTAGGTCACACCAGGAGAAAAAATTGAAGAGAGAAAATAAAGCGTGATACAGAACTTCTCCGGTTATAAGAATGCTTCAATGGTTGCTCCCATTGTTTTCTTTTGTGTGTCCCGCGTGTTAGATACACCTCCTTGTTAGTCGTACGTCCTAAAATGAGCTCGAAAAACGGATGAACGGTTATATTTCTCACATCTCGGTGGGCCAACATCATCCTTGGGTAATAACTTACTAAGAAAGGCTTTGGCGGGATATCCGTGGGAAATCCGGATCAGATGTAGTACATCAAGCTTGAAAGCCGATTGGCCGGTGTACCACACGCCACCGATCCGACTACGTGTTAACGTCACCAAGTTACGTGGGTCTATCATGAAGTATGTGTTATATCCAAACCGTACGTTCATTTGCCGAGCTCATCACGAGGCTTAAGCATAAAAATAATATACATAGACAGTGGAGGATTGAACGCCTACAGTTGAAGTACTTTTGGAGGTCATAGAAATTTTGGACCTATATGATATTTGTTTTTCATCTGTCCGTGTGATATTAAGAACAGATTTGAATGGAAAGTAAACGTTATGATGGGTGAGAATCATTGTCCCGACGATATTCATGGTGTGGCCTACTTGTCCTTCGAATTTGACTCATTTTTGAGCTAATACTCTAAAATGTTCCCTCTAAATACATTATTGTGGGGCCATGTAACTTTGATCTCCTTTGAACCGTTCGTACAGTTCGAAATTCGAGTAGCGTCCGCGATAGTCTTCACAGGACACGTACTCATACTAGTCCATGTTATGTGTGGCACCAGCCAATTCGCGCCTGCGCTTCCTCGATATTCGTGGAGCGGATTAGTTAGAATCTGGATTCACCGAAGATGGCGTAACACTGACTGTGGGGTTAACAGTGATGTATGTATCTTAAATCCACACCGTCCAACGATTTTGAAAGTTCATTTTAGCACATGACCCAATTTTTGGAGCTGACTCAGGTCTTAGGTAGACCACACTACAGGGAATAGTCGTGATTGAATCT
The DNA here is from genome assembly GCF_029962835.1 of Magnolia sinica. Taxonomy (NCBI): domain Eukaryota; kingdom Viridiplantae; phylum Streptophyta; class Magnoliopsida; order Magnoliales; family Magnoliaceae; genus Magnolia; species Magnolia sinica. Next base: position 12,719,847 of record NC_080577.1, read on the forward strand.
CATCATTAAAACTTCATCGATTACATTTGAATGTTTATTTTCCATAGAACTTGTTGGCAAGGTCACAAACACATGGATGGAGAGACCACACAAATATCATCTTGATCCAAATCCTTTGTGGCCTACCAGAAGTTTTTAATGGTCAATCACCACAGTTTCCTGTACCGTGGCTCATTTAAGATTTGGGGTTGCCTTTATATATATATATATATATATATATATATATATATATATATATACCCTAAAATGAACTTCCAATGTATATGAACGGCATGGATGTAGTCAAATAGATCAGTGGGCTCCACAGTCAGGGTCCCACCCCCCTCTATGGATCCGGGGTCTCACGTAATCGGACGCGGATTGCGTCCTACCCCCTCCCGGACGGTAATCCGTCCGGGCAGGGATCCGTCCGGCCCACCGTGACGTAAGTATTTTGTCCACACCGTTCATCACTTTTTTTTATAGATCATCTTAATGTATGAACCTAAAAATGAGGCAGGTCTAATGCTCCAGTGGAGCACACCAAAGGAAGCTGCCGTAATAATGACACCAACCGTTGAAACCTTTCTATGGCCCACCGGCATGTTTTTTTACCATCCAGCCTATTCATAATGTCATGTAGACGTGGATTAGGTGAAAACACAAATATCAGCTTGATCCGAAACATCTCCAGCTCCCAAGAAGTTTTTAATGGTAGACGTTCAATCCCTACTTTGTGGTCCACTTAAGCCTTTCACTTGCCTCATTTTTAGCATCATATTTTTAAATGATTGGAGAAAAACGATGAACGGCGTGGATAAACCAGATAACGGTGAGCCTTATAGAGCCTTGCCCGGATGGATTACCGTCCGGGCAGGGATAGGACGCAAACCGCAATCCGCGTCCGACATTATCCGCTGCCGATTTTCGCGGACACGGTTTGGGTGGTCACCCCACCACCAGCCAACTTGCTGGTATCAAATCTCTATGGCCCTGACAATGGTGTATTTGTTTTATCCATGCCGTTAATATATTTTTTCTGCTCATTTTAGTAGTTAAGCCTAAAATGAGGTAGATTTAAATCCTATGTGAACCAAACTAGCATAAACAATGGCGATTGAACTCCTAATACCCATTGTAAGGGTATTTACCATCCAACTTGTTGATTAGGTCACATAACCCTAGATGAAGGGAAAACATAAATATCAACTTGATCCAAAGGTCTACATCATTTTTGGGCTCATGCACTTAAATGAGGTGGAAAATGAATTGACAGCATGGATGAGATATATACATCAGGTTGGGCACACGGATATTTGAAACCTAGTTGTGTTGGGGTCACGGGCCAAACCCTGGGGTAAGGACCGGGAGTGAGACCTACATGGTGTATGTGTTTTATCTACTCCCTTCATCCATTTTGCCAACTCATTTTAAGGGTGTGATATTAAGATGGAAGGATATTCATAGCTTAAGTATACCACACCACATAAAACATGGGGATTAAACACATACCATTGAAAACTTCTTGATAGCCACATAAGTTGGATCAAGTTGATATCTAATATATTCTGGTCATCTAGGTATTTATGTTTTCTCTTCATCCAGGTGATATGAACATGTTGGATGGTAAATAAACATCATGGTGGGCCCTAGGATGGTTTCAACGGTGGGTATCACTCTTCCGGTGCTTTCGTGGTGTGGTCCACTTGAGCTTTGGATCTGTCTTATTTTTGCTTGTCTTAAAATGATCTTGCAAAATGGATGGACGATGTGGATGTAAGACATTTCATGGTGGGGCTTACAAAGCATGTCTTAAAATGATCTTGCAAAATGGATGGACAAGATGGATTACTCACAAACATCAAGGTGGGCCCCACCTTATTTCTTATTGTAGTTTTCAAACATAATTTTTGAAATTAGTTGTTCTTTTACATGTACAACCTAACACTACATGAATAAAAACATTTATTTAAACCCTACATCCTACATTATCCAAACACCAAAGTGAATACTTCATTCCCATGACATTAAGAGACAATCCACCTACAAGTGCATTTACCGCAAAAAAAGCAATTCCATCCCTCTTAATACCATCCAATTCCATGTGCCAAACACCCCATTGTATACGAACCTCGGAGAGAAAAGTGAGACATCCAATGTCAAAATACCTTAATGGCCAAAGTATGTACTTTTATTTTTTATTTTGTAAATATTTTTTTTTTCAGTTGACCTCATGTAATGTCATGACCAGTACTGATGTGGACTAATAAGAGGAGTCAGCAAAGGAAATCATTGTGCCTCCACATACGATCAACACTCCTACTTTCTACCATTGTTTATTTAATAGAGGAATTGTGAGTCTTAAGTGAATTTATGTATTTTATTTGCACAAAAACTGTGGGGCCAGTGTGATGAATATGTTGTATCTATGTTGTCCATCCATTTCAAAAGCTCATTTTATGGCATGCCTCAAAATCAAATCCAAAGCTTCCATGGACCATACTACATGAAATAGTAGTCTCAATGGACCTCAAATGTTGAAAGTTAATACCTTCCTAGGTCCCATACCGATGTTTATTTGTCATCCAACCAGTTCAAAAGATCATAAAGACATGGATAAAGGGAAAACATAAAAAATAAGCTTGATCCAAAACTTCTATGGCTTCCAAGCAGTTACCAATGATAGGCATTCAATTCCCAATATTTAATGTGGTGTGGTTCACTTGAGCTTTAGATCTACCTCATTTTTTGGCTCATGCCCTAAAATAACCTACCGAAAGGGATGGATGGCATAGATATGACCTATGCATTACAGTGGGCCTGAATTTTTTGCACCCAAAATGTCTTCCCACACTTGTTTTGCACCAAAAACACTAAACTTGTCAACATCGCCTTTGGGGCTAAATACAAGTAATGATGCTAATTTACAATGTATTTATATTATAATTTAGAAATCAAACAACCAATGTAAGTCATAGAGACACATGAATAACCTCGTCACCCTTTATGTTGGAAATCTCTTTTGGAAACCTCTCTGTATGCCCTTTTCAACTTCAAAGTTCATGACCCTTCCAAGACCAACCGCATTAGAAGAATCATGAAACGTTGTTGTTCGTAGTGGAGATAGTGGCATTATACAGAGTGGAGATCCTTGGTGAAAGTCTAATTTTATTTTATTCAATTTTATGCATGATTAGTAACTAAGTAAATTTTCTTATTCAACTCCATGGCTCGGTGGCAGACAGACTCTATATCAATGTCGAGATCATGGGATCGAGTGTTCACGTGAGGTGTGCGAGTGTGAATATAAGTGTGGGAAAAAAGAAGAAAATTTCTTAGACGAGAAGATCCTACAATATATGAGTATGATTTTACTATATTCAATTATACAAATTATTAACTAATTAATAAAATAATTTAAAATTACTTTAAATTTAAATTTTAAGTGGGATGACTAAACCAATTAGAATAATTTTAAAGGATTTGAAAACCTTCTTTCTTATTTGCCTAAATCTAGCACTGACATGCATGGTTAATTGTAAGTGAGCATTCCTCCTTAATTTGTTTACATGTTAAAATGATCATGGTGTGCGTGATAATTAAACTCTAATAGTTGTAATTTAAAAACCTTCCAACCAGTTTATTTATTTATTTTTTTTCAAAATATAAAAAACATAAATATAGAGTACAAAATCATACATATACTAAGCAATGCATCATTCCCTTAAAATCATAAATTTACTAGCATACATATGTATTGTCAGCAGGCTCATTTGAATTCATTTCAACTGATATTTTGAATATTGGCAAACTAATGCATTGATGTGTGGTATTGTTTTATGTGATTAGTGGAGGCTCTTAATGAAATTGCAACGACACTCAACAAACCCGACTGGAATTTCAGCGTGGATCCCTGCAGCGGAGAATCCAACTGGTTTACACATAAGACCAACACGGGTAGAAATAGCTCGGTCGGGTGTAACTGTACCATAATCTGCCATGTCCAGTTTATGTACGCTTCCTAATCTTGCCTGCACTGTTTTATTTATTATTATTATTATTTTTTTTTAATTAATGCTTTTACCTTATCAGTGAGACTTACCTCATTAGCCCGGGTTTACCTGAGCATGTCACAGTTCATGTCCAAGAAAATAGGTGTCACCAGCTGCGTAGTGTGGTTAGAGATTGTATGGACTTTTCTGACTTATTTCAATTGGGACATAGGATAATGAGAAATTCTACAGTCCTCTCAAGGCCTGGGCTGCAAAGCTTGGCTATGAAATGCATGCCCACTACTGGGGCCTGGCGGAGCTCGGGAGAATGACAAATAGGCCACCCCAATAGCCCTGAAGTAGTTTCTACCTTATTACTTGGTGACAATTCTCTTTAGTGGCAATTTCTTGGTCTGGAAATTTCTAGAGGGATTTTCAAATTTTGAGGTTTTTCTCGGGATGTTATCCCACAAATATCACTGAGACTATATATATATATATATATATACCTAGATAAATTTTTTGGCACCTCTTTGAAAGTTCTTGTCCAAACAACTGTAATAAAAAAAGAATCATGGGCCGCTACAAATCTGTTCTTTGTCCACCTATCATTCAAGAAAAAATGATGGCCTTCTTCATTTCTTCAACCGCTAAACTTATGACAAGATTAGTATCCTCTGACTGCTGCCAATTGAAAATTCAGCAGCAAGAAATTTTTTTTCTTTGGCATAAGTAAGAGAGATGATGGTAGAAGGCAATTGGTCGAGGGCCAAGCCGAGGAATTTGTGCTGATATATATAAAATTCTCTAAGGGTTTTACTCCTTTTCAAGTTAATATAAGAAAGAGATATTTTAAAATATGTTGTTATTTTGAAAATATATAACATCATTTGGTTTATTTTTTGCAATATTATTGTCATATTGTTAAAATCTTGATATTAGTCATGTTGTTTATCTATTTTGAATCACTAGTGAAATTTATATATATATATATATATATATATATATATATATATATATATATATATATATATATATATATATGAACATTCAAGCCGTGTAAAAGGTGGTCCGCACTTAGTCATGTAGCTCGGGTTTGTTGGCTCAGGTTGACCGCAACCTAAGCCAAACCCAACCTCAAGAGGACCCAACTCAGCTAGCTAACCCGAATCCTACTCCAACCTGAGGTACCTAACCCAAACCGAACCCAACACAACTTAAACTGAGCCACCCAACTCAAATACATGTGATTATTCCCAGCCTGACTCAAATTTACTCAACCCAAACCTAACCTGAACTTAAATTGATTGGAATTTTCCAACCCTACCAAGGATCTTGACAACCCGACCTGAGCTCGGGTCGCATCAAACGGGTTTGGATTGACCCCAACCCAAGTTGCAGCCGTAGCCACACCTATGCATTGAATGAGACCAATATCTATTGGTTTCGACAGTGTGTCCTGGCTGACGGGCGGGCTATCTTTGTAAGTGTGTCTTTTCTCACGAGGCTCATATTCCTGATATGTAACTAGATGAATGGTTTTTATCACCACGTATAAACACATCTAATAGACGACTGGGATCTCGCACAAGCGTTGCCCTATGGAGAAGCTTATGTGGCAGGCTTGGCTTTAATAACCCGATGAGGACCAAGGTCAGGCCGGGGTTCAAGCAACATGGGTCGGGCTAGTGGCAATCCTCTACAGCACCACCCTTCTCTGTGGGACCCACTATATTGTATATGTAAAATCCACTCCGTCAATCAGGTTCCTTAATCGATTTTATGCCTTGGGACTTTAGTTCATTCAGACACACAACTCAGATAGGCTACACCACATGGAACGATAGGGATGAGATGCCAACCGTAGGTTTGTGTGTGGGGTCACTATAGTGCGTATCTTTCCTCGAACCGTTAATCAAGTGTGGCTCGCCAGGATGAAGAGAAGATATAAAAATCAGCCTGATAGTATCAGCCTGATACGACGCTCAGGCAGGCTTCACCATAATGAAAGTATTTTATCCATTTTGCCATATCATTAGTCCGTGAGTCTAAAAACGAGGCAGATCCAAAGCTCAAGCGATCCATACCAAAGGAAACAGTAGGAATTGAACGCCTACGGTTGAAAACTACTTAGAGGCCATAAAAGTTTTTGATCAAGATGATATTTATGTTTTCCCTTCATCCAGGTCAACACGGTGGGCCGTAGGAAGGTTTCAGTGGTGGTGTGGACCAGTTGAGCATTGGATCTGCTTCCTTTTTAGATTTATGCCTTAAAATGTTCGATTAGAATGGATGGACGGCATGGATGAAACACATACATCACAGCGTACCCACAAAGCCCCCGCCAGGACCGAGACCGTCCTGGCAGGGGAAGAACGAAATCCACGTCCGCGGATTTTACATGGTGGACCACACGGAGCCTGGGTGCTTTACCCGCAGAAAACACGTATTGTGCCGATTTGCAGCTATTACGTGATGGCAAATGGCCTGGTTCTTATTTGAAAAGTAACGGCTCGATCCCTTCATGATCTGAGCTTAAATAGGTCCATTTTACAAATCGCCTCTTCCTTGAGCTCTGAAAGATTATAAACCGCTCTCCTTTTGTACGCAGACGGCTCACGCGTTGGAATCTGCTTGGAGCGCTTCCGCCACAGCTAGCCAGACTTCCCTACCTTCGCGAAATGCAAGTAATCTCCAGGCTCACGTTAGATTCTCTGCTTAAGTTACGCCCCTAACTAACGATACCATCTCTTACTCGTTTTGACAGACATCTCAATCGTAACTACCTCAACGGTACAATACCTACACAATGGGCGACCATGCAATTGCAGCGAATGTAAGCTTCTTCTTCTTCTTCTTCTTCTTCTTCTTCTTCTTCTTCTTCTCTCTCTCTCTCTCTCTCTCTCTCTCTCTCTCTCATTGTTTAAGTTCAAGGCCTGTTTGGATGCATGTAAGTGGATTAGTGAGCATTTAGGCCATGTGTAGTTAGTTGGTTTAACTTCCTCGTTCCCTAATATAGTTGATTTATTGTTAATATTTTTAGTTTCCTTCCAATGCTTATAATAAGTTATTTCTCTCTATTAAATATTTTGAATATGTGGGCCCACCTTTATGGTTCACTTCATGATTGGTTTAGTATAAGAATATGCTCAAATATTAATCTAAGTGGGCTTAACAAAATGACATCTGATGCTAATCTTTCTTATAGGATTCTAACATTTTAGAACATTCTTATTCCAAGCTCTGCCTTGTGTTGTACAACTTCTTACCTGTAACTGACTTACGAGTTACCTAAACATAAAAACCAAATCATTTGTAAGTTACTTATAGATTAGGTCCAAACAGGATTACCAGTTAGTAACTTTCACTTGTAAGTCGCAACTTAGAGAACTTACTGGCATCCAAATGCCCCCTTAGCAAATCAAAGCATGATTTTTCTAAAATTAACCTAGCAGGGGATGATACTGCAGCTCTCTCGGTGTGAACCGCATTTCGGGGCCGATCCCAAAGGAACTTGGAAACATGACCTCCCTCACGAGTCTGTGAGTTTCAGTTATTCTTTGTCACTGTTCCATCAATACTTGAATTTCCGTTTGGATTTCATGTCTGCTTGTCGATCTTGAAAGGAAGAAGTTGGATTTTCAGGGTCATCGAGTCCAACCAATTATCTGGAGATCTTCCTCCGGAGCTTGGGAATCTCACCAACCTAGAGGGATTGTAAGGCCTTTCTCCCTTCTTTGAGAAATTCTATGGCTATTTGTGTGTGATTGAAGTGGTACACTTGCGTGAGAACCTTGGCCACTCTCAAAGTGAACAGTCCCTAGCCCAAAATTGTGACCGTTTAACTAATTGGTGGGCCACACGTCTAGCTGGGCCATCTTGATTCTAATTCTCAATTTTTCTCATACAATTATGGCCCACCTGTGAGCCTTTGCCATGGCCAGTTCAGAGCCATTCTACCACTTAAAAGCCTACCTGACATTGTTGGGAAAAAGAGACTAAGATGGTGATGATGTATGGCCCAGCTGATTTGTGGACTAGTGTGTTTTTGCAATAGCACATGTTCACACCATATGAATGGCGTAGATCTTGCATACGTATGCCACATCTTCCATGAGCCGCCTCTTCAGTCTATCTTTGCATGAATTGCCTTAGCACTTACCTTTCAAAAAAAAAAAAGCCTTAGCACTTCTTTTCTACTCTCTTCCACTCCTTTGAATTTTCTTCTGGGATGATCTTAGAATCGACATGCCATCTTTTGTTAGAGTTTTACATATTTTGACTGTTCTTGCTCTTGGTTGCAGTATAATCTCCTCAAATAACTTTACAGGGGAGTTGCCGGAGGAGCTTGCAAACCTCTCGAACCTCAAGGACTTGTAGGAGTTCTATTACTGTTTCCCACACAAAAAAGTTCATGCAATCTTTCTGGGAATGTGACTCATCTATTTTTACTTTATTACTGGGCAAAATGCAGTAGAATAAGCGATAATCATTTTACTGGAAAGATACCGGATTTTATTCAAAATTGGACAAGACTTGAGAGACTGTAAGTTTTCTGTTCCTGAAAATCCATGTCTCTTCAGTTTTGCTTTCCCAAATTGAGATGGACGGATTCAATGTGCTTCATTTGCCATTTAATAAATGTTATCAACCTATTAATTCGTAAGATTGGAAAATGTCCTAATCAATCAAACTCACCATCTGATAGGTGAGATAGGTGAGATCATGGATGCACCAATGGAAAAAATAAAATAAAATTGCATCATTGTAAAACTTTTCTGACCATTCAATCATAGATGTTTTCTGCATCATTGTTAAACTTTTCTTCACTGTTCAAAACTGGGTGATGGATTGGATAGCAATAACTTACAATTGCAATGGTTTTTGTGGTGTAGCTCATCCAAGAGGCAGTCCATTAATCAAATGGTTGGGTTTTATTGTCAAATTGCACCAATTAAGGATTTATATGGTCCATACCATTTACAAAATGGCAGTCGATACACATTGCATTCTAAACACTCTGAATTCATTCCTTCATTTATTTAATTGAAATCTTGTATGGCAGAGAAATACAAGGAACCAATATGGAAGGGCCAATTCCTTATGGCATTTCCCATTTGGAAAACATGATCCAACTGTAAGAGCAGCTGTTTGAATTCCTATAGTTAGTGGTTTTGTGTCAAGTGGATCCTTTGTGATCTCCAGTTCAGTTAAAAGATAAATAAGGGGATCTGAACTTTTCCTTATGGACTCTTTACATGCAGAATTATCAGTGACATAAGTGGACCAGAATCAAATTTTCCCCAACTGCGTAATATGGAAAACATTCGGGACCTGTGAGTTTAAGGTTTATCTTCTTTATGTTTTGTGGAAGTATGCCAGTTTATGCTATCTGTTGCCATTGAAGTCCATGCCTGATCTGATCTTGCAGTATATTGAGGAATTGCAATCTTATTGGAGAGATACCTGAATACATTGGGGAAATGCAAAAACTGGAATTGTTGTAAGTCAGTTTTTTTTTTTTTTTTTAAATGTTCTTGTACATGATTAATATATATATATATATATATATTATTTGCTTGCTTAATTGGAGGAATAGGCTTGTTATGTATGGATTCTTTTGCAATTCTGGTCCTCGGTGTCATTGTTCTTTATTTATTTATGTGTTATGTTATCTGTAAAAATTGTACCAGCACACCCCTTCACTATGTTAGAGTTTATGCACTGGTATGTACTACTTGTACTCTTGTATTATTGTTCCGAGTGTGAAAACATCTAATGATGCTACTGTTGGTTGTTTTGAAAGGCATGGAAGCATAAACTTTTAGAAAAATCAGATTTTAAAATCTCAATATGGATCCCCAAGTAGATGCAATTATATTCTAAACAACAAGAAACCAAGGGCCGAGATTAACTTGAGGTTTGTGTCCCTTGATCATCGAAGAGTCCTATGTCGATCCTCCAAAGTAGGAGGCCTCTCCCCGATCTATCCCTATCTAAGGTTGCTTTGGAAACCACCTTCGATCATTCTATAGGGATGTGGACCAGAAAAGTTGAGAGCCATCCACAAGTGGACCACCTGTGAAGCGTGTGGAAGAAAAGAGGTGAGAGAGATTGTACTCTCTCTCTCTCTCTCTCTCTCTCTCTCTCTCTCTCTCTCTATTATAGGCACCCAAGGGAGCTTGGACATCCAGGGCTTCATAGAACCCTCTTGGAGAGATGATCTATTTATAAGGAAGAGTCCGGGAACCAAAAGGATACATCTACTATGGCCCCTCACCCCCACAAGCTTTTGTGCTTCCCTACATTATCAAAAGCATGTCGTCCTGCCTATCCATGCACACAAATTCACCAAATCCTTCCTCTCTTCATGGCCACCATCCTTGGCCCATAAATCCCATGCAAGCCTTGGAGATGGATCAACAGATCTCAACCATTGGATGACCCATTAATCACAATCAAAACACTTTAACAGTTAATAAAAATTCAATCGTTAAAATTGATTGGTAAATCTTTTGAAACATTCAAACATGCTGGCCAGCTATGAAACACTTGATGGACAGTCCAAACATCAAGATCAACTCACAGCAAGCATTCCGAATAAACAAGTGGATCTCATGCTGGAGTGTGTGGACTTATATTGCATCCTAATGCATGCATCCAACCACACCCATATGTTAGTCACTAATGTAACTTCACTGGGTGACCCAAAGTACATAACACTAGCACTATGAAGTCCCTACACGACCTCATGTCTAAGGATTAGCCAAAGCTAGCACATGATCAAATCCATCTATTCTATATATGATGGGCCTTCTGAACCTAGGAGTTAAGGCAATCCTCTAATGCAAGTGTCTAGTCAAGCCTTAGCAAAAGTGTAAACCGAGAGGAGCTGAAAGCTTTTGTGTATTTGAGACAACCCAAAGGGGTTGAATATATAGAGATTACAACATCTATACAAGGAAAGAAATAAAATCAGAATCATCTACCTATGGAAAACCAATTATATAAGGTATGCTAGCTATACAAGGTATATTTCAGTCTGTCTAACATCCCCCCTCAAACTAATGCGGGTCATCGATAAGTAATAGTTTGCCAACGAGAAATGAGTGACGTGCAGAAGTTAGGGACTTGGTGAAAATGTCTACAATCTGATCATGGGATGCAACATGTGGTAGAGAAATGAGCCCAGACTGAAATTTCTCACGGATAAAGTGACAGTCAACTTCAATATGCTTCGTCCGTTCATGAAAAACCGGGTTAGAGGCAATCTAAATGGCACTGAGATTATCAACATGGAGTGGAGTAGGATTCTGCACAAGAATGCCCAAGTCGGAAAGAAGTCCACGTAACCAAACAAGCTCACTACACGCAGCAGACATTGCTCGATACTCGGCTTCTGTGCTTGATTTGGAAACAGTGGCCTGCTTCTTACACTTCCAAGAGATGAGAGAAGTGCCGAGAAAAACACAGTAGCCAGTGGTAGATCTTCGTGTGAGAGCGCAACCAGCCCAATCAACATCCGAATAAGCACGAAGGTCCAGAGTTGCCGTGGAGGAGAAGAACACTGATCGATCTAGAGTTCCACGTAGGTACCGTATGATGCGTAACACCGCAGTCATATGAAGAGTCCGAGGAGCAGAAACAAACTGACTGACGACTTGGACAGCATAGGCAATATCAGGGCAAGTCATAGTTAAGTAAACCAGACTCCCAACCAAACGACGGTATAAGTCGGGCTGTGCAAGTAGATCACCATCGTCGCGGCCATAATGAATGTTAAGTTCTAAGGGAGTCTGAACTGTTTTCTGATCTGTCAATGATGCCAAAGCGAGAAGATCCTTGGCATATTTACGCTGGCTGACCAAGATCCCACGTTTAGAACGTGAAATTTCAAGCCCAAGAAAGTATGTGAGATGGCCGAGGTCTTTCATCTTGAAGGAGGATTGCAGAACTTCCTTTAAAGCCGAGATGCCAGCAGTATCGCTACCAGTCAGTAGGAGGTCGTTAACATAGACCAAAACAATGACAATTCCGTGAGTAGTGATGCGCAAAAATAAGGATGGGTCATGACCACTTTGAGTAAAGCCAGCACCCGTAACAACATCGTGAAAGCGTTGGAACCATGCCCGAGGTGCCTGTTTGAGGCCGTACAGGGCTTTCTTTAGGCGACATACCTTATTGTCAGGGATTAAGGAGCCAGGAGGAGGTTTCAAATACACGGTTTCTTGAAGATCTCCATAAAGAAAGGCATTTTTCACATCCATCTGAGCGAGTGGCCATGAGCGAACAGAAGATATAGCCAGAAGAGTACGAACAGTTTTCATCTTAGCCACGGGAGTGAAAGTCTCATCATAATCAATTCCGTATTCCTGTTTGTATCCCTGAGCGACAAGTCGAGCCTTGTATCGATCCAATGATCCATCAGACTTGAGTTTGACCGAATAAATCCATTAGCTACCAATTAGTGTTGAGGGTCAAATATTGCATATCAGACCCATTTATTACATAGATTTACACACATGATACCGCTTAATGGCCTGATTAATCGTGTTTATAATGCAGAGTGTATGTACGAGCCTGGACCGAAATGGGTGCTTAAAGCGTGGACTTAACGCTCTAATGACACCAAAGCGTGGGACGGACTCCAGAGACCCAAGATCAACAGAAGTACACATCAGGGATCCAAGAGTACAGTAGGTTCGGGTTGAGTAATAGGTGGTGGATCTGTATGTGGTCGACATGAGTTAACCTGCAATGGACGATGAAGGGTACTTGAGGCAAATGAAATTTCTGGAAAGGCAGTTAGACCAGGAGAGTTTGGAGTGTGCAGAGGAGGAAGAGAAAGGCAATGTGTTCAAGAAAAATAACATGTCGTGAAACCCGAACACGACGAGAAACCAGATCATAACATCGAAAACCCTTCTGGGTTTTCCCAAATCCCAAGTACATACATTTGACCGATTTCGGAGATAGTTTGTTATGTTCACGTGAAGCTAGGTGAACATAACAGATACAACCAAAAACACGAAATGTGAAATATGCAGGAGGTAAGCCGGTGAGAACAAAGTAAGAAGATTTACTATTCAAAACTTTGGTTGGCATCCGGTTAATCAAGTAGACAAAATGTAACATTGTTTCCGCCTAAAAAGAACGAGGAACACTCATAACTGTCATCAGGGTGTTGGCAGTTTTAATAATATGATGATTTTTTCGTTCAGCCACCCCATTCTGTTGTGGAGTATCAGAACATGTGGTCTGATGAATAATCCCATGCCCTTGAAGAAATGTACGAAAATCGGTTGAGAAATATTCTCCCCTGAGTCAGAGTGGAGAGTTTGAACTGGAATCCGAAATTGAGTCTCCACCATAGATTGAAATAACTTGAATTTTTTAAAAACCTGTGACTTCGATTACAGAAAGTAAATCCAAGTGTAACGTATGAAATCATCCATGAATATAACATAGTATTGTAACCAAGAGAGAGACATAATTGGTAAAGGACCCCAAATATCCGTATGCACAAGTTCAAACATAGAAGATGATTTTGTAGTACTTAGAGAAAATGGAATACACTTATTTTTTGAAAGACAACAAGAAGAACAAGAATAATCCAAATAATTTTTATTGAGAGAAATATTCCCTAACATGCCATACAAAATTAATTGAAGAAACCGATCGGAATGTGGATGACCCAGGCGAAAGTGCCATAGTTTCCACAATTTATTTGCCAAAGAAATATCTGATGAAGAAGGAGAAAAGAAACAACGAGCCAGAGTGACAGATGGATCAAAATCCATCACGTACAGACGACCATGCCGCCTACCCCTCCCAAATACCTTCCCCGTCGCCAGATCCTACACAAAACAACAATTGGGAAGAAATATGACTAAGCAGTTATTTGATGTGAGTTGACCAACTGAAATTAAATTGGAGGAGAGGTTAGGGACATGAAACACATCACGAAGGGTGAACTGGCGATGAGCACAAGGAGAGAAAGTCAATGATCAAACAGACTGAATAGGTAGTCTAGTGCCATCCGCAGTAGAAATAGCCTGATTGCCGGTGTAGGGACGAATATCACGAAGATGGGATACAACACCGGTCATATGATTGGAAGCACCCGAATCGAAGAACCATGTAGAAGATGGGGATATACCTGACATACCGGCCACAGAAAGGGCCTGAACGATTTGCTGGAGCATCACAGGAGTCAACGGAAATGAAAGACCTTCAGCAGAAACAGTAGATGTAGAATCAGTAGCAGTCGGCTCGGAAGAAATAGTGGCAGCAGTAGCAGAAAGAGCACGACTACGGCCACGACCACGACCACGACCACCTCGTCCACGACCGAAAGAAGATGCATAGGCACGTGTACGGCAGTCCTGAATACCATGACCAGTCCGGCGACAATAAGCGCACCATTCTTTGCATTGAGCGACAACATGACCCACCTTGTTGCAGCCGCGACAGGTTAAAAGAGAGGAGCCACGTGTTGGTGTAGTGGTGGACACAGCAAGCACCATATCAGATGATCCCGGAGTCGAAAAAGGAAGTGATAGAACTTTCAGTCGTTGTTCCTCAGCCAATAGATCATTAATAACCGAATTTAATGAAGGAGTAGGGCTACGGTTCAAGAGAGCAGCTCGACAATGCTCAAATTCCGGACGCAGTTTCATAAGAAATTGGCGAACTTGCGCACTCTCGCGCATAGTTTGGAAAATCCTAAAGTCATTAGGAAATATTGGATCCATCAAGGCCATCTCAGTCCAAATTGTGACAATTTTAGAATAAAATGATTGAATACTGTCGTCACCCTGAGTAAGGTTAACGAGATCCTGTTCCAGACGATATGACTGGGCGGCATTACTTTGTTGATAAATTGTCTGAAGATGCTCCCACATTGCCTTAGCCGTGCGATGAGGTGTGAGGCCAACAGCAATGGACCGATCGACCGAATCGAGAATCTAGGTAATAATCCGTCCATTGTTCATTTCTCAATCAGCCAATTTATTAGCATCCGTGGAAGTGGGAATAGTAACAGATCCATCAATTAGTCCCCACAAACCACGACCCTTCAGGAAGTTCTGAAAATGGATGGCCCATAGTGAATAGTTGGTACCATCAAAACTATACCTTGGGGCCTCTGTACGTGATGAGTTCTTGTCCATTGATCGGAATTAATATAAAGCACGCAAAGAGTTGCAGCAGAAGAATGTTTTAGGTGTACCGTACAGCAGGAGATACCCAACGGGTAGCAGTATCTGGATCTTGGCGGAATAGGAACAACAACAGGACCTCTGGATCTGGAAAATGTAGATCCGACGACGCAGCAACAACAGCAACAGATCTGGATGGGAGCAACAATAACAGATTGTCAACAGATCTGGATGGGAGCAACAGATCTGGATGAGGTTGCTGGAACTCGAAGAGAACGAGCAATAGAGGTGACCGGGCGACGCTGGACGAGCAGAGGGGTGACGCTGGACGAGCAGAGGGGCGACGCTGGATGAGAAGTGGTGGTCGGACGGGTAGGGGGTGGTCGGATCTTCAACAAGGGACGGTCGAACGCGCAGGGGGTGGTCGGATCTTCAACAGGGGACGGTCGGACGCGCAGGGGGTGGTCGGATCTGCAACAGGGGGCGGTTGGACAAGCAAGGAGTGGCCGGATCTGCAACAGGGACGATCGGAAGAGCAGGGGGTAGTCGGATCTGCAACAGGGGCGCGGGACGAGCAGCAGATGGCACTGGACGAGCAGAGGGATGATCGGACGACGCAACAGGGGTGGCTGGACGACGCAGGGGTGGTCGGATCTGACAGGTGGTGCCGGATTTGGATCAGTGAAGCTCTAATACCATGTAAACCGAGAGGAGCTGAAAGCTTTTGTGTATTTGAGACAACCCAAAGGGGTTGAATATATAGAGATTACAACATCTATACAAGGAAAGAAATAAAATCAAAATCATCTACCTATGGAAAACCAACTATATAAGGTATGCTAGCTATACAAGGTATATTTCAGTCTGTCTAACAAAAAGAACCAAGGTGTTCCAAAAATGGTAACGGTGGCCGTAACAGCCACCACCGTTACCGTTATGATTCGGGCCGTAATGGCCGTTACTACCCCCGTATTGGCCGTAACGGCCGTTTTTTATTTTTTGAAAAAACTGTTATTGGACCATTACAGGACCGTTACGGCCTGTTTCTCTGTAACGGCCGTTTTGACCTCGTAACACGTAACGGTTATGACCGTTACTGTTACATAACGGCCATTATGTAACCGATTTTGGATACCTTGACAAGAACCTATAAACTTAATGAACACTCACCTTCCCATGTGGGGTAGGGGAAAGGCACAAGATGCCCAATGAAGGAGACTGTCCATCGCAACTCATCATCGGTTCCCATCCTATAGGATGACCACAAAACATGATTAGGGTTAGTCCAAACCGGCTTAAGGGGTCATGGGTTTTAGGGTACTTGAGAACCATGGCCCACAACTCTCCTTTGGCTATGGTAGTTGTTATGTCCACTCCCATATTCCCGAAGGACAAACAGAGGAAAACCTCTTCCATAACGCATAAAGATGGCTACATGTAGTTACAGTTCTACACACAACTAAGGAGACAATATAAAATGCATTCCATACAATCATAAACAAGTTTCAATAAAGTGCATTAGCTTCCCGGGGCAACACTAATAGCTGACCAGCTAATTTGATCTTGATTGAGAATCTAAAAAGTAAGATCTGCCACTAATCTTGGTCCTGAGCAACAAGTGGATCACATACTGAAGTACATCGGGCCTCAACTAAATCTTGACATGCGGACCCTATAACACCTATGTAACATGAAAAGGTGCATCAAAGCCAACACATTAAGATCCACGAAGTCCCTTTCGGATCTCAGGTCAGAGGACAAGTCTACGCTAGTTCATGGTCAAGTCAATTCAATCCAAATATGATGGGTACTCTTGGTTAGGAGACTTGATGCCATCTTTCCAATATAAATATTCAATCAAGCCTAGAACTAGGTCTTGATGGGCAGATGAATATACATACTCCCATGCAAGGTGTTTTGTAATGGTCGTTATATAATGGTAACAGTGGCAATTGTTACGCATTGTGGGGTCGTAACCTCTGTTATGGAAAAAAAAAATAGTCGTTACAGAAAAAATGGCCTGTAATGGCCTCATAACAGGTTTGTCTATAATAAAAAAATGTTGTAACGACCATTATAGGGGTTGCATCATAAAGGTAATGGTGGTGGCCATTACAACTACTATTACTGTAATGAAATACCTTACTCTCATGTGTGAAGGTATTGGCAACTATATGCCTAAGGGGTGAGATTAATCCATCTCAACTTGTCATCGGTTCAAATCGCATAACATGACCAGAAGTTAATCCTGAGTTGGCCAAACCTACTAGGGTAGCCATGGAATTTTTGGGTACTCAAGAATAATGGAACATCAACTCTCCGGTAGCCCATCTAGGCCATCATATCCACTTCATTATTTCTCTTCACATCCACCTCATTCTCTCTCTAAGGCATTAAAGAGATTCCATAGGAAATCCTCACAATCCATTAATACATGCAATTTTTCAATTCACAATTAGTAACAAGAGCAAGTAAAAAAATGGGTCACCTATGACTCTATTCCATTTATCAATAGTGGTTACTAATGACCAAGTTCCAATCAATTAAACAATGTATTCAAAGGCATTCTAGGTGTGCGGTTAGATGCATGCTTTAGGCATTTTGGGTAACCTGGGCCTCGCCTAGCCCTAAGCGAGGCGCTATCCCGGACATGCACCGATCACCTAATGCCTAAGTGCACCTGGGTGCGCCTGGCTATCACCTGTATAATGTTGTGATGTACATTTTTGGGGACCTTAAATAATGGTATTTTTGGAATGTAGACACCCATTAAGGGTGGAAAGATGTCTTGTGAATCCCCTTGGAGTAGATTTTCCCAATTTCTTTCTCCTTTTTTAACACACACTCACACCCACACCCACACACCACAATGGGGACTCAAACCCATGACCTTTGCGTTGAAACTATTGTGAGTCTACCACTGAGCCATGAATAAGGACCCAAATTTCTTTTATATCAAAGCATTGATTTATAAAAATACCTCATCTGCAAAATTTCATAGAAGTTTTAAAAATTAATGAAAACATCTTGATTTCTTTCTTCTATTTGTGTTTTAAGCACTTCATCGAGCTTCTTAAAGCAATTTGGGTTTCCATTTGTACCATACAAGAGATAGACGACAAATTGGGGATCTTAGGGGAATTGAAAATTTTATGTTACAAGATTTGGGGATATATTGAAAATTTGGATCCCTAAGATTTGGAAATTTTAGGGATTTAGCAAAATTATGATTTTGGGTTGGGAAATCTGGGGGAGTAAGAGAAAATAAGAATTTTAGGGTTAGATTAAGGGAAATTGGAACTTAAGTTTTGTACTCATTGATTGTAATCAACCTATGTAATAAACTGTTAGATAGCGCTTGATCCCCAATAAAAGATGAGGGTTGTGCCAGGTTGGTGGCCAGTGTCAAACTTATGCAGTAACTTTCATTATCAATCAAAACAATATGGCTTCCAAACTTATGCTAGGGCAAGGTATGGCCGTTGATAGAGTGGAATGGCAAAACAAGATTCATGTAGCCAACTCCAATTAGTTGGGATGAGGCGTAGATGATGATGATGATGATGATGACGACGACGACGATGATGATGAAGGAACCTTGTAGTTTAGAATTGTGGAATTTAGGAAATTTTGGGGATATGGGTTTTTGAGCTTAGAGGAATTGGGAACTTTATAAAATTATGGTTTTTATGTTTGGGAAATTGAGAAATTTTGAAATTTTAAGGTTTGTGGATTCATTGGAATGTTTAAGTAGATGTAAGTTGTTGGAAATGGTGCCTAACTTTCACTCTATTTAAAATGTGTATAACTTTATAATTAGTTGTAGAGTTGAAACTATTAAATAATCGATATGTTTCCTATATATAACATAAAATATTTAAAAATAAATTTCTGAAAAGATTGCACCATGGAATCTCTAGGCGTGTGGCTAGTTGGGCATTCCAGGGGCATTTGTGCCTATAGTGCGCCTAGCACCTTTAACTACTTCAATTAAATCTATTTGCCTTTTAAGGGAACACATAAAACCAACACAAATGCATGTAGAATTTAAGCCACCCATCAGGTTTTACCTTAGATGCCCTTGCCAAAGAATCAGGTTGGTCCATTGATTAGGTGAGCCATGGTTTGTGAAATAAATGGACATTTAAGGAAAACTTCTCCAAATTTTCTAGGACATCTATTTAAATGTAGCTTATATGATGAGTAGAACAACCTAATTTTTGGATCAGTGCATCTACCTAGTGAGATTCACCTGACAAATGGGTTAGATCATGCCTTTGGTTCCATGTTGGCAGACTCTGGTGTGTAGATGGGCTTCCCTATACTTGTGTCAAGAGATAGCAAACCTCTAAATTTCATTACATTTAGCAATAATCCCTACTTCAAGTGTTAATATTTGATTAAAATTTCATGAGCAATGTGGATGTAACATTTGGTGTTTTGGTACAGATCATCGATATCTTTTTTATCTTGTGTTTTTTCTTGGCAGAGATCTTAGCTTTAACAAGTTGGCGGGAACAATTCCAAACACCTTTAGAAGCCTACCAAAACTGATTTACTTGTAAGTGATCTAATTTGTAATTATAAAGTTCCCTCTAATTGTTTGCATGATGATGGTTATAGTGCTATTACAAAGAACTATTCATTCACAGTGAGTGGATGATATGGATTTTGATTAGGTATTTGACTAGCAATTTCCTAACTGGACCTGTACAAGACTGGATGGTTAGTAGGCCAACAAACGTGTACGTTTCTCTTCTGGATGCTTGGTATCAGTTTTCAATGTATTGATGGCTTATCTAATATTTTTACAGTGCTATATCAGGCATGCAATTATGACTCTTTATTCATCACTATTCTATTAATCTATCACTGAACCTTTTATTTTAAACGCTGGTAATTAATTTTTTCTTTGATTTTCTTAAGGAGCTAACTTTCACTGTAGAAACTATTAAATGAATAGCAGGAACTTAAGGAGAAGTGTTTGGATATTTGATTGGTTTTCTAGGCAAGCAGGATGTCTCCGCCTTGGGAGCACAACCATCAATAGACTACACTGTTGGAATATGGAGTTTGAAAAACTATTTAAACAAAATAAATTTAAATTAAGAATAAAAGAAAACTTATCGATTTATATAAGTCGAGGCGTGACGTGAGTCACTCGGCTTGAAATCGAATTTGCTCCCCTTGGACAGCGTCCCAAGTGCAACAGGTTTCCAGAGTAATCGACCTCCAGGATACAACGACTATGACCCGGTCCCAGCGGTGCACTCACTGTACACGGGCTCGAACCACTTGTAGTCTTAACCCGAACTAGAAAATACTTGAACACATTTTTAAGAGGAAATCTAATTTTTCTAATCCATTTAAAAACTTAAAATTAGAAGTCTATTTATAGACTTTGTGAAGACACCCTTTCACAAAGGGTTGTGACTATTGGGTTTAAACCGAAGTGGTGCGACCCTTAGGCTTCAAAAGACAACTTTTCAAAACAAAATTTGAAAGGATATAACCTTTCAGTGAAAAGATATATCCGTAGGATATTTTGAAACACTAAATTATTTTAAAATAATTTAAAATACAACATACACGCCTGCAACTTTTTTATTTTTAATGTTTTTCATCTGGAAGAAAAGCCAATTAGACAACGATACTGATAGGCAAGCTGGTAAATGACTGTTTATAAGCCTAATCTACATGGAAGAGTGCATATCCTACCTTCAAATGTGACAAGCTTGATAAGGCTGACCCTGGTACTTTGGAAACATTTTTACCCATGAGCCTAAATTCGTAAAAGAATACATGATGGATGTACTTGTTAGATAGGCCACATGCCTTGTATAGCCGATTCTATAAATAGACGATGTATAAGTAGAGGATTTTGTATTTATCATTTTACCTTGTATAGTCGTTGTTGTAAACAAAGTAAAAATAATAAAGGCTTTGAGGAAAATGATTCTCCTTTGCTTTTTCTGTATTTGAGACAACCTTGAAGGGTTGAATTTATGGAGTTCTACAACAACTATACGAGGTAAAATGATAAATACAAAATCTTCTATTTATACATTGTCTATTTATAGAATCAGCTATATAAGGCAAGCCATGTGGCCTGTCTAACATCCCCCCTCAAACTAATGCGGGTCATCGACAAGTAATAGTTTACTAACTAAAAATGAGTGTTATGCAGAAGTGAGGGACTTCGTGAGAATGTCGGCAAGCTGATCATGGGAAGCGACATGTGGTAGCGAAATGAGCCGATACTGAAACTTCTCGCGGATGAAGTGATAGTCAACTTCAATATGCTTTGTCCGTTCATGGAAAACCGGATTAGAGGCAATCTGAATGGCACTCAGATTATCTACATGGAGAGTAGGATCTTCTAGATGAACGCCCAAGTTAAAAAGAAGTCCACGTAACCAAATAATCTCACTACAAGCTGCTGACATTGCTCTATATTTGGCCTCCGTGCTTGATTTGAAAACAGTGGCCTGCTTCTTACACTTCCAAGAGATGAGAGAAGTGCCAAGAAAAACACAATAGCCAGTGGTAGATCTGCGGATGAGAGTACAACCAGCCCAGTCAACATCTGAATAAGCACGAAGATTCAGAGAGGCCATAGAGGAGAAGAACAGAGATCGATTCAGAGAGGCCGTAGAGGAGAAAAACAGAGATCGATCCAAAGTTCCACGTAGGTACCGTAAGTTGCGTAATACTGCAGTCATATGAAGAGTTCGAGGAGCAGAAACAAATTGGCTGACAACTTGGACCACATAGGCAATATCAGGACGAGTTATTGTTAAGTAAACCAGACTCTCAACCAAACAACGGTATAATGTGCGATCTGCAAGGAGTTCACCATCGTCATGGCCATATTGAACGTTAAGTTCCAAGGGAGTCTGAACTGTCTTCTGATCCGTTAAGGAGGCCAAGGCGAGAAGATCCTTGGTATATTTATGCTGGCTGACCAGGATTCCACGTATAGAACACGAAAATTCAAGTCCAAGAAAGTATGTTAGATGACCCATGTCCTTCATCTTGAAGGATGACTTCAGAACGTCCTTTAATGCCGAGATGTCAGTATTATCGCTAATAGTCAGAAGTAGGTCATCAACATAAGCGAGAATAATGACGATTCCATGCTCAGAGGTGCGTAAGAATAAGGATGGATCATGACCACTTTGAGTAAAGCCAGCTCCTATAACAACATCATGAAAACGTTGGAACCATGCCCGAGGGACCCGTTTGAGACCGTATAGAGCTTTCTTCAGGCGACAGACTTTATCAATAGGGATTAAAGAACCAGGAGGAGGTTTCAAATATACTGTTTCTTGGAGGTCTCCATGAAGAAAAGCATTTTTCACATCCATCTGAGTGAGTGGCCAAGAGCGAACTGATGATATTGCCAGAAGAGTGCGAACAGTTTTCATCTTGGTCACAAGAGCGAATGTCTCATCATAATCAATTCTGTGTTCCTGTTTGTATCCCTAAGCGACAAGCCAAGCTTTGTATCAATCCAATGATCCGTCAGACTTGAGCTTCACAGAATAAATCCATTTACTGCCAATTAATTGGTGGTCAGGAGGTCAAGTAACAATGTCTCACATATGATTATCATCTAATGCTGCAAGTTCTTTTGCCATAGCCTTCTTCCAACAATCATGACTGGTTGCCTGATGGTATGAAGTAGGAATAGATACAGTATCAAGGGTAGTATTTATGACAGACATAGAGTATATCAAGCGATCAGACTATCAATGTTCACGAGTGGAATGACGTACCAAGATAGGATTTGGATCAGTTACAGGTACAGTAGGGAGAGTAGTAGGTGATAGATCTATACGTGGTCGTCATGAATAAACCTGTAATGGACAAGGAGGTGGACTCGACGTAATCGGAATGTTGGAAAAACTAGTAAGACCAGGAGAGACTGGTGTGGGTGAAGGAGGACCAGATGAATGGAAGGCAATATACTCAAGAAAAACAACATGTCGTGATACCTGTACACGACGAGAGACCATGTCATAGCAACAAAAACCCTTTTGAGTTTCTCTAAATCCCAAGTACATACATTTTACTGATTTTGGGGAAAGTTTGTTATGTTCATGTAATGCCAGATGAACATAACATATACAACCAAAAACACGAAATGTAGAATATGTAGGAAGAGAACCGGTGAGAACAAAGTAGGGAGATTTACTATTCAGAACTTTGGTTGGCAACCGATTAATCAAGTAGACTGAATGCATCATAGCTTCCACCTAAAAGGAACGAGGAACACTCATAGCTGTCATTAAGGTATTGACAGTTTCAACAATATGGCGATTTTTGCATTCAGCCACCCCATTCTGTTGTGGAGTATCAGAACAGGTTGTCTGATGAGTAATCCCATGACCCTGAAGATATGTACGAAAATTTATGGAGAGATACTCTCCCCCTGAGTCAGAGTGGAGAGTTTGAATTTTTACTCGAAATTGAGTGTCGACAATAGAATGAAATGTTTTGAAATTTTCAAACACCTATGACTTAGAGTGCAAAAAGTAAATCCAGGTGTAACAGGTGAAATCATCAATGAATATAGCATAATATCGTAGTCCAGAGAGACATAATTAGGCAAGGACCCTAGACATCCATATGCACCAGTTCAAACATAGATGATGATTTTGTAGTACTTAAAGGAAATGGAATACACTTACTTTTTGAAAGGCAACAGGAAAAACAAGAATAATCCAAATCACTTTTATTAAGATAAATATTCCCTAACATGCCAGAAGAAAAGAGCTGAATCAAACGATCAGAATGTGGATGACCCAGGTGAAAGTGCCAGAGTTTCCACATTTTATTTGCCGAACAAATATCTGAGGAAGAAGGAGAGAAGAAATAATGAGCTAGAGTAACAGATGGGTAAAAGTCCAGCACGTACAAACATCCATGCCGCCTACCCTTCCCAAGTACCTTCCTTGTTGCCAGATGTTCACACCCCAAGTGCAGGGTTGTGATGTAGTAATAAACTCGGTAAGACCGAGGTCGAATCCACAGGGACTGAAACCTGTACGTTATCTGAAAATAACCAGATCTAGAACTAGGCTAAGATGAAATCTAAACCAATTGTGATTTGAGGAATAATGGTGAAATATTAATCTAAACTTAAAGAATTCAGAGAAAGGGAACTAGGGATTCAGAGGATCCACTTGTAGAGATCAGGGAGATCTTATGCCTGCTTCATGGATATTATACTGAACTTACTTGATATAGTTTTCAAGAGATGAAAGGTATAAGAATTAGGTATGATTTCATCACAAGTCCATGCCTAAGAGATAAGGTAAACAACAGAACTTAGACCAATCCATAACCAACTAAAAGATGTATGAGTGTTAGGAAGGATTCCATCATCCAACCATGTCTATGAGACGATGGCGAACAACAGGGTTTCCGAACATCAAAATAAAAGGAAAGGAATTATTCAAGCCATCACAGATCTACTGTAATTTAAATCACAACAAACCATTAATGACTAAAAGAATTTCTTAAATCAAAACAGAGTCAATCAGTTCAGTTTAAATCAAACCTGTAGAAGCTCCCATCACGCCACAAGCTTCACCTCTTAGCCCTAGCTAAGAGGTTTAGCATAACATAATCAGACTAAATCTCAACATAATTCATAGGAAAAATAAGAAAAATAAAGAAAAAATATATAAAAATTCTAAACACTTCTCTCTCCGCCTCTCTTTCTCTATCCGACGTCCCCTATTCAAGCACACCCCCTTCATGTTTGGAACTCTTTTTATAGCTGCTGGAGTGGTGGAAATCGGATTTGGGAAGCTATCGCACGCGCAGCGAAAGCCTTTTCGCAGCCAAGTTCGGGACTTCATAACTCTCGCGTTCCTTGCGTTATTCCTGTAAAATCAACGTCTCTTAGAAGTATTTTGGCTGGCCTACACGATGGACGGTTCAGATCTGCCATATGATCAAAGATGGTGGGCCACAACTGCCTGGAAAATCAGATTTCGCGGACGTGCGTAGCCTTTCGCACATCCAGCGCTGACGTGATTGGTGGGCTCCACAGAGATGTTTTTAAGGAAATCCACCCCGTCCATTAGATTGCCCTCGAAATTTCGGTAAGAAACGGATAGTTTTTCATGTCCATTGACTCAGAATCAGAGAAGAAATCATTCAAACATCAATTTGAACGTTGCAGGGCAGTCCACTTATGGCCTCTGTATCGCGCACGTGTGCTTACATGGGTCCAAAAGCTCAGCATAGGTTTGAAGAATTCATGGCCCTCTACAAGATGGACGGTTTAGATTAGCCATATGTACGCTATGTGGGGCCTAAAAGCGTCCGCAAATCGGGCGTCGTCCGTCCGTCCGCAGCGCCTAAACGGCAACTGCCGTTTTGGGAAGATGACGCAGGTCAGCTTTGGCTGACCGGCTTTAGTCGGTTCGGTGCGTGGCGGTTCGTGTACATGTGCAATGTACACACCTCACATATGAGCCCCACTGTAATGTGTTTCAAAAATCTGATCCATCCATTCATTTTATCATCTTATTTAAACCATCGAGACCAAAGTTGAGACAGTTCCAGATATCAGGTGGGCCCAGAATCAACAGTTTATGGGCTGATCTGTCAGTTGGGGTACTTCCATAGTGATCCGACGGCTGAAATTTGATATGTACGGTTACTTTATGGCCCTCAGGCCATCTATGAAGTCTTGGGCCAATCAGATGGCAGGAACTATGTGATCTTGCATTCTTCATCAATTTCGGGCCTCTTTAACGTGAATGGCTTGATTTCCTCGGATCCCTGGCATGTAAATTCTTCAGTCTTGGCTCTCTGGAGTGCGTCCCTTGCTCTGGTAACTTCGGAGTGTCAAATCCATGCTTTTAGTGCTATTTTTCAGTCCATGCTCCTGATTGCATCCTGCAATAAAAACACAATTAAAATATGACATTAAGCATTATCATGTACGTAAAATCAGGCAATAACTGGGGTCTAATATGTAATATTGGACCCTCAACACCAGATCCTACACAAAACAACAATTTGGAAGAAAGATGACCAAACAGTTATTTAATGTAAGTTGACCAACATAAATTAAATTTGAGGAGAGTTTAGGGACATGAAACACATCACGAAGGGTAAACTGGCAATGATCAGAAGGAGAGAGTTAAGGAACCAACGGACTGTATGGGTAGTTTAGTGCCATGTACAGTAGAAATAGCCTAATTGCCAGTGTAGGGACGAGTATTGTGGAGATGTGATACATCACCAGTCATATGATTTGAAGCACCGGAATCGAAGAACCATGGAGAAGATGGGGTGATACCTGACATACCGGCCGCAGAAAGGGCCTGCATGATCTGCTGGAGCATCGTAGGAGTCAAAGGTGAGGAAAGACCTTCAACAGAACCAGTGGATGCAGTATCACTAACAGAAGGCTCGGAAGAAGTAGTCGCAAAAGTAGCAGAAATAGCAGGACCACGGCTACCACCTCGACCACCATGTCGACATATCCTACTTTGTTACAGCCGTGACAAGTTAAAGTAGTGGAACCACGGTTTGGTGCAGAGGTGGATACAGTAAGTGCCAGGTCAGACGGTCCCTGAGATGTCCCCTGAGAGAGGACCTGCAATCATTGTTCCTCGGCTAATAAATCATTAATAATCGAATTCATTGAAGGAGTTGGGCAACGGTTCAGAAGAGCAGCCCTTCAATGCTCAAATTCCGGACGCAGTTTCATAAGAAATTGTCTAACTTGCGCACTCTCGCGCATTGTGTGGAATATTTTAAAGTCATTTGGGAATTCTGGATCCATCATAGCCATCTCTGTCCAAATTGTAACCATTGTAGAGTAGAAAGTTTGAAAACTTTTGTCACCCTGAGTAAGGTGAACCAGATCTTGTTCCAGACGGTATAACCGAGCTGCATTACTCTGTTGATATATTATCTTGAGATGATCCCACATAGCCTTAGCAATGCGATGTGGTGTGAGGCCAACAGCTATTGATCGATCGAATGAATCAAGAATCCAGGTAATAATCCGTCCATTTTTCATTTCCCAATCAGCTATTTTGTCGGCATTGGTGGAAACGGGGATAGTAACAGATCCATCAATTAGTCTCCACAAACCTCGACCCTTGAGAAAACTTTGAAAGTGGATGGCCCATAGATTGTAGTTGGTGCCATCAAAACTACATCGTGGGGCCTCTGTACGGGATTCTTTGTCCATAGTTAGGGAATAATATAAACCACGCCAAAGAAGAAGGTACCTTGCAGTAGGAAGTAGCAGGGGTGTGCACGTGTGAAGCAGGGCCAGACACAGCAGACAGCAGGGCCGAACGCAGGGCCAGATGCAAGGCCAGACGTAGCAGATAGCAGGGCCGGACAGGGCTGTTGACGCAGCAGACAGTAGCAGGGCGTGCGCAGCAAGGAGGTGCGCAGCCTAGGGACGGTCGGACGAGCCTGGGGTGCGATCGGACGAGCCTGGGGATGGTCGGACGGAGCTGTTGACGCAGCAGGAGCGTACGCAGGGACGTGTAGCAGGTGCGTGCACAGGATCGTGCGCAAGGGAGGTGTAGCAGGGGCCTGCGGACAGGCCTGGGAGATTAGACAGAGCTTGGTGCGCAGGGGATGATCGGACAGAGCTTGGTGCGGACAGAGCTTGAGACGATCGGTCGAGCTTCATGAGGGCCGGATCTGACAGAGGAGCTGGACCTAACAGGGGAGTGCCGGATCTGACAGACGGTGGTGTCGGTGATGAAGAAGATGCCGGATTAGGATCGGTATTGCTCTGATACAATGTAAACAAAGTAAAAACAATGAACGCTTTGAGGAAAATGATTCTCCTTTGCTTTTTCTGTATTTGAGACAACCCTGAAGGGTTGAATTTATAGAGTTCTACAATGACTATACAAGGTAAAATGATAAATACAAAATCTTCTATTTATACATTGTCTATTTATAGAATCGGCTATACAAGGCAAGGCATTTGGTCTGTCTAACAGTTGTAATGCTCTATATATTCAACCCTTTAGGGTTGTCTCAAATACACAGAAAACCAAAAGGAGAATCATTTTCCTAAAAGCCTTCATCCTTTTCTCCTTGTTGACATGGTATCAGAGCGATACTGATCCTAATCTGGCATCTCCTTCATCACCGGCCCCGCCCTGTCAGATTCGGCTCCTCATCTGTCAGATCCTGCCCTGCCCCGTCAGATCCGACCCTCCCCTGTCAAATCCGGCTCCTCCCTTGTCAGATCTGGCCCTGCCCTGCTATCCTGCTGCAACAACAACCCTCGTCTGGCCTTCCCAAGCACGTCTGATCTTCCCTAGGCCTGTCCGCACGCCCCTGCGCAAGCCCCTGCCCATGAACGACCCTGTGCACGCACCTGCGCATGTCCCTGCTACATCTGATCCCTCATACAACACCTCCTACTGTACCTACTGCTGCACATCCTGCTGTCTCTGTCTGATTGATCTGTTGCTGTCTGCTGATCTACTGCTGTCTCTGTCTTTTGCTGGTTGTTGTTCTGATCTGTGGCTGCAAGGTACTTTCTTCTTTGACATAGTTCTTATCTCTTCCTATCTATGAACAAAGACTCCCATACAGAGGCCCTACGATGTAGTTTCGATGGCACCAACTACAATCTATGGGCCATCCACTTTTAGAATTTTCTCAAGGGTCGTGGTTTGGGGGACTGATTGATGGATCTGTTACTGTCCTCGCTTCCACCGATGCCGACAAAGTGGCTGATTAGGAAATGAAAAATGGACGGATTATTACCTGGATTCTCGATTCGGTCGATCGATCAATAGCTGTTGGCCTCACGCCACATCGCACTGCTAAGGCAATGTGGGAGCATCTCCAGATAATATATCAACAGAGTAATGTGGCTAGGTTATACGGCCTGGAATAAGATGTGGTTCACCTTACTCAGGGATACAAACAGGAACACGAAATTGATTATGATGAGACATTCGCTCCTGTGGCCAAGATGAAAACTGTTCGCACTCTTCTAGCAGTATCATCAGTTCGCTTTTGGCCACTCACTCAGATGGATGTGAAAAATGCTTTTCTTCATGGAGACCTCCAAGAAACAGTATATTTGAAATCTCCTCCTAGATCTTTAATCTCTACCAATAAGGTTTGTCGCATGAAGAAAGCTTTATACGGCTTCAAACAGGCTCCTCGAGCATGGTTCCAACGCTTTCATGATGTTATTACTGGAGCTGGCTTTACTCAAAGTGGTCATGATCCATCCTTATTCTTGCGCACCATTGAGCGTGGAATCGTCATTGTTCTCGTATATGTTGAAGACCTACTTCTGACTGGTAGCGATGTTACTGGCATCTCGGCATTAAAGGAAGTTCTAAAGTCATCCTTCAAGATGAAGGACTTAGGACATCTGACATACTTTCTTAGACTTGCCTTGTCGCTTTCTATACGTGGAATCCTGGTCAGCCAACGTAAATATACCAAGGATCTTCTCGCCTTGGCCTCATTGACGAATCAGAAGACAGTTCAGACTCTCTTGGAACTTAACGTTCAATATGACTATGACGATGGTGATCTCCTTGTAAACCCCACATTGTACCGCCGTTTGGTTGGGAGTCTGGTTTACTTAACAATGACTCGCCCTGATATTGCCTACGCGGTCCAAGTTGTCAGCCAATTTGTTTCTGCTCCTCGGACTCTTCATATGACTGCAATATTGCGCATTTTGCAGTACCTCCATGGAACTCTGTATCGCTCTCTGTTTTTCTCCTCCACGGCCACTCTGGACCTTCATGCTTATTCAGATGCTGACTGGGCCGATTGTACTCTCACATGCAAATCTACCACTGGCTACTGTGTTTTTCTCGGCACTTCTCTCATCTCTTGGAAGTGTAAGAAGCAGGCCACTATTTCCAAATCAAGCACGGAAGCCGAGTATAGAGCAATGTCAGCTGTTCTAGTGAGCTTATCTGGTTACGTGGACTTCTTTCCGACTTGAGCATACATCTACAAGATCCTACTCCACTCCATGTAGATAATCTGAGTACCATTCAAATTGCCTCTAATCTGGTTTTCCATGAACAGACAAAGCATATTGATGTTGACGGTCACATCATCCGCGAGAAGTTTCAGTCTCAGCTCATTTCTCTTCCACATGTCGCATCCCATGATTAAATTGTAGACATTCTCACGAAGTCCCTCACTTCTGCATGTCACTCATTTCTAGTTGGCAAACTATTACTTGTCGATGACCAGCATTAGTTTGAGGGGGATGTTAGACAGGCCACATGTCTTGTATAGCCAATTCTATAGATAGACGATATATAAGTAGAGGATTTTGTATTTATCATTTTACCTTGTATAGTCATTGTAACACTCTGTATATTCAACCCTTTAGGGTTGTCTCAAATACACAAAAAACCAAAAGGAGAATCATTTTCCTAAAAGCCTTCATCATTTTCTCCTTGTTTACAATGTTCACCAAAACCAATTCGATTTAGCCAGTCTCAATCTCCAGCTCCTTAAACTGTCGCCAAAGCCTTCATATACTATTTTACTTGCTTCGTATCTTTCCTATGCACTTCTTCAGATATCAGTCATCTGATCCTGGTCTTTATTATTGGTACAATGTTGTGATAGAGGGTAAACATGAGCCACTTAAAAGGAACCTGACTACAGAACCTCAATCTGTCTGTATTATTACTGGGAAGATGAATGTATGTCACCAGTCATTATAAGGATATCACTTTCTGCCATTGTTTCAGTTCAAGACAGCTATTTACTCATACACTTATAATCACACCCCCTCCCCAAAGGCCACCGCCCACACACACATGCCATGCATCTCGCAATGAATAAAGAGATCAAAGATCTTCTCTTCATCATTTTACTTAAATAGCAAATAAGTGATTGCCGCATGTTCCACATGTAATATAAGGCCAGAATGATGGAAAGTTGGAAGACTCGCTATCATGATTATGATGATAATGGGGAGGATGTGAACACTAGGTTCTTGATGCTAAGAATGCAAATATAGAAATGTTTAGGCTTCATTTGCAGAGATTATTAATAAAAATCTGCATTAAGACTAAGCCCAATTTTGGCAGGCCCCATACCTTGCACATCACATTCGCATCATCGACACAATGCATTCTTCAATTAATCTCAATTTTTAAACATTTAGTTCTTATTAAAACTTCCAAAATTGCTATCAAGTGGAAGAAAGTGATACTTTACACCCTGATCCATAGCTCAAGTGGTAGACTGAGTGAAAGATACCTCGTTTCAACACTGAGGTCTTGGTATCAATCCCCAGTGGGGGTGGCTAACAGTGAAGTGTGAACTGACAATGCGGTGTACTAACAATCTAACCAAAAAAAAAAAGTGATACTTTCTTGACCAAATCTGATGTGGAGAGCATGGGGATTAGACCTAATCTCAAATTTGCAGGATCCCCTACCCACATGGAGCCTCAGTGAAGGGAAATCTCATAGAAAATTTTGGTGGGATTTTGCTTAGATGTCTATAGTGCTTGTATGGTTTTTGAAAATTTTATGACTCATTGAGCTTCCCTTGATTGGGTTGCATCACCCATGAATTTCAAAGTAGGAACTATCAATGTGTCCATTCTCACTGAAGATTTGGTTAAATGCTCAAAATAATAATAATAATAATAATAATAATAATAATAATAATAATAAAATCCTGAATTATTGGGCACCGTTTTTGTCAAAATTCACTATTGAGGTTCACAAATTCTTTTCCATATCTTAAATTTTATTTACATGGTGTGACTATCTTTTTTGCGTCATTTCTTTCTTATTACTTTCTTCCCTAAAAATGCTTGTTCAGATTGCGTTGCAATATTTCCATGCAGTGATCTTTCTTACAACAATTTTACATGGGGAAGACCTCTGATACAAAATTGTCAACAAGGAAGAATGTAAGAAGAGTTTCTTGCAGTTTCGGTGTTTCAATACCTAAGGGTTGGGGTGGTCGGGTGGCAATTGGCTAGTCAGGGTTGGCCTTAGCTTGACCCTGACCCTAATCCAGGCTAAAATGGCCTTGGCCTTGGCCCCGGCCAGTAAGGAGAAGAGTTAAATGATCAAATGTTTGAAATAGTTTCATCTAAGAATTTTTTGGGGTATCCTTCATCCGTGATGAGTCCTACCATATAAATGTTTTGATAATTGCAACATGACCCAAATCCAATTCGAATGGGAACTGCTCAAAAGTGTCTTTAAACCGTCCATTCTTTTTGTATAATAGGGGCTCACATGATGATTGGACCAAGTCAATGGGCTGGTCTGAGCCATTCATCATGGGCCTGGGCCCGGCAGGGCAAGACCTAGATTTCAAGCCCGGGTTGGGCCAAGTTTAGGTATCCAAGCCCAAGCTCTACAGGGTCGGTCTGCCTGGTCAATTGCCACCATCACTTAAGGGTTATGTTGTCTCTTCTTCTTCTTCTTTGCTTTCTAAATTTTTCACTTTTCATTTCAACAGAAACTTGTTTGGAAGCTCTTCCACAGGGAACAACACGTAAGACCTGTTCATGAAATTGCATTATAGTTATAGATAATAATCATATGTTTGTGATTAGCTGCTTTAATTCATTTTGGAACCCCTGGATAAATTTAAATGCTTTCTTCATGCTGATGCATTCTTAGCTGCATATTGATGATGCAGAAGTGGAGCTTTTTCATGCTTAAAAAAGACATTCCCTTGTTCACAATGTAAGTATGTCCTTTTCGAATTGGTGTCGCCTTAAAATTTCTTTTTTCATTCGCAAATCTGTCTTTGGTGTTTAGCCCATTCATATTCCTTCCAAAGTTTGTCCTTCCTTAATTAGTGTTGATGTTCCTTCGAAAATATGCAATTATTAGCATCCATAACCAACAAATTCTATATTATCCAATTCAACTAAAAGGCACAAGCATATTTAGGTCAGATTTGGAGAAGGAAAAAAAAAGAGAAAGAAGAAAAAAGATGAGGAAGTTGACAACAATCATGGATATACAAAAAGATGGTAATTAACAATAAACTCCTCACTTCTTGGAAGATAAAACTTCCCTGTGGCTGTATCTAATATTTGATGTGAGTGCCATTTAAATGAAAATCATGATCTTAATTACTAAAGCGATCTATATATGCCATATATGCATAATTTCTTCCCACTTGAAGTGGCTTTTCTTTTAATTTAAGATGTTCAACAGGTGCAAAGCCTTCTCATATTAGTTATTTCATAATTAAATCATCATCATTTCTTTGTCCCAGCTATTTGTGGTCAGCTTTCTCATCATTGCTTGGCCAAAGTTCAACAACCGACTGCCTGCTTGACATCAACCCTACTGCTTTACCCAAGCTGGGGACTGGCTGGTGCATCATTACCAAGTGGAGTTGTAATTTCATAATAAAATAACTTTGAAAATATTAGAAGTCTTTTCTTTGCATAGAAGACACCTAAAAAAGAAACTTGAAGAAGGGTAACTTTATGGCAGTCCTGTGTCTGATTAGGTCAATTTGAAAGCATATCTGGAGGTTTTTTTTTTTTTTTTTGAATTCGTTTTATTGTAGAATAGCAATGGGTAATAAGATGGGGGAAAGTATAATTAAGATAGTTTGGCCATGTGCAACAAAGATTAGAAAAATTGTACCAGTTAGAAGGAGTTGGTTCAAGTTGAAGATTCCATAAGGGCGAGGGGAAGGCCCAAAAGGATGTGGGTGTAGGTAGTACGAAAAGATTTGATGACCTACAGTTTAGTTGAGGATATGGTCCTTGATAGAGTGGATGGCAGAACAAGATTCATGTAGCCAACCCCAGTTAGTTGGGATAAGGCTTAGATGATGATGATTATGATGAATTATTTTCATTGAAAAAGGGAAAAGGTATAAAAACCATCAAGGTAGTGGGGGGAAAAAACCAATACAAAGATGAGGCCTAGAGGCAGCTGTCTGAATTGGGTTAGCTTTCTGGAATTTACATTTTTCCTTATCTTATCCCATTAATACTAATTTGTTCTCGCTCTTTGTGTCAGATTATTATTCTTTGTATATAAATTGTGGCGGAGATCAAGTCACCATAAATAAAACCACTACATATGAAGCAGATCAAGTACCATTTGGGGTTTCGTATTTTGTTTTAAGTGATGGAAAAAACTGGGAACGTAGTAGTACTGGAAATTTCATTAATGATGACAAAGCTATAGACAGCTACATAGCAGAAAATACATCCAAGCTCTCTATGCCTAACTCCGAGTTGTACACTAAGGCACGGCTTTCTCCCATTTCCCTCACTTATTATGGGCTTTGTCTTCACAATGGGAACTACACCGTAAAGCTCCACTTTGCAGAGATAATGTTCATGGATGACAAAACATATAGCAGCCTCGGGAAGCGCATATTTGATGTTTACATTCAGGTAGTTAATCACACTACAGAGATACTTTTCTGTTAATTGACAGGATTCAGATGTAACTAAATTAGCATGCTGTAGGGACAACTGGTATTAAAGGATTTCAATATCAAAGATGAAGCTGGTGGTTCTGGTCAGGAAGTTGTGAAGAATTTTACCGTTCCTGTTACTAATTACACTTTGGAGATCCGTTTATGTTGGGCTGGAAAAGGCACACAGATTGTCCCTGAGAAAGGAACCTATGGCCCTCTCATTTCAGCTATTTCTGTAGACCCTGGTATGATGCATGTTTTTGTGTTTTGTTCTTGTTTTTCTTTATAATCCAGGTAAATTGATCCTCAGGACTATTCTCAACTAAGAAAAGGTCTTGAAGTGGTGTTGTTTGCATAAGAGCTTGGATAATTTTGATTTCATTACATTAAAGCTATTAGACAATTGGACTAATGATTTATGTAAAGAGGTCTGCCAGCACTGCTCGTCCTTGTTGCTCTCCCATTTGTGCTCGCCTGTTGTGTGCCTTGACATGTGGTCATCTATGTCATGCATCTAGTAAGGTTCCAACAATGGATTTGCTGTCTGGCGAAAATCTGCTGATTAGAGATCATCACCGTCCATACAATGGGAAGTTGGAAACATTATCCCTACCGTGTTTCTATGGATGGCAAGGATTTCTGATCAATAGGGTTTTCTCACATGGCCAGTCCACAATGGGACCTACTAGTTGAATGATTTGGATCACCATGCAGTGAGACAAAAGAGGCAACAAATGGCAAGGAATGTCTGTAGAATTTATATGTGACATGTTCTTTTACTTCTTAAATGTAAAATCTAAAATGATTTTTGAGAAGGTCACATAAAAGTTTTGTAAAAGAAGTGATTTCAGTACTGTTGATCAGTTCGATCAAGTTTCAAGGGCTTTCTAAGTTTTCGTATATGCTCCATTTTGCATAATTAAATCAGCCTTGGTCTATCACTTTATTATTGAGTGAATCTTGGTATTGGTCAGTTTTTTTTTTTTCATTAGTCACCCACTGATAACCATGTTTGTTTGATATTGTTCTTTGTGCAGAATTTACACCTTCACAAAGTACTTCAAAAAGTAGCAAGGACATCTCTACTGGTGTTGTGGTTGGGATTGTAACTTCAGTATTATTTCTTACTTTCTTGTTTTTGGTTTTCCTCTGGAGGAAAGATTGCCTGGCAGGAAAAAATAGGAAAGGCTACCTGGGAAGCAAAAGTACAACGGACCAAGGTGGAAACTAATCAAATTCATGAATTAACCAAAAAGAAAAATGTCAACCATATCTAATAAATTGGTTTTGATGCTTGGATATGCTTTTATCAGTATCAACAAGTGCCTCAAGAAGTAGGCAGTTTTCATATCCAGCTTCCTAATAGCCACTTAAACTTGAAGCCTTGCTGATATGCTCAAATCATATGTTTCATCCCTTCTCCAATCATTAACATCATTGTCATAATGGCCTTATTCCAGCTGTTTTATTTAGTACGCAAAGTATTTTGTTTTCATGTGCTCCTCGTATGCATGTCTTCACATGGGTGCATTAGTGTATGCATACACTCAAATGTAGAAGGAACTGCTAAAATGGGTGCTTTATGTATATTTAAGAAAAATATTCTGCATAACTGATCATGTTGGTTAAATATGCCCATGATATTTAAAACTCTATGTGTGCATTTGTTCTCACCACAAATAGTTGGGAGTTGAGACAACGATGACAATATATGTGCATGCGTGCACATGCGTTTGTATGAGGAAAAGACCAACTTGCTACTTAAGGAACAGCTAATACGTATATCAAACCCTTAATACTCTGCTTATTTTGAGAATAATGTTAAAAAAATATTGCTTATATTGAAAAAATGTTTTTTTATTTCTGAAACTGTTTTCTGATTTTCTTTCTTTCCTGTAATGTAGAGATAAAATCATTTTGAAAATCCATCAAGTACCACACTTTCTTTCCAAAAAAATATTAAAAAGATAATTCTTCTGAAAAAA
This sequence comes from Magnolia sinica, assembly GCF_029962835.1. Lineage (NCBI taxonomy): Eukaryota > Viridiplantae > Streptophyta > Magnoliopsida > Magnoliales > Magnoliaceae > Magnolia > Magnolia sinica. The sequence goes on from NC_080577.1 coordinate 12,756,396, forward strand.
GAAAAACGTCAGTGTAATAAAGGTCATGATGCGCTTTGTTATTTCTTAAATACCTATTTTGGTGGTAAATGAAGGTTACTGTATTACCCCCTGATGCTTTTTATGAAGTATATCAATCATTCATGGAAAGTTTGCAATTTTTTTTACCTAATAATGATTAGTATAAATCTTTCATTATTAGGCCTAGTAATATATGACATTAACATTGCATGCTGATAAATTTTCTCTTACATATTTATATTTATTTCTCAAGGTTTTGAACATTTCTTTTGTCAAATCAAATTCTTCTTGTCATTTTTTTTTTCCAGTCTCACAGACATGACCATACGAGCTTTGCTTGTGGTCAATCGTGTGAGAAATATTGAATAGACTGCATGTTACTAGTAAAACATGCGGAATTTATCAACTTTTTGTAGACATTCTTGTCTAACTTTGTTTGGTGGACAGATCTCAGCAACTTACTTCTGCGAACCGGTTCGTTTGCCTTGCGACACATTAGAGCTGCCACAAACAACTTTGACATTTTGAACAAGATTGGTGAAGGTGGTTTTGGTTCTGTTTACAGGGTATACCGTATAGTATGGAAATACTGTTTAATCTGATCTGTAAATATCTTTGAAAAGAACTAATTTCAAGTAGAAGGTAATATGTGGAACTTATTGTATTACTCTAATGCAGGGTCTATTATCAGACGGTACCTCAATTGCAGTGAAACAACTTTCGTCCAAATCAAGTCAAGGTAACCGTGAATTTGTGAATGAAATTGGACTAATATCTGCTTTGCAACACCCAAATCTCGTAAAGCTTTATGGATGTTGTATTGAGGGAGATCAACCATTGCTGGTGTATGAGTATATGGAAAATAATAGCCTTGCCCGTGCCCTGTTTGGTGAGTTCAGTCGTTGCCCTACCAACACAAGTAGGCAGGATAGATGAAACACAGAGTAATAAGACTATCTTTTTTTTCTTCTTTTTTTTCTTTTTCTTTTTTCTTTTTGGTCGATTTGATGATTTGTAGGCATAGAAGAACATCAATTGCAGCTTGATTGGCCAACCAGGCTCAAGATTTGTGTTGGAATAGCAAGAGGTCTGGCTTATCTCCATGAAGAATCAAAATTGAAAGTTATTCATAGAGACATCAAAGCCACCAATGTACTGCTTGATAGGGATCTTAACCCAAAGATATCCGACTTTGGTCTGGCAAGGCTTTGTGAAGGGGAGAAGACCCACATTAGCACTCGAATTGCTGGAACTATGTGAGTCATCATGCACTATTTTCGTCCTTTGTATGAAATGGAAACCACACCTTCATACTCTTGGTAATAATGTTTATCTTCCTGTTCCAGCATAAAGCTTCAGTGCACTTCTTAGTTTTATCTTTCATATCAACACTCTGGTAAATTGGCTGACTAGCTGCAAGTTTCAACCTAAAATGGGAACTGAATGAGGCAGCCATATAAACTGAACAGATCAATGAAAATGAGATAGAAGTTTGTATCACATGTTTGATTGATGACATTTTGGCTCTCCAACAGCCAAAACTGTGCCATCCATGGCACTAACCAGAAAACCTTTGGGTTTTTGCAATCACACGATAGGGATTCATATAAGCATTGTTCGAAGTATCCCTGATATTATCTCTATCTCCGGCTCAACGATACTGATAACACTGGTAACGATACCAATAACACCGGTAGTGTTAGAAATTCTAGTTATTGGTGATGTATCACTAAGTATCGCCAATGTATCACCAATATTTTCGACTGTGTAAATTTCAAGTGTCGTTTGTTTCGCCAGTGTATCGGTGATATCGCCACAAATATGTTAATTAAAAAATAAAAATAAAAAAATCTACTTCAAGTTTCTTTACGGGTACATGATTGTATGCAGTGATGAAATTGTTGACGATATTATCATTAACGCAACGTGGGCAATATCGAGACCACATTCTTTTGTCTCATTTTTAGTTGTCGACTATTTCTTAGTGAGATATTGTGTGTTGTTGATATTCTAAAATTCTGATGGATGTTTAGATGAAAGGTAGGATGGTTGGATGGATAGACGGCATTGATGGGATTGTTGGATTGATTTCTTGCAACAACACATGCTTTTAAGCCCCACGTAAAATGGAAACTTATTATGTATATATTCTTTTTGCAATTTTTTATTCCTAAATATTCAAATGTGTATTTTAGTATCTCCTAAAGTTTTATTGAAAATTTCCACCATTTTTTCCATGTTTCCCCACATTTCCAGTTATCGGTGATATCGATATTGTTTCCATATCCTTGGCGAGAGAAACTTGTAGTAATACCAATACTTCGAACACTACATATAAGCATGCCATACCTGCACTAGTACAGATTTAATGGCGATTGATGCACATGGTTTGGGAGTTGGTTCTCCCAGGATACTTAACTATGCATGCCATTCACTAAAGATCAACAGTGTTGAATTCGTTGTCTGAAGGCCCGCCTGATGCAACCCAAATGAGATGGTCCAGCAGCCCTAAAAGTTAGCCCCACAAGACCATATATATCAACAGAAACTGGAATAAGTACTGACAAGTGGCAACATCTACGGGCTCTGCTTGGTTGATTGATGGGCATAAGAGGCAAGAAGGGTAGAAATGGAGGACCTTGTGGGGCTTTAGATACCTCACCACGACATCACGATGGTGTATTTTGATGCATGTGGTTTTTTTTTTTTCTTCTTTTTCTTTTTTAGCATTGAGACTTTTTTTCCATTTTATTGCATGGAACTCCAGCATTTTTCTCCCTTAGTGCCAAAAATAAGGTTCCTTGTTCTTTGTTTGAAAGGATCAATTTTCTGAACGGCATCAGCATGAGACTTTAGCCTTAGTGCCTTTTGGGCTTGTTTGGATGTCCCTCAATCATCGGATTGCTCCGTCCTTGTGTCATCTAGTCTGCTAAACATGGGACCATAAGTATTTGCTCAAACCTGTAAATGAGGATCCAATAGTTCCCACATGGATCAATCTATGTTTTCTGCTCCAGTTTGATTTTTTAGTCATCCCATCTATAAACTGGGCAGCTGATGGATGCACTTGGAAATGGATGCATACATCCAAACCAGTCCTTATCAATTGCATGGAAGCGCCCATCTAAAATTAGTTGTCTATGCTTATTTTTTCCTTTTTCCTTTTTCTCTTTTTCTTTTATTTTTTATTTTTTGCAGAGGCTATATGGCACCAGAATATGCAGTGCATGGTCGCCTGACTGAGAAAGCAGATATTTACAGCTTTGGGGTTGTTACTCTGGAAATTGTCAGTGGGAAGAGCATCACAAATTTCACACCAGAGGGAAATCATATTCATTTGGTGGATTGGGTAATTTAGATCTCCATCTAAGGTTTGAAAGTTCGGTGTTCTAAAGGCGACATTATTGCCAAAATGCAAGTGACATATGTTCCGGACTTTACTCATCTCACTTGTGATTTGAGGTGGAAGAAGAGGAACAAGGAAGCCTGCTTACTGCTGGTTCCACTTCTTGTTTGCCCCAAATGCAAAATGCACCATGTTGGCTAGGAAGCCCAGCCAATGGCAATTGGCAGCAATTGCAAATTGCACCTTTTCATGATTTATTGGATCCATAGATAGCTAAACAGCAAAGTTTAAAAAATAATAATTATAAAACACATGAAATGTTTTTGTTTAATTCAGTCTAGATTGCCAAAAAGTGTCAAAATTTCAGCCAAAAAAAGGAAATACGAAAAATTCAGAGAATGAAAAGTTCAGGTGTTCTATGGTTACATGTGCATATATGTGTGTGTGTATTACATATAAATAAGGTTAGGGTAGAAAACTATAATTAAAATAATTAGAATGTCTATACGCGTGAATAATTATGTATATAGATAGTCGAATGGTGTTCTTTGCCTCTTGCAAATCCTTCATTTTCAAGTAATCCTCATATAAATTTATTTGTCTCTATTAATAACTTTTACCTTTTACTCAATTTTATCAATGGGCAGCAACCACCAATCTCTATTTCTTATTGCAGTTTTTTTAAAAAAAAAAATAAATAAAGCCTGTTTGATTGAAAAAAAGAAAAGAAGGTGTTTAATTGGGTTTTTTTGCCTTTTTTCCTATCTTCTGAAATGTATGGAATTTTAAATGTTTGATCAGTTTTTTTTTCCAAATATATGGACTTCAAAACAGAGTTTTGCTAACTAGGAGTGGATCAAGGTAGATCTTCACTGTAAATGATAGACTTTCAACACAACTATGGATATTGCAGGCATACTTTCTGCAAGAGAGAGGAAGGCTACTTGAGCTTGTTGATCCGAAGTTGGGGTCAGAATTCAACGAGAAAGAGGCAATTGTTATGATCAATGTGGCACTCTTATGCACGAATGCATCTCCTGTACTTAGGCCGACCATGTCTGCTGTAGTTAGCATGCTCGAAGGCAAGAGTCTCATTCAAGATCCGCTCTCAGATTCAAGTTTCTCCAGTGACGATTTGAAATTTAAAGCCAGTAGCAGCAGTTATGAAGAGATCCAAAGCCAGAGCTCCAATCCTAGCCTGAGCCAGACCCAGACAGTGTCAAAGGTTCAACTAGGGGCTGGCACTCCTACATCTGCCTCCAGTCTCTACCCAGTCAATTCGGATTCTCAGAATTGGAAAAACAGATAGTGGTAGTCTGAATATTTCTTTTGATCTCCTACCCTTGTTGTTTATGTAGCTTTTGGAGTTTAATGTTCACATATCTATTCCTGATCTTTGCAATGAAATTGAGATTTTGATTCCAATGAATGTTGTAGAACATCGATGATTGGAATGATTGAAATCCAATTCAGCTCAATGAGTCTGGTGTGGCATGTGAGGCCGTTCATCTGAATCAAATAAATCAACTCACATGCTGTTTTTACTATATAAATCTTCAAACACTTTGTGAGGAATGTGTGGTTTTAAAACCCGGAGTGATTTAGTTTGCATTTTGCTTGTACTCAAAAGCCAAAATGAGGCATCAAAGATCAGAAGTAACTTGTATGAGTTAGACTCGTCCAGTTAGAAGAATTGGCTTGGTATTTGGATGACTAAGGTAAGAATTGGATCGATCATGTAAGAATAGAATCTCAATCCAGACCAGATGTGCAAGATCCATGGTATCTCATCTGTTGGCCACCACCATCTATGTGCCCTGGCACAAAAATCAGGTTGGTGAGCTCATCAAGTGGCTGCATGCACACATTCAATGTGGACCATTGGGCCATTTTTATTTTTATTTTTTATCTGGGTAACTGTCTTCTTTTTTACCACATAGGTGTTGGCCGCCTGGCTAATAAATTGCCAGGATTTCACATACGCGTCACACCAGTGAAAAATCCAGGCCATTGATTAGCTTGGCAGGGCTCTGCGAAGAATTGGTGCATGTCTATTAGCTTTGTGCTTGAAATGGGTTGAGAGTTGTCTTTGGTTCCAGTGGGGTGCTAGAAATATCTCTCTCTCTCTCTCTCTCTCTCTCTCTCTCTCTCTCTCTCCAATTTGATCTCTAATTTGTACAGTCTCTGGCCTTTTCATATCATAAATTACTAGAAGGGTCAAGATCTCCAATTTGGGAGCTTTTACATTTTTAGGCATCCTCCACTATCAGGCCCATTACATCCACTGTCTGGATCATTGAAGTAGGAGTCCATTTGCACAGAATGGGCATATCAAGACCACCAATTTCAGGTTGTGGTTGGAACTTAAGCTCTGAAGCAGCTAAAATACACAAGCGTCTCAAGAAGAATTGTATGGATATGCAGCACATGTGTTCTCATTTTGTATAAGTAGGCCCAACCTTAAACGGTCCACAGTTGTTAGAAATAGATCGATGTGACAAAGAAAACAAGCACACACATAGATTTACACCATTCAGCATCGTGCCTACTTCACTGGTGAATTCTGTCGAAATCACTATCTTCTCTAAAACTTTCTAGCATCCGAAAACTTAGAAAGAGTTTCCATTGGGTAATCCTAATTCGACTTCCATAGAGAATATTTATACTCGTATATAGAAACATAAAAAATTCCTTATTCAATCAGGTCGGGTCTTTAGATCGAATTTCAAATCAAGTCTCAAATTCAAATGTAAAATTTCTGTTCTTAACTGTGTCACAAAAAACTAAAAATATTGGGTTGTCCCATTGAAGAGAATTTCAGGGCATGGTACTGTTGCTTAGACCTGCCCATAAATAATGAGCGAACCAGCCTGATTTCTCTGGAGCAGGAAACAAATATATGGTTGTCCATTTGTTTCTTTATTGCGGCCCACCTGAAGAGTGAATGATGTAGAGCGGGTCGCGGACAGTTACATGGCCAAGATGGATCAGAAAAGGCCCGGTCGACGACAGAAGTGATCCAGACCATCGAACCTTAAATCGGGCGTATCTTGCAATCCGGAATGAGTTATCTGACGTAAAATATATGATTTTGGGGTAGAATGAGCTACTGAAGCGAACCAACCCTGCTATGCAGGGTTGCGCAGCCCGGAATTGCAAAAAACCCCTGGATCGATGGTCGTTTCCCCATTTTAATTTCGTTTTTAGTATAAATAGTAAGTTTTAGTTTGATTATAACTCTTCATCCGTCGGGCTTTAGGAGTTGCGCCCAACGTGAAAAGAGCTTAAAATAATTAGGAGAACGGTTTGGTGAAGCCAAATAGGACACTTACTATTTTTGGCCGAAAACCTTGCGCACTAGTAGACATCATGACCGTCTATAAATAGTAAGTTTACTATTTATAGTAAGTCGCGGATTCTAAGAGTTTGAGTTGTAGTTTGATCCTAATTTCTTTCCCATTGCTTGGTACCCCTATTTAAAGGGTTGTGAACTCGTTTTTATTCATCAATTAATCAATTTCGAATTTATTAGAATTTATTTCTATTTTCTGCTTTCTTTCCTCGTGGATTCGAGAAGTCTCTGTGAGGAGTCCAGAGAAGCTCCGTGGATTCGGAGTAGTTATCCTCATCACGTTCATTCCTGCGTCAGTTGGTATCAGAGCGAGGATTCCCCTCGGGCCGATGGCAAACAACGAAGGTATGAATCAAAATCCTGTGGACGGTGATCCAGGGATTCGTTATCTTTCGGAAAGAATGGAAGCTTTCCACCGGGAGAGTCAATTGACCATGCAAGGGCTGCAGGCAACTCTCGACCGTCTTGCGGATGCGCTACTTCCGCCCCGAGCCCTACGCGGTGCTCCACCACCCGTGGTGGCTCCACCACCCATGGTTGCTGTACGACACAACCCCAATTTTCGTAGAGCACTACTAGTTGCAAACCGGAGGGCTACACCAGATGATTCAAGTTCTAGCGATGAAGACCTTAATGAGGGTTTTGCCCGACGACCAATCTATGGAGGTGATCATCTAGATCGTGCTGAAAGAGACTATCGAGGTAAGGCTGAACTTCCTAGTTTTAACGGTTTATTACGTATAGAAGATTTTCTCGATTGGCTAGCCGAAGTAGAGAGATATTTTGATTACATGGACGTGCCAGATCATAAAAGGGTAAAATTGGTAGCGTTTAAATTAAAATCTGGTGCTTCTGCATGGTGGGAACAATTACAACTCTCATGAGCTCGCCAGAACAAGGCACCCATCTCATCATGGCCACGAATGAGACGTCTTCTTCGATCTCGATTTCTCCCTAGTGATTATGAGCAGATATTATTCCAGCAATATCAAAATTGCAGGCAAGGAAATCGAACAGTCACAAATTACACTGAAGAATTCCAACGGCTGGCTACACGAAACGATCTATCAGAATCTGAGTCACAGAAGGTGGCACGATTTATAAGTGGGTTGCGACTGACAATTCAAGACCGAGTTCAGATGTACCCAGTCGGGATTGTGGATGAAGCAGTTCAATTGGCGGGTAGGGCAGAAACACAACTTGCAAGAGCTCCTGCTCGTCCATATCCTTCAACTCGACCCCCCATGACGGGTCCCACACAGGATCCAGTGCTGCCACGAGGAAAAGACCCAGTACCTCAACTTCCTACAACCGCAAACCGTGATACGAGGAGCGGCTCATCCAGGCCTCAATATGCAGCACCTACAACAGCGAGTCCGAGTAGGATTCCAAATCCTTATGCTCAGCCAAGGTCAAACAATTGTTACCGCTGTGGCCAACCAGGCCACTTATCAAACACTTGTCCTCAACGTCCCGCAGCACACTTGACTATAAACGAAGGGGGCACTGAAGATGAGGCCGCAGAAGAAGACCATCGCTTTGATGAACATGAACAAATCACTGAAGAAATAGCAGGTGGCGATGAAATGACGGGCGAGGATCGTGGCGAATTTCTAGTTGTGAGGCGATTGCTGTATGCCCCACGAAAGGAATTACATCCACAACGACACAATATATTTCGTACTCGGTGCACCGTCAATGGAAAGGTCTGTGATGTGATCATAGACAGTGGTAGTAGCGAGAACATCGTCTCAAGAGTGATGGTGGACAAGTTGCGGCTACCAACGATGAAACATCTTTCCCCGTACTCAATTGGCTGGATAAAAAAGGTGAATGAGACCAAGGTAACTGAACAATGCACTATCTCGTTTTCAATTGACAAAAATTATAAAGATCAAATACTTTGTGACGTGGTCGATATGGAAGCTTGCATATGTTACTCGGTCGACCCTGGCAGTCGGACCGTGATGCGACCCATCGGGGATGAGATAATGTTTACGTATTCGTCAAGGATAGTCGAAAAATAATCCTTGCCCCTATGGCACCAGAGAACCACCCTGAAGCCTCTAAAGTGAAGGGGAGTTCCCTCTTGACCATTCGGGATTTTATGGAAGAATCCAAGGAAACCGGCAAGGTATACGCTGTAGTGGTGAAGGGCGAGGAAGAGGAACCCTCAAACATCCCTCCAAGTTTAAAACTGTTGCTAAACGAATTCAAAGAAGTCTGGCCTGAGGATTTACCTGATGGATTACCCCCCATGAGGGACATCCAACATCACATAGACCTCGTCCCTGGGGTTAGCCTGCCCAATCGCCCTCATTATCGGATGAGTCCGAAGGAGTGTGAGATACTTCAGGGGTAAGTAAAGGAATTGATCCATAAGGGTCTCTTGAGAGAGAGCATGAGCCCATGTGCCGTACCACCATTATTAACGCCAAAAAAAGATGGAAGCTGGCGCATGTGTGTCGATAGCCGAGCAATCAACAAAATTACCATCAAATATCGGTTCTCAATACCATGGTTGGACGACATGCTCGATATGTTAGAAGGGACCAAGGTGTTCTCTAAACTAGATCTAAAGAGCGGGTACCATCAGATTCGTATTCGACCCGGTGATGAGTGGAAAACGACATTCAAGACTAAGGAAGGGTTGTATGAGTGGCTGGTCATGCCCTTTGGCTTATTGAACGCACCAAGTACTTTTATGCGTTTGATGAATCAAGTTCTAAAACCATTCACTGGCCGATTTGTGGTAGTATATTTTGATGACATATTGATATATAGCCAGGATGAGGCGGAGCACAAGAAACATCTCAGGCAGGTGCTACAGGTCCTACAACTTAACAAGTTGTACCTCAACTTGAAGAAGTGTAGTTTTTTAACTGACAGCCTATTGTTTCTAGGATTTGTTGTAACGTCCACAAGCATTCGTGTGGACGATGAAAAGGTGCGAGCTATTAGGGAATGGCCGATCCCGACAAACATTCATGAGGTGAGGAGTTTTCACGGGTTGACGACTTTCTATCGTCGATTTGTGCGAGATTTTAGCACCATAGTTGCGCCTATAACAGATTGCATGAAAAAAGGACCGTTCCAGTGGACCGATAAAGCTGATAAGAGCTTTCATGAGATCAAACATCGTTTGTCTACAACGCTAGTCTTGGTGCTTCCTAATTTCGACAAATTGTTTGAGGTTGAGTGTGACGCTTCATACGTCGGAATTGGAGGAGTATTATCACAGGAAGGCAGGCCAGTAGCCTTCTACAGCGAGAAGCTCAGCGAAGCCCGAAAGAAGTGGTCGACTTATGAGCTTGAGTTGTACGCAGTTGTTCAGGCGCTGCAACATTGGCGGCATTATCTGATTTAAAGAGAGTTTGTTTTGTACACTGACCATCAAGCATTAAAATTTATTAATAGTCAGACTAACGTGAATCGCGTGCATGCTAGATGAGTTGCGTTTTTACAGGAATTCACGTTCGTTCTGAAGCACAAGTCAGGGCAGCAGAACAAGGTGGCTGATGCACTTAGCCGTCGTGCATCATTACTAGTTACAATGAGCAACGAGGTAGTTGGCTTCGACTGTCTCAAGGAGCTGTATGCCGAGGACGAGGACTTCAAAGATTCTTAGATGAAGCGTCAAGAAGGTCACCCCAGTGACCTTCATATACAGGACGATTTTCTCTTCAAAGGGAACCGATTGTGCATCCCCCAAAGTTCTCTGAGGGAGCAGATTATTCAAGAGCTACATGGAGGTGGCCTTGGTGGACACCTGGGGCGAGACAAGACGCGAGCTCTTATGGAAGAGCGGTATTACTGGCTGCAGTTAGTACGCAATGTGGAAAAAGCCGTACAACGTTGTCATGTTTGTCAGACCTCTAAGGGGCAATCTCAGAATACGGGCCTCTACACCCCGTTACCTATGCCTAACGGTCCTTGGGAGGATTTATCAATGGACATCGTACTTGGTCTCCCACGAACACAACACGGCATGGATTCGGTGTTCGTGGTGGTAGATCGTTTCTCAAAGATGACGCACTTTATCCCATGCAAGAAGACCCTCGATGCAACACACGTGGTGAATTTATTTTTCAGGGAGGTCGTTCGGCTACACGGGGTCCCCAAGACCATTACTTCCGATTGTGACATGAAGTTCATTAGCCACTTTTGGCGGACTTTATGGAATCGATTCGATACACGACTTCAATTCAATAGTGCTTACCACCCACAGACTGATGGGCAGACCGAAGTTGTGAATCGCACGTTGGGAAACCTCCTTCGCTATATTTCAGGAGAAAAACCGAAGTAGTGGGATTTGGCCTTGTCTCAAGCAGAGTTTGCATTCAACAATATGGTGAACCGCTCGACAGGGAGATCACCGTTCCAGATTATTTACGGACGAGTGCCTCGCCACACACTTAACTTGGTCCCTCTGTCCAAGCACCCAGGCACGAGCATTGCAGCAGAACATATGGCAGACAAGATCATGGGCATCCATGAAGAAGTGCAGACCAAGCTACATGCCTCGAACGAGAATTATAAGGAACAAGCGGACAAGCATCGGCGACAAAAAGTGTTCGAGGTAGGCGACCGCGTTATGGTCCTTTTGCGCAAAGAGAGATTTCCGACCGGGACGTACAACAAGTTGAAAAATAAGAAGATTGGACCGGTACCAATCATCCGAAAGATCAATGACAACGCTTATGTTATTGATCTCCCAGATGACATGGCAATCTCACGGACTTTCAATGTCACGGACCTAACCGAGTATCATGAACCAGAGCATGACGAGAACTTGAGGACGAGTTCTTTTGAAGTGGAGGAGACTGATGTAGAGCGGGTCGCGGACAGTTACATGGCCAAGATGGATCAGAAAAGGCCCGGTCGACGACAGAAGTGATCCAGACCATCGAAAATTAAATCAGGCGTATCTTGCAATCCGGAATGAGTTATCTGACGTAAAATATATGATTTTGGGGTAGAACGAGCTACTGAAGCGAACCAACCCCACTATGCCGGGTTGCGCCGCCCGGAATTGCGAAAAACCCCTGAATCGATGGTCGTTTCCCCGTTTTAATTTCGTTTTTACTATAAATAGTAAGTTTTAGTTTGATTATAACTCTTCATCCGTCGGGCTTTAGGAGTTGCGCCCAACGTGAAAAGAGCTTAGAATAATTAGGAGAACGGTTTGGTGAAGCCAAATAGGACACTTACTATTTTTGGCCGAAAACCTTGCGCACTAGTAGACATCACGACCGTTTATAAATAGTAAGTTTACTATTTATAGTAAGTCGCGGATTCTAAGAGTTTGAGTTGTAGTTTGATTCTAATTTCTTTCCCATTGCTTGGTACCCCTATTTAAAGGGTTGTGAACTCGTTTTTATTCATCAATTAATCAATTTCAAATTTATTAGAATTTATTTCTATTTTCTGCTTTCTTTCCTCGTGGATTCGAGAAGTCTCTGTGAGGAGTCCAGAGAAGCTCCGTGGATTCGGAGTAGTTATCCTCATCACGTTCATCCCTGTGTCAGTGAAGTAGCTGGAACATGAAATTTTATAAAGTGGGCCCCACTTGACGGAAAGCTTAGATCTCACGCACTGTGATTTGAGGAGTCGATCCACAAACCTCTGCATCTGATCTTAATTAAGAGGTTTTCCAATTTCTAACTAAAGTTAGTTCTGGAATATGCTCAAATCTGATTCAAATTAGAGATCAAATCGAATCTACACAGTTCAATTATAAAATTAAGAATAATGAATTATAACATATTCCATAAGTGGCATTTTTTTTTTTCCTTTCTATGAACAAAAAACAATCAATGAAACCAACATCTTTCATTCATCAAACATGACCCCAATCATCCTATTTTAGAGCATCTACACGAAAAAAAAAAAAAACTCTACATCAATTAAACCTCCATTCGTAAAAGTAAAAAGTAGATAATCTATGTAAAGATTTTCTCAAACTCACCAATGATTAAGTATAATGCTCTAGTCATATGCACCAATTGAAAAAAATAAATAAATCATCTATTAGAAAAATTACACATATCCACTCAAAATAAAAATCAAATCATTAATGGAAATTTTCTCAAAATATTTACAGTTGATGATGGCATATTAAAATTTTCAGCTTTGGATATAATTTTTGGCCTCATTCTTATGTCTGAGCACCATTTTTCTACTTCCATGGCAAATGGGAATATGATGAAGACTATATCAGTCTTTCTATTTTTAGTCTCAACCTTATATGTTTAGGCCATTGCAATAGGGACTCGCCCGAGTTGACATGGGTTGGCCAAAAACCCGACAATCCATGCTCACTTGAATTTTAGGCAACTCGGCCGATCCATTAAGTCATGAAAACTCGTTCCAAGTTAATCCCTTATGAAAATTTGCTAAAATCAAGTAATCAACATTAGTCTTTGCTGTTAATTGATTGATTTTCTTTAATTTTATTAGTAATATACTGAGTTAATCCCTTATGAAAATTTGCTAAAATCAAGTAATCAACATTAGTCCTTGCTGTTAATTGATTGATTTTCTTTAATTTTGTTAGTAATATTTCTAAATTTTAGTTTTTAATAGCAATTCCATGTCAATTATCATCCTTGATTAGATTATAATCTTTTTTTGTTTCAAACTTAATCTTCTACTCCTTTTCTAATCACGTTTTTCTCATTCTTCAAAAGCTCAAATAAATTTCTTTTATTCAAAACATTCAAAGCTACACGGTACTAAACTCTTAAGATATATTTGTAAATCTCCCTTCTTTTTTTTTTTTCTTTTTTTATTGCATTGTATATGTTCATACAAATGGTTATGCATTTGATTTTTCTTCTAAGCTACCTCACCAATTGATGTGCTTGATTATTGAGACGATGAGTGATGCATTACATTTCAAGTTCAAGGTCTGTTATGTAAAAAACAAATTAAATTGAAAGTGGTTGGTGCTGATGAACATAATAGATATTAAAATGAAAATTTTAATTTCATATAGTTGAAAATTTATCATAATATCATTTGATCTGTTATTTGTAATTCTACCTTTTTTTCTTACTTTTAACTAAAAATAATAGACCTAGTCAAAATTTTGCATCACAAATTTCAGGCCAGAGGGGAATCACATTCATTTGGTGGATTGGGTAATTTAGATCTCCATTCAATGCTTGGAAGTTTTCATTTCCCAAACCCAATTTTATAGGCTAGTGTCAAAATGCAAGTGAGATACAATCAGGACTTTGCTGTACACATCTCACTTGTGACTTGAGATAATAAAAAAATAAATAAAATAAAACATGAACAGGGAGCCTGCTTCTATCATTTCTACCTTTTTAGTGCCCTTGCAAATTGCACCTTGTTGGCTAGGGACCCCAGCCAATGGCAATTTGATGGTTTATCAATCATAGTTCAAAATCCAGAAAACTCAACTCAATCCAGTGTTCAGTCGGGTCGGGTCGATGCAGAGGCTTGATCCAACTAGATTGTAATTATTTTATAAATCAAAATATTAACCATGGTTAATAGTTAGTGTTTGAAGTATTAGTATTGTTACAAGTTTCGCTAGCATGCAGAGTATACGGAAACTATATCGATATCGTCGATAATATTGCCAATAATAAAAAAATGCGGGAAAACATGGGGAAATGGTAGAATTTTTTAGTGAAATTTTACAAGATGCTGAAATACACATTTTTATATTTAGAATTTTTTTTAAAAAAAATTACAAAAAGAATGCAAACATTATAAGTTTCCATTTAATGAAGGCCTAAAAGCAGGGCTATCGTAAAAAAATCAATTTAACCTTACCATCCATTGTATCTATCCATCCAACCACCCCATCTATCCATTTAACCATTTATCAAATTATTCAACCTTCTCACCAAACATCCATCAATATTTAGAATATCGACAACACACGATATTAAGGCGAGATATCGTCAACAACTGAAAAGGAAATGAAAGATTGTGGCCTCAACATCGCTCATGTTATTATAACAATAATATTTACAAATTGAACATTGCATACAATCATGTGCCCATAAAAAAAAGTTTTAAAATAAAATTTTTTTGCATAAACAAATTTTCAGCGATATTATTGAAATATCGCTGATATACACTAGCGATACAAGCGACACTTAAAATTTACTCAGAAAAAAATTATTAGTGATACATTGGTAATATCAATACACTGGCAATGCTTAGCGATGCATCAATAATACCTAGAATTTCTGGTACTACCAATATTATCAATATCCCTACCAGTGATATCAGTATCACCAAGCTGGAGATCCAGATAATATCATGGATACTTTGAACAATACTAATAGTTATATAATTTTATAAGTATTATAAAATGGAAAACCAAATAACAATGCAGCAAAACCTTTCTGGTTAGGAGCACTATATCTTTACGTTGGGGTTCAAATCTTACTTCCCCCTTTTCTTTCAATAAAACAGCACCAAGTGTTTCATCCAGTCAAATCAGGGAGTCTTTCCAAGCCAAGATCGAGTCACTAGTACTGAGTTTGCAAGTGACTCCACTCGAATCGAGTTGATGTGCCGAGTTTCAGGTCAAGTCAATGAGCTTTAACTATTGTATCAATTGCAAACTGATAGACTTAGCATGCAATTGTGGATATTGCAAGCATATGGTCTGCAAGAGAGGAAGTGCAAACCCATCTTAGGAGTTCCTACACCAAACCCATCTCAACGTATTTAAGGGGCCGGTTGATTTTCTAACTACAGTGGTAATTCACGGTAAATGGGTTATAATTATCTACCTTTGAATTTCCAGCTGCATTTTCAACGCGATCACTCTCACCGTTTATGATATATGTGTCTTATCCACATCGTTCATCCCTTTAGCAGCTCATTTTAGGACATGAGCTGAAAAATGAGGTAGTTATAAAGCTCAAGCGTACCACACCATAGGAAATAATAGGAATTGAGCTTCTACCATTAAAAACTTTTTGAGGGCACTAGAAGTTTTGGATCAAGATGATTTTTTTTTTTTTCCTTTTATCTATGACTCTGTGACCTTATGAACAGGTTGGATGACAAATAAACATCAATGTGGGGCCCAGGGAGAAAATAGCTTCCAACAGTTGCCGTTTTTACAATCATTCTTTCTTAAGGTGTGGCCCACTCGACTTTGGGATTTGCCTCATTTGTAGACTCATACCCTAAAATGTGCAGTTAAAAAGGTTGGATTGTATGGATATCGGGCCCACAAGTTTAATTCATTAACAACGTGGTTTTTGTGGACCCATTTAAATATAATTCTTGACCGATTTCAAACAGGTAAAGTTGGTCATAATTACTTTTTTATATATTTTTAATAGGAAAGTTAAAAATCAAACAACCCCTAAATTTGGATACATTACTTAATTGAATTATAATAATTAGTATGAAGGCGAATTAGGACTTGTTTGGATGATTAGGAATTGGTAGGAAAACTGATGTGATCCCATCATTACTTCCGTTTGCTAAAAATCATTAAAGCGTGTGAGTGATCGTTACGTGTACGTTCCACGCTCCTAAGCAGCCGGAAATCATAGATGGAAGTTGACTGAGTCAACAAAATGCAGAGCCTAGTCCACAAGGATGTTTGTGAGAAATCCACATGGTCCATGATAATGTTAGGTCATGGGCCTGAAAAATGAGTCCCTGTCCAAAAATACAAGTGGGCCACGCATTGGTGGAAATTCTGACATTGAACATCCTCCATTGTAACAATTGTGGGACCACTGAAGTTTTGGATCAGACTAATAATTTTGATTTTTTAGTTCATATGGTAGGATTAACCATATGAACGGTATGGATGGTTAAAAAAATCACCATCACCCCAAGGCTTTATGTCAACCGTAGGCATTTCCCAACACACCATTTCTTGTCCTATGGCCTACTTGAGTTTTGTATCTGCCTCAATTTCGGGCCATTGTTGTAACACTATCTTGCAAACCGGTTGGACGGGGTGGATTTCAAGCGGACATCATTGTGGGCCCCACCCATCTCTGTAAAAAAACAAAAAACAGTGCACGAGTATTATGGAATTTGGATGCATCTCACTGAGGAAGTAAACAACGCTACTGCAAAAAGACAGGATGCAACGACGTGCCCAACAAATCGTCAGATATCTCCCAGCAAAGGGGCACCGTCCACGATGTATCTGTTATATCCACACGGTCCATCGATTTTCTGAAATCATTTTAGGAATGGGCCCAAAAATGAGACAGATCCAAATCTCAATTGGACCACACCACAGAAAGCATGGGGACAATGATGCTCACCATTTGAACCTTTCTAGGGTTCATATTGATGTTTATTTGACATCTAACCGTTATAGGACAATGATGCTACCGTTTGAAATGATGTTGCAAAATGAATGGACGGTGTGGATATAACACATACATCATGATGGGACCCACAGAACTTGGTGACGAGTAAACACACCACCAAGGACGACGGTGGTGCGGCAGTTGTCAGTGATGGACCGTCAATGGTAGTGTCTAACAGATGAACGGTCCAAGATTCCAGAACCTTACTCGAGTACGCAGAAAAAGAACAAAGTACGGATGCATGCATGAGATGTGTACGGTATGCTTTGTAATCACTAAATGCGTTTGACGACTCGATTTTTGTCGTAGAAATGCAGCGAACAAAACCTTCGAGTGAATATATCATTTCAACCAATTCATAATTTGCCTCTTTCGCGTTGAACTGAACGGTTAGATGTGTGGGATCCAAGCCACTCATTAGGTGGAGGCAACCATGAACATGTCCAGATCTAAAAATTAATAAGATAGGTGGACCACACATCAACCTAGAATATAGGCCGTTGATCATCTTTTATTACAATTGTCATCTTTGTCCTATATGCGTGGCCTGCCTGACCAACTTTAGTGGTTCTCTTGGTCTTTTCAGGAATTGTGGAAACCGACAAAAGAGGAAGGACGATTAACCTAAGATACGCAGGGCCTATTGCTAGGTATGTGTTTGATATGGACGCGGATTAGTTACTTACAGGTTGAGTAGCGAGACTGGCTACTGAAATTACGTAATTAAGTTATGTGGGCCCTACCATGATGTATATTTTGTATCGTCCATACATTTTGATAGATCATTTTTGGCATGATACAAAGAATGAGGTAGATCCAAGGCTGGAGTGGACCCCACCACAGAAAACAGTGGAGAGAGTGACGCCCACCATTGAATCCTTCCCAAGGTCCACCAGATTCAACCTGTTCATGTGTTAAAGTAAACATGAAAGAAGGGAAAACACAAATATCAGCTTGATCAAAACTTTTGTGGCCCTTAAAACTTTTTAATGGTGAGTGTCACTCTCCCCAGTGTTTTCTGTGGTGGGATCCACTCGAGCTTTGGATCTGACTCATTCTTTAGCTTATACCCTAATATGATATCTCTAAATGGATGGACGGTGTGGATACAAAATATATATAATGATGGGGCCCATACAAATTGGTGATGTCCCTTCAATAACGAGTCCCGCTACTCAACCATTCAGCATGTAATCCGCGTCCGTTTGATATCCACTCTTCATCTGTTTTAACATTTTATTTTAGGACATGGGTTCAAACTTCAAAATAGAAGTAGGTCCAAAGCTAAGTGGACCATACCACAATGAAATAAAGAGAATTAAAAGTCTACCTTTCACATGTGTCTTTGTGTCTATATGAACAAGTTGGATTACAGATATAGATCCATGTGGGGCCAAGCTCATTTTAAATCTCTATAGTGGACATCAATGAAGTGTAGTTTACTTGAATTTATAATTGTAGACACCTCACCCAGGATAATATCTTGAGAAAGCTAAGATAATCCGAGAACTATGATCATATCTTAATTCCAACCAAACCCTGATCCGAACCAAACTCATTCCCTAAACCCTAACCCTAACCTACCCCTGAACCCCACACCTTACCCAAAACCGCAGCCATTTCTTAAACCTGATCCGAACCTTAATTAAACCTGAGCCATTACAAGCCATTGTTCAAGGCAGACCATGTCCAAAATCGATCCATTTCTCGGGCCATTTTCAGGTCACAATTGAGCCAATTTCGAGCTATTTTAAGTCAAATTAATATCCAAAAAGGGCTTTGGACCACTATCCGGGCCCGAAATAGGCCCACCAGTCAAACTGCGGGAGAAACTGTACCCGGGCGGTAGTCAACGGTAATCCGATTACCTCCGCGTGCGAGACGCATGTGTCCTCCGAGCAATAGCTGTCTCTTGGCCCGAAAGTCAACTTTTCTCTGAATTTACCCCTCCAGCTTTCACTATTTACCATTTTACCAATCCCAAGAACCAATAATAGCATGCCATGTGGCATTCCTCTCTCCTCAACCAATCTTAAGCTGCCATGTCAGCTTTTACCCCTCTCAAACTTAGCAATTATATCAATGTTATTGGAGAAGGCTATAAATAGCCATCTCCTCTTCACATTTTAAACAAAAAATCTCATTTCCAAAGCTAAGTGAGAGAGAGAATGAGAGAGGGAGGAAGAAAGTGAAGGTGAGGAGGAGCTCTCAAGCCTCCAAGTCCAGATTTTTCAGCTATCTCTTTAGCTTACTCCCTACCTTCCCAACCATCTCAATCCCCATGTCTAGCCCGAATTGATCATGACTCAGTTCATGTCTTAGCCTACTCAAGATCAAGCCAAAGATCCATTTATTTTACATACAAGAATTCATCATGATATTTATTCCCTTCTCAACCCCCTGTTTCTCTAGATCTCTAGTAAACGTATGCTCTGTGACTTGCCGTACATCGGATCCTGTCACATCAGAAATTCCTAGCGATCTAGTCCATTTTTCTTCACCTTTTTACATGAGCATCATCACATCCGCTTTCTAGACACATTTCCGGACGTATGCTCTATAGCTTGCCAAAATTTCGGATCTTGCTACATTAGAAATCCGCGTGTGCCTAGTCCTATCCCAACCATAGCATTCATCCCTTGAAATTTTCTTACTACACCAAGTAAAAACCGTACATTCGTATGGGCAGAGTGGGTGCCTAACACATTCCCTCTTTGTAACCGAGGTCCCTTACTCGAAATCTCGGATCGCAAACCAGAAGTCAATCTAAGGTAGGAGAGTCTTCGAATTTCTCCAACCTTACGTATTCTGCAATTTCTATCCAACTGCGGGATTCTAAGATTAACTGGCTAGTAGCGACTCCAACATTCACAAATCAGCCTAATCACCTCCCTCCACAAACACCAAACTCTATAAACCAGAAGCGTGGACGCCGATTTCCAGTGTCCATAATAATCTACCTTATTTTTTTAGCTAATGCCCTAAAATGAGTTGGTAAAATAGATGGATTGAATAGATCAGGCGCATACATTGTGGTGGGCCCACACCTTTAATCAGACTAAATCCTTCTCCCTCCCTTAAATGTTTGGAAGAGCTAATCATTAGTTAATATGTGAGTAGCTTGTAAATGAAACTATGTGAGGGGTTTCTGTGATGTATGTGTCTTATCCACATTGTCCATCTATTTTACCTACTTAAAAGTGAAGCATATCCAAATCTTAAGTGCACCACACGATGGGAAAAAGTAAGGATAATGATGTCCATCATTGAAACCTTTCTATAGTCTAGAGTGATGTTAATTTGTCATCAACTTGTTTATAAGGTCACACAGACTGAGTAGGGGTACACAGGAACATGTAGAACTAGTAGATCATATTGGAACCGACCAAACCTAGTTCTGAAGTGCATTGGTTATGGTTTCAAAAATCAAAGAACCAATTGGTTCAGTTCGGTTCTCAATTCGGGGTTATGTAGAACCGAACTATAGAGCCGAACCGTAGAACTGAAATTGGAACCGAACCTAGAATCGAGCTATCCCAAATAATAAATATTTAAAAAATGGGGTTATGTAGAACCGAACTGTAGAGCCGAACCGTAGAACTAAAATTGGAACCGAACTTGGAACTGAACCTAGAATCGAGCTATCCCAAATAATAAATATTAAAAAAATTAAACATTATATATATATATACACACACACACACACACTTAATCTCTTCACGCAGCCCGGCCCCCATTCCACTTTCATCTCTCTCTCTCTCTCTCTCTCTCTCTCTCTTCTATACCCATTGTCACCGGCATCTCTCTTTCCATCTCTCTCTCCATTGGGTTGGATTATAAAAAGCCCAAAATTGTAGAATTGAATCAAAACCGAACCAATTTATATAGTTCGATTCCGATTCGGTTCTAGGGTGCAAACAGTCCGATTCTAGTTCTAAGTTTGCTAAAACCGCTAGGAACAATTGGGTTTTGGTTTCACCCCAGAACCGGACCAAACTGACCCGCGTGCACCCCTAGACATGAGTCCTTGCTCATGCCTCTGTGGAAGGTCATGGGTTCAAGTATTCATTGTTGTGAAATCCAATTGTGGTATGCATGTTTGCTGGGTGTAAGTATGGGCATTAAAAAAAGGCCACACAGTCACTAATGAGGGAACACAAAAATATGAGATTAGCCCATAAACTTAAATGACTCCAAAAAATTTTCAACAGTAAGCATTCAATTCTCACCATGTAATGTGGTATGATCCACTTGTATGCTTTAATTTTGGGTTTCCTAAAATGGCCTTTGGGCATGGTTAAGCCACGTACGTTATAATAGCTTTATAGAATTTACCAAGCATGAACTCACCAATCAAATCATACCACATGACCACTTCACCATTGGAGTCGGTGTGCTTGCTCCTAATCCACATCCCCGTGCAGAATCTTTCGATTGTAAATTTTGTAAATTGATGTTACGAGATTTGTCAGCGAAGGCACACCAGACCCTCATTGACAGTAGGGTGACCGGCGATATTTGATTGATGGGGCGTGCATGATAGAGATGAGGCCGGTCCTTTTTAAGGTTTTTCAGCCAAGACGGTATTGACCCACCTCACCAATCAAATCACGTTTCATGACCAAACTACCGTCAAGGATCCCGTTAGATAATCTTTGAATGGACATTGTTCTTTTGTTGTCCCTATTTTTTATTTTTACTAGGGTGGCAATGGGCCCGGTGGTGTTGGTCCTAGCCTGGCCGTAGTTCCTCAGCCACCAACCTTTATTTTTTTATTATTTATTTTTTAAAACCTAATTGGACTACAAAGGCCCCAAATCAAAGGTTTGAAATGATCCAAAACTAAGCAATTCATTAGCACATCCACTTCATTCACAAGGAGGCTGGTTTTGATCATATGAATATGACCAGAGTCTTATATAGATAGGGAAGTGGTACAATGAGGTCGAGTTGTGTGGGCTCCACCGTGATGTGTGCTGAACATCAACACCATCAGTCAGATGCATTATTCCATGGTAACCCATGTTCTTAGAAATCAAGTCAATCCATAACTTGGTTGGGCCACACCACATACAAAAGTCGAGAAAGGTTATCCTTCCATTAAAATCTTGATAATCATTTATTGGGCCCACCGAGATGGTTCACAAATCCAAACCATCCATTGTGTGTGTTTCACTAGGATGAGGGGTCATACCAACTTTCAGCCGCATACAAAACTCAGGTAGGCCCAACCAAGTGCTTTTATATGTTTTATTCATGTCTTCACATGGTTTTAGATGATATGACCCACCTGAGTACTTTTTATGGATGATTTTTAGGATATCCCATAACCTAAAGGGGACCCATCAAATGCACGGTATTGATGTTCAATACACATCACAGTGGGGCCCACACAGCTCAACCTTATATATATATATATAGTTCTATGCAGTTCCCACACGTCAAGCTGTGTGGGCCCCACCATGATGCATGTTCGAATATCTACCCCATCAGTCAGATGCACCATTCCATGGTGGGCCACGGGTTTAAAAATCAAGTCAATCCATGACTTGGGTGGGCCACATCACATACAACAGTTGAGAGGAGTTACCCTCCCATTAAAACATTCATAATCATTTCTTGACCCCACTGAGACGTGGTTCAGAAATCCAGATCATCCATTGTGTGTGTCCCACTTGGATGAGGGGTCAGACCAAGTTTCAGACTCATCCAAAACTCAGGTAGCCCCACCAAGTACTTTTATATGTTTTAGGCATGTCTTCGCATGGTTCTAGATGGTATGGCACACCTGAGTCTCTTATAACTGATTTTTGGGATACCCCGTGACTTGAAGGGAACCCATCAAATGGTATTGACGTTCGACATGCATCATAGTGGGGCCTACAATGCTCTATCCCACGGGTAGTTTCACTTAGAACTACTTCCATATATGCATACATGATGCCTACTGTACTGTAGCACGTCGCTTGTTTTGTTGAGCTCGCCGTTAGCTTCCTTTCTTTAAAGAATAATAGTTGTGAATATTAACAGCAGCCTGACTTTGAAAGTAGAGTAATCAGGATGCTTCTAGAATAAACTTTTGACGAGAGATTTTCCAATGATAACTTTGATGGTATGCGATTGATCAAGTATGTTGCGGTTAACATAGCTTCTGCCCAGACGAGGTACATTCATCCCAAACATTGGGCTGAAGGCCACCTGATGGGGCCATTCCACACCTTATTTAGTCAAGGCCAAAGGAAAGTCAGGGCTCTGATAGGCTCCGTCCATCTATTTTATTATATATCTTTTTGGGTACCAAAAATGAGGCAGGACCATGGCTCAAGTGTATCATACAGTTGGGATTAAACACCCACCATTAAAAACTTCTCCAAAGCAAATAAACATATGAGCGGCTCTTACGAAGTTTTCAACAGTAAGCATCATTATCACAGCTGATTCTGTGGAGTGGCTCACTTGAGCCTTGAATCTCCATATCTTTGATCTCATGCACTAAAATAATATTAAAAATGAATGAACGGTGTAGATAAAATCACTCAGTACACTAAAATGATATTACAAAATGAACGAATGGTGTAGATAAAATCCAAATATCACAGTGGCCCCTCAAAGCCCTGCCTGTGCCTAGCTCGGAACAGCGAGGTAGTATCCAATCCGCTTCCCGTGTCAGACATTACTCAGGTTGCATACTTGCCTTAGTGCAGAGCACAGGATCCGGTTCCCATTCAAAGCATCTGAATTATTTTGGGGCCCATGCCATAAATTCATCTCACCAAACGGATGTACGGTGTAGTTATAACACACGTATCGTGCTGGGACCGACGTAGCTTGGTAACGTAACATGCCGACTATCTAGTCGGCACACCACGCAACCTGCTTCCGTTTCATAGCTGTACAGCGGACATGACATTGAGATTTGAGCGCGACCTGGCTGCGAGACTGCAACCCCGAACTGAGCCATGTTGGGATAACCGGTAGAATAGGGCCCACCTCAATGTATGCATTTTATATCCAGTCCGTCCATCTCTTTTTTCAGCTTATTTTAGGGCATGTTACCAAAAATTAATTATATATAAATTTCAGGTAGGCCACACCACAGGAAATAATAGTAATTGGATATTAAAAACCATTTTGTGGGCCAGAAAAGTTTTGAATTAAGACAATATTTTTTTTTTTTTTTTTATTTCTTTCTTCCTTTCTTTCTTTTATCCTATTATGTTGATATGGTCAACAAACATTACACTGAGCCCTAAGATGCTTTTAGTAGTGGAAATTTAATGACCTGTCCCCTGTCATTTAGTTAACCTGCACATCGCATCTACTTTTTTCTTTTTTGACCACGCCTTAGAATAAGCTGGCAAAACGTGTGGACGGCGTGGATACACAATGCATGCCTGTGAGGCTTCGGTGGATTCTGAATCCACCAAGGTGGTGGGACTCTGACTGTGGGGCCCACTGTGATGCATGTGACTACATCCCACTGACCATCTGTATTGAAAGTTAATTTTAGTGCATGATTCAAAAACTGAAGTGGATCCAACTCAGAGATGGACCATAGTAGAGGAAATAGTGGTGATTGATTGTTAAAAACTTCTCGTAGGCTGTAAAACCTTTGGATCCAGATGATACCTATGTGGTCTCTTCATCAAGGTGTTTATGACCTTATCAATAGGTTGGATGGCAAGTAAACATTCCAGAGGAATCCATGAAAATTTTAATGGTGGGATTCAATCACTACTGTTTTCTGTGGTGTGGTCCATGAAAATTTTAGACATAATGTCCTAATATGGTCTGTCAAAATGATTTTATGGTATAGATTTAAGGCACATACATCACTGTAAGCCCTACAGTCAGGGGGTTTCAGCTAATCCCCTCCACTCTGACCTAGATCAAGTTGATTTTTGTTTTTTTTCCCTCCATCTAGGTTTGTATGACCTAATAGATGTCAAATAAACGGTACATTGGGCTTAGGAAAATTTTAATAGCGGATATCTAATCACTATTGTTTTCCTATGGTGTGGTCCACCTGAGATTCATATGCCTCTCATTTTTGGGATCAAGCCCTAAAATGATCCGTAAAAATGGATGAACGGCATGAATGAAACACATACATCATGGTGGGGCCCACAGAGCACCGATCATGAGCCACCGGGCCCGTGAAAAGGAGAGTAGCCCATCCGTGCACCCCTGTTACAGGAGCATGTGGCCTGCCGGCAAATCAAATGAGCTCAACTCGGCTGCGATTCGAAACCAGCGAAATCGGTGCGACCCTAGTTGTAGGGCCCACTTAAACGTACGCATTTCATATCCACGTGGCCTATCTATATTTTCAGATTATTTTAAGCCATTTTCTAAGAAAATAAAGAAAATAAAAACTTCAAGTGGCTACGCCACAGGAAACAGTAGTTATTAACTATTAGAAACCTTTTGTGAGCCACAAAAGTTTTGGATCAAACTGATATTTGTTTCTACTTTTCATGTAGTTCTATGTGACCTTATTAAGGGTTTAGATGTTCGATAGACATTTCTGTGAACCTTAATAAGTTTTAATGATGAGCATTCAATTCCCACTGTTTTCTACAGTGTGATCGACCTGAAATTTATATCCGCATCATTTTTTAGACCATAACTCAAAATAAGCCGTAAAAACTGATGAGCGGCGTGGATATACAATCATACATTTAGGTAGGTCCAACGGTCAATGTCCCATCCACATCTCTGGTTCCGAAAGTGGCAGCCAAGTCATGCTCAAACCATCAAAAACCGCCCTGCCGCTGTCAACGACCCGTTACTGGTCGTGGATTAGCTGGACGCGAATTAGATATGACAGATTGCGTAGCGAGATTGGCTACTTAAGTGACGTCGCCATGTTTTGTGGCCCTCTATCATGTATGTGTTGTATCTGCACCTTCCATCATTCTGGAGAGATCATTTTAGGGAATGAGCCAAAGAGAGAGGTAGATCCAAAGCTTAAGTGAACCCAACTGTAGAAAACAGTGGGGACCGTGATGCCCACGGTTCAAACCTTCCCAAGGCTCATCATGAGGTTTGTTTTAGATTGAACCTGTGAATAAGTTAACACAGGCATCAGAAATTTCTGTTGCCTTTTAATTAAGTTTTTAACTGTGGGCATTCAATCTTTCTGTTTTGTGGGACCTTTAATGAAATGATTTCTCTAAAATGATGGACGTGCGATACACACATGATGTGAGGCCTATAGAATTGGAAACGGATTGGCTACTCCACCTGACACCCGTCAATGGCTGGTGGTCTGGTGTTCTGTGGGCCTCACCATGATGTATGTGTTTCGTCCCCGCTGTACATCTATTTTTACAGATAATTTTATAGTATGAGACCAAAAATGAGGTAGACACATTCTCAGGTGGACCACATTACAGGAAACAGTGTTCAATGAGCGTCGATCATTAAAAAAATATTTTAGGAGCCATAAAAGTTTTAGATCAAGCTGATTTTTATTTTTTCCCTTCATCTAGGCATGTATGACCTAATCAGCATATTGGATGTCAAATAAATAGTACAGTGAGCCTTAGGAGGATTTTAATGGTGGATATCCAATCACTATTGTTTTCATATGCTGTGGTCCACTGAGATTTATATCCCTCTTATTTTTGGAATCAAGCGATAAAATGATCTATAATAATGGATGAACGGAATGAATGAAACAAATACATCATGGTGGGGCCCACAGAGCACCGACATGGGGCTGTTGGCAGGGGGAGTAGCCAATCCGCTTCTTATAGAATTCAGTCACGTCAACCTGTGAGTAGCTCATCCACACGTAGAGGTGGGCAACTTAGGCTCGATTCGGTGGATCCGACCTGACCAAACCCGACTCGGTACCGTTCCGAACAGAACCGACGGTCTGATTGGGCCTGATTGATTCTGATAGTTCAGATCCAAAAGTATTTCGAATCAAGTTCGGATAGCACTGTATCCAAATAGATCCGGTCCGAATACCCAGATCGAATGGGTCCGAACCGACCCGAACAAACCCGACCCGATTTGACGTCGAGTATATAATAAATATCAGCTTGATAAAAAAAACTTTTATAGCCTCTAAAACGTTTTTAATGGTCAACATTCATTCAACACTGTTTCCTATAATGTGGTCCACTTGAGATTTTGATATGCCTCATTTTTTTTTTCTAATAACATAAAATGATCTATAAAAATAGATTAATGGCATGGATGAAACACATACATCATGGTGGGGTCTACAGAGCAGTAACAACCGGTGGCAAGGGAGTAGCCCGTCCATTTCCAGTACAGTGCTACAGCTGTACTGGCGCGTGACACGTCTGGCACCTCGAGCTCCGAGTTGTACGAACGGTTCAAAGGAGATCAAAGTTATATGGGCCCCATGGTGATGTATTTATTATATCTACACCGTTCATATATTTTTATAGATTATTATAGAGCATTATTCAAAAAATGAATAATATCCAAAGATCATATGGACCACACTACAAATAGCAGCAAAGAATGATTTTCACTGTTAAACCATTCGTGTGGTCCACTTGATAGTTAGATCTATCTTATTTTTCGTCTCAAGCCTTAAGACGAGCTTGCCAAATGAATGAACAGTTTGGATATAACACCTACTCTATGATCAGATTCATAGAAATTGCTAATGTGGATACACAATTTGAATTTACCCATGCTTGCGTGAAAAGCAAGTAAAAGGTTCCGTGATGAGGAAGTAACTTTAAAAGTTAAATGAAAACATATACATGGAAGCTGAAAGTTCTTTCAGAGCCATGTGGGGCCCACCTTGATGTATATATTTCATCTAAGCCGTTTATACATTTTGAAATATTATTTTAGTCATTGAGCACAAAAAGGATATATATTAAAGGTTAACTTAGACCACATCATATGAAACAATTTGATTTAATCTATACTGTTCGAATCGTACCTAATTTGATTCGGCTCGATTTTTCTTACCGAGGCGGACTCGGTTCGGGTAATGTCAACTAGGCATCGAGTCTATCCAAATCAGGTGACCCGGATCCGGTCTTAGATCGGATCGGGTTCGGGTCTAACCATTGGAAAATCAGATAGGGTCGAGTTATACCTAATCCGATCCGATCAGGACCGATGCCCAGCTCTATCCGCGTGGATCAGATACTGATCAGGTTGAGTAGCGAGACTTGCTGCTGGAGTGACGTCCTCGAATTATGTGAGCCCACCACCATGACCATGGTGTATGTTTTGTATCAATATCATCCATCCATTTGGAGGGATGATTTTATGGCATGGGACAAAGAATGAGTGGTTAATCCATGTCCATCCAGATTAGCTACTCAACCAGATAGCAGGGAGATTCCTTACTGAAGTTATACTGAAGTATGGTAGCTAAGTTGTGTGGCCAGCCCATCATAATACGAGTTATATCGTTCATCCAGTTGTAAAGATTATTTTAGTGCATGAGCCAAAAAAATGAGGCAGTTCCGAAGCTCAAAAACAAGCCCATTACATGGAACTGCAATTACAGGGACAGCCAGTATTGAAACCTTCTTAAGGCCTGCTGAGACATTTATTTGAGGTCCAACATTTACGTAAGTTAATAAAGACATGAAAGAAGAGAAAATACAAATATCAGCTAAATCCAAATATTTTGTAGCCGCATAAAGCTTTTAATGTTAGGCATTCAATGACTGCTGTTTTGCATCGTGGGGTCTTCTTGCGCTTTGGATATACCTTATTCATACATTCATACTTTAAAATAATCTCTCCATATAAATGTACGGCGTTGATACAACAAATGCATTATAGTGGAGTACATGGAACTTTATGACGTAACTTCAAACGGAATGTTTTTTTTTCGAAAGAATCCGCGGGGCTCGTGACCCGGAATGTTGGACGCGGATTTCCTGTGAAATCCTTTCGCGGTAAGTTCCTGCTCAAGAATTTTGGGTGGGGTCCACCATGATGTTTGTGAGAAATCCAATCAGTCCATTCATTTTCTGAGCTTATCTTAGGGCTTGAAACAAAAGATGAGGAGTATCCAAAACTCAAGAGGGCTATACGAGATGAAACAGTGGGGAGACTAATAACTACCGTTGAAACATCCGTAGGCTTCACCTTGAGATTTATATGCCATCCAAACCATTTATAAGGCCGTTTTCACTGGGATGAAGTGAAAACACCAAACCTTTTGTGGCCATATAAATATTTCAACGGTGGTCACTGAATCCCTACTTTTTCCTATCGCGTTGCCCATTTGAATTTTTTATCTACCTTATTCTTGGTATCATGTCCTAAAATTATCTCAAAAAAAACATGGCTAGACGATTTGGATTTCTCACAAACTTGGAAGTGGCTCCACTCAAGCTCCTTTCGCAGCAACTTCCTGCGAAAGCCTTTGGCAGGAAATCCGCATCCTGGAATGTTTTTTAATTCGATTTTCCGTGCCCGCCGCCCGAGAAAGTTCCTTCGGTCAGGAGCAATACGAGGTCACAAAAATTCTGGCCAGAAATCTACTAGTTCAACATTTCTAAGCTGAATATAGGATGGAAGTCCGCCCATCCAAAACTCATGTGGGCAGGAAATATAAAGGACGAAACCATCCACTATTGAAACCTTTTTAGAGCTGACATGCTATTTATAAGCCATGAAAACCGTTCATAAAGTAATTATCACCCATTGGCACAATTAGTAGCCTGATCCAAAACTTCCTATCACCTGAGTTTTTGGATATGCCTGATTTTTTAAATTCATATTCTATTGTTGGTTGGAAAAACTGATGGGCAGAATATATTTCTCATGGGAAATTCTTTGAGGCCCACGTACTTCACAATAGGAACTTTCTCGCCTCACCATAGATGCGTGAGCGTGCGAACTAATGCCCTAAACACACTTTTTTAGAGTCATTTGTCACTCTGCTTAACAAGTCATATGCATCGACACCGTAAAAATGCACAATCGTCGCACATTAATTCAACTTAAAATGACTAACGAGTCATTTGGATGCCTGTGAAGCCATTAAGTTCCAAAGGAATTATAGGTAATTAAATTAGGACTGTTTTGAATGCATATATTTGTTTGCAAATCTTATAAGCTGTAAATAAATTACAACACTTGGCAAAAAGACATGTTTTAAATTACAGGTAAAAAAACATTATACATAATAAAATAGAAGTTGATATATATCCATGATATGTGGAGCCCACCATAATGTTGTCTATGGTATATCCAATCAATCCATCATGTGATTCCCTTTATACTTTTCCTACGGCCTAAAAAGATGACTCATTAATTATTAAATGGACCACATGAGAGAAGGATGAGACCTCTATTATTAAAAACTTCCATATTACATTTGGGACCAATATGATGGGAGGAGGACATCCAATCTATTTAATATGTGTATGCTTTAATGCTCTCGTATGTCCAATTAATTTATTATGCGCTTCCCTCTATGTTTTTCCTATGGTTTAAAAAATAACTCGTTAATCATCAAATGAACCACACGAGGTAAAGATGGAACATCCACTATTAAAAACTTCCATATTACATTTGAGGCCCAGTGTGATGGGTGGAGGACATCCAATCCATCTAGTGTATGCATGTTTTAATGCTCTCTTAACCATCTAATAAATATCTAGCAACCACATAGTCAAATATTCTACTTATCTTAGTTTTTATTTTATAATACATATAAACATTGATCCATTAGTTGGATGGTTTAATTTAAATTAATTTTATTACAAGTAATTACTTTTAAATCAAATTAAAAGTGCATGTGTATCATCCATCATACTCAACCAAAGTATAGAGCTTTCTTTCTTCTTCTTTTTTTTTTTTCCTTTTTTTTCCGAAAAATTGGCTACCGTAAATGCAACTTTTTACCTAGTTTCTTTTACGCACAGTCCAAAACTTACCTTCCCAACGTAGATGTTGGACATACGAACGAGCAATTAAGGACAAAAATACACCAGCAGTAGACTAGCGCTGACGGACGCGGATTGTGTCCTACCTCCGCCCGGACGGTAATCCGTCCGGGTAGGGCTCTGTGGGGCCCACTGTGATGTAAGTGATTTATCCACGCTGTTCATCATTTTTCTCATATCATTTTAAGGAATGATTCAAAAAGTGAGGCAGGTATAGGGCTTAAATGGGACCACAAAGTGGGGGTTGAACGTCCACCATTAAAAACTTCTTGGGAGCCTGAGAAGTTTCAGATCAAGCCGATATTTGTGTTTTCACTTCATCCACGTCTATATGATCTTATGAATATGTTGGATGGTAAAAAAAATCACGGTGACCCTTAGAAAGGTTTCAACAGTAGGTGTCATTATTGCTGCAGCTTCCTTTGGTGTGGTCCACTGGAGCCGTTGACCTACTTCATTTTTAAGATTGTAGCTTAAAATGATCTGAGAAAATCGATCAACAGTGTGGATAAAACACTTACATCACGGTGGGCCCCACAGAGCCCTTCCCAGACAGAAAACGGCCCCGGCAGGGTAGAACGCAATACTGAGTCACTGACAGGTTGAGTAGCGAGTCGGCCACTGAAGTGACGTCACCAAGTTCTGTGGGCGTCACTACAATGTATGTGTTATATCCACACCATCCATCCATTTTTAGATATCATTTTAGTGTATAAACCAAAGAATAAGGCAATTAAAAATCTGTAGTATACCCCAACAAAGAAAACAGTGGGGAGAGTGATTCCCACCATTGAAACTATCCTAAGGCCCATCATACTGTTTATTTAAAATCCAACCTATTCAAAAGTTAAAAAGTACATGAAATAAGGGAAAACACAAATATCGGCTTGATCTAAAACTTTTGTGGCCTTTAGAAGTTTTTAATGGTGGGTGTCACTGTCCCACTATTTTCTATGCTAGGGTTTACTGGAGATTTGGATTTAACTCATTCTTTGCATGTTGCCCTAAAATGATCTCTCCAAATGGATGAAAGGTGTGGATACAAAACATACATCATGATGGGGCCCACGAGCGTCAGCGCTCGTCTTCGCACACCAGCCAATCCGCTTCCGAAAGGAAGGCAGACGTTTTTTTTGTCCTCAAAAACTCGGCCGTACATTCAACGTCTACGTTGGGAAGGTAAGTTTTGGACTTTCAGAAAAAGAAACGGGTAAAAACTTGCGTCTACAGGGGTCAATTACTCTTTCGAGAAATACTTTTACAGGGTGTGACGGCATACATTTGATTACCATATATTTGAGCTTTGGGGGCATAGCGTGATGTTTGAATACCATCAAATCCGTCCATTATATCTCCCACCTCATTCTTAAAGTATCCTCTAAAAATATTCCTAATCCATAAATCAGGTGTCCAACACAAGTGGAAAAAATGGGTCACATTGGAGAGGGTGACGCCTACCACAGATATTTTCAGATGGAATGTGGGGTCGAACAGATTTTTATGTTTCATCCAATCCATTAATCAGACGTTCACCACAAGGATTAAAGAAATCATAAAAATTTCATGCCATTAAAAAGCTCATATGGGCCACACCAGCTACATATATAGGATTTAGCCCTGATTGCATATTGATTTCTATGTTCTGTCCCATATATAAATTTTGTATCAGGATGATGTAGGGTGAAAATAAAGATTCCACCAGAACAACGGTTTTTATTCTACTCATACCTCAGGCATTTTTTCAAAAACGTTTCGTACGTATGATAATTTCCATCCATACGAACGCATGAGATCATTTCCCACTTTTCGTACCTTAAAGCTAGTTGCCTCTGCCCCGGGTACACGAAGTTCCTGTGGTAGGAAGCTGTGTGCGCCCATAGAGATACCTGTGATAAATCCACTCCGTCCATCAGTTTATAACATCACAATAAGGCAGGAATCCAAAAATAACGCAGATCCAAAAATCAGATGGATCATACAACACAAAACAGTGATAACGGATACCGTTGAAATCTTCCTGGAGCTGCCTGTGATGTTTATATGCCATCCAAACTGTTCATAGGGTTTATACCACCCAGATAAGCTGTAGGAACAAATATCATCCTAAGACAAAACTTATGTAGCCCCGTAAAGTTTCCAACGGTGGATTTCAATCCTGACTTTTTTATGTGGTGTGGCACACTTGAGTTTTGGGTCTACTTGATTTTTGTAATCCTGTCTTATTATGATTCTTATAAGCTGATGGACGGAGCAGATTTGTCATCGGCATTTCTGTAGGTCCCACACAGCTTCCAACCGCAGCAAATTGGCATCCCTCATTGAATTATTTGATGCTCTGGCAGCGTATGATTCTCGCTAAGCAGGCACTGAAATACGGTACACTTGGCATAAATGAAATAACGTAGCATTGCTAAGCAACAGTACAAAATTAGATGGTACTTCTTATTGAAACATAGGTATTTGATGAAATAAGTCCATTGGATGATTTGGGATCAGCTCCGTGACTCAGTGGCAGATAGACTCCTATACCAACCCTGAGACCAGGGATCGGACCGATACGGTGGTTACACGTTTTTAATCACGATAAACATTTAAAATGCAACACACTACTGCTACCAATATCTAGTCTATATATATATTTTAATGTGCCCACTAACTCTAGTGGGCTTCAATTTTTTAAGTGGGCCCCACCCTTCATTTGGATGTTTATATCTTGAGCATTTCCTTTTTATTTACCCAATCCTTTCTATAGTAGATCCCAAATCGAGTAACTTACTATGAAAAGTGTATTGAGTAAACTTTGTGGGTTTATTGTGGTTTGTTTACATATTTTATCCACCATCCATCCATTTTTACCTGATAATTTTAGGGCTTAATCCCAAAAAACAAGCACATCCAAGGCTCGAGTGGACCACATCAAAAGAAATAATGTGAATTGAATGTCTATCCTTAAAATTTTATTAGAGGCCAAGTTTTGAATCAAGCTAATATTTATGTTTTCCTTTCATTCATGTTTGTGTAATCTTATGAACAAGTTGGATGATAAATAAATATTATTGTGAGTCTTAGGAAGATTTTAATTGTGGAAATCTCTATTCTCATTATTACCTGTGGTGTGGTCCACTTGAGCTTTGGTTATGCTTTGATTTTTTGGCTCAACCATTAAAATGAGCTGAAAAAATGGATGGACGGTGTGGATAAACCACATACATTTGTGGTAGACCCAGTAGAGTTTACTCGGTACCATAAAAGTGTTTTAAGTTAAGCCGCAGAGAAATCCCACTTCATTCTTTTCCATACATGGCATATTTTTGGTGCTTATTAGTGTTTCTTGACTTTTTTGAAAGCGTGTTATTGTGTCGGCGGGTATTTATTTGTAGGTGTTTTATTTTTTTTAAATTTATTAGTGTTTCTCATGGTTTGAAGTGTTTCTTCATTGGTATCATTCATATCGTTTCTTGTTACTGGAATTGTTTGGTGTTTATGGTATTTGTGGGTTTTTATTTTGTAGGTGTCTGTGAGTGTATTTTTTAAATATTTGTGAGTGTTTCTTGGTATTTTTGTGTCTCTCTTAGTGTTTAGGGTTTTTTTCTATATTTATTAATATTTCTTATTGTTTGTTGGTGTTTATAGGTGCTTTGTGGCTTCTTTATTATTATTATTATTATTATTTTATTTGTGGATGATTTTAGTATTTCTTGATCTTTTTTAGAATGTATAAGTGGTTTATTGGCGTTTTCTGATATTTTTAATGTTTACGGGTATATTTCATTTTTTCAGTGTTTATTTGTCTCAAGGGCGTTTGTTTTTTTCCTTTACAACCGTAAATGGTGATAATAAGTGATAATCTCTCTATGCTATTTGAAAGAGAAACAACAAACTGAGTGTTTATGCCTCAAAATTGGAAACGGGAATTGTATGTGTGAAAATTTTGGCTCCTTGTCTGATCCATGCCATCCATTTATTTTATGAGCTCATTTTAGGTCATAAGCTCAAAAATAAGGTAGATTATAACCTCAATGAACCACATCATAGGAAATAACTCATGTAATAACATCCACTATTGAAACTTCAAACTTTCCTAAGGCTCATAAAAACATGCATTAGTCATCCAACCAGTCATGCATTCATACAAACATTGACGAAGGGAAAACATAAATATCAGCCTCATCCAAAATTTCTATGGCCTCTGGATGTTTTCAACTATAAGCGTTCAATTCTCTCTTATTCTAAGTGGTGTGCTTTTCTTGAAGGCCCCGCATATTAATTTAGTTTTTCTTCGAATTTAGTCAGTAATAGTTACTTATTTATCATTGTTCACCACCATTAAAAAAAAAAAAAAAAACCGAGTCGGCGGAGAAAATTTACCGAGCAAAATCAAGTAGGAAAGAGATTAGAGATACTATGCATTAGACCAAAATGCCCTCGTGAGTGGAGCCCTTTTTCCTTTATAACGTTACTGTATGATCATGAGTCCGCAATCAACTCTACAAGTTTTCAAATCATGCTCCGCTGTTTGTTCTCTTAGTGGTTCTTGTTCTGTCAGAATTCACTTTCATCAAGCGCTGATCTTTCCAATCGAATATGTTATCTATACGTCTTCTCCTCGCTTGGGTTCTTGCGTTGAATGTCTTTGGAACGTTGGGATATGGAGCTACTCTGCTTGTTCAAGATGAAGGTACGAAGCTGCTTTTTGAAGAAGAACATGTAAGGCTATGTTTCAACGATCTAAGCCATTTGATGGGGTGTGCCTCAAAAATCATCAACTTGGGAAGATTCTAACCTTTCAAGACGTTTAAAGAGATGGATGGATTGAAATCTTCCAACATGCTAGATTGTATGGTCATCCATCCACAAGAGACGCCCATCCCCACCTTTACGGTATGCTTGACGGTTCATTCAGTAATACCACAGGGAGCAGGCCATGGTGCAAGATTCAATGCGATCGGATGATCCTAACCCTTTGAATGGGGCCAATTTGTTACAACCGTTGGTTTTTTATGGACCATAAATCACATGGTTACGACCATATACGATGGTTGGACCTATTTTGTTTCTCCATTCAATCTCAACCGTCCATTACTCATTATATTGATTGGATGTTTAGGATCATCTGATTAATGGGATTTTTCTACCATAGCTTGCTCTTAGTAGTACAAATGAATGAACAGTTTAGATCTACGATTGGGCATCTCTCATGTTATTTGAAGGCTATGATGATGCTAATCAGATTCATGATTGGGCCTCTCACATGTCCGTTGAAGACTTTGGAGACGCCAGCAAATTAATACTCTCTCTCTCAGAGAGAGAGAGAGAGAGAGAGAGAGAGAGTATTTTGGTGATAGACGGGGTATTTAGAGAATGTTTCATTATTTCAAAAAAAAAAAGAAGGAAAAAAAAAAAAAAAAAAGCACTGGTACAAAACAGATGTTGATGTTGGGTGGAAAAGCCATTCTGCCATTATCTATGAATGGTATCCAACCCATCGAAGGTTTGCTCCACTGTATAAATTAGATTATGAAAGAATTAGGTTATTGGAATTATCAGGTGGGCGAAACAATGGACAGCAACCAAAACCTCCAAATTCATGTGGTGGGCCAGTTGCTTGATTTTCAGGATTTTCCATTTTTCTGGTGGAGAAACAATGCTGAGAATGTGGGATGATATGCAGACACCACACACCAACGACTAGTTGCGTATGGAACTGGTTAAATGGCCAATTGCTCAAAAACAACAGACATAGGAATCTGCAAGCAATCTCTCTATAAAAGAAGTATATGTAATAACCCAAAACAGAGAGGAGTGATTAGAATGTAATGTGAAAGGGGTCAAGGTCAGATTCCCATATTTCGACTGGTATTTTGAACATTGACAATCTACGCATTGACCCTTGTTTTTGTGTGATGTGATTAGTGAGAGCTCTTAAGGAAATTGCAACAACACTCAACAGACCAAGATGGAATTTCAGCGTCGATCCCTGCAGTGGTGAACGTAGCTGGGTAACACCAAACACCAACATGCATGAAAATAGCTCCGTCGTATGTAGCTGCACTGGAGTCTGCCATGTCATGGTCATGTACGTTTTTTTCTCATCTTGACAGAACCTCTGGCTCAAGTGTCTAAGCCTGGACTGTGATGGGCTAGATTCAAAGACCCAATTGGCTAACCCAACCATTTCTCATGTGGGCCTTGGGCTTTTCAGCCCAAGAAGGACCAAGGTCAGGTCAGAGATCAAGTGACCAGGGTTTGGCTAGGGACAACCATGTCCTGGGCCATTGCCATCCCTAAGCTTGGGTCGAGCTGATTTGCAATGAGTACACGTGGCAAATGACTCGGTTCTTGGCAATATCCAATCTTGAAAAGGAACCTCATTATCACTTCACGAGATGGGCTTAAACAACCCCATCTCGGTCCATTTCCAAATGGAAGAACGCTTGCGAGATTCGTATGGACGGACACCGATGGGGTTGCTTTCATGTGGATGAGATCCATCCCGTCCATCAGGTGCGCCACCATGTTTTTGGAATGCATATTGAAAATCAGAGCCATTGAGCACCCCGGCGCGCTACACCATGGAAAGCAGTTGAGAAGGGAAATCCCACCATTAAAATCGTTCAAATTGTGTGTGGGGTCTACCGTGGTGTGTATATGAAATCCAATCCACTCATCTGACGTAACATATCATAATAAATGGGATCAAGAGTCTGGATATCCCAAGACTCATGTGGACCATACCAGATGAATTTAGAGGTTTTTGGAATGATTTTGCACCGTTCTCTATGGTGTGGCCCACTTAAATATTGCATTTAACTGGGTTTCATAATCCATGGTCAAAATGTCACAGTGCATCTGACGGACGTGGTGGATCTGATTCGTATGTGTCCTACGAATCGCTTGGTTAGCTCAAGGGACGCTTTGGGCGTGCCTATTCAAATTA
This sequence comes from Magnolia sinica, assembly GCF_029962835.1. Classification (NCBI taxonomy): domain Eukaryota; kingdom Viridiplantae; phylum Streptophyta; class Magnoliopsida; order Magnoliales; family Magnoliaceae; genus Magnolia; species Magnolia sinica. Next base: position 12,794,281 of record NC_080577.1, read on the forward strand.
CCCGCTTAACGGCTTTCCCTCGCAGAGCCCTCAGGCGCGGGAACCTTTCTGGAATGCTTCCACCACAACTGGCCAGCCTTCCCTACCTTAACGAAATGTAAGTACTCTCTTTCACACCATGGCTCACGTTAGCTTCTCCCAACACTAGTTCCTTAAGTTACTCTAACCATCTCATCTCTTCCTATCTTTGACAGAGATCTAACTCGTAACTACCTCAACGGTACAATACCTACACGATGGGCTTCCATGCAGTTGCAAAAAATGTAAGTTTCTCTTTTTCACTCTCTCTTTGGTTAATTTTAGCAAATCAAAGCACAATTTTTCTAAAATCAACCGAGGAGGACTTGTTACTGCAGTTCTCTCGGTGTGAACCGCATATCAGGGCCAATCCCAAAGGAACTTGGAAACATCACCTCCCTCACCAGTCTGTAAGTTTCTGTTATTCTCTGTCTCCGTTCCGTTATTATTTGAATTTCCGTTTGGATTTTGTAACTGCCTTTGTCAAAATCATGAAAGAAAGTCGTATTTTCAGTGTCATCGAGGCTAACCAGCTATCTGGAGATCTTCCTCCGGAACTCGGGAATCTCACCAACCTAGAGAGATTGTAAGGCCTTTCTCCCTTGTTTGAGAAATTCTATGGCAATCTGTGCGTGATTGGAGTGGCTTACTTGAGTGAGAACCTTGGCCACGCATCAGGTGGATCTCGAAATGATCATTCCATGGCCTAAAATCAGGATCGTTCAACTAATCAGGTGGGTCACACATGTATCTCACTGATTTAGACTGCTGGGCCATCTTGATTCTATCTTGCCATGGCCAGTTCCAGAGCCTAGGCAAAAAAGAGGAAGGTTGATTTCCAGTTGGTAGCAGATTGTAAAACCTTTGCAAAATCTACCATTTAAAAGCCGACCCCAAATTGCTTGGAGAAAGGCTACAATGATCATGTACAGCCCACCTGATTAGTGGACCAGCCTATTTTTGGGCTGAGGCATGTTCTCATTGGGTCACTCTATTTGAATGGCTCAGATCTTGCACACATTTGTTACACGCCTCTTGAATCACTCTCTTGCGTGGATTGCCTTAGCACTTCTTTCCAACTCTATATTTGGCGTTTGCCTCTGGGATTATTTTAGAATCTTCATCTTTCTTTAGAGTTTTATGTATTTTGAGTGTTCTGGTGTTCTTGGTTGTAGGATGATTTCCTCAAACAACTTTACGGGGGAGTTGCCAGAGTCGCTTGCAAAGCTCTCAAACCTCAAGGACCTGTAGGGTTTCTATAACTATTTTGCACACAAAAAAGTTCATCAATCTTTCTTGATTATAACTGCGTCTATTTTTATTTTGTTATTGGTAAAATGCAGTAGGATAAGCGATAATCGTTTTACTGGAAAGATACCTGATTTCATTCAAAACTGGAAACGACTTGAGAGATTGTAAGAATTCTTTTCCTGAAAATCCATGAGTTTGTTCAGTTTTGCTTTTCTGAATTGATGCGGATGGATTCAATGTGCTCTAGTTACCATTTCCTATATGTTATCTACCTATTAATTTATAAGATTGGAAAATGTGCCAATCAATGAGCTTGACCATATGATAGATCATATCATCATGGATGGACCAATGAAAAGATAATTGCAGCAATTGGATGTTTCCAACAATTCAATACATGGATGTTTTTTTCTGGACCATTGATCTAAACTTTTTCTTCACTGTCCAATAGTGGGTGATAGATTGGATATTAATGAACTTACAATCGTAATGGGTTTTGTGGTTTAGCTCATCCAAGAGGTAGTCCACTAATTGGATAGTCTGTTTCCATTGTCCAATTGCACCAATCAAGGCTTTATAGGGTCCATACCATTTACTAAATGACACACGATTTGGTTTGCATCCTAAACCTTCTGAATTTATTCCATTTTTTAAAAATTCAAATTGAAATCTTGTATGGCAGAGAGATACAAGGAACCAATATGGAAGGGCCAATTCCTTCTGGCATTTCTGGTTTGGAGAACTTGATCCAACTGTAAGTACAATGCTTGAATTCCCATCTTTAGTAGTTTTGTGTGAAACACATCCTTTGTGATCTCATCATCATCATCATCTAAACCTTGTCACAACTAATTGGGGTTGGCTTCTTGATCTCGTGCTTAGTAAAAATAAAGTGAATAGATCTCAACTTTTCCTTGTGGACTCTTTATATGCAGAATTATCAGTGACATAAGTGGAATGGAATCAGATTTTCCCGAACTGAGTGATATGGCAAACATTAGGACCCTGTAAGTTCAAGGTTTATCTTCTTATGTTCTATGGAAGTATGGCGGTCTTTGCTATCTGGTGTCATTGAAGTCCATTCTTGGTCTGATCTTGCAGGATATTGCGGAATTGCAATATTATTGGAGAGATACCTGCATATATTGGAGAAATGAGACTCCTGGATTTTTTGTAAGTCAGTTTTTTTTTTTTTTCCTTGTATATGATTAAAATCTTCTTTACTAGCCAATGTTCTTTCCATTTGCTTGCTTTCATTGGATGAATAGGTTCGTTGAACATGGATGCTTTTGTGATTCCAGTCCTTGTTGTCATTGTCATTGTTGTTGTTGTTGTTGTTGGTTTTTATTTTTATTTTATTTTTTTGCGTGTTATCTAGTCTTGTACCAGCATACTTTTTTACCATGTTAAAGTGAATGCACTGGTATGTAGTATCTGCACTCTTGTATTATTTTTCCTAGTGCGTACATTTACTCTTTTATATGTTCACCATAAATATTTTTTTCTTTTCTTTTTGAGAGGTAACTTTAATTTTATTAAAAGAAAAAGGCTGTGTAAACAGACAAACTATATCAGAGGAGCAGATGATGTAGAACCATCTTTTCCAAATAAAATTGAATTTGCTCCCCACTCTCCAGTCCCCACTTAGAATAAAGATGGCCCAAGCACCTTTCAAAAAATTAAGAATTGCCAGAGGACTCATGGCAGAAGAACTTGGGGATTTAGCCCATTAATATCATGACCTTCCTTTTAGCCTTAAGGAAAATATCTTCCGCCGACTTGTGTAGCTTTTAAATATTCTGTTTATGTTATGCCACTGTCAACAAAAGAGTTGTAGCAGAGATTGCCTCCATAAAACCTTCCTTTTTGGGCCACAACAACCCTCATAACAATATACCATACCTTGAAGATATAGTTGCAGTGTGTAAAGATAGTTCACCAACTCCGCACCCTGATGATATAAGATACATACATTGGGAATAGTCATCATTTTGCTCCTCAAGTGGTCAATTGTAAGCACCAATGGCTGGTCCATTGATCAGATGGGCCACAATTTATGAAATAAATGGACAGCTAATAAAAAATTTCCCATAGTTTAACATTGTGGCTCGCAAGATGGGTAAACCAGCCTGATTTTTGGGCCAGGGTATCTATATGGTGGGATTCACCTGATGGATGGTTTGGAACTTTGGTTCTCGTATTTGTTTTCCATGTTGGCACATGTGGTGGTATGTGGATGGGCTTCTTGGTACCCGTTTATGGGATTTGCAGACCATTAAATTTCAGTAGATTTAGCAAAAATCTCTATTTTAATAAGTGTTAACATTTAATTAGAAGTTCATGAATAAGATGGATATAACATGAGTTATTTGGGGACAGATCATTCTTACCTTTTTTGGCTTGTGTGATTTCTTGGCAGAGATCTTAGCTTTAACAAGTTGGCGGGAATGATTCCAAGCACCTTTAGAAGCCTACCACAAGTGGATTTCCTGTAAGCAGTCTAATTTGTAACTATAAAGTTTGGGCTTCCATGATGATGTTTATAATGCCATGACAAAGAACTACTCAGTCACAGTGAATCAATGACATGGCTTTTGATTAGGTATTTGACTAGCAATTTGCTAACTGGATCTGTAGAAGACTGGATGATTAATAAGCCAGCAAACATGTACATTTCTCTTCCGGATGCTTGGTATCAATTTTCAATATATTGATTGCATATCTACTAATTGGAATACTACATTAGTTCTCCTTGCATGCAGTTGTCACTCTCTGTTCCTCACATTCTAATAGTCTGTCTTGAAGCATTAATCTTAAATGCTGGTAATCAGTTTTGTGTTTGATATGCTTGTAGAACCTAACTATCACTGAAAAACTACTAAGCGAATGTTAGGAACTTGCTGAGAAGCGTTGTCATACTTGACAAGCAGGATCTGTCTCTGATTTGGAGGCACAATCATCAATACACTACATGCCCGAAATTTTATTTTATTTTGGTGTTTTCTTCTAGAAGAAAATCCAAGTAGACAATAGTACTGGTAAGAAAACTGGTAACTAATTATATTTAAGGCTAATCTACATGGGACTATATATATAACCTTCAAACGTGACAAGCTTGAGAAGGCTGACCCTCATACTTTGTGGAAACATTCCTCTGCACAGTCCTAAATTTGCAAGCAAATGCATGATGGATGCACTTGAAGTAAACCAATTTGATTTATCCCCCTCCCTGTACAACCCATATTTTATTATATTTTATAAATAATGAAGTTCATTGGATAGTAGGAGAATTGCATCAAAAGAGGGGCAGAGATTGGCCAATGTGGCCTACATATGCTTCCTTTGTTGGCTAGAAACAATTCAGGCCATCGTAGGATTAATTGCATTCATGCATGAATAATGTAGAGAAACCAAAAATTGAAATTTTATGCAAGCAAACTCTCTACATACCTTTCAAGAAGAAGCCTTCAATCTGAGGTAGAATGAACCACTAATCTGCTAGGAAGATGGCCTCTGATGGTTGCCGCCTTAGGTCAATCCAAAGAGCCCCACGCTAGATGATGATGGGGTCCTCTTCTCTCTCTTCAAAACCTTAGAACCCTTGCTTGTGCAGGGTATGTATGCCCTAGCAGTGGGACCTACTAGTTTAATAGTTAATTACAAAGAGTGCCATCACTACTCTAGTAAAAACAATGGGTCTTTATGCACATGGAACTCTCCCAATGTAAATACATATGATGTCCATCCATCACTCCATCATTATTGTCACAAAAGGTGGGCCCATGCCTCAAAATAAACCCCACCTACTGTAACTTAAAGATCTACCGGTGGATTAGCAATCAGCCACTATCCAAAATCAACATTTACTTAAAACAAAAAATACATTGTTTCTCTTTTAAAAAAACCTATTGTGAAAACACATTTTGACACAAAAGATGACATTCCTAAATGACTAACTAGGCTGATTGTAACAATGACCTTTCTTGGTGACCAATCTTCAATTAAGAATCTAACTTGTGGATATCTTGTGGGTCATCCATAGTATATAGAACTTCTCTTTTGGAAAACCCAAGAGCACCTAGGTACTGATCCTCATTGGTTTCACTTTATATGCCTCAAAACTTCCATGGGAGAAAACCCAAGTCTCCATGGTGAACCCTCCCATTAGAGATTGACAAAACGTGCATGGGAAGTGTGTGCTCTCTAATTAAGACCAATGGAGCATTCCTTCAAGTGTTCCTTGTGAAATGTGTCGCAATCCCATCTGAGCACACTAATGTACTTACATGAAGACCGCTCTCAAATTGGCCAAGATCTAGTCAACACTGCAAAGAAGTCATACAGTACCATGACAACCTTCCTCATGCACTGCCTAAGTACACCCAGCGATTTAAATATTTATACTATCGGTATTGCAAAGCAGCGATACGAAACTGACTGAAAGTGTTGAAATTCCCGGTATCGGTTAATATTTCACAAAATATCGCTTTTATAACTTACCTGATATCGTGGATACATACAATACGTATCGGCGATATCGCACTTGTGTTAGCCCCCTTGCAAAAAAAAATCAAAAATCGCCAAAAAACTGATTTTCTCATAAATTTTTTGCCATGATTACTTTCCTAAGGGGATTTCGACTAATCATTTTCATTTGTTTGGAGAGAAAAGGGGATTTGGGTGCGAAAATTGTAATCGGAGAGCATGTGGTACCCGAAAATCCAATCGGTGATTCCGTGCTAATTTCAATTCTTTTTGTGTTTAAATTGCTTGAAATTAGTAAAATGAAGTTAGTAATCCATGATTTTGGATCTTTTGCATATTCAATCATGGATTTTGACCTCCGATTTTCAAATTTGGGAAACAATCTTTTAAAATTTCTATTTCACCCATTTAACTTGCATTTGGAGTGAGGAAAAATTACATTAGAGTGTCTGGAGGCTGGTCTACAGATAGAAGGAACTTTTTGAAATTTTTGAAAAAAATATTTTTTAATTAAAAATATCGAAATAATATATAAAAATTTAATGTTTTAAAAAAATAGATTTACCAAATGTTATTTGTGCCTAATATTTATGTATTTATGAGTGTACATTGATCTTAACATCATCCACACATTTAAATTTTCAAAAATATGTTTTTTAAATAAGCGCACTGTAGATTGTAGGATAGATTTAGTGCAAGTATTTTGTACATTGACTGTTCTAATAAATTATATGAGTTATCGAAATGTTACTGACTTTTTTATTTATTATATTAATTTTTATTTAAAAATAAGTATAAAATGTTAAAATGTTTGAGATGATATTTCCAAGTCCAAGTTTTGGTTTCTCTATATCTGAACACCCCCTAAGAAATCCACAGAGTCGTCTCCACTTAAGCACCAATATTTGAGTCCTTGATTTAACTTTCTCTACAGGATTTCAATTTCAATAGATATTTTGCCTCAAGTATTCTAGTCAAAGACCAAAGACCAGCTAATGACATAGACTTTTACTCTCTACGGAAATTTCAATTGACATGCTCTCTAAATTCTTATTATTCCTTTGCTTCCAAATTTCTCATAAAATTACGAATGGAAAATTCTCCAAAGAATTCAGCCCTTCTCACCAAAAGGATTGCTTGCCCACTCATCAACCAATTTAAATCTCAAGCAAGAATACCCAAAGCCCAAAAAGACCACAACACACGAGCCAAGCATCTTGCAATGAATAAAGAGATGACAGACCGTCTCTTCATCATTTTACTTAAAAGGCATATGGTAGACTGCCAAGCGTTCCATAACCCTTTCCAAAACCATACTTTACATGTAAAACCGGGACAAAAGGAAATTGGAAGGCCCATCTACCATGATTATGCTGATATGGGGAAGATGCTAACACTTGTCTCTTAAGGCTGTGTCGAGAAAGAAAAATGCAAATATGGAAGGTTTAAACTCTGTTTTGATCTCTTGTATAGAATTTGTGTGGTACTTTGGGTTTCCCTTGATTGAGTTGCATCAGCCAGTGAATTTCAAAGGACAAACTTTCGACATGTCCAATCTCTCTAAAGATATGGTCAAATGCTCAAAATTTTGTTCCCAAATTAACAGGCACTATTTCACTATTGAGGTTTGAAATTATTTCCATGTGTTTATATTCTATTTACATGATGTGACTTATTTTTTCCGTAACATATGAATAACTTTTTTATATCATTTTTTTTTCCCATGTTGCTTGCTTCTTGAAATGCTTCAGTGATCTTTCTTACAATAATTTTACATGGGGAAGCCATGTGCCACTAAATTGTCAACAAGGAGGAACGTAAGAATAGCCTTCACTCTTCAGTAGTTTTAACATTTTAGTACCTCATGGTAGGGGTGGCAATGGGCTGAGCTCGTGCTGGGCCAGGATGGTCCTAGCCTTGCCCAGACTCTAATTGGGCTAAAAAGGACTTGGCCCTGGACTTGGTATTATAGGGTTGGCCTTGTAAGGAGAAGAGTCAAATGATCAAAGGTTTGGAATAATCCAAGCAAAGAATTCTTTGGGATATCCTCTATCCATGGTGAGTCTCATCATATAAATGGTTTTGGTCCTAGCTCATACTTATTCTCGAAAGCCCCAGCCCTGGCTCGATCGATACCTTAATCAGGCTAAAAAGGCCTTGGCCCTAGACTTGGCTCTACAAGTCTGGCCTTGCAAGGAAAAGAGTCAAATATTCAAAGGTTTGAAATAGTTCAATCTAAGAATTCATCAGGGTATCCTCCATGCACGACGAGCTCCATCATATACATAATTTTGATCGTTAAAACATGACCCCAAATTCAACGAGTGTCTTTACACTACACATGTACGTTGATAGGAACTACTTTTGTACTATGGTGTCCCACTTGATGATCGGACCTAGACAACTGGCCGGGTTAGACCATTCATCGTTCACCCAGTCCTTGCTGCAAACCAGCCATGAATTTCAAGCCTAGCCTGGGGCACTCATGCCAAGTTTAGAGGCCCAAGCCTTGGGCCTATAGGGCTCAACCACCCAGCCTATTGTCGCCCCCACCTAAGGTTATGTAGTCTCTCCTTTTTTTTCTCTTTTTTTGCTTCTTCTTCTTCTTCTTCCTTAAAGAGATTTTCACTTTTTTGTTTGTACAGAAACTTGTTTGGAAGCTCTTCTATAGGGAACAACACGTGAGTACTTGTTTTTGAAACTGCATGGTAAATTATAGATAATCGCCAATGTTTGTGAGTAGCTGGTTTGGTTAATTTGGAAGCCCCCAGGCACATTTAAATATGTGATTCATGCTGATGCATTCTGGACCACATTGATAATGCAGAAGTGGAGTTTTTCCATGCTCAAAAAAGATCTTTCCCTGTACAAAATGTAAGTTTCTCCCTTTCGAATTAGTGTGAACTTGAAATTGTCTTTTTCATTCACAAATTTGTCCTTCATGTGGTTCCTTCCAATGTAAGTATGTCCTTTTTTGAATTAGTGTCACCTTGAAATGTCTATTTTGTTCTTACTTCTGTCTTTGGTGTTTTCTCATTTGATCTTCCTTCCAAAGTATGCAATAAGTGGCATCAATAAATATATCAACCAACAAAATTCTATAACTTATCCAATTCAACTAAAAGACATGAGCATATATACAAAGATTTGGAGCAAAGACAAATGATGAGGAAGATGACAACAATCACGGAAACATGAGGATGTTAACTAACAATAAGCTTCTCACTTCTTGGAAGATAAAACTTCCGTGGATCTTGTATTTATGTGAGTATCATTTAAATGGCAAAGCATGCTCTTAACTACTAAAACTAATTATAAACCCCATAAATGCACATTCTCCTCCCACTTAAAGTGGCTCTTCTTCTAATCTAAAGTGTTCAATGGAATGCAAGTCTTCCCATTTTAGATATTGATAATCAAATCATTGTCATTACATTGTCCCAGCTATTTGTGGTCAGCTTTCTCATGATTGTTTTGCGAATGTACAACAACCAGCTGCCTATTTGACATCAACCCTCCCGCTTTACCCGAGCTAGCGATGGGCTGGTGCTTTGTTACCAATTGGAGTTGTAAATTTCATAATTAAATAACTTCAAAAACATTGTAATTCTTATCTTTTGCATAGAAGATGCCTAGAAAAGAAACCTGAAGAAAGGGTAACTTTGTGTTAAACCTTGGTCTAATTAGGTCAATTCGGGAGTTTATCTGAAGTTAGATTTCTTCTTCTTCTTCTTCTTCTTTTTTTCCTTTTTTTTGTGATGAATTATTTTGATTGAAAAAAGGCAAAGGTACAAAATGTTGGATGTAGGCTAGTGGGGCCCACTGGTGAGCAATCACTAGTGGGTGGGTCCCACATGTTTAGGCTTTCTCCGGCCTTTTCCATTCGGTTGAGATTTCAAATTCAACTTTGAATTTGAAATATGATAAGAGATAGGGATTTGACCGGATAATATGGTTTCATCCTATCTCATCCGATCTCTCCCTCCTTTCCTATAAAAAGGGATGCGTTCTCTCTCTCACATTTAACAATCATACGAAATATCGAGAGTATACAGAGAGATATAGTGTGCACGGTAGTCTGTCCATCTTAGCTTGTCCTTGGGACGATCTGATCCATAAATCGCAATCCGAGGCCACTATATACCGTAGGATCAGAGGTGTGAATAGTTCCATCTGCTCCAGTAGTAGATAGGCGGGCCGTTGGAGCACCGTTCTTCTGCTTTGTGAGGATTCCAAACTTCGTGTAGACCGTCAGATCTTGAGGGCTCACCTTCCGCGCTTCCCAACAGTGGTATCAGAGCATATTTAACAGCGAATCTCCGATTATATTCATCTAAAAAGGTAAGTAACCCATCCCTTTTTTTTTGGATTGGAATCCATGTTTTACGAATGGTATCAAATCAGCATGTGTACGGTAGATTAGTTTTTGTATACACGTATGCCATGTGCATGTAAGTTGTACCCCATGCGTGTACATCATATCCACCAATAATTGTTTAATAGAAATACATCCACTAATAGATGTTGTATTGAACTACACCACTTAAAGGCATGCTCACCTACGCACCTTTACACACGTGTCATTGGTGTCGAATCCGAATGGTTAATAAGATGCGGAATCCCATGAAACCTTAGGAGGTGAATTTTCACACTGATCTAAGATTCTAGTGGGCCATAGCAAAGAGAAATTCAAATCGAGGGAAGAAAATGTTTGAATTTGTAATGGCCCACCAAAGTTTTGGTTCGAAGTAAAAATTGGTACCAGGGGATTTCATGAGGTTCTGCTTCATGTGGACCGTTCAGATTTATAAGACTCATCAGATGTGATGAGTTCTCAAAAAAAAAAAGGGTTCGTATGTAGTACGATACGACCTGGATCGCAGGTGAGTGTTCCGCCAGCTGAAAGTGACGTCTCTCTATTAAGATGTCACACTCTATAGCTGTTGTGCAGATGTACACGTGTGTACACATGTGGGCTAATATGCACATGTACACGTTGGCTGATGTCCACATTCTGTACACACGTTGGCTGATGTGCTACATACAAACTACCAGCAATATAGATGTCGTATTGTAGTACACCACAAATATATTGCTCCTGTATTACTCTATTAGAGAAGCTGATTGGATGGTGTACATCATAGTTATTGTGCACGTGGGAAGCTGATTGGCTGATATACATCAAACCAGCCAAATAGCTGTTGTACATGTGGGTCTGATCACGAGATGTGTTGTATCCAAACCGTCCATCCATATGGCAAGCTTGGTATAAGGATGTACAGCATGGTTGCCCCCCCACACAAACCATTTTACATATAAGTTATGGTGGGGCCCACAAGATTAGATGTTTTACGCTGTGCGTGAAACGTGTTACAGTAGATTCGACCCTCTATGTGATCATCTATAGTTGGATGAGGCGCACATGTACATGTGTTAGCTACTGTACACGTGTGTACACGTGTTGGCTAATCTGCAAGTACATGAGTTAGCTACTGTACACGTGTTAGCTACTATACACGTATGTACACGTGTTGGCTAATCTGCAAGTGTACACATATTATACTGGGTCATAGCTTCTGCTATACACATGTGTACACGTGTTGTACACGTGTTGGCTAATGTACACGTACAGTACACGTGTTGGCTGATATGCAACATACAAGCTTTTGGTGGGCCGAACAAACTATACATGAGAGATCCACCATCTAAACCATACAAGCTTCGATATTGTTGACTATACACATGTTGTTTTGTGCAAAACATCAGCCGCACATGTGGGCATAGTTGATGTATTGTATTATAACACATATGGGTATGTACATCAGCTGCACATGTGGATCTAATCCGTGTATAACACAGATCTCATCACAAGATATGTGTTGACTCCGAACCATCCATCCATCTGATGAGCTTGGATTTATGCTAGAGAAGAAAAATAAGCACTTGGTCAATGTGCAAGTGTACGCGTGTGTTCACATGTCGACTGATGTACAAGTATATATCACATATCTTACTAGTGCCTCTCAAATTCAAATGCCTAGCTGCTGTGTGAAGCAAATTGGTTCATGTACATCTCACGTGTTGGATGATAGTATAATGTACATCTGTAAAGCTGCAATGCACGTGTTAGTTGATGTACACGTGATTGGCTGATGTACATGTACAGCAACTATGTTTTAGTTTTGCCAATTCCACATGTGTAGATCTGTTGAAAAATGAGTGCACATATATGATGAATTCATACTTAATCTACAAAACAATTGTGTGGCCCACATTCAGATATGTTGCAACCTGAATGTGATATCCTTTTTAAAAAAAAAAAATTTGATCATATATAATTCTTATGAGATGATGGACACATATCAAGAATGTTGTTTCTTTTATTATATCTTCTTCACTGTTGATCTAAAGCTTATTAGTAATCGAAACAATCATCAACTATGATAATCAATGTTGATGAAAGGATCCATCATCAACAATGATCATTATCGGTAATGATCGGATACATCACTAATAGTCATGATCACAGGTGAAGATTGTACTCTCTCTATATCTAAGCACTTAATTTTTCCTTTCTGATGATGATGTTAATATGCATGAAAATATTCGGCTTGATGTGTTTAGATCTAAGTCCCCTTATTTTTCATTGGAAAATATAGAAAAACTTAGTACTTAGATACTCCCTATACACAAATAAAGGTTGTGCATAACCTGAGTGGGAGTTTATTCTCCTCCACCAAATGATGCATGCAACCATGTAATGGAAGGTTGCACGTTATATAAATTTACTCTTATAAAAGCATTAAATCTCATCTTAATTAGAGAACTTGATTGTTCTACACCGCCCATTCAGGTATGTGGAGTTTCAGATCTCATAAAGATGTGTTAACTACTTTTATACATTGAAATTTTATATAACACGTAGAAATGCTGATGATTAGTGTCAATACCTTAGATCATAGCTAAGTAGTGATACTCATACAATGTAGAGATGACCACCAAAGCGTTAATCGCTGAACAGCTAAAAGGACAACATTTCAACGGCAACAACTACGAAGACTGGTCCCGCGCAGTGCGATGTCTTCTGGACAAGGATGACATATCTCGCACACTCGATGTAGTTCAAGAGGAACCCATCCTGGCTGAAAATGGAAATTTACAAGAACATAGGGTTGCGATGACTTGCTATAATAAGTGGCGAAAACAAAATCGTTTAGCCCGTAATGTCCTTCTTAGCACTATGCACAAAGAATTCATACCTACGTATGAAGTGCATGAAACCGCTAAGGGAATCTGGGAAGCACTGACAGATGCCTATGCGCAGAAGTCAGATGCGAGAGTTAGGGCAATGGAATTGGAATTCCAGGAGTACAGGATGCCTGTCGGCTGCCCCATCAAAGATCATATTCGTAAGATGGAGCAAATGATAGGTGCCCTTAGGAATGTTGGGTGCAAATTGATTGAAAATCAGAAGATTATAGCCATGCACCGTTCCTTGCCTGAATCTTGGGCCCAAATCAAAAGAATTCTGAACCATACTATTCTATCACTACGTTCAGAGACTTTTGTGGCCACTTGGTACGTGAGATTGAAATGAATGCAATTCAGCCAGGTTCGGCCAAAGCCTTTGTAGCAGAGACCCATAAGCGAAAAGTTAACAATAAACGATTCAAAGCTCGCAAGAAGGCGAAGAAGAATAATCAAGAACAGAAGACCACAACACCTCCTCCAAATCTCAAGAAGGGGAATGGAAAGAAGAAGCAGAAAAAGATAAAAATAATCTGCTTTGTCTGTGGAAATTCCGGCCATTATGCTCGGCAGTGTGCCCACAAAAAGATGGTAATTTCTCAGTCACAAGATACTTTATATGTAGGCGTTTGTTCTGAAATCCTTTCCGTTGATACTATATCTAACGAGTGGATTTTGTATTCAAGCGCAACAAAGCACGTGACACAGTCGTCGAGGACTCGAGGAATTCCAGCCTGTATCTAAAGGAAGTTACAAGCTGTACATGGGCAATAACGCTGTTGAAGACGTACTAGGGATTGGCGTTCTCCATCTCCGTACGCGCATAGGGCAAACAATAATCGTTCGTGATACTCTTTTTGCACCGGGGATGCGTCCGAATTTAATTTCTGTTTCTAGGTTATTATATGATGGTTTTGATATTCGATTTTTTGCGATTAGAGTTTCTTTGAACTGAATAACCTCATCTTTGCATGGGGAAATTTAATTTCAGATTTATTTATTCTAGACGTAGATTGTGATAATGCCCATCTTGCTTTATCTGCTATATCGAATAAAACTGTAGTATCTGAATCTCAAAAATGGCACGCGAGGTTAGGTCACATCGAAAAGGATCGTATGACAAGACTAGTACGTTCTGGTCTGTTAGACTCCTTATCCAAAGTTGATTTGCCATTTTGTGAACATTGTGTGTCCGGAAAGACATCGAAGAAACCATTTCCCAAAGTGGCTAGGTCTAAGGGCACACTAGAGATAATCCATTCAGATATTTGTGGACCCTTTAATGTACATGCCAGAAACAGATGTCAATACTTTGTCACTTTCATTGACGATTACTCGCGCTATGGATATGTGTATCTCATCGCACACAAATCTGAGGCTTTTGATTGTTTTCTTAAATATAAAGCTGAGGTGGAAAATCATGTTGAGAAAAAGATTAAAATCCTTCGATCTGATAGAGGTGGCGAGTATACATTTAAAACGTTTAAATCATATTGTGAAAATGTTGGAATTGTTCGGCAGTACACAATGGCTTACACTCCACAACAAAACGGTGTTGCAGAGAGAAGGAATAGGACACTATCGATGATGGCACAAGCCAATCTCTCTACCATATTCTGGGGAGACGCACTGTTAACAGCCGTCTACGTCCTTAATAGAGTCCCATCCAAATCCATTCCTAAGACTCCATATGAGATGTGGTCTGGGAGGCCTCCTTCTTTAGCCAACCTACGCCCTTGGGGATCTTTGGGATATGTTTTGCTACCTACTCAACATAGAGGTAAACTTGATAGTAAAACCATTGAATGCGTGTTCATTAGGTACCCTATGCATTCAAAGGGATACGTTCTAGTTTATGAGGACCATGGACGATGGATTGAGATAGAATCCCGAGACGTGACCTTCGTTGAAGATAGATACCCAAGCCGAATGAAGCAAAAGGTTCCAATAGAACTTTTTGAAATACCCGATGTATCTCAGGAGAGTGGGAGTTCTGCTCCTCAAGATGAAGATGCTCCTATAGTTCACTAGGATAGTGGGAGGACATCTCAGCAGGCTTCTGAATTACGTCGAAGCGAAAGAGGATTGATTCCCCGAAGATACTTCGATATTGAAGGGCAAACATTCTCTTGCGTTGCAGTTGATGATGATGAACCTGATTCATATCAGGATGCATTATTATCTTCTAACTCGGCCGATTGGATAAATGTTATGGACGAAGAGATCGCTTCCATGGAGAAGAATAAAGTCTGGGAACTTGTTGATCTGCCTTCCAATCGTAAAGCGATGGGTAATAAATGGGTACTTAAGATCAAAAGAAAGGTAGATGATACAGTGGACAAGTATAAAGCACGATTAGTTGCTAAAGGTTTTACACAACAAGAAGGCATTGATTACGAGGAGACTTTTTCACCTGTTGCAAAGTTCTCCTCAATCTGCATGATCTTGTCTATTGTCGCAAGTTTAAACTTAGAGTTATATCAGATGGATGTAAAGACCGCATTCTTAAATGGTGACTTGGATGAAGAGATATACATGCAACAGCCCATGGGTTATGTGGACAAAAAGCATCCAAAGAAAGTCTGCAAGTTGTTAAAATCTATCTATGGGCTGAAGCAATCTTCAAGACAGTGGTACATGAGGTTCCACTTGGCCATCACCACTTTTGGATTCACCATGAGTGAAGAAGATCATTGTGTATACATGAAACGGTCTGGAAGATCTTTTCTGATACTATCTCTATATGTAGACGATATCCTGTTAGCTGGTAATGACATGCAATTGTTGATATCGACTAAAGATTGGCTATTCTCGAACTTTGAGATGAAAGACCTCGGTGAAGCCAACTTTATTCTTGGGGTAAAAATCATTAGGGATCGCCCTAAGAAATTTTTAGGCTTGTCTCAAGCAACCTATATATAAAAGATCTTAGAGCGGTTCAGGATGAAAAATTCAAAAGCTGTTGAAACCCCTATGGATAAAGCTACCAAGCTAGACAGGAAATCGTGTCCCCAGACTAAAGCTAAGAAATTGGCTATGTCCTCAGTACCTTATGCAAGCGCAGTAGGGAGCTTAATGTATGTTATGCTTTGCACCAGACCGGATATTAGCTATGCAGTTGGCATAGTCAGCCGTTATCAGAGTAACCCGGGACAGTCTCATTGGCAAGCCGTCAAACGTATATTCCGCTATCTTTGAGGAAAAAAAGACCTAATGTTGTGTTATGAAGGCACAAGCCTCAAGCTCAAAGGATATTCAGATGTTGCTTGGGGTAATGACGCCGACGAGGGAAAGTCTATTTCAGGATATGTATTCTTACTCGGAGGAGGAGCTATCTCATGGTCGAGTAAGAAACAGACATCCACAGCTCTTTCATCTATGGAGGCTGAGTACATTGCATGTTGTGCTGCAGTTCAGGAGTGTGTATGGGTTCGCAGATTTCTATTGAGTCTGGGTGTTGTACCGAGTGTTCGTCAGCCTATATCGCTGAAGATAGACAATACTTCTGCCATTGACTTGGCAAAGGACCCTAAACACCACCAAAAATCTAAGCACATTGAGATCAAGTATCATTACGTCCGTGATCAAGTGAGAGATAAGAAGGTCGCCCTTAGCTACATTCCTACTAAGGATATGATGGCTGATCCCATGACGAAACCTATAGCTAGAGATCTATTTCAGGTTCACGTCAGGCAGATGGGATTGAGGAAAGCTTGACTGATGTACTTGTTTTGTAGTACCTTTGATCTTTCATTAATGAATATTATATTCCTTTTTATTCAGTATTGAACACTAATATAACTAGGTATGAAGATCATCAGCATTTACCTTGAAATCATGTAGGATTTCTATTTTTTTGTCGGCAGGCCGGTCACCCACTCGCACGGGTTGACCAACCTTGAATGTACAAGAGAGGTACATTTGGGGCTATGTTTATACATTGAGGTATGAACTTCCCTTTATTGTGAATAATAAAGGATGAGGATATGAGTGAGTCGTATCCGCCTACAATCTTATAAAGATTGAAGATGAGACTGATAAAGTCGAATAACATAATCGCACCATTCCGTTACATGCGATCAATGTTATGGCCTGAAATTAAAGACAAGTTATGAGGTTATGAGATGAGTCGTACCTTATGTAGAATGACCTTCGTATTGTAGACCCGACATTCATGTAGTATTGTCTACTTTACGACGTGGATTGTAGCCACGTGCAGGGACCTATTACCTACAGATTGCTTTGATTCGATCTAATCATTGCAACGTGCGAGTAGCCAGTCCCGTAGGTGACTCTTTGTGTCCTTAGCTACCCTCCTCTTGTGTATATGAGGATGAGATTGAGTGTTGCTACTTTAGTGTACGATGACGAAAGGTCCTTGATTGGCCAGACTCAAGCAGCTTGATTAATTCCAAATTACACATCTGCGTGGGGAAGATCCCGTGACAGCTACACCAAGTTTCTAGAACTATAAATATGCACTTGAAGACTTATCCGCCGGCAGTATTGAGTTGTTTTTATTAGACTTTTGCAAACAGTATTTTTCTTAAAAAGCATATATATATATAAGTATTGCTTTGAATTGGTTTTATTCGAAGTTTGTGAAAAATCAAGTTTTCATAATAACTCGATAAGTTGGATAAGTGCGTATGTTGGCCGAGTACTCCAGGTCGGGAGTTAACTCCATCCGGTGTGGTCATGCGGACTAGGACAGGCATTGCAAAGCTTGGGTTATTGAGTACTAGTCAGGTGGTCACTTAGTACTTAAGCACCTGTGAGAAGATTATGGTGATCCAGCTGGTCCCACGCCTCTGATTCTTTTGATCGCGATGTTTAGTTTTTGATTGTTACTAGGCGAGTTAAATGGACAAATTTTTTGTGCCTATCCCACAGTGTGATTGAGTGGGAGAATGTTGGATGTAGGCCAGTGGGGCCCACTGGTGAGCAATCACTAGTGGGTGGGTCCCACATGTTTAGGCTTTCTCCGGCCTTTTCCATTCGGTTGAGATTTCAAATTCAACTTTGAATTTAAAATATGATAAGAGATAGGGATTTGACCGGATAATATGGTTTCATCCTATCTCATCCGATCTCTCCCTCCTTTCCTATAAAAAGGGATGCGTTCTCTCTCTCGCATTTAACAATCATACAAAATACCGAGAGTATACAGAGAGATATAGTGTGCACGGTAGTCTGTCCATCTTAGCTTGTCCTTGGGACGATCTGATCCATAGATCGCAATCCGGGGCCACTATATACTATAGGATCAGAGGTGTGAATAGTTCCATCTGCTCCAGTAGTAGATAGGCGGGCCGTTGGAGCACCGTTCTTCTGCTTTGTGAGGATTCCAAACTTCGTGTAGACCGTCAGATCTTGAGGGCTCACCTTCCGCACTTCCCAACACAAAAACCATCAAGGTAGTGGAAAAGAAAAACAAAACAAAGATGAGGCATGGAAATAACTGTCTGAATTAGATTAGCTCTTCGGAATTTGCCTTTTCCTTGATCTTATCCTACAGCACTAATCACTTGTATCTTTCTATGGCAGATCATTATTCTTTGTATATAAATTGTGGTGGAGATGATGTAACTATAAACAAAAACACCACATATGAAGCAGATCGAGAATTAGTTGGGGCTTCGACTTTTGTTTTAAGTGATGGAAGAAATTGGGCACTTAGTAGTACTGGAAATTTCGTTAATGATGAAAAACCTATAGACAGCTACATAGCAGAGAATAAATCCATGCTCTCTATGCCTAACTCTGAGTTGTACACTAAGGCACGGCTTTCTCCCATGTCCCTCACTTATTATGGGCTTTGTCTTCTAAATGGAAACTACACCGTGAAGCTCTACTTTGCAGAGATAACCATCACAGATGGCAGAACATATAGCAGCCTTGGAAAGCGCATATTTGATGTTTACATTCAGGTAGTTAATCACATCACAGAGATACTTTTCTGTTAATTTACAGGAGTCAGGTGTAACTGAATTAGTTTAATGCAGGGAGAGCTGGTATTGAAGGATTTCAATATCAAAGATGAAGCTGGTGGTTCTGGTCGAGCAGTCGTGAAGAATTTTACTACTGTTCCTGTGTCTAATAACGCTTTGGAGATCCGTTTCTGTTGGGCGGGGAAAGGGACACAAATTGTCCCAGATAAAGGAACCTATGGCCCTCTCATTTCAGCAATTTCTGTTGACCCTGGTATGATTTGTGTTTTGTACAAGTGTATTGTTCTCGTTATCTTTTGTTGTTCAGGTAAATAGATCCCAAGGACTATTCTCGGCTTAGAAAAGGTCTTGAAGTGGCGGTGTTTGCATAAGTGGTTTCTTATCTTGTTTGATTTTAATTGGAGGATCTACTGCTTGTCTAATTTCAATTGTGGTCCATAAAAAATATTGGAGCATTGGACTACTAATGTATATAGAGGTATCTCTGTTCACTCTTGCTGCCCTCTCATTCTTGCTCACCCGTTGTGCCTTGCCATGTGGTTATTCATATCATGCATCTAGTAGCTTCCAACTGTGGATTTTCTCTGTGGCAAAAATCTGCTGCTTAGAGATCTTCACCATACTTAGAGAGGGAAGTTGGAAACAGTTAGCCATATCTCATTGTTTTTTTCTGGGTGGCAAGGATCTTTGATAAATGAGGTTTTCTCACACAACCAAGCCAGTTCACAATGGGGTTGGGTCCTTACTCATGGCTCACTGGTAGACTCACAAGAGTTTCAACACAAAGGTCATGGGTTCGAGTACCCATTGTGGTGTGTCTGTGGGTGTTAAAAAAAAAAAACAGTTCACAATGGGGCCTACTAGCTGAACAGTTTGGGTCACCATGTTGGGAGACAAAAGAGGCAAGCAACAAATGGCAAGGAATGTCAGCAGAATTTATATGCAGGATATTCTTTGGCTTCTTAAACATAAAATATATAATGTTTTTGAGAAGGGTAGAGTCAGATTTTGTAAAGAAGTGATTTTGGTTCTGTTAATTGGTTTGATCAAATTTCGAGGGCTTTCTGAGCTTTCATATATGCTACATTTTCCATCAGAAAATCAGCGTTGATGTATTACTATATTATTGTGTGAAGTTTGCATTGGTCTGCTTTTTTCTTTCATTCATTGTTTGATATTGTTCTTTGTGCAGAATTTACACCTCCAAAAAGTGGCAAGGGGATCTCTGCTGGTGTTGTAGTCGGGATTGTAGCTTCAGTATTATTTCTTTCTTTCTTGTTTTTGTTTTTCCTCTGGAGGAAAGGCTTTCTGGGAGTCAAAACCACAAAGAACCAAGGTGGGAACTAATCAAATGCATGAAATTATAACAGGAAAAAAGAAAAAGAAAAAAGGGGAACCACTTCTAACACATTGCTTTTGATGCTTGGCTATGCTTTTATTAGTATTAACCATAAATGCCTCAAGAAGTAAGCAATTTTCATATCAAGCTTTGGAATATACTACTTAAACTTGATGCCATGTTGATGTGCTCAAATCTTATGTTTCAGCCCTCATCAAATCATCAGCATCATCATTGTCATAACTTTGTTCCAGCTATTTATTGAACTTTATTTAGCACACAGAGTATTTTGCTTTCCTCTACTCCTATATTCTTGTCTTCATGCGTGCATTAGCATATGCATACATTCAAATGTAGGAGTCAGGTCTGAGCTTAGCTTTCCCATCCACAACAAACCTCCCCCCCCCCCCCCCCCACCACACACACACACAGAAACCAACTCAAATGTAGAAGGAACTGCTTAGTGGGTGCTTTATGTTAATTTAAGGAAAATATTCTTCATTAACTGATCATGTTGGCTAAATACCTCCATCATATTTAAATACCCTATATATGCATGTGTGTTGACCACAAATCGATAGGACAAGGCTATGATGATGATGATGATGTGCATATGCACATGCTCACACACGCTTTTGTATTAGGAAAAGGCCAAATTTCTACTTTAAGAAAGAGTTAATATGTGAATCAAACATTTAATATTCCTTATTTTGAGAATTGTGTAAAAAAAAAAAATATTGCCAATATTGAGAAAATGTTATTCATTTCCTTCTAAATTGATTTCCACTCTTTTTTTCTTTTCATGAAACATAGAGACAAAAATCAATTTTGACAATCCATGATGTATCTCACTTTCTTTCCAGAAAGGATATTAAAATCTCTCTCTCTCTCTCTCTCTCTCTCTCTCTCTCTCTCTCTCTCTCTCTCTCTCTCTCTCTAAAAGGAATCAAATCAGTGTAACAATGATCATGTTACACTTTGCTATTTCTTAAATACCTATTTTGATGGGAAATGAAGGTTAAGGTCGGCTACTAACAATCTACAAAAGCTAGGCTTTCTGCATTCTTTGGAAGTGTCAATCATTCCTGGAAATTTTGGATGTTGTTTTTTTAACTAATAATGATTGGTATAAATATGTCATTATTAGGCCTATTAATACATGACATTAATACTGCATGCTGAAAATTTTGCTCTTGCATATTTATATTTATTTCCCAATGTTTTGAACATTTCTTTGGCTCTCTAGTAGTCCTGTTTTCCAATTATTTTTCTGGTCTCATGCTCAGAAGAGCTTGCTTGTACCCCATTGTGTGATAAATCATGCATAGGCTGCACTTTGCTAGTCAAAGATGTGGAATTTATTAACTTTTTATGACATTCATATCTGACTTTATCTGGTGGACAGATCTCAGAGATTTAGATCTACAAATTGGTTTGTTTACCTTAAGACAGATTAGAGCTGCCACTGGCAACTTCAACATTTCAAACAAGATTGGGGAAGGTGGTTTCGGTCCTGTTTACAAGGTATAGTACAGAATCACTGTTTATCCTGATATATAATTACCATAGAGATGAACATATTTCAAGTAAAAGATAATAGAACTTCTTACATTACTATATTGCAGGGTCTATTATCAGACGGTACTTCAATTGCAGTGAAACAGCTTTCATCCAAATCAAAGCAAGGAAGCCATGAATTTGTGAATGAAATAGGCACGATATCTGCTTTGCAACACCCAAATCTCGTAAAACTTTATGGATGTTGTATCGAGGGAGATCAACTATTGCTAGTTTATGAGTACATGGAAAATAATAGCCTTGCTCGTGCTCTGTTTGGTGAGCTCATTTGCTTTTGTATCAATATGTGTTTCCAGTACGGATGCAACACGAAGTAACATGACTCATTTTTTCATAACTGGATGATTTATAGGCCCAAATGAACATCAATTGCAGCTTGATTGGCCAACAAGGCACAAGATTTGTGTTGGTATAGCAAGAGGTCTGGCTTATCTCCATGAAGGATCGAGGCTGAAAATTGTTCATAGAGACATCAAAGCCACCAATGTACTGCTCGATCGGGATCTTATACCAAAGATATCTGACTTTGGTCTGGCAAAGCTTGGTGAAGAGGAGAAGACCCACATTAGCACTCGAGTAGCTGGAACTATGTGAGTTATCATGCACAATTTCCTCCTTGTTATGAAATGGAAACCATACCTTCATGCTCTTAGTGATAGTATTCATCCTCTTTTTTCAGACATAAAACTCAACATATTTCTTAGTTTTATCTTTTGAACCAGCACTCTGGAAAATTGGTGAATGCCATGTGCCCATCAAGAATTTCTCCTAGGCAGACTAGCTGCAAGTTTCAATCTAAAATGGGGAACCGAATGAGGCGACCACATAAACTGAATAGATCAATGAAAATGAGATAGAAGTTTGCATCACTTGTTTGACTCGTGACATCTCAGCGGTGCTGCCAACAGCCAAATCATGTCGATACCGCCATTAACCATAACATGAGATGGTGTTTTCAATCACACAATAAGCATTCATATACGTACAGATTTAATGGTGAATGATGCACATGGTTTGGGAGTCCAGGATACTTAACTGTGAATGCATTCATTAAAGATCATATCTAAGGGCCCACCTGATGCAACCCAGATAGACGGTCCAGCAGCCTAGAAGTCAGCCCCACAAGACCATATATGTGAAGAGATAGGAATAGTTGCTAACAAGTGACAACATCGAAAGAGCTCCACATTGGTTGATTGATGTTTATAAGAGGGAAAAAGAGGAGAAATGGAGGTATTTATGGAGCTTTAGGAGCATCACCATGACATCATAATGGTGTATTTTGCTGCCACCCCACTGAAGTTAATGAAGTACTAGTGCATTTTTTTTTAGTATTAAGATTCTTTTTCCCCTTTTTACTGTGCAGTCAATATTTACTCCCTTGCCAAAAATAAGGCTCCTAGTTCTTTCTTGGAAAGAGAGTACTCTGAATAGCATGTGCATAAAACCTTAGTGTTGTTGCCTTTGGCCATGTTTGGATTTCCCTCAGTCTGTGAATTGTCCCACCCTCATGTCGATTAGTCGTCAAAACATGGAACTGAGAGTATTTGGTCGAACCTGTAAATGAAGGTTCAATAGTCCACGCAAGGATCCATCTGTGTTTCCTGTCATTTGCTGTTTTCTGATTGATTCACGTGGAAATGGTTGCATACATCCAAACTGGTCGTTATCACTTATGTGGAAGCACCTGTTGAAAATTTGTTGGCCATCTCCATAGCAGTACTGCCTTTTTCCTAAGCATGTGAGACTATCATTACCTCATTAAGAAAAATAAAATTCACAATGATCTTGTTTTTGCAGGGGCTATATGGCACCAGAATATGCAATGCATGGTTACCTGACTCAGAAAGCAGACATTTACAGCTTTGGGGTTGTTGCTTTGGAAATTGTCAGTGGGAAGAGCATCACAAATTTCAGGCCAGATGAGAATCACATTCATTTGGTGGAATGGGTAAGTTAGATCTCCATTCAAAGCTTGGTAGTTTCGTTTTCCCAAAGCCATTGTTATAGGCTAGTGCCAAAAGTGCAAGTGAGATATTTCAGGACTTTCCTGTACACATCTCAGTTGTGATTTGAGTTGGAAAAACATGAACAGGGAGCCTGCTTCTATCAGTTCCACTTTTTGAGTACCCTTGCAAATTGCACCTTTTTGGCTAGGGACCCCAGCCAATGGCAATTTGGCGGCATATCAATCAGAGTGAAAAAACCTGAAAACTCGACTTGATTCAATGTTCAGCCGGGTTGGATCAACTCAAAGGCTCGACCCAACTCAACTCGATATGTAGTTATTTTATAAGTTAAAATATTAACTATGGTTAATTGTCATATAATTTTATAAGTATTATAAAATAGAAAACCAAACAACAATGCAGCAAAACCTTTCTTGTTAGGAGCACTTTATCTTTCGTAAAGGTTTGGGGGTTCAAATCTTACGTCCCTCTTGTTTTCTTTATAATAAAACAGTACCAAGTGTCTTGTCCGAGTCTTTGTGAGTTGCTTCAAGTTGACTGAGCCTTGTAGTCAACTCGGCAAGTCTTTCCTAGTCAAGATCAAGTCACCACTAGTATCGAGTTTGCAAGTGACTCCACTTGAAATTTCGCCGAGTCGAGTTGATGTGCCAAGTTTCAGGTCAAGTCAGTGAGTTTTAGAACTATGGTATAAATTGCAAACTGCACCTTTTTGTATGATTTACTGGGATAAAAGAAGATCTTCACTGTAAACGATTGACTCTGTATGCAACTGTGGATATTGCAGGCATATAGTCTGCAAGAGAGAGGAAGTCTAATGCTGCTTGTTGATCCGAAGTTGGGGTTGGAATTCAACAAGAAAGAGGCAATTGTGATGATCAATGTGGCACTCTTATGCACCAATGCATCACCTGTACCTAGGCCAGCCATGTCTGCTGTAGTTAGCATGCTCGAAGGACGGAGTGATGTCCAAGATTCGATTCCGAATTCAAGTTTTTCCAGTGGTTATTGGAAGCATAGCACCAGTAGCAGTCGTTACGAAGAGATCCAAAGCCAGAGCATGAGTCCTAGCCTGGGCCAAACCCTGATTGTGTCAACGGGTCAACGAGATATCGATCTCTCCAGTCAAGGTAGATTCCCAGTATCTGAATAGCACAGAGTAAATGTTGATAGATTATTTTCACTGCCAATGGATGCTTGTATTTGCAGCTTTTGGAGTTAATATTTGCATGTTTGTATCTTCCATTTGTGATCAAATAGAGAATTTGATTCCAATGAATGTATTGGAACATTAACTTTTTTGAATCCAATTCAGCCCTTGTGAATCCACCCTCGGCATGCATAGCCTTTCATCTGAATAACATAAATCAACTTGCATACTGTTGCTTACTAAGGACCTGTTTGGTGGACATCTAAAAATGAGCTCATCTCATTTTAGAAATATGATCTTATGATTAACTAAAATGACATGAACTCATTTCTTATGCATGAACCAAACAGGCCCTAAATAAGTCTTCACACATTGGCAAGGAATGTATGACTTTAAGACCTCAAAAGTGATTGGTTTTGCAATTTGCTTACACTCAAAATCCAAAATGGGAAAGCATGAAAGACGGGAAGTGAATTGTGCGAGTCAGACTCGTCTGGTTAGAAGAATGAGTCGGTTAAGAATAAGAATTCTATTAATCGTGTAGGATCAGTATCTTAATCGAGACCATTTTTGCATTTCTGTTCTTGATTTCTATTCCCAGGCCACAAGAAACTGAAAGGTCCGGATTTTTGTATCATGGAGATTTTTTCAGGGCATGTGATACATGGACTATTGCATTTCTGGTCTTGGCTGTCTATTCAGTGGCCACAAAAACTAAGAGTTTTGGATTTTCCAATCAAGGGAATTTTTCAGGGCATGATGCATCTACTGCCTTGCCCATACCAATGGTTTGGGTCCATTTGGAGAATCCGGGAGCCGGGGTGAACCGGTCCGATTTCTCTGGTGTACAAAACGGATCGATAGGCAGAAAGAAATATTCTTTTAGTAGTCCATTTGTTTTCAAGAGGCCTAGGACGGTCCATTTATGAAGCAGGATAATCTGTCCAAATCAATCTACAGCTGATGGTCTAATTTAAGTCGTGTGTGGCCCATCTAATAAGGGGGTTATTGTTCTGTTTTTGGCCCCAAGTTATTTTAATGGCTCAGATGTTCAACCGAAGTTGCCTGTTGGCTGAAATTAAAATTCTGCACATGAAAGTAGAGTCTCAACGGTGCAAGATAATCCTTAGTGAGTGTTGCTGCCACAAGTATGGCGCTGCTGTCACTGCTATTCTGCTGCTAAAGTTCATGCTACCGGCATCAACAGACCATCATGAGGAGCAATGTGGTAACACTACACTTTCAACTGAATTGAATTAAAACAAAACATCAACACCATTCATGAGTGCTGTTACTGTTGAAAGCCACATGTTCAGCTGTTGCTGCCTCTGATCCGAGCCAGCTATCAGGTGTTTCTGACCAATGTGGTTTTTTTTTTTTTTTTGAATAATGTATTGCACCTTTAGGATATGAATATATATCAGTTATCATATAGGATGTATCGGTTGTATCACGTAATTCATCGCTGTTGTTCGGTAACATAGAAAAACATTTGGAAATTAGTTGAATTTTTCAATAAAACTTCAGGAATTGTTAAAAGAGACATCAATATATATTTAGAAATTAACAAATCACAAAATACAAGGGCACATAATATGTTTTTATTTATTTATTTATTTTTTTGTTTTTTTTTTTGTTTTTTTTTTATAGGGTCCTAATCTATGTGCTGTCTGGCTGAACAGATGCAACTATATTCAAAGTCAATTCATAATATTTACGAATGTAAGAAGATATGTATGGAAACACAAACACAACAATTACATTCAAGAGCAAAAGAAGTGCCAAGAATGTATAGATCAAGTTATGTACACGTTTGATATCTTGTTTAGATGTCATGATTACAACTAATTTAGAAAATTTT
Organism: Magnolia sinica; assembly: GCF_029962835.1. Lineage (NCBI taxonomy): Eukaryota > Viridiplantae > Streptophyta > Magnoliopsida > Magnoliales > Magnoliaceae > Magnolia > Magnolia sinica. The sequence continues at coordinate 12,821,129 of NC_080577.1, forward strand.
GAGAAAAAAATCATTTTTTTCTCAAATTTCCACAACTGGACCAACCTCTTCAAAATTTCAAAATGTGGCTCTAAATCCATAATTTTTATGCAAAACATGAAGAATCATGAATTTCTTACCATTTGACACTATTTACAACATATGAAAAATAATAATAATAATAATAAATAAATAAAACGAATCAAAATTCAAAGATAACACCTTTTAGAATCTGGCCCCAAGAAACTTCCAATCATGATTTCAGAGAAATTTCAAAGATTTTCTTCCAACAAAGTATAATGGATTAGTCAAAATCACCTTACAATGTAGTAGTAAGATTTTTTTTCTTTAAACCAAAAAATTGTGAATTTTTGTAAATTTTTTAGATAAGTGTTGATTTCATATTATCCCCTTCAATATTGCACTCAATATTGATATATCACATGAAACATTAAGAATTTATAAAAAGAGTGGATATATCACGATATCATGCAATATATTACACAATACCATGAAAAATGAATATTAAAGCTAGGTTTTGTATCATCCAGCTGGAATAAAAGATATATAGTGGGATATATTAGTGATATCACAGGATACTGAAAACAATGGTTATCACCATGTGAATGCCCTGACTCAATCCATCTTCGAGTGAAATTCTTAGTAGAGATTCCTTCTACTAAATTTCAACAGAGACGTATTAATTAATGACCAGATTACTTGATAAGGAACGATTTGAGAGAGACAGAACACCATTCAACTATTTATATAGACATTCTAATTATTTTAATTAAAGCTTTTTATTTTAATCTTATATATACACAAATATAACTGTTTTCACTCTGCTTTCAGGCCCAAACCATATTAAACCTGAACTATTCATTTTATGGAGAAGACGCCTTAGTTTGCACTGTTGAGTTGAAAAAATGGCAGTGACTCATCCTCACGTGACACTTATGGGCCCATTGTAAATGGTATATACATCTAAAATCACTCTCATAAATGATTGATACTAACAATCCATTTCTAGCTACCAAGTCGTGACTCTTTAAATGTACACATGGCATGGTTCTATGGAAATCCAGACTGTCAAAGTCTTTGATGCAACTGTGAATGGAGAGCATAACTGAAACCTTTAAATTTGGACCAATCATTATATTCAACATCCCATCCCTTTTGTAGCCTTAAATGGATAATCAGGATTAATTGACCACAATGATTTTAGGTGAATGATCCATCTAGAATGGAACCCATAACAAGGATGTGTTTACGCCCTACTTGATGCGGCCAGGCCAAACGACTCAGAAGGCACCACATGGCAACAATCTGATGCATGTGGTGAAGTTGAAGCTCCAAACTAACAGTAAGCGGCGTGTCTATATAGGGTATCATTAACAAAGGAATCTCGACTAAAAAGAGATCGACATCCACACATGACAAGTTGTGAATGATCATAACTAGCATAATGGCTTAGGAAAGTATGCAAATCATTGAACTTGTGGAGAATGCATTCTCCATGCTTAAAATAGCATGCACAAGCACTTTACTTGTTGGAATCAGTGCTTTTTTATACACATGGCTGAAGGTAATAGGCTACACTTAGGTAGAGTACTTGCACAAGAAACGGCCAGCCCAATCTCTCACGACATTGAAGACTACTCTCTAGCGACCGCCGCTCGAGTCTATATGAATAGAGCACAGAATGAAGAGCTCTAGGCACCGCATTAACACAACCAAACCCAGGGCAACACTGGTTATCTCTTCATCCCTCATTGATACTTATATTTCTATTTTATTTTATTTTCATTTAGCTTTCCATCTCTCGCCAGCGCAACATCAGTCATAATATGAGTTGTGGTTTTTATTCCTAGTTTACCTCTCTACTAGTCATCATCAGCATTCTACTGTATTGCAAGAAAAATCACTCAGTATCAAACGAAAGGTTACGGGGCTTTCTATTACATGCTAAATGATTCTCCTTCATCAATTGTCTTGCCATGTGCTTGGCTCTTCACAAG